>NC_081303.1:26354762-26979762 GCF_030435805.1 Mustela lutreola
CTAGGAGGAATGGGGGAAGGAGAAATATTAATATTCTTTGTCTTTGGAACTGCCCCTGAAGACTTCCCCACACAGGAAAATGACTTAGCGTGACTCTCCTAAACTTCGGCAAGCCCCTTAAATTTAACTGACATCTAGATCTGATATTCCCTGCTGGATAACTCTGATCATTGTTATTTATTTTATTTTAAAATTATTTTTAAAGAAAATTTTAATCTAAATACAATTAATTAACATATAATGCTAGTTTCAGATATACAGGTTAGTGATTCATCAGTCTTTTATAACACCCAGTGCTCACTGTATCACATGCCTTCCTTAATGTCCATCACCCAGTTACCCCATCCACCCATCCCCCGCCCCTCCAAGAACCCTCAGTTTGTTTACTGTGATTAAGAGTCTCTTCTGAGGGGTACCTGGCTGGCTCAGTGGGTTAAAGCCTTTGCCTTCAACTCAGGTTATGATCTCAGGGTCCTGGGATCGAGCCCCACATCAGGCTCTCTGCTCCCTGGGGAGTCTGCATCCTCCTCTCTCTCTCTTCCTGCCTCTCTGCCTACTTGTGATCTCTGTTTGTCAAATAAGTAAATAAAAATATTTTTTTTTAAAGTCTCTTCTGGTTTATCTCCCTCTTTGACTTCATCTTGTTTTATTTTTTTCCTTTACTCCCCTATTATTCTGTTTTGTTTCTTAAACTCCACATATGACTGAGATCATATGATAATTGTCTTTCTCTGACTGACTTCTTTCGCTTGGCATAATACCCTCTACTTTCATCCCTGTCGTTGCAAATAATTGCCATTTATTTTAACTCGACAGAGAAGGCCACTAGAAACAGCAGGTGATGGCCCCAGCTCCTGTCCCTCCATGCAGAACATCTGTCAACATCTGTGGACATCTTTTCCTCCCCCCATTCCTATGATTGTTACATGGCATGGACAAATGCTGTTGGCTGGTGGCATGGACACACTGGACAAGCTTGGCCTTCGGTAAAACAAAGACTGGATTCAATTACTCAAACTGAAACAGGAATGCTTCGATGAACAAGCCTGCCAGGAAGTCCCACTGGAGGTACTCAACCTGTGCCCCTTCCCTCTTTGGACCAAGAACCTGAACTTGAGAGATGAATGGCTCATCCAAGGTTATGGCAAGGTTACACAGAGCTGAAACTAGACACAGGTGTACATGCCTATTGATCAAGGCTGGCTGTGAAATCGAACTGCCTCAAATCTTGATTCTTTTTGCCACTTCTTATTCTCTGACCCTGTTTTTCATAGTTTAGGATGTAGGAATAATAAAAATATCAGCTAATGGGGTATCCTGACTTTTTGATGTTTTAGTTCTTGTCAGACATTTACCATAATGCTTAGCACATGGATATGTGTGTGCACACACATGCACATGCTTGACACTCAAAACATTGTTCCCTGATATTAACTTTATCAGTGCACTTTGCATCCACCACCAATTGGCTGTTTTGTCACAAACTGATTAAAGCAGAACTGTCAAGTGAGGAACTTCAAAGCCAAAGCATTGAGTGCTTTGAAAAACCAGCACCTGGGAGGATTTGTCTCAGCATCTGTGATTAGAAGGCAGCAAAAAGAGACTTTGGGGACACAGTTCACCCCTTCATGAAGCAGCCATTCGGAACTTTCTCCGAAGGGCTAATGCCTAATCTACCAAAGACCAGCAAGAACAAGCTTATGGTCTGTTAAAACCAGATTTTTAAAAGATTTTTATTTATTTATTTGAGAGAGAAAGAGAGTGAGAGAGAGAGCATGAGAGGGGAGAAGGTCAGAGGGAGAAGCGGACTCCCCATGAAGCTGGGACCCTGATGCAGTCCTTGATCCTGGGATTCCAGAATCAAAATCAGATTGATTGACTCAATACAGTCAGGAAGGACATTCCTCAGGAGTCACAGAATGCTGGTTGCCACGAGGGAGGAGTCTTTTACAAAGTCTGGGCTCTCACAGAAGGAGTCTGAAGCACGTGTATGGAAAGCAGAGGTCAGTTCTGGATTAGAAGCGCTTTCTGAGGGGAAAGGAGTAGAAGCAGGGATTAAGCAGGACTTGGGCTCTGCCTTATTCAGTTCAAGTTGCTGCAACAAATGATGACAGACTGGGTGGCTGAAACAGCAAAACATGTACTATTCCTTGCGGTTCTAGAGACTGAGAAGTCCAAAAGCAAGATCCTGGGAGATCTGATAGCTAGCAAGAGACTGCTTCATTATCTATAGATGCCCATATTTCTGTTGTAGCCTTGCATGGATGACAGCTGGCAGAACAATCTCTCAGGTCTTTTCTCAGAAGTGCTTTTATCTCATTCACAAGTGTTCCAATCTCATGACCTCATCACCTCTCAAAGCCCATACCTCCTGATGGCACTCCTTGAGGGTCAGGGCTTCAACATCTGAATTGGGACAAGACACACACATTCAGTCCATTAGCAAGTGTTGTCATGAGGACAGCGTAGCTTATCAACTGGGTATCCCCAGGAATCCATGGGACTAGCAAAGCAGAATCTGGGGGCATCACTGGTAGGAAATCAGGAGTTCCCCAAGAGACAGTCCTCATAGCATTTTACAGAGACAGCATGACCCTTGAGAAACAATAGTTTCCGTGACCCATACACCAGCATTTATCTATGCCTGTCCTCCCTGCTGGATTCACAGCAAGCCTACTTCTTTCTTTTCCAGTGCAAATGGATTTCCACTCTCTGAATCCTGATGAATTTTTGCTCTTTTGCAGTTAGTGGGTTGTCCCTCAGGATTCTGCATGTCTGGATTTGCAATCGTGGAAACTGCCAAAGGTCTAGGGACCTGTGTGGCAGAAACTGGCCTCTACCACTGTTGCCCAAGGTAGGGACTCTGGTCCCTTGAGCGTCCTGTGCTGCTGTCAAAGGTCTGTGTGCATTGGCTTATTGGTTTTTTTTTTTTTAATGTAATTGCTTATACGTGTGTTTGATCATACCCAAGTGGCCTTTCTGTGGAAATAGTGGCCAAGCTACACCTAGAAGTCACTGAAGAAAGTTCTAAGAACTCGTGGTTGGTATGAGGCTAGAGAGAGAGAGAAAGAGAGAAAATAAATCTGCCTCTCTGCATTTTGCAAGTCCCTGGACAAAATCAGTTGGCTGTGCACTCCTCACACGGAGATTCCAGGCGGGGAAGGCCCTTCTGAGCCTCATCTCCCTGAGTTCCTCCTCCAGGAGCAATCCCTAGTTTGGGACCAGGGTTAGGGAAAGAAGAGCAGCAAAGCAGGGTTCAGAAGGAAGGACTGCCACAGACCATGGAGCACCAGAGGGCCAGGCTGGTACCTTCTCACTGTTGGGGTACAAATGGGCTCAGCTCAGCAGGTACAGGGGTGCCCTTGGCCCCTCTGGTGGGCTTTGCAGTGCCCCAAACTCAGGAAGAAAAAAGGCTGGCTCAGGTGACTTATTTTTGACTGGGAAGGAGCTGACAGCAATAGAAATAAACAAGTAGGGAATGATGTTGGAAAGTTGGAGGGTTTGTCCTTTATATCTCAGCTTTCTCTCGTATCTTCCCTTGCTCTGTAGTGTGTTCTCAAAGAAGTTTTTGGCATGATATTCCTGTTCACTGATTTACTCCTGAGCTGTGTCTTTTCTGCTGTTCAGCTCATCTGGTGAATTCTTTTACTGTAAAAAGTTTCTTGGGGCAAGACCTGAGAAATCCCAGAGATTTCAGCTTGCCACCCAGAAGGAAACCAGGCTATTTGGAATGCTGGAAAGGATTCAGAGTAGGGGAAATCGTCTTGGACATCTGAGCCCACCCCCACATTCAGCGGTCCCCTGGACACAAACCCAGACCTTGATACTGATCCTGAACCATGCTCTCAACTCAGACCCCTGTGATCCTCGCCACAGTGCTGTCAGATCAGTGCAGCCATGCCCATAGGCACAAACTCTTAAGCCTAGATTCTGTCCTGAGAGGTCTGTCCCTGACGGCCTGGCTCCAAAGCCTCAGAGATTGGGGACTGTGAGGAACACCATAGGACTCACCCTGCCACCCTGAAAGTAACCATTCCATTTGGAACTCCATAAAGGATTCAGAGGAACTGAAATCTGCATTCCTACCTCTGGACACCCCCATAATCAGCAGGCCCCTGGATGCAAACCTGGAGCTTGACACTCACTCTGAACAAACCCCTCGACTGCCCCCTCCCCCAGAAAGATAGACAGAGTGCTGGCAGATCGGGCCTGCCATGTGATGGGCCCTAACCATAACCTTTGGTTTGGTTCTCAGGATTCTGACCCCAAAGGCCTTGCAGTAGGTGCCCTACAATTTGGGGACACCTGGGCAATCCCAGAGGACTCAGCCTGCCACCCAGAAGGAAACTGTGCCATTTGGAACTCCGGAAAGGATTCAGAGGAGCAGAAATCTGCATGCCCAGCTGAGGACACACCCACACAGAGCTGACTCCTGGGCACAAAGCCAGAGCCAGACACTCACCCTCACCTACACTGTCAACTCAACCACCCAGACAGCTCTCCATGGGGTCTTCAGGTCAGACCTGCCATGTCCCTGGTCCCTAACACTAACCCTTGGATGGGTTCTGTAATGATCTCCTCATTTCAGGTTATGTGGTGGTTCTGCAGGACATTGTCCTGGTGTGGGATCAAACACACTGAAGCATCCCGTGTGAAGTGGCAGACGTGGTAAAGAAATGACGGCTGGGGAATCTGAGTGTGGAGACAGCACGTATTTGTGCTGCTATAACAATCTGACTGCACTTTGAAATCACCGCAGAGGAAATGACTCTTCCAAACATCCATGTTAGCACGACGACACGGAAGCAGAGAGAACATCAGACTTTGGGATGGAGGCCAAGCCCTCCCAGATCCAGGTCACCCAACATGGAGAGGACACATGATAGCAAGAGACTCGTGGGAGGATTAAATCATGGGCCCCTGTATCTCAGGTGCAGTAGAAGCAGTGGATTTGGAATTTCAGTTTTCCACAACGTTCCACCACAAGCTGGTTAGAACTGTGCAAAAGCAGGAAGGGAAGCCCCAGTAAAGTGGACTGGGGATTCCAGAAGGGGAGGCTGGAAGGGGGTGCCTGGTGCTCAGTGCCCATTACAGACCCCACATTGCAATCCCCCACAGGAGAGACTCACCAATTCCAGGCCCCACAGGAGAAACCGGAGGCTCATCTCCTGACTTTTTGTAGGAGCTTTGCAGCTCTACTGGTGAGAATTCTCCATCACCCTGCCTTTCTCCAGGGGACTTTCCTTCAAGCACCCTTCCCAACTTCTTCCTCCTCCATGAAATAATGTTCCTCTCCTTTGTTTCTCGCACTTGCCTGTGATGGGACCTTAGCTTGCTCAGCCCAGACTGCCATTCTCTGCTCTTCCCAAATAAACCCAGGCTGCCAGTCAAATAACTGACAGATTGAGTTTAAGGCAAATCGAACTAATAAATTCAAGAACTTGCAAGGAACAAAATCAATATGCACAAATTAGTGGCACTCCTACGTGCTTGGAAGGAACCATCAGAAAGAGACTACGAGGAACGATCTCATTTACACCTGCATCCAAGACAGCAAGATACCTGGGAGGCCCCTGAACCAAGAAGGTGACAGACCTGTCCTCTGACAGCCCTGCAACAATGACGACAGACAGGGAGGAGGACACACGGAGATGGGGAGGCACTGTGCTCAGGGAAGAACCTACACTGGGAAAATACCTACTCTCCCCAAACCGTCTACAGAGTCCTCACTCTGGCTCCTGAATTTCCGGAGTCTGCGCAAGCCTGGAGTGGGTGTGGACACGGGAAGGACCCCGCAGGGCTGAGGTGGGGGGAGGACAAGCACCGAAGCAGGCGGACTCTCACTGACTGCAGACCATCTGAGGAGCCCCAGGAACCGAATCCGCAAGCACACAAACACAGACGAGGACTGAGGAGCACCCGAGCCCAGAAAGGGGAGACCCCACAGCCCCGCGCACAGCACAGCAGGAGGCCACGACTCCTCACACAAAACGAAGGAAGCCCCAGTGTCTACACAGGGCGCCCTTCCTCTGTGGGGTCCTGAGACCACGAACCCCTTGACAGTCCATTCAGGAGGCTTCTCACCTCCTCCAGCGTCTGGTCCTTAGAAGGTTGGACTGCTGCCAGTGTGGGCGCGTCCTCCACAATGGGTCCGGTCAGTGTGGATGCAGAGCCACACCCTCCTCAGCTTGTCCTGTCAGGGTGGGAGGCGCCCCACTTTCTCCAGAAGTCTCCACAGTGGGTCCTGCAGAGGCAGGGTTCTGGTCCCATCTGTGGCTGCACAGCCTGGGCTCAGGGCGGGAGCTGGGGTCTGGCGCCCTCTGCAGGCGTTTAAAGGCAGTGCAGGACTGTGGGAGCTCACCCTTCAGTGGAAGGTCCTGCTCCCACCTGGTGTCCAGCTGACGCCATTTCATTCCGGAAATTCAAGCTGCATGGAGCCCAATACCCCCCAACTTCCCCCAAAATAGCTAAGGAACAATGAATTGGAAACAATGTGGAATGACAACAGTCCTTGACCCAAACAGTGGCACGGAACAGACCCTGATGCAGACCCACACTCTGACCTCAACTTGGTCTCAAGCCTGGACCCTACCCTAATCCAAGACCCTAACCCTAGCCCCCAACCCAAACAATGTTCACAAGAATCAAAAGGTAGAAACTGCAAATATCCATCAATGGCAAGTGCATAAGCAAAGTGTGGTGAAGGGTTTGAATTTGGGTTCAGGTTCAGGTTTTAGTCAGAGTTCTAGATCAGGCTTTGGGTTTAGTGTTAGGGTGAGGATTTAGAGTGAAGGACAAGGGAACAGAGTTATAGTTTAGGGCTTTAAGTTTATGATTTAGGCTTTAAGACTCAGGGCTTATGGGATAAAGTTCAAGGTCAAATTTGGGGTTTGGCTTCATGCTGAGATTTGGGTTCAGGGTTCATAACTTGGAGGTCTGGTTTAGGGTTTGGGTTCGTGGTTCAGGGCTTGGATCCAGGGCTCAGGTACAGGCTTTGGGTTCCATTGCAGGTTTGGGATTCAGGGTTCTAGTTTGGGCTTTAAGGTCAGCTTAGGTTTCAGCGTTGTTAGGGGTTAAGGTTAGGTTTAGGGATGACACATTTCCTTCAGTTGTCATCATGGACAAAAAAATTCTATCTGAAGTTTCTAAGTCAGAAATGTATTTCATCTGGAGGCGCCTGGGTGGCTCCGCATGTTAAGCCTCTGCCTTGGGCTCAGGTCATGATCTCAGGGTCCTGGGATCGAGCCCTTCATCAGGCTCTCTGCTTGGCGGGGAGCCTGCTTCCCTATCTTTCTCTCTGCCTGCCTCTCAGCCTACTTGTGATCTCTGTCTGTCAAATAAATAGAATTAGTAAAAGCTATTATATGATCTTTTACTAACCATTTCCTATCCTAGCATTCTCATGTGCCAAGACAGACACGGATTATTTAAAACCCTGAAGAGAGTGCTCTTGCATTTAAATTGCCTGTAACCTTCGTGTAATAGATTTATGATGGATGATAGATTTAGTTAAAATATAACTATTTAAAATATTTACTCTCAGTAAACGATTTCAACCTATGCTCATTTAAGTAACTTGGTGCATAATCCCTTTTCTATTAAACCATAGTGCAAGGACCAAGGCCGCGTTTCTGAGAGAACCCCAAGCTATTTTTCTAGAATGGCCATATGCCTTTATATCAGGCATCCTGTTTTCACTCCCTTTGTGGAGCACCTACCCTGGAGGTCATGTAATAACCATTGACCAAAAAAACAATTAAAAAAACAAACATCCAGGTCGAAGTGCCATCCCTGCCTGGAGACGAGGAGACTGCTCAGACAGATCCCGGGCAGGCATCTCAGCCCAGGCCTGTGCTGGGGAAGCTGGTTCCTGGCTTTGGGCGCAATCTGGAAGCCAGCAAACTGACCCAAGAGTGCAGCCGGCCTTTAGGACTGATGATCTTTTGGCAGCCAGGCCACGCGTGGACACCCGCTCAGGGAGCCATGCCAGGAGGCTGTCCAAGGCCGGCGCTGGCAACGCTCCCAACCTGCCTGGGATTCGCCAGCACCCCAGCCCAGGCTGGGCCTCAGGAGGGAGGTGGGCGGGTGCTGCGCAGAGAACGGGCTTTGCTAATTTCCAAAGCGGGAAGTGAGCTCGCGGAGGACTCAGGAGGGAGGGGTGCGGGGGCGGGGCGGGGGCAGCACGGAGAAGGGGCTTTGCTAATTGCCAAGGCGGGTCTGAGCTTGCGGAGGAGGCTTGGAGAGTCTGGGAGGAGGTGGAGGGGCTGGCGGAGGAGGGGCGCGCAGCGCCAGGATGCTGTGCTGCGGCCCAGTCTGGACTGCAGGACCCACAGTACTCGTCGCCCCTGCGCTCCTGCGCTCCAGACTAGCCCCCCGAGGACGCGCTGTCCCCTTCCCGCCGCCTGCTGTCCCTCCCCGCCCCGTGGCTTCTCCGGAGTACCCTCTGCTCACAGGTAAAGTGACACCGTGCCGCGCCCTCACCTGGAGTAGAAAATGCGGGCCACGAGGGGGGGGCGGGGTTTCGGGGCCCAGCCTCCCACGAACCCCAGGGCACCAGGACCACCACGGATGCCTCTCCACACGAGGTCCGCAAGGGGTCGGGCTGGGAACAGCGCTGCACGAGGTACACCCCCCCCCCCCCCCGGCCCCCGCCAGCGGGCGGGCTAGTACCCATCGTTCGGCATGCCATGCACATGTCAGAGCCTCCTGCCATTCCCAGGGCACCCAGAACCCAGAGAGGGAGGCCTTGGGTGCTTTATAGTGACAGATTCAAGGCAATTCTTCGACTTTGGGACTTTAGAGTTAACATAGTTTACATTTGTGATTATTATTTTTGTGTGGGGGCCATAGCTTTTCTTTTGACCTATGGTTGTTTTCACTCCCAGTTCTGAAGAAGCTCCTAAATCCTAACCCTGTTGAGGACTCTGAAAGCTCTCAGAGCAGCAGTGCTGGGGGACAGTGTGGACACATGGTTTGGTTTCTCCTCTGGCCTGATTCTCTGGCAGCCCAACTCTGTCCTCCTCAGACTTCAGAGCAATATCTGAACAAGTGGAGAAGGGACCAGGGGGTCAGGAAGGTGGCCACCGAAGAGTGAATTCTCTGGAGGGTGGCTGAGCTAGCAAGTGAGCATGTTAATCCAGCTCTGCCTGCAGTGGGGATGGAGCTGAACAGGGGCCAGGGAAGGGGAGGAGGAGCAGAGAGCGGGGACAAAGGGAACAAAGAGGAGATTCAGATGAAGGGAAGTAATGGGGAGGAAAGAGAAGAAACTCTAGAAGACAGGCATGTAGAAAGGAAAAGGGATGAAGTGGGCATTGGGAAAGGGCACCACCAGGGAAGGAGAGAGGGGAAGGGAAGAGGGAGGAAGAGAGGAAAGGGGAAAGGGAAAAGGGAGGAGTCAGCATGCCAGGGCTCCCCCTGCATCTGAAGAAGAGGTGGCTGGTCCAGCTTGTCAAACAGGGTGCTCACTTTTTGGTCCCAGTTTCTGATCTCAGTGCTACTGGGCTTTGCAAGGAAGGCAGGCTGTCCCATGAGACCTATTGGAGCCCACTGGAGCCCATAGGAGGGTGGGAGAGGTAAGATGCCACCGGGTCCTGTCCTGAGCTGCTCCCAGCCACCTGCCTCACCACATGGTGCAAGAGGGACCCCAGAACAAAGGAAGGACACAGGCCTGCATTTCTGCCTGTGGCCCTGGGCACTTAGCTCATGGCAGTGAACCACACTGCCTCCTCAACCCAGGCTTTCAAAGCCTCCTTCTTCGTTCCTGGCTTTCATGTCTGTAGGAACATGAGCCAGATCTGACTCATCTCCGACAGACAATTCTGACTCGCCCCGTGTCAGATTTTTATTAGTGGCTGTGATAGAGTAAGATAACAATGCTTCAACAAACGGACAGTCTTATACATTTTCTTAGCGAAAACATCTTGTCTCCTTCCATTAAGCTCATAACGTGGTCTAATAGTATACATGTGCCTTCGTTAGATGCGAAGCGATACAGAGGTCCTTTTTTTTTTTTTTTTTTAATTTTACAAGGTAAAGTCAGTGAACACATCCAACTTGATGAATACGTCTCTAAAATGTCAATCCAGGCAAAGCTTTTTCTGCCTACAGTTTGGAGCCTACGTGGTGACATTTTTAAAATGCTTTCAGTCCATCAGTGAGGCTCTTTGAAGCTAGCCAGGGCTTACTACGTGCCAGGCACTGTGTCACGTGTTGGAGCTCAAGAGAATGAGAATTGGGAGGCTTGCTGGGGAGGGACATCCATGACACAACCACAGCTAGAAATGGAGGCCAGTGCTAGAAAAGAGAGAGCAGGCTGCATGGAGAGTGTGTACCATGGGGCTTGTGAGCTCACAAATAAGTGGGAGTAACTGGAGTGGGGAGATGTGGGAGAGGAAGAGGGTCTTCCCATCAATGGGAATCACCTGTGTTTGGAGGCAGGCGCCATGAGGGGTCTCCACAGGAAGAGGGAGGCAGTGTGGTTGAAGGGCAGAGAGATGGGGGCAGAACAGGCATCAGTCAGTTGGAGGGGTATGAAGAGACTGATGGGAGGATTATGGGTGCCTTTGGAGGACTGAGAATTTGTTAGAAGATCAGTGCAGATTTCTATGGAGAGAAATGCCAGGAAGGGATAGGTCTTTCAAAGGTCACTCTGGCTGCCTTTTGGCAAAAGGGGTTGGTAAAAGGCACTTGCAAGTGTGAACACACCAGGTGGGAGGTGAGTGCAGGAAATCAGGTGAGGGAGCATGGGAACTTGGTCTGGGGGGTATATAAGGGAGAATAACCTTTAAGGAGTTCCACAAATTGGCACCAGCTGTGGCTTCATTACAGAGCTGGAAGGGGGAGGTGGGTGTGTCCTGGAGGTTACAGAAATTACATGAGAAAGGGAAGTCTTTCTAGATCTTTTTTTCAACTAGAGGAACTCTCACCTTATTGATAGAATTCCAGAGTGGGAACCGATGGACATGAGGACCTCTTTGAAATGTCTGTATATGTTCTTCGACATCTTTGCAAGTGACGAGGAGACCTTGACCTTAGGAGGCCTCGGCCCTCTTTGTAGCCAAAAAGATTTCACCTACAGATTTGGGTTCTCCCTTTTAAAGTCAAGGAGACAGTCCTTCCAAAGGACACCTCCTATCATTTTACCCTCTCATCATACCTCACGTGCCGGGATCTCCAAGACCCTCTGTTCCAGGTTGTGAGTATCCACTTTGGCCGGGCTGGTCTTGCCAAGAACACCACCACAGGAAATCTAGAGCCTGTAGTGCTATTAATCACATCATCTAAGACTGTATTTGCTGCCCTCATGGCCTCTTCCCACCATGACTCACTGAAGCTTTTTACACATTGTATCCATTAAGCTATAGTTCCCAAAGCTCATCTTCTCTAGTGCCATTAATTTTTAGGGGACCAGGCGAACCTTAAACTTGTCCCCCTTAATTGGACCCCTGTGCCCCCACAATCTCTTTGAATGCCTTTCACCATGATCCTTGAATGAGATCTGAGACCACTGCTGGTACCTAACACTTCTTGGCACCTTGTCTGTTAGGTTCTTGGAAGAGGAGGTGGCTATGGAGGTGAGTGGGGATGGGAGTGGGAGGATTTCTCCCTTCACTTCCCTTTTTGTTTTTTCAAATAGTGGGTTTTGAGGGGGAGGGAAAGGTTAACCAGACCATTTATTTTCCATCTCCCATCGATAAAATGTTTACCACACCCCACTGGAAGAATTTAGATCTTTCGTTTGAATCTCCAGGAAAATCTCCCAAACCCAGACCACCACCATGTGGATTCAGCCATCTTCTGATTCACCTCCAGATTGTCTCCTCCTAACTGCTCAAGCCACAGGTTAAGGGCGAAATGTTCAATGCCCAAGCAATTAAGTGGGGAACACGTTTATCTGAGCAATTGCATGCAGCTCTGTATCTGCATACAGGGGGTCTCTCCCAAGCCTTTCCAACCTCAGCAAAACAAGACAAAGCCCCAGCGATCTGGGATATATATCATTCATTCATTCCTGGGTTCAACACTCATGGCGGATCCCCACCAAGACAGTGGGAGAGCAAGGACTGGAGAAATCCTGGAAGCTGAAGTCTGAGAAGGATTTCAAATTCAAGTCAGAGATGAAAGAAACATCTGGACTCGGTCCTCAGGTACATGCAGTATTCTCTTTGAATCTATTTTGAGGTTTGGTTTGTGGTTCTTTCTGACTTCTCATGAAGATGGAATTATTTCTGAGGTTGGTTGTCAGGAACCGCATATCAAATTGAGCTATCTTGTTAGCAAAAAATAAATAAATAAAAGCTCAATTGTTGGTATAAAGTTATTATGCTTTTCAAAACCCCGAACTATAATTCATGTATCGTGGTCATTCTTTATCATATCACACAGGAGAGAGGTGGCAGAAACGGACTTTCAGGTTAATTTTTTTGCAAGGAAGATTGACTTATGGACCTACTTTGTTATTCCCTTTCATTCAATTTCCCTGTACCTCCTTTTCTATGAATTGTAACGGTAACCCATCATTATTTTTATTGTTGCCACGTGCTTTGTGAACCATAAAGTGTATGCTATAAATGGGAGCGCTTTTCTTTTTTTTGTAGTTTACGAAAAACTAATATTTTTTAATTTATATTTTATTTATTTTCAGCATAACAGTATTCATTCTTTTTGCACCACACCCAGTGCTCCATGCAAGCAGTGCCCTCTATAATACCCACCACCTGGTACCCCATCCTCCCAACCCCCCCCTCTTCAAAACCCTCAGATTGTTTTTCAGAGTCCATAGTCTCTCTTGGTTCAGCTCCCCTTCCAAATTCCCCCACTTCCCTTCTCGTCTCTAACTCCCCATGTCCATTGAAAACTAATTTAAAAACATTCAACCACCAGAGTACCCAAAGAGCTCCCATATAAACTATCTGTCGTTACATTATGTCTCGATGTGGAGCTCGATCCCAGGATCCCGAGATCATGACCTGAACTGAAGGCAGAGGCTTTAACCCACTGAACCACCAGCCCCAATGTGTTCTCTTCACTACCAGAATTTGTGACCAATTGACAGATGAAAAAGGAGGCAGTCAAGTGAAAAACAATAGGTCTTAGACCTGCAAGAAATTCGAATTAGATGAATTCAGCTACTCAGGCACTGTTTCACATTTTCAGATCTCTGGAGAAATGGGGTAAGCCTTTTTACAGCATGTAAAAGAGAAGACGATAACACATAATATGTGTAAGCATGTAAATATCAAAATATATCTCATTAGTTGCTAAGACACACAGGGCCTATTTTTTCTCTCAAATTCATGAGTATGTAGGAGCAATAAGGGAGATGTGAATGTATACTCTTCACTTCGAAGTCTTTTAGAAATCTAAAATATGACTTTCTATGGTTTGTGTCTCCATATTCCTTTATTGCCAGTTTGAACAAATCCACAGGCTTTGATTCAAAAGTAATATATCCTATTATTTGGAAAAATGATGTTTATTTTTGTTCTCTCACCCTTAGCAGGTGGTTTCATTTTAGCACACTTCAGAGTTATAATTTCATGCTTATTAAAAACATTTATTATGATCTACATAGATGAATGAAACTTTTCTTTTATTGAATTATTTGCCAAAAAATCTGTTATTTTTAAAAATGTATTTCCTTTGAAGGGTTATTTTAGAGCGTTCAGAGAGGATCTAGGAGTGTGGTATTATGCAGTTTTTAAGTAGGTCTGAAATGGTTATTTATATGATTGTTTCTTTAAGGCTTATGTATATTGTCCATTATATGCTATAAAATATTTTGAAAGTAAATTTAAGGTATGTTTTACATAGTTTATTTTTTGGAAAAAATTATTGAAATGGCTTATAAAATTCAGTATACTCTCAACATTAATTTATTCTGAAATTTAACAATTGTCTACTGAACCCATTATATGGCAGATATTACTTCAGACTACACTGGTCAATGAAATACTTGGCTTTGTAGAACTTTTATTTTAATGGGTGAGATAATTAAAAGTTATAAACCTTAATAAAAATTGCATAGTGCATTCAAAAATGATGAGTACAATGGGGAAAAAGAAAAATTCGATCAGGGTGAGAAAAATCAAGGTTGCTAGGCAGGGGGTGGGGAGTTAAAATTTTTAATAGGAAGATCAGGGTAGTTACAATGAAGCTGACAATTGAACAAAGGTATGGAAAGGTGATGAATTTGCCCAGACAAAGGAATTGGCTATCTTGAAGGCCATAAGGTTGGATCATGCCTGGCATATCTGAGGAATAGCAAGGAGGCCACTGTGAGTGACTGAAGAGTAGCAGGGAAAGAGCTCACAGAGGTTAAATGAGTGGCTAGATCATGTAAAAGCTTAGAAGTCATTGTAAAACTCTGGCTTTTATATTTGGAAACTTACTGTGTGATAGAATTTCTGCTAATACCTGAGAGTTCAAATGTCCATAAAAGTTCAAGGATTCTTATTCTAGTAAGACAGAATAAAGAAAAAGAGTTCATATTTTCACATGGTGTAACAAATGCTCGGAGATCCAAGTGTAGGAAGCTATGGGAGCACAGAAGAAGGCACTAAAATCTCACCAATATATTTGATGACTGTGACTATATATACATTTGTATTTTCTAGATTTTTTATAGTCATGGAATCACACAGTATATACTATTCATTGCCTGGCTTTTCTTTTCTCAGCATCATTACTTTGAGAATCTCCAATTGTAAAAAGTTCATTTTGATGTTGAATAGTAATCTCTTTAATAAATAGATCATAATTTGTCTTTGCTCTATTGATGGATATTGATGAACATTTCCACTGTTTTCAATTCTTAAAACTAAAGCTGCTATGAAATTCATATACAAGTCCTTGTATGAACATAGGGTTTGTTTCTCTTGGTGAAATGCCTAGAAGTAAAATGGCTATTTGTGTAACTGCAACATATTTTGCATTTAAAAAAATTTTCAAACTATTCTCCAAAGTGGTTGTATCATGATATATGCCAACAACAGTTTAGATTTTTTGTTGCTTCTCAATCTAGCTCAGACCAAGTACAATTAACCTTTATAATTTTAGCCATTCTAATAGATATGTAAGCATGTCTCATTATGATTTTAATTTGTATTTCTTTAATGTCTAAATGTTGAGAAATTTGTCATGTGCTTATAACCATCCATATCCTTTTGGTGACATGTCTCTTCCATTATTTCCTTCACATGTAAAATTGGATACTCTGTGTGGTTATTAGTAAGGTTTTTTATTTTTATTCATTTTTTAATTATTAGAGTAGATGTCCATGATCAGATATATAATTTGCAAATCCCTTCTCCTTCTTTACGGTTTCTCAAAGGAGCTTTGATAGCTGTGCCTTTCAAGAAATATGCTACTTCTTTCCTGGTACACGGAGGTATGACTAGAACATTATCAATGTTGACCTTTGCAAAGAAAATCATGGCTTAAGGTATATGTAGTCTGCAGTTGTTGGGAGTGTTCACCATCCTTGCTTCTAACTCATCTCTCACTGCCCACATATTCAGATATAGGGGAATATTGATTGACAAAATATTAATTGCCAAATAATACTAGTTAGAGAATAAGAAAAATTCAGGCACCTGATTTTATAATATTACTTAAATAATATAAGTTTTTATAAGTGCTATTAGAAGTAAATTCCTCATAACTTTAATCACACGGAATGATGGAATCCTAGATTATTTTTTCTTGTTTTTACTAAGAAAATGATCATGCCTCAAGTATATTAAAATGGAATAGGGAAAATTAAAAATTGTTTTAAGTTGATTTGCGTGTTTTGTGCATATGTGAGAAAGTGAGAGAGAAAGAGAAAGAGAGAAAAAGAGAAAGGGAAAGACAGAGAGGTGGCTGCAGTGAATTGATGAGTTGCAGGATACATTTTCAAGTTTTGTCTTTTGCTTTCTACATTTCCTTTTCCTTAGGTTCAACAGAACAATCAGTAATATCTCAGATGCCTGCTGGTAACATCAGCAGAAAGAGTTAGAGGTTCCCAGAAAATTAAAGATGAGATATAGTTTTCCTGACATAAGAAAAGTCATTTTTTGTCCCCAGCTGTTTTCAATGATCTATACCCCACCTGTGTACTTGCCCAAGCACACTTCTTCCAAAACTTCCTGGGAGGTTCTTACAAAGAAATGCAAAAACCTCACTAGTTAAGGATTTTGAGGGAACAAGGCAATGGGAAAACTAACAGTCACCACCAGACCAGGAAATAGCCTAAGCTATTGAGACAATAAATCAGTGGTAAAACTCCTAGTGCTATTTCAAAAGTAATCAAGGCCTTGCATTTCTTGTCCCAGAAAATGAGCCCAAGACCCCATCTAGTTTATATCTGCTCTTGAAGCCTGCAGAGTCCCTTTCCCTTGTCCAAGAGTTACCTCTGCTTTATTCTAACGTTGAAGTTTCTGCCCTCGGTGGAATACAAGCTTCATTGAGGTGAACATGCAATTCATATTGCACAAATACATATGTGGCTGTGCATGCATCCACAACCTTATGACCAACCATACACGGGATAATAAAACTTTCCCTTCTGAGTATTCATCTTAAATACTAAATAAAAATCTCTCTCCTGTTCAAACAGTCAAGGCTTTGGAACTTATTCCCTGTGATCTCCTTGTATGTTGTAAACAAAGATTCCTTTGTTTGACAACTCCACCTGTCTCTGTGATTCACCAAAGACTGACCTCAGTTAGTTCAGTTACTGTAATGGCTTTCACTACTCTAATTCTACCTCTGCAAGTCTCCAAAATTAACTATTTTTTTCTCCCAATTCCGCATGTTCTTGGCTTTAAACTGCAACTCTGAAGAGATGATTTGCTTGTTAAAAAAAAAAAAAATCAAGAAAAGGGAGTAGTAGTCAACATTGTTACTTTGAACTTCCTGCCCTAAGGGGCTCTCCTGTTGTTTCTCTTTGACTTACTTGACTGAAAGGACAGAAATTTGGCAATACATCACTCCCCAATCCAGATTACTGACAGAACAGTTTATACTCTTGGAAAAATATTAGTTTAAAAGATCACATAATTAAATACTAAAGCATGTAGTGTAATATAGTGGTTTACAAGAAATATATTTTGGTCATCTGAATATTTGGTTTTCAACCATGGCTACTGACTCACAGCTCCTAAAACTCTTGGAATTTCCTGTGATACATCAGGGTGAGAGAGGTGTGTTTCTTTATGTTAATGAAGTGACCTTCAGACCTCACTCAAGGCAAGGGCTGTTTGCCTGAAGGACCAACCACTTGGTGAAAGCCTTCATAACTTTTTGCCCAACATGCCTCCCCTTCCTCCCAATTCAGGATTATCTGGGGAGGGAAGAGGAGCTGGAGATTAGATCAGCAAATGACAATGATTTAGTCAGTCATGACTATGTCATGAAGCCTCCACAGAAAACCTGAAAGGACTGGGTTCAGAAAGCTCTTAGTTTGTTAAATGTATGAAAAGGCAGGAAGAGTGGCAGTCTTCCAGAAGGTAATAGAAGCTCTGTGCCCATTCTCCATACCTTGCCCTGTGCACTTCTTTATCTATCTATTGATTTAAATCTTCTAGTATATCTTTTAATAAGCTGGCAAACATAAAGTAAGTATTTTTCTGAGTTTTGTGAGTCCCTGTAGCAAATTAAAAGAACGTAAGAAGTAGGCCACTGGGACCTCCAACCTGTAGTTGCTCAGTCACAAGCACAGGTAATAACCTGGGGCCTACAGTGAGACTGGCATCTGAGGTGGGGTTGGAGATAGTCTTGGAGGACTGATCCCTTAACTGATGAAATCTTACGCTATGTTGAGGTAGATAGTGTCAGAATTTAGTTGAATTCTTGGAGATCCTGCTGTTGTCTGAAAATTATTTGGCATTGTTGGTATGATGTCCTAAAACCCAAAAAGATATAGCTACCTCAAAATAAGAATAAGGTTGACAGCTTATATATAATAAGTGAGTATATCAGGGGTTTAAAATATACCCAATAAATAATGTAAGGAAGTAAGGAAAGATTTTGAAATAAAAACAAGAATAAGAACCTAGTGCTACTAATAGATTAAATATATGTAATCTAGTTGAATTAAGAATACAATGGATAGAATACGTAATGGATTCAAGAGAGATAAGAAGTCACTTAAGGATATAGTCATCTGGATACCAGCAAAGCATTAAAATTATCAATATAAAAGAGGTGTAAGATGTAGGTGATGGGTGTGGAACAAAAGCTAGAGAAAAAATTAGATTTCCTTACTACTCATAGCCTGTTGACAAGTCCTTGAAGTTCCTCTGGGGACTCAGCTGCTTCCATGTGGACACATCCACTCAGGGCAAAAAGCATTCTTAGTCCACCCCCCAGGATACTGAAAATCTACTTTCACATGTAAAAATTACTTTGGAAACTTCTTTATCTCTACTCCCCACCCCTGCCCTCAAGATATACATTGGCAATCATCTCCCAAGCATATACCCACTGATACACATCAGAAGAGTCTCTTCCCTGAGTTTTTACTAAATAGTAATAAATGACCTTTCCCTAACAATAGCTAGCCCCCTCAAGGTCCTGGAAACCTTGTTTATAAAATACCTTGGAGGCTTGTGCTATCCCTAACCTCCTCCCAACATGAGAGTATATAATCAGCCACTCTTCATGACCCTCTCTCTCTACTCCAAATAAATAAATATTGTTTAAATAAAATAAAATAAATGACTTTTTTTAATGAAAGAAGAAAAAGGAAAGAAATATTTGAATATTAATGTACATCTATTTCTCAAGCATAAAATAGTCAAGACACTGGATTAAAACTTACATACAAGAAAAGAAAGAAAATATTCATAACTATAGTTGACTCTATTAATCCCAAACTAGGGCATACATACCAAAGACAAAAAAAAATCATAAGTGTTAGAGAGAAAAAAAAAATTCATTAATAAAGAAACAAGAATCAGACTGACAGAAATTTTTAAAATAACATCAGATATAAAAAAGAATGAAGTAATAGCTGTATTATCTTGAAAAAAATAATAACAAATGTAAACATTTAGATCCTTATAAAATGTCATTGGAATAGGAAGGCATAATAAAAAAAAATATTTTCAGGAATACAGACCACAGATAATTTGCCTTACTTTGTGTAGGCAGCACTTAAATACTAATATTATTTTAACAGTTAAAATGTACACTATGACCTATGGGGTGTGGGAAATGAGGATGACCAAGTCATCTTGAAATAATTCAGTTTTATGAAAAAAGTAAAAAGTTCGAAAAAATGACTTGAAGAAAAGAGAGATAAAACATATGCATAATAAAAATAAATAAATAAATAAACAACTGGAGTGCCTGGGTGACTTAGTCGGTTCAAGTGTCTGCCTTCAGCTCAGGTGATGATCCCAGGGTCCTGGTATTGAGCCCTGCATCAGGCTCCCTGCTCAGTGGAGAGTTTGCTTCTCCCTCCCATTGAGAAAAAAAAATTTGACTTATTTATTTGAGAGAGATTATCTTTAAATTTTACTTATTTATTTGAGAGAGAGTGAGAAAAGAAAAACATGCACACATCAGGGGGAATAACAGAGGGAGAGGGAGAAGCACCCCACTGAGCAGGGAACCCCCTGAGGGGCTCTATTCCAGGACCCGGGTATTATGACCTGAGCTATTGGTAGACACTTAACTGACTGAGCCACTCAGGTACCCCAATGCATACAATCTTTAAAAATAATAATAATAATAATAAATATTTCAGATAGTATGATTTTTTTAATGTAAGACTTGGTATAAAAACAGGATGACATACTTGTCTAAATATAGCAAAAGACTTTGATAAGTTTAGATGCAGTAGTACATGAAAAATTTAACTTCTTTCATTAACTGATAATTTAATTAGATTAAATTAAGAGACATCAAAATTTAGAGAATCTAATAGTCCTGATCTATTAATAAATGTAGCCATCCTGGCCCCAAAACAATAGTCTTCAGTAAGTATATAAGCATAAGTTGAACATTTACACAAACAGGCCATTATTTAGGCCAGAAGTATATGCCAATAAATTCCTAGAGTTAAATATCAGGCTATATTTTCCAAGAATAAGGCAATAAAATTAGAAAACAATGACTAAAATATTAAATTCATATAATTGGAAGTTAACTTCATACCGAAAAAGAAATAATACAGCTAATTCAGAAATTTTTAGAATTACAGTACTTTGGTAATATCAACTCTCAAAATGAGTAACGGACAGGTGGGGCTAGGGAGGAAGAGATCCATAGGGAAATTTGTGAACAGGCTCTCAGAAATCCCCAAAATGTGGTGTGGGAAAACCAGAGTAAAGAGATAAATTGGACCACCCTACCCCAGGGAAGAGCACCCAGATCTAGGCGTGTGGGATGGAGGACCACCCTGCCCTAGGTGTATGGGGTGGGTGTCTCTATGATAAACACCTGTAACCAAAAAAAGAATAATCAGACCCTAAAAAGGAGGTAAGCCATTGCAGCAGTTATTGATAGAGATGTTAAAAGGATTAAAGTTGCCTGGTTACCTTTTTATAAAAAATAAACCCTGAAGGCACTCATTGTTAACTGTGTGGGGACCCCTCTTAGTTGTGAGAGCTTTTTCTATATATTCACTTGATAAACTTCTGTCACTTACTCACTCTCCATTGCCCACGAGATTCCTTCTTTGACTCCAAGAGACAAGAACCTAGCTCTCCCACATCATTCCCTAGAGTTAAGTATCAGGCTATATTTTCCAATGATAAGGCAATAAAACTAGAATAGAATGACCAAAATATTAAGTCCATGTAACTGGAAGTTAACTTTATACCTACAAAGAAATAATACAGCTAATTCAGAAATATTTAGAATTACTGTACTATGGTAATATCATTTGTGAAAATAAGTGATAATAATTAAAGGTATGAAGGAAATCTAAAGAAAAACAAAACAATACAACAAAAACACCAAAGCATAAAGCAACAAAACAATACAAAACGAATATAAAGGCAAAACATAAGAACGACAGCAGTAATAACAAAATATTATAGAAACAAACAAATTTTTGGAATAGACTAATAAGAAAGATTTGACCAATGAGTACTGGTCAGGAATACTCAGAGATGATGAAGATAAAATAAAATACTAAATGAAATGTATAAAAACTAAATTATAGACCTAAGAGACTGATTAACAATGCTTCTAGAAAAAGAGTCTAATTTTAAGACAATAAAATTAGTAGCACCATAGAGAAAACTGTATTTGTGACATAGGGGATCAATTAGAGATGATAAAGTATTTCCTTAAATATGAAAGATAACAATTAGACTCAGTGGCTCAGTCAGCTAAGCCTCTGCCTTCACCTCAGATCATGATCCCAAGGCCCTGAGACTGAGCTTGACTCCCTGCTTGGTGGGGAACCTGCTTCTTCTTTTCCCTCTCCCTCTGCAGCTTCCTCTGCTTGCACTTGTTCTCTCTCTCTCTCTCTCAATAAATTAAATTTTGAAAGTTAAATAAATTAAGAAATAAGCATCAAAGATTAATCCATAAGGTAAAAATATTTATTAAAGTGATTAATTAATTTACATTAAAATTAAATATTTCCTTGCAATTAAGTACAGTGTGGAGAAAAAGTTAATAGACAACTGACATAGGAAGGAACAATACTTAAAATATTTAAAACTGACAAGGAATTATTAGATTTAGACTCCATGATGATCTCTATGTATGTGCATATAAAACACCTTAAAATACTTTGTAGGAATGTGCTACAGGAAATTAAAGAGACAGGGAGATAAAGGGGGAAAAAATAGCTCAACTTGAAATGACTAGTTGGTTGCCACTGTGTTTTATTTACATTTTCCACCACTTTTTTGGTCAATGCAATTATTTTACATGTATCTATTATTATCTTGTAGGACATGTTACACTAATATCATTATTAATGAAGTTGAGAATAAGAATATGATGCCTCATTTCATCATAATTGTTAAAAATGATCCCTAAGCTGGTAAATGCAGGAAGCCAAAAACAGAAATAATAATTCGCACCAGTTCAAAAGCTTGTCCACCTGGAACCTGTAAGAAAATCCAGCTAGGTCCTGAAAATAATGAGTGATTTGAGGAAACTGGACAGGGATATAGATTTCCAGATGCTTTTTACTTAAAATGGCAATAGCAACTTAGACAATGTAATGGAAAAAATCTATTAATTGGCAGTAGGAAAATTATTAAAAAAATATAAACCATAAGACAATGAACTTGGGAAAATTATGAAGAATCTACATAAACATAAAAAGAAACAATATGTATTTGCCAAGGCACATTCCCATTTAAAAAAATAAGTTGAAAGGGGAACAATATGCCATAATACATATATCAATGTTTTCCATAGAAGTTTAGTATAAAAAATAAACATTTTAAATAATTTATTTGGAAATTGATATCACATATCTGAAAAACTTGGAAGAAGAAATGGATAACCATGACTAAACAAATGTAGCAGAAAAATGATTTACAATAATAGATAAAAAGCTATTCAAAAATGCAGTGAATATTGGCCAAAGCTTAGAAAAATCGATAAAATATAAAATGTAAAATGAATTCATGCATGAAAAATAGAATCCCATTAAATCTAATTTGGAAAGAACTAATATATTTTTTTTTTTTGCCTGAATCTGCTCTGCCTTTCATTAGGCAGGACATTGACCAAGCCCACTGAGCTCCTCTCTCAATGCCCAGTAATAGTAAAGTCAGGGACATTAATTACTTCTGGGATGAATTTTAACCACTGTGGATAGGATGCAGAAGCCAGTGGTTTAAACAGATTCTTTCTTGTTTCAGGAAAATTATTCTGAGATGTATTCTGTGCATTAGGATTGATGCTCAGTTGTCCACAATCATTATCCACTCAGTCTGAACTCATATATGTTTCTCCTGGACCACTTAGCTCTTCTCATTCTCTCCTCTTCCACGTGATCAAATCCCAAAATAATTATTTAGGTTGTGTATGCAAGTCCTGATTTTGAAGGGAAACTCAGTTACAGAAAGAGATGAAAATAAAGATACAGGGAAAAAAATGGTGCACTTGGGTGACTCAATTAGATAAGCATCGGACTCTTGATTTCAGCTCAGGTTGTTATCTCAGGGCGATGAGATGAAGCCCCTATAGGCTCTGTGCTGGGCAAGGAGGTTGCTTAAGATTCTCTCTTCTTATCCCTTTCCTTCCACCCCTCACCTCCCATGCTGTCTTTCTCTTAAATAATAAGCACTGCTAAACTATCTTAGATTCTGTACCTTCTCTCCAGCCATGAAACTATCACTGTCTTTAACTCTTGAAAACTTCATTAGACAAATTAATGTGGTGAAGGAAGCAATAGGAGAAAGCCTATTAATCTGATGAGCATGGAACTGAACAAACCCTATAGATACTTTCCCTTTGATTTCTAGCCCATCAATACCTACAGTGAGTCACATACACTCAAGATGATTGTTTTTATTGTATACCTCACATATTCATTAATTCTTGACTCGGTATCATTTCGTTGAAGTGTTAAACTATGGTAATAAACAAACTTTTAATTAACTTTTCCTCCTTTGATACAAATATAACTTGCACTTGAGCTTTAGCTAATTTTATGTTCTAAAATTGCCAAAACAAAATGATCAAGGTTTCTAGATTATTTACTGTATTTTCTACTATATAATATTGTTCTATCTCTTCTGTATAAAGAAAATGAATGCTTGGGGCTCTTGGGTGGCTCAGTGCGTTAAAGCCACTGCCTTCTGCTCAGGTCATGATCCCAGAGTCCTGGGATAGAGCCCCACATCAGGCTCTCTGCTCAGCAGGACCCTGCTTCCCTTCCTTTCTCTCTGCCTGCCTCTCTGTCTACTTGTGATCTCTGTCGGTCAAATAAATAAATAAAATCTTTAAAAAAAAAAGAAAATGAATGCTGATAACTAAATGAATGCTTTATTGAAGAAATTAAATATGGCAATAGCATTTTATTTTATCATGCTTTACATATTAAACTACAATATTATATCACTGGTCTACAAATAATCTACTCACATAGTCATTTGGAAGCTTTTAGCAAAAGAATTCTTCCTCCTGATTGTAGTATAAAAGCCACAGAAATATACAGAAGACTCCTAGGATAGAAAGTTAAATCCAGTTATCCGTGATGCCTTGAGTAGGACCTGACCTATGTATGTCCTGGGATGCACTAGTAACTGTTACATGTGATAGGATTATATTTAATATATACAGTTTCATTTACTTCACAAAGGAGATATAAATTTGAGAATAAAATATTTGATGAATCTATAAAGTCTATATCTATTTGTAACCAATGTGGTAGAATTAAGATGTTAATTTGAAAAACAAATTTCATTGAACACATACACATATTCAATTGTTTTTATATATATAAGCAGCATTATTTATTTATGTAAATAAATGCATTGTCAGTAAAATCCATTTACTTATCAATCATAAGGGTAATTTTAAGTACTAAGAATAAGAAATATGTGAAAAGATAAGTGTTCAAGAGTGCAGTTTGTGGTAATTAATACAATATGATAGGCTCATAAAAAAGATATATTACTTGAGCTTAAAAGCTTCTGTAATTAAGCGATGACCACTTGAAATTTGCAATTAGTCTTGCTGCAGTTTTTCCTTGCACTTAATGAACTTCCCTAAGTTCATTAAGAATTTCTGTGAATGTCCTTATGTTTAATCTCATTCATAGATTCCACTGCTGCTCACAAAACAAAGCCAAAAAGAGAGGTAACTCTATGTGGCACTCCATCCACAAGCAATATATTCATAAATAATTAAAAAGCTCTCTACTTCATTTGTTACCCATTCAGCTGATAATTTAAATGAGTAACTGAGGCCATTTTATCAGCACTTTTAATAGAATGCGACTCAGAAACTTCACAGTGTTATTTAAGAAGAAATACTCATGTGTTAAGGTTTTTATTTTTTTTAAATCAACAAAATAATTTTCAAATATTAAAAGCAAATGTCTCCTTTTCGTCCAAGTTTCCTTGCTATGTCAAAGTTATAAATAAATACATTACAATCGTATTTTGAGTAGTAGATAAAAACAAATGTTTTGAAACTGTCTGTGGGTTGAGTGTCTGGCTTAACTTGTATAAATATCTGAACTCAATGTATTTAGACTTTATTGGATGGTTTTTTTAGACTATTTAAAAACACATGCTCAGATAATGACATTATTTTATTCATTTTAATAAATAAATTATTTTATTTAATTATGTTTAGATATTTATTTATTAAATTAATTATTTAATATTTAATAATCTAAATTTGAAATATTTTAAATTCTAAAAACATTTATTTAATTAAATTGATATATTTCATATAAATATTTAATAAATTATTTAATCATTATTATAATTATGCAAGACATTATGTATTGTGTAATAATTGCATTTTAATAAATAAATAAATGTATTAGTTATATTATTTTATTTTATATTATTTTATTTTATTTAGTTGACAAAGAGAGGGAGAACGCAAGCAAAGGGAGCTGCAGGCAGAGGGAGAGGGAGAAGTAGGCTCCCAGCTGAGCAGAAAGTTCAACCTGGGGTTCCATCCCACGACCCTGGGATCACCACCTGAGTCGAAGGCAGATGCTTAACTGACTGAGCCATCCAGATGCCCAAGGCTTTGTATTCTTCGCTTCTAAATATTGATGCTGCTTCATCTCTGGTGTTAGTAAATTGATGTGGAGAATTCATATCAAAGAATTGATAGTAGCTGTTAAACAGAAACATGTAATTTAGGGGAAATAAAAAAGAACAGAAGGAAGAGAAAGGCCAAAAGTCAAAAGCACATTAATATAAAATTTAATTCGATAAATAAAGCTGATATTCCTGAAGGGGGCTTATAAAAGAGCTGCAAAGAGCTGATCGGATTAGGAAAATTGTCCACTCCTGGTCATTTCATAATTTTAAACTATTCCTTATTAATAAATATACTTAGTTCCAGAAACACAACCACATAAGGACATTTCCACCAAGATTCCTCTAACAGCATTTACAAACTAGACGTTCAAACAATGTAGTTCGTTACATGTTGCATCTGTATCTTAAAGTTTAAACACTTTCTGTGACACATTTTCTAACAATTAAAATATATATATATATATATATATATATATATATATATATATATATATTTTATCCCTAAATGGAAAAATATAATATATATATATATATATATATATATATATATATATATATATAAACCTTAACCCTAAATGAAACATTTCTTTGTTTATTAGCTTAAATAGGTAAAGTAGCAACAACAACAACAACAAACAGCTAATATTATAGATGTAGGAACAATTTACCTTTCATTCATTGCTATTTTCTAAAAATTCCTATTTTATTTTTTTCTCAAGTCTGTCATAATAATTTTCTAAATCTCCTGCCTTATTCAATTTTTTTCTTTTAGTGGAAATCTCTATTTCATATTTATTTTCTCTTCCTCCACTCTTTGCTCTAATAATTCAATGTATTATTAGATTTTCTGTTTTTCTCTTTATCCAGATATATCTTTTCTTTCTTTCTTTCTTTTTTAAATAATTTGATTTGCTGGCATTTTACATCAGTACATGCTTTCTTATGGATGTTAGAAATGTCTGTGGAACTACTAGAAGAATGAACTTTTTTACCTTTAAGAAGTTTACAGTCTAGAGTGCCTGGGTGGCTCAGTTGGTTAAGTGTCTTCCTTCAGCTTAGGTCATGATGCCAGGGTACTAGGATCCAGTCCTGCATCAGCTGCCTGCTCAGCAAGGAGTCTGGTTCTTCCTCTCCCTCTGCCCCTCCCTCTCTCTCTCTAATAAATAAATAAAATCTTTAAAAAACAGACTTACTGAAATCTGAGACTGAATTACTAAATTCAGTCTTAATATAAGACAGCTAAACAAAGCAATGATCACAACTGGAATATTTAGTCAGATCATGGTTTAACATTTTTGGTTGACACAGGACCTCTTTCAGTAACAACTTTCCCTAAATATCAATTTCTTTTTAAGGCAAAAAATTTTGACAAGAAATCCAGATCCTTCTCATCATTTTCATATCAATTTAATGTGACATCCTCGGAGTATATAATCAAATATGTAATTATTCTATCTGTTGCCTTGTATATTGCCTGTATCTTTTTCAGACTCAAAGTTCCATTGAGGTAGAGTTTTTTTTTTTTTTAAGCAGAGATTTTTAAAGTGTTTGATATATACAAGATGCTTAATAAGTGTTTACAAAACCTATGTATTTCAGAAGCCTTAAACAATCTGTAAAATAATGTAGGTGATATTAGTAGTCATATCAAACAATTTTTAGGTTTCAGTCATGTAAATAAATACATTTGTCAGAGACAGAGAAACATACAAATGATCTGGGTCCAGTAGGATAATGCTAGCATGTGTTGTAAATTCTCTTATATGAACTTATTCTTGCAAGAATTGGTTATGTGGCAGAAAAAAAGGTATCACTATCTTATACTTTATTATTTAAAGAGATTTATGGAAGTTGTTAATTTCTTACAGTACCCCTTTGTTTCAGTGGACCCAATTTCCGTGGTAATGGTGAGAGGAAAGTAGGCAATTTAGGCAGCAGCAAAAATCTCCTACAAGGCACTATAAAATAAGGCTTGTTCTAGATCATGGGTCTGTCCAAAGGGGGAATGTTAAGGGGTAGAATGGATGATGGATGCATTGTGGACTTATAACTATAAGATTAATACTGTTGTGCCCCAATAATGTGTCTATGATTAAAGGAGCGAGACTGATGTAAAGCGAAGGTCAAGCAAAGCTTTATTTCATGCCAAGCATCAAGAATCTAACAGAATGTTCGGGGCCACACCTCTTATGAGAGAAGGCAACCCTTCGCTGCTTCACAGTCTAGCTTTTAAGGGCAAAGGCCATGCAGTCAGGCCTGGCCACGCACAGGTGACCAATGAGATTTTAACACACACAGGAAACTCCAAAGTGAGGCTAGGTGACCAATTGAGGTTCAATTTACCCTAGTATACACATTTGACCCAGCGTATTACACCTTGATTAGGATTGGTGCCAAAAAGGTTCCCAAAGGGCGGAGGAGTGGGGCATACTCCTTAGTATCTAGGGAGACAATATGCAAACACCGCACCCCCCTCCCGCTGATTGATGTCTCCACCTGGCCTGACCCACCCTTGTATATGGGCTTTGTTACCTGGAGCTGATTTCCAGGACTTGTTTTTAAGTGAATCCCCTGGGGGAAGGGGAGCAAGGACAGTTTAAGGGTTAACCTCAATGGAAGCCTCTTGCTAAAATATAAAAATATAAAATAGGTCCTTACATTACAACAACTCAGTAGGGAAAGTCCCAGTGTGGTGATAAAAGAAGTGATGTAACATGCATTGCACATTTTATTTTTAAAACGTGTAAGTTGTATTTTTCCCTGCCATGACATCATACTTTATCTTCATCTCTGTCTACTAGTTTAAAACTAGTTAAACAAACTCAACAATTTTTTTAAAAAATATTTTTTTATTTATTTAAGAGCAAAAGCCAGAGAGAGAGAGAGAGAGAGAACGCATGAGCAATATGGGGCTCGATCCCAGGACTCTTGAGATCATGATCTGAGCCAAAGGCGTCTAGACACTTAACTGACTGAGCAAATGAGACTCCCACAAACTCAACAATTTTATAAAATTTTCATTTGTTGGGGTGCCTGGCTGGATCAGTCAGTGAAATATGTAACTCTTGATCTTGGGGTTGTACGTTTGAAATCCACCTTGGGTGTAGAGGTTTTTAAAAATAAAATCTTAAAAAAATTTTTTTTTCATTTTTTTATTTAAGCCATTGTATGGCAGTGTTGATCACTATATTGTACACCTGAAACTAGTATTAACTTTATTTTAACTAACTGGAATTTAAATAAAAACTTTAAAAAATAAAATAAAAATAATAATCATAAAAATAAAAAAGAGGAAAAATTATTTGGCAGGCAGTTTTCTTAATTGTATTATTATTAATTATTATCATAGTCTGTGTGTGTCGGTGGGAAGTGGCTGGTATTACAGTGAGTTCCATATCTGTGTTACACTGAGGTCCATGTCTATAGTCAGTCTTTTTTTTCTTCTTTTAATTTATTTTCAGTGATCCAAAATTCATTGTTTATGCACCACACCCAGTGCTTCATGTAATAAATTCCCTCCTTAATACCCACCACTGGGCTCACCCAACCACATGCCACCCTCCTCTTCAAAACCCTCAGTTTGTTTCTCAGAGTCCACAGTCTCTCATGGTTTGTCTCTCCCTCCGATTTCCCCCAGCACACCTCTCTCCATCTCCCAGTGTCCTCCACGTTATTCCTTATGTATTGAGTCTTATAAAAACTTTTATTTCTTTCCCTATTCTGCTTTGCATATGCTTACCTTAGATGTTAAAATGTTATAAACTTCTCCTGCCTGGTCCATTTTCGCTCTCTTATCTCATGATTTCTCATGCTCTCCCTGCCAACCCCACATGCCTTACAATATCTGGATATGACTAATTTCTCCCTGAGCTACTTTATTCTACTCTGCCATATGGTGGCCCTTCCCTCTTCTGTACCATAACTTCTATCCCCTGCATTTGGATTTAACAATACCTAATTCTTTTCACTACATCGGTATCTTTGAGGTCAATACTCAGTAGTGCAATCACTGGGTCATAGGCTAGCTCTATTTTACTGGAAAGAAGGGCCATATGCACCCCAGTGTTCATAGCAGCAATGTCCACAATAGCCATTCTGTTGAAAGAGCCAAGATCCCCTTCAACAGACAAATGGATGAAGAAGATGTGATCTATGGATACAATGGAATATCACCCAGCCATCAGAAAGGATGAATACCCAACTTTTGCATCAACATGGATGGGACTGGAGGAGATTATGTTAAGTGAAATAAGTCAAGCAGAGAAAGTCAATCATCATATGGTTTCACTTATTTGTGGAACCTAAGGAATAGCATGGAGGACATTAGGAGAAGGAAAGGAAAAATGAAGTGGGGGGATTGGAGGGGGAAATGAAACATGAAAAACTATGGACTCCAGAAACAAACTGAGGGTTTTAAAGATGAGAAGGATGTGGGGATGGGTGAGCCTGGTGATGGGTATTAAGGAGGGCACATATTGCATGGGGCACTGGGTGTTTTACACAAACAATGAATCATGGAACACTACTTCAAAAACTAATGATGTATTGTATGGCAACTAACATAACATAATTTAAAAAAAAAGGAGGGGGACAATACCTAACACTCAATCTTTGCTAGTTTCTTGTTTACCTCCTTTTAGGAGTAAGCTCAATAGTAGTTTTTTTTTTTTTTTTTTTTTTTTTTTTTTTTTTTTTAAAGATTTTATTTATTTATTTGTCAGAGAGAGAGTGAGTGAGAGCGAGCACAGGTAGACAGAGTGGAAGGAAGAGTCAGAGGGAGAAGCAGGCTCCCTGTGGAGCAAGGAGCCCGATGTGGGACTCGATCCCAGGACGCTGGGATCATGACCTGAGCCGAAGGCAGCTGCTTAACCAACTGAGCCACCCAGGCGTCCCTCAATAGTAGTTTTTTGTTTGTTTGTTTGTTTTTGTCTCAACTAAAAGAAGAAAAATAATACACACTATTTTGAATACTTTTTGAACAGTGTACAAACGTTAGTCAAGTCCACAATGTCTCATCTCTTCTTCCTCCTAACATGGCTAAGTTGAAAAACCCTTTATCTGGGAAAAGATCATTCTCCTGCCACCTTGTGTAAGATTTTGGCTTTAGCTTAGATTATCCTTTCTTTCCTTTTCTGAAAATAAGTTGAAAATATTAATAGCCTCAGTTTCTTCTTCCAAAATATGACTGCTTCTTTACCAAGTGCAAAAGCAACCCATTTTGACCATAGTAAACGGCTTGGACCTACTTTGTTTGGCTCACTGTTTTAGTGAGACAAGTGGAGTGAAGATGACACACCATTTCCAAATGTATTAATAATTGGTAGACCATACTTCTAAATTGAAGTTTTGTTGCCATTAAACTACGACCAGACTCGCTATAATTACAGAGGTAAATTCTTTATATTTACTATATTTGAAATTACCATATAATACCAAAATAAAATTATGATTATGTGAAGAGTCTGTAATATTAAGAAGATGACTTTGAAATTATTGCTTATCTAAATGAAATTTCCCGTTTTATAATCTTGTATAAGCTTCCGTTGTCATTTCCTATTTAAAATCTATTAGAAGGCACTCTTATTTTCCCTTAAGTGGGAAGTCAAATGTGGAACATATTCATCCCAAAGGAACTGATTCTATATTCCACTGAAGACCAGGTGGCTTCCATGTGGCATTTTGCCTCTTGCATATTGTTCATCTCCTACAACAAACGGGGGTATGCTCTTTAGTAAACTAATTCAACTCAATTAGAGACATTGTCTACAAGGGATAACATCATAGAGACTAGAATCAGAATCATACTTTTGGGAAAATTGGGCCCAGGTTTTTTGTTTTGTTTTGTTTTGTTTTAAGATTTTATTTATTTATTTGACAGACAGAGACCACAAGTAGGCAGAGAGGCAGAGAGAGAGGGAGGAGCAGGCTCCCTGCTGAACAGAGAGCCTGATGCAGAGCTCGATCCCAGGACCCTGAGATCATGGCCTGAGCCGAAGGCAGAGGCTTAACCCACTGAGCTACCCAGGCGCCCCTGGGCCCAGGTTTTGATGGCTTCTTTCCTCAATCTTATAAAACCTATTTGAACTCTACTGGATGCCAGAACTGCTTAAAAATATTTGGTCCCTTGTAATTTTAACCTTCCAGTATTCAATGCACCTGATCCATGTAATATCCTATAGTATTTTTGTCAAATGAAGACTCTCAAAGTGTGCTTCTTGGGAGACACTTTTCAGTTGGTTGCTTACATTTCTGCATTTATTATTTGTTCTAGACCATCCTTTGAAGATGGTTGTATTGAATAGACTTGGAAGACAAAAATAGTATTTTTTTTAACTTAACCTGTTGTGTTTGCAAATATTATCTGCCTCTGTTTTGATTCTTCTTGTGGGAACTGAGGCTCAGAAATGATATATAACTCCCACCCCTACACACACACACACACACAAACACACAAACACACACACACACACACAAATACTGTTAATATTCTGGCTACCTCTATTGCTGTGAATAATAAACTATATTATTTCTGAACCATGAGTCTGCGTCTTCTATCAACACCCAAGAAACCACGGCAGACACATACACCAGCTTTCAAATAAGGGAAAATAATCTCAGATGCTTTATATTTTTGATAGTGTTACCTACTTCTGAACATATGACTGAACACATATAAAGCTGGAGCCATGACCATTTAGAGCTTCTTCTGTGGAAGAACTATGCATTCACTAGTAAACAAAAGTAGTTTCATCTTTTTTTTTTTTTTCCTCCTGGACACCATTTCCTCTCTCACACTGTTGCTCAAATTGGATGGAGTCTAAGGTCCTTTGAGGAAATTTTTGTTTAATGACTCAAAATAAAATAGGAAGAGTATAAAGTGCTAAAAATAATTCTAGATAAAAGGTATAAGATCATGCCAGAAAGGATAGTAATTTTATCTAACAACTGCCTGTTCACCCCTTATTTGTTCATTAACTAATCTCCAAATTCCTGACTAAATCCCTTTTGTAAGCCAGAATGTGAGCTAAAAACTGGGATTTTTAAAAAGTTTTCATTTGAAATCCAGTTAGCTAACATATATGGTTGTATAAGTTTCATGTGTACAATATAACATATAGCACTCAGTGCTCATCATGACAAGTGCTCTAATTAACCCCCATCACTTATTTAATCCATCACTCCTTTCAGATCCCCTCAAGTAACCATCAGATTGTTCTCCGTAATGAAATGCCTGTTTCTTGCTTTGTTCTCTTTCTATGTCTTATTATTTTCCCCTTTGCTTGTTTGTTTTGTTTCTTTTATTCCATATATGAGTAAAGGTATTTGTCTTTCTCTGACTGACTTATTTCACTTTTAGCATTATACTGTCTAGTTCCACCCATGTTATTGCAAAGGGCAAGATTTCAGTCTTTTTTTATGGCAGAATAATATTCCATTGTATATACATACCACTTATTCTTTATTTATTCATCAATTGATGGATACTTGGGCTCTTTCCATATCTTAGCTTTATAAATAATGCTGCTATAAACATAGGGGTGCTAGCATAACTTTGAATAAGTTTTCTTATATTCATTGGGTAAATACACACCAACAGGATTGTTGGATCACAAAGGACTTCTATTTTTAAATTTTATGGAAATTCCATACTGTTTTCCAATATGGCTGTATCAGTTTGCATCACCACCAACAGTTCACAATTGTTACTTTTTCTTTTTTTTTAAGATTTTATTCATTTGACAGAGAGAGATCACAAGTAGAGAGAGAAAGGAGGGAGCAGGCTCCATGCCTGGCAGAGAGCCCGATGTGGGACTTGATCCCAGGACCCTAAGATCATGACCTGAGCTGAAGGCAGAGGCTTAACCCACTGAGCCACCCAGGCAAGTGTTACACCCCCACAAGTGTTACTTTTTCACATCCTCTCCAACACCTTTTGTTTCTTGTAGTGTTGATTTTAGCCATTCTGACAGGTGTGAGGTGGTATCTCTTTCCAGTTTTGCTTTGCAATTTCCTGATGATACATGATGATGGACATCTTTTCATGTATCTACTGAACATTTGAATGTGTTCTTTGGGGAAACACTTGTTCATGTCTTCTATCCATGTTTTTATTGGATTATTTGTTTTTGGATGTTGACTAAAAACTGGATATTAAGTAACACACAAGACAGGTTTCCTTGAGCTTAAATTTTATTTGCAGGAGTATCATTAACAGGAAAAAATATGCATATGTGTATATACAAGTGTGTTTATGTACACATCTATCTATCTATCTATCCTCTATCCCCTGTCTTCTAATTATGGTAAATCCTGTAAGGTGGGGAATGGGATCGTCTGAAGAAATATGCTGCTGGATATGTTGGGTAAGCAAATTTAATTGCACTCAGATGCATTGGATATAAGTGAATCACTCAAATGAGTTATTTAATATTATATAGAAACAAATTAAAATTTTATGTAGTTGAAAATAGTAGGTAATTAAAATAATTTTAGTTGTTTGTTGTTTTTGTGTCTTTTTTTGTTTATATATACTATGGTGTGAATGTTTATGTCTCCCAAAATCATATTATGAAATCTAACTCTGGAAGTGATAGTATTAAAACATAGGGGCATTTGGGAGGTGGTTAGGTCATAAGTGGGATTACAGTCCTTTTAAAGGAGACCCCAGAGAGTTCTCTTGATTCATTCATCATGTACGTTTACAGTGAGAAGATAGCCATCTATGAGGAAGTGGGCTCTCCCTGGATCTGCCCATTCCTTAATCTTGAACTTCTCAGTTCTAGAACTGTGAGAAATAAATTCCTGTTCCTTATAAGCTATTAAGTCTATATCATGTCCGATATAGCAGCCTGCATGCAGAAGGACACTATGACCTAAAACGAGAGCAATTGAAAGACCCGCGGATCCCCTTACCCAAGAATCCAACACTGCCACTGGATGCAATCAGCAAGAGGTTCTTTATTGTTACGCAGTTTTCTGGGTTTCCCTCCTATCATGAATGATGTCGCAGACAAGGGAGGGGGGGGGATCTTTCCCCTGCTGTCCTGTTTGCATCCCTCACGGGAATTTAGGAGCATCTTAGCTAAGGCTTGTCCGCATAAACCCCGGACCAGTCTACTCCGTGGAGTAGATGACCGTTATGCCATATGACGTCCCTCGAGACTCAAGGTGCAGCCCACTCAGACTTGGTAGCCGAAGTGGTGGAGCCATACAGACACATTCACACAGTCAGGCACTCTTCAGATTCAAACAGGTTGGATACCCTCCCCTTCTGGGCATCTCTGGCTAATGGGAGGTGATCAGTCTCCCCTTTCACTCTTTACAGATTAGAGTGAGTTTCTATGGTTACAGGCAATGGAGGATGGTAACAGGGTGTTTTTGCAGTCCCTCAAGGTTGGGCTGTTTCCTTAATCTCTCAAGGCCAAATGGCCCTTATACTAGGAAGTATAATCTGTGTGGAGGCAGGTCAGGAGAGTGCTAAATTACCTTGAAGGCTGTTTTTCTTTCCTTTTTTAGTCTGTCCTGACCATATCTAAAATTTCTTTTGTGAAGATTTCCGTTCACAAACATTCTACAACTTTCCTTTGCATTCAGGTTTTGTCCCAAGCCATTTCCTTCCAAACAACCATCTCATTTAGGACAAAATTACCTTCCCTTACCTTCAACAAAATGTATTCCCATTCCTTAAATCTTTCTTACATATCTCCTACTTTCCTACATAAAGTTTCCCTTTATTTCCATCAGTCTTAGTTCCACTAAGCAGAACCTTGTATTCTTAGAAACACCTTTAGTTATTAACCAATTGTGAACTGTTACAACAGAATTCTTCAGGTGACAAATTTATGAATCAGTTAAGTGGCAAACAAGTTTACCAACAGATTTAAATACTCTTAGTTTCTTTACAGTAAGAAGTCAAAAGCACAAACCTACATTCAGTAATTAACGACTTAGCATTTTATCCTGTTTGGTTAAGACCTAGATGTCCACAATTCAATTCCATTTGTCATCCAAGCAAAACTTTAAAACTTTCAGGTTACCAAAGACTTTGAAAGCTACTTTAGCAATTACCCATTAGAACTTTGAGACAACAATTAACCATCAGTTTCGTCATTTCTTTGCTAACCAATTTTAACAAGTAACACAAGCTTACTTGACCTTCAGTAAATTTTGAAGTTTCACATTTACTGCTGATAACTTAAAAGACAGGTCTTAATTAAACCAACAAACTTAACTTAGTTCCAATAGTGATTTATGTTCCACCTGGGCCCACTCCACTTTGAATGTTTACCTGAGACATGCGTGGGAAGATCTGGAGTGGGGAGTGTTAGGTCCAGGGGTGCTCTTCTTGCTCCTTTACAGTGGAGAGAGAAGGAGCCGTGGTGCATGATCTAGAGGCCAGTCATGCAGGTTGCACGCGCGTTGGTACAGAAACACGTAAGGGGGAAACAGAAGAAACAAAGCGCCGCCAGGAGGCAGAGAAGGGATTCTCGGTTTTGGAGCTCCTAAGCCCCAACAGAGGAGCAGACAACATGCTTTCCCACCAGCAAGGGGGGAGGGGTAAAGCAGTCTAAGTCGGCCAGAGAACACAGGGAAACTTCCCCGAAACAAAGAGAGTTTCGGCAGCTGCTTGGGAATATTCCTTATAGTCTCTGTCTCGAGTTAGACCAACCCCAGTTGGCTCCAGTAATAGCCATTAACACGGGAAATGAATGAGGGAGAAGCCCCATTTTAGACTCAAAGAAAACACCAAGGACAACGAGTAGAACACACAAAACAATTAACAAAAAGGTCGCTGCGCGGTTTCGGTATACTACCGAAAGAATGGTTTCCACCAGCCCAGGGAGCCTCGAGATCTCCCTGCGGTGGACAGACTCCGTCCAGAGCCGAGGGATTCCTCTGGAACGGACAGACGGATGTAGCCCTCGGACAGATGAGGGGCCCCCAAAAATTGGGCCCCTCGACACCCTGGAGCGTCCCCCAGGGTTGGCAGGGGAGAAGTCTGAGCTCGTCAGCTCCTTCTCAAGCTGCCTACAGAATACAGACCAACAACGCACGCTGTTGTACAGTCCTATGCTACCGAAGCATAGGCAGGACAAACACAGACTTAGACAGGACAAGACGAGGAGACAAAGGGACAGTTTTGGGCTAGCCAGCTAGCTTACCTCCCGGTGGGAGTCCGTTGGATCCCTGGGCAGGAGTCCGATGATCTCGGTGGAACCTCCAAATGAAAGACCCGCGGATCCCCTTACCCAAGAATCCAACACTGCCACTGGATGCAATCAGCAAGAGGTTCTTTATTGTTACGCAGGCGCCTGCGGGTGGTCAGCGCGCGCCTGCGGGTGGTCAGCAGCTCCTGCTAGCTGAGCACACCAGGCTGGGGTAGTGCAGGATTTTTATGGACAAACAAGTTTCGGGAGGGGCTGAGCTGACTGATTGATAATTTGAACAGGCATACTTGGCGTCAGTGGAGTGGATCAGGGGACCCACGTGCGAAAGCAGACAAAGCAATCTTACAGAAGCAGAACTGGCCGGTTAGCCCACGCATACGAATGAAAGCACTATCAGGATATTGAAGGCCTGGTTACTATCAAGCCAAGGCCATTTTCCCTTTAATGAGGTCCTAACATAAAGACAATTGGGAGTCTCTCCTGGTGAAATGTTACATTCCTGCTATCAAACGTAAGGTAACTTCTTTGTTGTAAATCTCAAGGACATTTGCAAACCAAGGGAGACTCCTACCCTGCAGGACTGTGATTTCTGCAAGTTAACTATTTATAATGCTACACATATGGAGGGGAGCGGGTGAAGGGGGGGGGGGTGCAAGGCGCCAGCTTTTGCTTTGTCCTCAGCCAGCCTCTTGCTCCTTAGAGTTGAGGGTTTAAGCAATTTTTCATTTCTTAGCAAAGCATTAGAAGCATTATTATACAGAAGCCAGAAACAGCTGGGTTAAACACAGATTTTTGCTATTCGTTATCCTGTTATGCTGCTTGCTGACTCCCTTATCTATGGTCAGCTGGCCACAGTTTCTCAGTTAGCATAAGCTGGTTATAAAAAGAATGTTAAAACTTATAGGCTATAGTATAATTCTGACCTGGGGTCCTTCACAATAAATATAAAGTTTCAGTAAAGTCAGTTGGTACAATGTTTTTTACTTAGAGAAGACATGCTGCTTCATGTTAAACCTTGATATTGTATATGTTTCTTGAAGGGCCACTTCTTACTCCTTTGTGTGTTTTCCACAAAGTCCAGGATGATGCCTTACATGAAGGTAATATTTTATAAATACTGTTGGAAATATATACTTCTCTAAAATCTTATTTTGCCTACAGATTATTTGGATCCACTTTGCCTTGTGTAGAATATTTGAAATATATTCAGAACAGAATGTCTCTCTAAATAACATTTAGAATCATCATTAGTTTATGACTCCTGACTCATTTGTTTATGCAGTGATACTTACTGCAAGAACACTGAAGTTTGGAATATAATTTTTGCATTAATCACCAAGCTAGTTTATTGTAACTTATGAAAAAATAATTTCTCATGCTGGTTTAATTCTGCTCTTATGTTATGGTCATGACATTTTCATTAAAATAAAGTAGAAAATAGAAGTAAATAATAAATGGAAAATAAAAATAATAAATAAAAAAATAAAAGTCAAACTCTTGTGAAATGTTAAACTTTTCTTACTTATTTTGTTTTGCTTTTCCTCTACCATGCTGGCAAAGCTGTATTTTGCAGATAGATACAATTTTCTAGTTGCTAGGTTTGTTAGTTTTGCTAAAATTTTCAAAATATAAGAAGTTGAATAGTCATGGATTGTTTACTAAACTCCTTATCTACACATATAAAAATAAAACAATGATGGTGACCTGGGTATTTCTAAAATTGTATTCTGTTTTTCCATATTATGTTTTACAATGTAATTAAAGAAGATTCTGCATATATTAACACCCATCCCCTTCTATCTCATCTGTATGTCCATTACAGAGCATGTATGATTTCTATTCATTGCTATGTTGTGGTGAAGAGATTGTCTGAAGTAGTCCTATATTTATGCAGGTAGATCTTAAGCTACGGTGCTCTTGTTTATTTACTTGTTCTTGATCAGTATGTCTGAAAGATGGTAACTATTGCATCAGGTATGACGATTAAAAAATATTATTGGTGCTTGATACACTGTGATAAAATAGGTAAGTCGATTCATAATTTGTTAATTAAATTAGAAAAAAAATCCTTTGGATTTGTCCTTTATTAAGAGTTTTTTTTTTTTTTAACGAATTCCTTGGGATGTTTTTTGTGTAATATATATCACATGCCTCAACCTTTAAATTTGAATGTAGAAAAGAGTTATCAAAATGAGCCTAGAAAATATTGTTATGAAATATTTGTGTTCTGTTATATTATGTTAACTTAGGAAATAATGGTAGTTATTTTTATTAGCATTTCCTACTATCCACATGCCCTTACAGATGAGATATCATGTTTTTCCTACTCTTTTTATCGTGGTTGTTATATTCTTCATGATCAATAGCAATCAATGAAAATTCATAACATTAATTTTCTTTGGGAAAGTGATATTTTAGCAAGAATCCATGACCAAGAATTTTAGCTGTTGTTCTTCCAGGAGATGAGACTATCAATGTTCCCGAAATTTCAAGAAATAGAACTTATTAATTGTGTTGGTTGATGTTTATTGTCTCTGAACTTATAGGTGCATAATTCAATTTAAAATTTATTTTCGGGGTGCCTGGGTGGCTCAGTGGGTTAAAGCCTCTGCCTTTGGCTCAGGTCATGTTCCCAGGGTCCTGGGATCCAGCCCCACATTGGGCTCTCTGCCTAGCAGGGAGCCTGCTTACTCTTCCCTCTCTCTCTGCCTGCCTCTCTGCCTACTTGTGATCTCTATCTGTCAAATAAAATAAATAAAATCTTTTAAAAAAATGGAGTGGTCCTTAGGGGGGTGCTTATCTGAAATTGAGGGACATTATAAAAAAAATAAAAAATAAAATTTATTTTGAATTGAAAACAAGATCTTACTGAAGTTTAGGCATCCCACTTTATATTAGGCCTCCAGTACATTCTAATTTATTTATAGAAAATATCATAAACATGAATGTCACTTTTCCTATTGCATTTATACTGAAACTGCAATGACTCAAAGATGTCAGATCTGAAAAGCACTACCTTTCTATAATTTCTGTTTCCTAGGAGGAATGGATATACCATTTTAGCACAATTATCCAACAGTATTCAAAACCACCATGAATTTTAAAACATAGTTATTACACCCTAAAAATCAAGTATGAAAATGTATAAACAACCAAATCTCTATCTGTAAATGAAATACTCCCACACAGATTGGTTTTAAAACTTTCTAACTTAAGGAATTTGATAGCACAGACTCAGGGTAGTAGTTTCAGTGCCTACAGTATACTTTCAGAGAGAGAGTAATGTAGGCTCTGAGTCACTTTCTGCCTAGAGATGACCTAATAGTGGTTCTGGCATTGTTTGCTTGTTTTTGAAAATACGTTCCTGGGCGTCATTCAGAAAATGCAGAGTTTGGCAATCTATATAAATTAAGGATGATCTTTTTGAATGTTTGTCTTTCACTACATCAAATTAACATAATTGGACAGAAATTCCACTAAATTAAGCATTGTTAGGAAACGTGTAAATTGGAGCTGCTCAAATTAGTTGCTCTTTGAACTATGTGCTGTTGGTTCAGGATTAGATAAGGAGTTTGAAGGAAAACCTAAATCATTGCTTCCTTTTTTGAGAGAGTCTTAGCATATTTTCTTAAAATTAGCTGAAATAAACAATGTGTTTAGTCGCAAAGTGATTTGCATTTTTGCACAAACTCCCTATCTCCTTGAGAATTATAACAAATATGTCATGAAACATCATTGATCTTTACTTTGTTACACTGCTGTAAAGTACATTCAGAGTTGCCAGTTAAAAGTGTTAGTGTTGAGATGAAATGTCATGCATTTTTCTTCACTTCCATGCAAATGAACACAGTAATTTATTAAGACACAATGAAGACAAAAAAAATTGACAATGAGTTCCAGATTTTAAAAATCACTTGCCATTCAATCCAAATTGTGAGTTTGATCGGTTACCAAACACTTTATAATGCACCCCCAGTAATTTTACAGAGATTATTTTTTCTTACCAATTCTTGATTATTCTGTCTTGCAATGCAGAGAAAGCTAACTAATTTAAAATAAACTTCCATTAATTTTGATTGTTATAAACTTAAAATTGATTAATTCCCACATACAGAGTTTAAAATGTTCACAATTTACATTAAATATATATTCTGTGTATACCTTGGAAAAATTATACTGAAAATTGAAATTAAAATGATGTTGTATATAGCTGCAAGAAGCCACCTGTCCCATTTCATCTTACTATAAAAGTTGTGTCAGGTAATTTATAAAATCCCTACTGCATAACAAGTCTATTTTTTGTTGGAATGGGTAGTAATGTTTCTTCTTATTTCTAAATAAGAGTTGGTCTATGAGTGCATCTGCAACTGTATTTTTCCTAAGTGGCTTCATGGTCTTGAACTGAGAAAGCTCAGAACATTAAACATCAAAATAGTATATTTTGACATAATTAGACATCAAGGAAATGCAATTAAAATGACACTGAGATATCACTACACACTTACCAGAATGGCTAAAATAAAATATAATGACAAGACCAAAAGAAAAAAATATACCATTTGATGATACACAATGGCAAGTTGTACCATAACTTAGCCATCTCAGACTAGTGTAGTGTTAATTTGCTTTTCTAAGCAATGTTTTGGGTCACTTACCACTTTTCAAGGATATAAAGTGCTATCATTTTACTTAAAACTGTGAAATTAGGTCAGATTTAAATTTCAATTTATGTTAAGACATTCTGTAAACTGTGTTAAACTTTGACATTTGTTCCCTCTGTTCAGTGAATAACACTATATCATATTCTGAAAAATACGCTAATTTTCATTTTGAAAAATATCCCCTTTTCCTCTTATGGTAATTATTAATATGAATTAATAGTAGAAATTGATATGGTTCCATATGACCATAAATACTTTATTGTATATTATCCAATTTAATAATGAATATAATGTACTTCTTTGGACAATTTTTAAAGACCAGTCTACTCTTAAAACAAAAAAATGGAGAGGCACTTCTTTAGTTCACACAAATTTCATCTTATTATATATAACCTCAGATAAATTTCAACAAATCATAATTTATTAAAATTATGTCTACTTAAAAATCTCATAGAAGAGTAAAACCATCAAAAATAAAAATAAACACACACAACACACACACATCACCCATGTATTGGCAAATCACAATTGCTGTAACAATACATTAGGCATTCCACAGTTAAGGGCTATCAAAATTTCCATCAGTGACAAGAAGATTTGTATCCAAATGGACTGATTTTCCAGAATCCAAGAAAAAGTCTCCTAGGGTTTATTTAAAGATAAATATTGGAACAAATAATTCTTAAATTTAGGAAATTCAGAACATACGATTAAAGAATATTTGCAGTGCAGACTATATTCAATCCTTCCTTCAAAATGTGCCTTTGAGTACATAATTCTGTTTTCTCTATCTAAATTGAGCTGTCCTGCAAGGAAGTTTTCCAAAATGTGTTTCTCTGTGTGATAAATGTTCTAAGACCTAACATGCTTCATTGTATTTTTACCGTGCTCTCAAATTTAATCAATAATTTGGCTTGATGTATAATATCTAGTTTCAAATATCTTTTCCATCTATACAAACACCCAGCTGTCTCCTTTATATGCTATTTCTATTGAGAATTCTGCTGTCAGTATTATTCTTGTACATTTTAGGTGATCTGTTCTTCTCTTGGGCATCATTTATGCTCTTCTCTGTTTTTGATATTCTTAAAACTCACCATAATGTATAAGAGTGGTTTTTTGTGTGTGTGGTTTTTGTTTTGTTTTGTTTCTGATTTCTCATGTTTGGCATCATTTTAAGTCTGGTATCTTTTATCTTTCTTTAATTCACCAAAATTTATCTCAGTACTTATTTAAATATTTTCTTTATTTTTTTTTCTCTTCTGCTGCATTTGGGCAGAAGTCATTAATTTGTTTGTTTGTTTGTTTTTCCCAACTCATTTATTCATTTTACAGCTATATTCATTTTAGTCTCCATTTATTGTATTCTTTATTTCAACAATTTTCACTTAATTTATATTCACAGTATAGTATCTTTCTTTTCTTTGTATATGTATATCATTATTTTATCATATACTTTTAAGCTATTTTTAAAAATATTTTATTTATTTATTTGACAGTGAGAGATCACAATTAGGCAGAGAGGCGGACAGAGAGAGAGGAAGGGAAGCAGGCTACCTGCTGAGCAGAAAGCCCGATGTGGGGCTTGATCCCAGGACCCTGAGATCATGACCTGAACCGAAGGCAGCGGCTTAACCCAGTGAGTCACCCAGGTGCCCCTTTTAAGCTATTTTTAAAAAGTACAGTCATTCTTTTTTTATTTTTTTAAGATTTTCTTTCTTTATTTATTTGACAGAGAGAGATCACAAGTAGACGGAGGACAGGCAGAGAGAGAGAGAGAGAGAGAGGGAGGGAAGCAGACTCCCTGCTGAGCAGAGAGCCTGATGCAGGACTTGATCCCAGGACCCTGAGATCATGACCTGAGCTGAAGGCAGTGGCTTAATCCACTGCGCCACCTAGGCGCCCCTAAGCTATTTTTTAAATTCCTGTTCCAATAACACTTGGATTGCCATAGAAAGTTAACCACATCATCTTTTTTAGGTAAGTGATTGTACTTTTTATGTGCATAGTTATTTTGGTCCATGAGTTCAGCTTCTCTTAGGATCATCAAATCTCTGTAAAGTCTGGGTATGCTAGGATTTTCTAAGCAACAATAAAATACATTGAAACCTGGTAGCTTAATTATAATAATGTTTTCTTTCTCAATCATTCACAATAGTATTACATTCTGAGTAGCTTCCTTCTGTTTTGCAGCTATAGTGTTTGGAAAAACTTGAATTGTGATATCACTGTGATAATGTGAATTAGTCAGGGTTTTTCAGAGAATCGGGAAGAGAAAAAAAGGAAGATATTCTCCAGGGCCAACTCTAGAAGTGACTATTAAAACATCTGTCCAAATTCAATTGAACAAAACTCAGAAATGCCATCTCCAGTGAAATACAAAGAAGATTATATATAGTTCTGGGCACACACATCTCATTTGACCCAATGATGTACATCAATGAAAGACTGAAGGCCAATCACCACTCCATGGGAGAGTTTAAAAATAAATTTACTAATGAGGCCAAGAATCAGAATCACAAATACTTCAGAACTAATAATAACTGCCTTTACTTGATGTTATTCTATAAGATAAATCCTACGATCAAGTATCAATTTTAAATTCTTACAATTTTAAATTCTTAAATCCTTATGAAGAAGCATCATTTGGAGGGAGCAGTTTTCATAATTTATCATCCATCAGCCTTTTTTTTTTTAAGATTTTATTTATTTATTGGACACAGAGAGAGAGAAAGAGAGAGAGAGAGAGATCACAAGTAAGCAGAGAGGCAGGCAAGCAGGGAGGGAAACAGGCTTCCTTTTGAGCAGAGCCCGATGTGGGGCTGGATCCCAGGACCCAGAGACCATGACTTGAGATGAAGGCAGAGGCTTAACCCACCACCCACGTGATGAGAGAGCCACTCAGGTGCCCCTCATCCATCAGTCTTAATTGATTGGGGGAAAATGTGTGGAGGAATAATGCCTTAGGGAGCTAATCTCTCTAAAGAATTTTCAAGTATTTACCCCTTCAAGGTTTTTGTACAGTTCTGATAGCCTCTAAACATCCAGCTGATGATTTCTACAGTGACAGGCCTGTTAAAACCTGTCTTCAAACCAGGAATAGAGCTTGAAACATACCAGTCAAGAGCACCTTTGAGTCTTTTAAGGAATTTATCATCATTTCTTTGTTTTTGGTTAATATCTGAAATAGTTCCATATTACACTTGCATAATTTCTCCAGAGCTGACTTTGAAGGAGGCATTCAGTTCCAGCTAGTTCCATATTTTGGCAAGAACTATAATTCTATATAAAAAAAAACATATTTTAGGGTGCCTGGGTGGCTCAGTGGGTTAAAATCTCTGCCTTCGGCTCAGGTCATGATTCCAGGTTCCTGGGATTGAGTCCCACAGTGGGCTCTCTTCTCAGCAGGGAGCCTGTTTCCATTCCTCTCTCTCTGGCTGCCTCTCTGCCTTCCTGTGATCTCTGTCAAGTAAATAAATAAAATTTTTTAAAAAACATATTTTATACCAGTTATTCATGTTTATTAACTAAGATATCACGATACAAATAATACAAACAGTTGCTCTTTATTAATACCTTCAACCAAGAGCAAAAAATATGTCATATCTTCTCCAAAAATTTTATATCATCTGATAGGTCAGATATATATAAAATTACATATAAAGTTTTAAAAATATCAGCAAATATTTTCATTTAAATGCAAATTTGAAAAAAAATCTACTTTTCCAAACACGACTTTTTATCCTATGATTTTTGAATTTTGTCGACAACTGATAAAATGTTTAGCAAGACTATAAATGTTAGATCGAAAAAAAATGATTAATTGATGTAGGTTCAAATTATTATATTCCATTAAAAATGATTTAGTCTTTTTGATGAACATCGTTTGGTAATGTGTTGTATCCAGATATAGTAAATTAATGACATATATAAAATTATAGGGAAATGACACCTTCCGTTCCATTATGAGTAGAGCTTTTAGAATGCTATTTGTCACAACCTGTCATCTTGTAATTATGTAGCATTATGTAGCATTTAAAAAATGTATACTCTTCACTTCGAAGTGCTTTAGAAATCTAAAATATGACTTTCTATGGTTTGTGTCTCCATATTCCTTTATTGCCATTTTGAACAAATCCACATGCTTTGATTCAAAGGTAATAAATTGCTCTTATTTGGAAAAATGATGTTTATTTTTGTTCTCTCACCCTTAGCAGGTGGTTTCATTTTAGCACACTTCAGAGTTATAATTTCATGCTTATTAAGAACATTTATTATGATCTACATAGATGAATGAAACTTTTATTTTATTAAATTATTTGACAAAAAATCTGTTATTTTTAAAAATGTATTTCCTTTGAAGGGTTATTTTAGAGCATTCATAGAGGATCTAGGAGTGTGGTATTATGCAGTTTTTAAGTAGGTCTGAAATGGTTATTTCTATGATTGTTTCTTTAAGGCTTATGTATATTGTCCATTATATGCTATAAAATATTTTGAAAGTAAATTTAAGGTATGTTTTACATAGTTTACTTTTTGGAAAAAAATATTGAAATGACTTATGAAATTCAGTATACTCTCAACATTAATTTATTTTGAAATTTACCAGTTGTCTACTGAACCTATTATATGGCAGATATTACTTCAGACTACACTGGTCAATGAAATACTTGGCTTTGTAGAACTTTTATTTTAATGGGTGAGACAATTAAAAGCTATAAACCTTAATAAAAATTGCATAGTGCATTCAAAAATGATGAGTACAATGGGGAAAAAGAAAAATTCGATCAGGGTGAGAAAAATCAAGGTTGCTAGGAAGGGGTTGGGGAGTTAAAATTTTTTTTTTAAGATTTTATTTATTTATTTGACAGACAGAGATCACAAGTAGGCAGAGAGGCAGGCAGAGAGAGAGAGAGAGGAAGCAGGCTCCTTGCCAAGCAGAGAGCCCGATGCGGGGCTCGATCCCAGGACCCTGGGATCATGACCTGAGCTGAAGGCAGAGGCTTTAACCCACTGAGCCACCCAGGCGCCCTGGGGAGTTAAAATTTTTAATAGGAAGATCAGGGTAGTTACAATGAAGCTGACAATTGAACAACGGTATGGAAAGGTGATGAATTTGCCCAGAACTATCAGCAATAAGGTCACTCCAGACAAAGGAATTGACTATCTTGAAGGCCATAAGGTTGGATCATGCCTGGCATATCTGAGGAATAGCAAGGAGGCCACTGTGAGTGACTGAAGAGTAGCAGGGAAAGAGCTCACAGAGGTTAAATGAGTGGCTAGATCATGTAAAAGCTTAGAAGTCATTGTAAAACTCTGGCTTTTATATTTGGAAACTTACTGTGTGATAGAATTTCTGCTAATAACTGAGAGTTCAAATGTCCATAAAAGTTCAAGGATTCTTATTCTAGTAAGACAGAATAAAGAAAAAGAGTTCATATTTTCACATGGTGTAACAAATGCTCGGAGATCCAAGTGTAGGAAGCTATGGGAGCACAGAAGAAGGCACTAAAATCACACCAATATATTTGATGACTGTGACTATATATACATTTGTATTTTCTAGAATTTTTATAGTCATGGAATCACACAATATATACTATTCATTGCCTGGCTTTTCTTTTCTCAGCATCATTACTTTGAGAATCTCCAATTGTAAATAGCTCATTTTGATGTTGAATTGTAATCTCTTTAATGAATAGATCATAATTTGTCTTTGCTCTATTGATGGACATCGATGAACATTTCCACTGTTTTCAATTCTTAAAACTAAAGCTGCTATGAAATTCATATACAAGTCCTTGTATGAACATAGGGTTTGTTTCTCTTGGTGAAATGCCTAGAAGTAAAATGGCTATTTGTGTAAGTGCAACATATTTTGCATTTAAAAAATTTTTCGAACTATTTTCCAAAGTGGTGGTATCATGATATATGCCAACAACAGTTTAGATTTTTTGTTGCTTCCCAATCTAGCTCAGATGAAGTACAATTAGCCTTTATAATTTCAGCCATTCTAATAGATATGTAAGCATGTCTCATTATAATCTTAATTTGTATTTCTTCATTGTCTAAATGTTGAGAAATTTGTCATGTGCTTATAAGCCATCCATATCCTTTTGGTGACATGTCTCTTCCATTATTTCCTTCACATGTAAAATTGGATACTCTGTTTGGTTATTAGTAAGGGTTTTTTTTTATTCATTTTTTAATAATCAGAGTAGATGTCCATTATCAGATATATAATTTCCAAATCCCTTCTCCATCTTTACGGTTTCTCAATGGAGCTTTGATAGCTGTGTCTTTCAAGAAATATGCTACTTCTTTCCTGGTACACGGAGGTATGACTAGAACATTATCAATGTTGACCTTTGCAGAGAAACTCATGGCTTAAGATATATGTGGTCTGCGGTTGTTGGGAGTGTTCTGTAATATCAAGCATATCTAGTTAGTTTATAATTTTGTTCAAGTCTTACATATCTTACCAATTTGATGACCATTTGCCAATATAATCTTAAAATAAGGGTGTGGAAATTTTTTTCCATTTCACCTCTAAGGTAGAAGTTATAATTTTTGTTCTTAGTTTTTCCCTATATATCTCCAAATCTGTTATTAAGTATTAAAAGTCAAGAATTATTATACTCCCTGAAGAATTCATCCTTTTACTCTTCTGTAATTTTGACTTGATCTTTATGTCTGATAATGAAATTTGCTTTAAAAACACTTTTCATTATCTTGATATAACCACCAAAGTTATAGTGTGATTAGTGTTAATATAGCATATTTTTCTTTTACTTTTTAAAGCACTTCTATATTTAATCCTGACAAAGAAACAAAACAGCTTTTTAACTCTGGAAGCATCTATCTAAATTAACCTTTTTTTTTTTTAAATGAAGCAGTATCAATTTTTGTTAAGGGACCTAAACTGAAAGTAGGTTTAGAAATTTATTTATTTAATTATTTATTTAGTAAAAGATTTTATTTTGTTTATTGACAGCAAGAGAGAGAGAGAGAGAGAGAGAAGAAGCACACAAGCAGAGGGAATCACGTGCAAAGGGAGAGGAAGAAGCATGCTCCTTTGGGTGCAAGTAGTCCCATGCAGGGCTGGATCCCTGTACACTGGAATCATGACCTCAGCCAAAGGCAAACATCTGCTTAAACAACTGAGTCATCCAGGCACCCCTAGAAAATTAAAAAAAAGAAAAAAGACCTTTAAAAAACATTTTGTTTCTTTCTTGTTTTTTTTTAAATATTTTATTTATTTGACAGTCAGAGAGTCAGGAAGAGGAACTATAAGCAGCACAGAGGGAAAAGGAGAAGCAGGTTTCCCACTGAGCAGACAGCCTGATGTGGGGCTCCATCCCAGGACCCTGGGATCATGACCTGAAAAGAAGGGACACTTATGGAGGAAGCCACCCAGACACCTCTTTTCTTTGTTTTTAATATATGGCAACTTATGCTTCCCAGACACGAGGAGCATATTACCCATTGATTAAATCTTTGATAACAAACTATTTATAAAGGTGTGTAAATATATACTTACTCAGATTTATACACTTTGTGTTTTCTTCATAGTTTGGGGCTGGACCCCATGGTCATAACACTGCTTCCAGTCTTTGCCTTCCCATCTTTTGATACCAGGTATTTGGTCAGCAAAGCAAATTAGTATCAAAATTAATAAGCCCTTGGCACCATATCTCTGGAGCAGGGGTTGCTCTTAGCCAAGGCACAGAGCAGTTGACCTCCCCTCGCTAGTGCTATAGCCCCAAGGACTAGGTCCCTGACACCAGAACTCAGTCTTACAAGTTATGCTAAGCAGACAAAACCAAAACAGGAAAGCTCCGACAGCTTTCACTGGCATGCCTCATCTCCAACTCCCTCGATGTCCAGGCAGTACCAGATGACAGGGAGGGGTCTTGGTCCAACATATGGGAGGGAAGGAAGTATCCACGAGCAAGTACCTGCCTCTCTGTTCCTTTATTTCATGGGCAGGTTGTAAGGAGGAGGAAGAAGATGGGGAAGAGAGGTGAACTTCAAGGGGTGAAGGCCTCAGGTAGGCAGCTGGCTCCTGCCAGTAGGAAAGGGACAAAGGAGAAAGCAGTGAGTTTTGCAGGGAGGGTGGGTGGGTTACAGCTTATGATGGAATCTGGACAGGAGTAATAGGGATACTAGTCATTTGAGTCCACCATTGGCAAGCTGGGCTGGGTGTCAGGGCAGATAGGCCTCCCTGGGCAACGGCACATGAGCGAAGGTGGAATTCTTCTCTGAGGATCAGGTGGAGCTTTGGGTGTTGGGAAAGCATAGACAGTATTGTTCCAGGGCCAAGGACAGGTCCGGGTACTCCTGGTTTGGAGGTCAAGGCCACCGTATGATCCAGGTCTTCTACCAGCAGCTTGAAGGTACCACATGCCAGCTACCCCTCATTATTGTGTATAACTCTCTGGTGCACTTATTGGCTTATCCATCAAATGACTCCTTCAGCAGCTTGAAAACCACCTCCACAGGCACTCCAGGATATGGGAGGCTTCCAGAGTGAAAATTTTGCACAGGATCACCCCAAAAGACCAGAAGTCATCCTGGTGGATGTATATCTGGTCAAACATGGCCTTAGGGACCATCCACTTCACAGGCAGTCCACTGTTGGTTTTCTTTTTATAGTAACTGATGTGGTGATATCTCTGGCAAGGCTGAAGTCTGAGATCTTTATCATGTTGTCCTTTGTCACCAGCACTTCCCTGGTGGCCAGGTCTTGGTGTATGCACTTCTTGGAGGCAAGGTACTCCATGCCTCAGGCTACCTGGTAGGCACAGGATACCAGGTCCTTGGAGGAGAGTTGCTCTGCTGCATTGTGGCTGATATTGTAACAGTACTCCAGGTCAGGAGGCCTCTGGGCCTGCAGGTACTCCTGTATGTTGTCTTTGGAGGCATATTCCATGAGAGTGTACGAAGGACCGTCCTGTGTGCAGGACCCAGCAGGCTGGTGGTGTCCTTGTGCTGTCCAATCATCTTCATCATCTCCATTTCTGAGATTAGGTTTGACAGGTCTTTCTCTGTCGCATCTGACTTCAACATCTTCACAGACACTTTAGTCAATTGGTTGGATTTGTCTTTGTCCAGCCCAATGGCCTCCTCCAACACCACCTGCCCAACGTAGGCCTGTCTTAGGGGTCTGCCTAAACTGCCTACAACCAGCCTGCCTCAAGGCAGTTATGAACTCTAGATTATCCTCAAAAACATTAAACCACAAGCTAAAAATTCTCTTCACTAGGTCTCTGTCACAGGTCTAATTTTCTTATCTTTCATCATTTATCTTTTTCCAAATTCTTATTTTCAGTATAGTTTATTTTGCTTCCAGGTGCTTCCCCTGGTTTCTTTATGCTGTTTCATAGGGAAGAATTATCCTGTCATAAAATTATTTCTTGAGCATTCATTACATCTCTCAGTTAAAATGGGTTCTTTTATGGTATTGATTCATTTGAGTTTTCTCAAAATGGGAAGAATTTTCAAAATGGTGTTTTCCTCAAGGTTCAGAGTATGTCTTATCCTCATCTTTACTCTTTTTGAAATTCACTTTTCAAATTCTTGTCCCTCTTTTTATCTTTTTTAATTAAAAGGTTTTATTTTTACTATTTTTTTATTTGAGTACAGTTGATATTCTGTGTTACATTGGTTTCAGGTTTTCAATATCTCCATACATTATTCAATGATCACTACAAATATAGCCACCATCTGTCTCCATATAACACTATTATAATATCATTGACTATATTCTCTACACTGTCCCATATCTCTTTTTAAAATCTCTGATTTTTATGTTTTCTGTTATTCCAATTTTCGACCATCATTTTACTTGGTTACTTTAATAAAATATGCCTGATTACACACTCTTTGCTGAACACCATAGCATTTGATTTATAGTAGTCTTCTTCTTCTTCTCCTTTTTTTAAAATTAACATATAATGTATTATTAGCTCCAGGGGTACAGGTCTGTGAATCGCCAGGTTTACACACTTCACAGCACTCACCACAGCACATACCCTCCCCAATGTTCATAACCCCACCACCCTCTCCCTACCCTCCCCACCCTCCTGGCAACTCTAAGTTTGTTTTGTGAGATTGAGTCTCTTATGGTTTGTCTCCCTCCCGATCCCATCTTGTTTCATTTACTCTTTTCCTGTCCCCCAAACCCCCTACATTGCACCTCCATTTCCTGATATCAGGGAGATCATATGATAGTGTCTTTCTCTGGTTGACTTATTTTGCTAAGCATAATACCCTCCAGTTCCATCCATGTCAAGGCAAATGGCAATATTTCATTTCTTTTGATGGCTGCATAGTATTCCATCGTATATATATATATATATATATATATATATATATATATATATATATACCATTCATTTGTTGATGGACATCTAGGTTCTTTCCATAGTTTGGCTATTGTGGATATTACTGCTATAAACATTTGGTGCACGTGCCCCTTTGGATCATATAGCAATCTTCTTTACCTCTATCAGAACCCCAGGAAGCTTTATTTATTTATTTACTCACATAAACAGATGATCCAACCCAACGTTTTTTGATGTTCAAATGTATTATAATGTCTTACCGCTTAAAACTATGCTTACTGCTCTCTTTCACTGTCTGACTAAATCCTCATCATCACTATGCCATTTAATCAGAAAGAACATTTGAACACAGAGTTCTCTCCATATCAGGGAATGAAGACTCCACCCTTCTGTTTGTGCAGGTAAAATAAATGTTGATATTGTCTGTCCTGCACATACCCCATCCTGTTCACCAGAATATTCACCATCAAAATATATACAAAATGAAAACCATACCTCACCACCTCTATTACCACCCAGCATGCTAAAAACACCATCATATGTTCCTGAATTATTCACTTGATTGATAACCCCACTTCCACACATACTGCACTCCTTTCTCCCTGAAAATTTATTTTGGTACAGCAACTGAACCTAAAAATCAAGTCAGATGATTTTATTCTGCTGTTGAAAGCCTTTTGGTATCTTCCCCTTTCATATTAAATAAAAACTGAAGGAGTTTCAATGTACTAGATGGTCATACATCAATACGTTCTTCCTCTCTCCACCACTATGAACTCCTCATTGGCCTCCTTGCTTTTCCTCAAGAGTAACAGACAAGCTGTTCACACAAAGTCTATGTACTTACTAGCTCTGCCTAGAGCAATCTTTTCCTTTAATATTTGTATAACACTCTCCTTCACTTCCTGGGTCTTTGTGCAAATAACATCTCATAAATGAGATTTAAGCACCCAACTCAAAATAAAATTAACTTTCATCCCAGCATTCTCCAATGGCTTTTACCTTTCTTGTATTTCTTTGTAACACTTATCACCATCAACCATCAATCATTATTCTATTACTGGTTTATTTTCTTATTTGAGACAGAGAGAGAGAGAATTGGGAGGGTGCGCAGAGGAAGAAGAAAACACCCCACTGCCTAGAAAGCCTGCTGGGGAGTTACATCCCAGGACCCTGAGATCATGACCCAAGCCAAAGGCAGTCAGTCACTCAATGGACTGAGCCACCGAGGTGCCCCTCTATTATTGGTTTATTTCACTATTATATTTCAAAAGAATGTAAGCTCTTTGTGGTCAGGTGTTTTATATGTTTTATTAATTGAAGTATTCTCAGAAAGGTAGCTGGCAGATTGTAAGGGCTCACTAAACTGTATTTTGTTGTTATTATTGGGCTCCTTTATGGGCTTTACCTCTTACGCTAGAAGTCTATCCTTCAGATGTAAGCAATAAGAATAGAGCCCTGCTGCCTGTTCAAATGTGTAAAGAGCCTGTATTAAGTGGATATTTTAAAAGCTAAATGAATGGCTTAATAGTCGTATATAGGGGTAAAGGGAACATATTTTCCACAGTTTAGAAGTGGAGTTCTTTTATAGAGTTCTTTACAAGCCTAAACTATTGAACGATAATGGGCAGTTGTATATTACAATTATACAAACACTTTGGTAATTTATATCCTTTTTTTGTAATTCATGACTGGATCATTTAATTCCTTAGGAGCATTATAGCATTTCAACTTTTCATGTTCAATAAACTTATTGGGGTTGCTACCTTTTTTATTCAAATGGAGAAATAGTCATGATTTAATCTAAATAAAGTGTTATTGATTGTATTGTTTTCTAGGAATGAGTCGCACATGCTAGTTTAAAAGTTTTGTTAAATTCACAAGTCTGTCACTGATAAAAGCCTTTTGTAGATTAGTAACTTGATCAAAACGGAAAAGTTATGTAACACCAATTGTTATACTATCTTTGTTTCCATCTTGCATTGTAATAACACCCATCTTAACTCTATTTAAGACAAATCATTGCCAGATGGATTTCTGGCATTGATTGCATGATATGAAATCTAGTATAACTAAAAGTTTTGGTTTTAGTAGCATATAAATCAATTTAGAAAAATATATGTATTTGAATATAATAAAGTTTTAAATTATTTGGCAATAGTAAACGAACATTTTTTTGTAAATTTTTATTTTCTAAAATTTCATTGAGCTCTTTTGCAATAAGAAACAAGTTACAAAAAATTAAGGTTTATTTACCCCAATTCAAAATTATTAGGATTATAATCATAGAGGCTGAAGTATTTAAAATATTGAACCCAAAATATTTTATTAGGTAAATTCATGAATGCTGAGCATTCACTGTTAAAATATACTAATACTATTGATAGATTGGTAGAAGCCTAAAATCAAATATTTATTAAATATTTATATCCATATCTTTTCATGGCTTGGTAATTCGTTTCTCTAGCATTAAATAATATTCCTTTGTTTGCACGTACTACACTTTATTTGACCTTTCACCTATGGAAGGATATCTTGGTTGCTTCCAAGCTTTTGTCAGTTATGAATAAAACTACTATAGACATCTTTGTGGGTATAGACTTCATCTTCTTTGGATAAATACCAAGAACTGCTACTGCTGAATCATCTGGCAAGAATATGTTTAGTTTTGTAAGAAACTGCCAAGTTGTTTTCCATTCTTTATTCTCAATAGACATGGAAGAACATTCCTTTGGCTCCACATCCTCACCAACATTTTGCGTTCTGTTGTCAGTGCTCTGGATTCTGGGTATGTACTGGTGTCTCTTTTTTGTTTTAATTTGCATATTCCTGATGATATATGATGTGAAGCATCTTTTTATATGCTTATTTGCCATCTGTAATATTTTCTTTTGTGATGTATCTGCTAAGGTCTTTGGCTAATTTTTAATCAGGTTTTCCCCCATTGTTGAGTTTTAAGGGGTCTCTGTGTATTTTTGATTAACAGTCCTTTGCCAGATGTGTATTTTGCAAATTTTTTCTCATAGTCTGTGCTTTGCCTTTTCATTCTCTTGGCATTGTGTTTCACAGAGTAGACATATTTAAATTCAGTGCTTGTGCTTTTGTAGCTAATGGTATTGCCAAAACCAAGGTCATTTAAATTTTCTTCTATATTACCTTCTACATGTTTCATGTTTAGGTTTATAATCCAATCTGAGTTAATTTTTGTGAAGAGTGTATGATATCTGCCTGGATTTATTTTATTTTATTATTTTATTTTATTTTATTTTATTTTTTTACATTTAGCTTCACCATTACTCCAGAACCATTTGTTTAAAAGATTGTATTTTGCTCTCTTGTATTGCTTTTGCTTTTATATTAAAAATAAAATATAATTGATAATATATATTCTGTTGCTTTAATCTAGTCTTTCTGTGGTATTACAATATCTTGCTTACAATTATCGTTATGGCAAACATTTTTTTAAGATTTTATTTATTTATTTGACAGTGAGAGAGATCACAAATAGGCAGAGAGACAGACAGAGAGAGAGATGAGGAGAAGCAGGCTCCCTGCTGAGCAGAGAACCCAATGCGGGACTCGATACCAGGCCCCTGGCATCATGACCTGAGCCGCAGGCAGAGGTTTAACCCACTGAGCCACCCAGGTGCCCCATAGTTATGGTAAACTTTGAAGTCGGTCCTCAGTCTTTGTTCTCCTTCAACACTATGTTGACTATTGTGAGTCTTTTCCTCTCCATATAAACTTTAAAATAAGTTTGTTAATATTAAAAAAAAAAGAACTTGCTGGAATGCATTAATTGTATAGATAAACTTGGAAACCAGTGACCTCTTGAGCTTAGCAGGAGATAGACCATGGACATCAGTTGTCACAGTGGTGCCTCTGGCAGAACCTATTGCAAATCCCTAGGCAAAATGAGACCTCAAGGATCTGAGAGAATGTCTAAGAAGTACTTGATACATCCCTTGGGAATGGTTTATTGAAGTGTCCAGTGTCTGAAAGCTGGGGAATCTTGATAAGGGAGGGAAAATTAGTTATGATAAAACATATCAACAAACATCAATAAATTTTGTAAAACTAATTGTAATGGCTCATATACAATATGACCAACAGAGGGACCATCAGAAGGAAAGCATCAGTTATGTTTATTGTGAAATTTTTTATTCAAAATAAAGCAATGTGAGGGGAAGACACAATGAGAAAATTACCATTTTTTAAATGGTGAAACTTCTTACAAAATGGAATAGGTTTTATATTCTAAGTAGTATATTGAAAAGTAAAACCTTGGGGCACCTGTGTGGCTCAGTGGGTTGGGCTGCGGCCTTCGGCTTGGGTCATGATCTCCGGGTCCTGGGATTGAGCCCCGCATTGGGCTCTCTGCTCCGCAGGGAGCCTGCTTCCCTCTCTCTCTCTCTCTCTCTCTCTCTCTCTGCCTGCCTCTCTGCCTACTTGTGATCTCTGTCTGTCAAATAAATAAATATAATCTTTAAAAGTGAAGAAAAGAAAAGTAAAACATTAAAAAATAAAATTTCAATTAAAAAAATTATGTAATTCAAAAAAGGTTAAAAATAGCAGAACAATTTTTCTTATAACTGGAAAATACATTGTATATATATCTATCAAAAATAACTTGTCATGGGGGCGTCTGGGTGGCTCAGTGGTTTAAAGCCTCTGCCTTCGGCTCAGGTCATGATCCCAGGATCCTTGGATCGAGTCCCACATCGGGCTCTCAGCTCAGCAGGGAGCCTGCTTCCTCCTCTCTCTCTCTGCCTGACTCTGCCTACTTGTGATCTCTGTCAAATAAATAAATAAAATCTTTTACTAAAAAAATTTTAAAAAATAACTTGTCATGTCTGGAATCAGGAGCATTTGGAAAAAAATAATATCTGAGGACAATATTTCTGCCATGTTTTGTGCCTTGTTAATATTTTTAAACAGTCAGGCAACTTTTAGCTTTATTGAAATACCTGCTAATATACCAGCAGTGCCTTTTGGAGCCCTATGACTATAAAAATTAATTGCAAATATTCAAAATGTTTACTATGGTGTCACTATTTAGGGCCACCACCAAGTATATTTCAGAAGTAAGGATAACTGTTACTCTTCCATAAGGCAAAAGGGCATATTTTCAGGAGTTCCATCTGCTGTACCAGGAGGTGAATCAAGTAATGATTTTTGTCTATAAAATAATTCACTTTTCAATCTAACATCCCTCATTCCACATTATAATAATAAAAACTAGGAGGAGACTAAAGCAAACAAACAACTACAACTACAACAACCAGCTTTTCCTTCAGTGGAAAAGTAAATATAACCTTATGAGTAGCCTGAAATTTATTTTTAAATATTTTAAGATAAACGTTTTTGCTAGAAAACCATATATTTTATATTACTAAGAAATAACAGGCAAAGTTTTATTAACTTCTAAAAAGTCTAGTTACTTCTATTTATCTATGAACACATCTTTATGAAGTAGAACATGATCACACCTATTGTATCTACCCAAGTTTGTATGCTTTGGTTATTTTATGTTTGCTATTTCCTTGCTTAATTTTTACAATATTTGATACATAATAGTATCTTTAAGTCCATCTATGGTTTCACAGAATTTGTTTGAACTTCATAAAAATGTACCATACTTTTTGCACTGTCCTTGTTTTACTTCGCTTTTAGCTTTCCAAGATTTATTCACTTTAGAGTGTGTAGCTATCATTTATTTTTATTCCTCCATAATGCTATGTTTACAAATTTGTATTTATCTGTACTTTTAAAAATATCTTAATTATATACCATTTCTCATCTCACGTAACACTCGTGTTACTTCTACACTTATCAGATATTATGTAACTGAAAATCACAACTCAGCAACAATAGAACACCATTTTTCAAAATTAAATGGCTTACCAGAATTCTTTAATTCTATCCTTTATTTGTATTAGATGACCTTTTATTCTGGTATTTGGCATTGTTCATATGGAGGAAAGCTTATAAGTTGATATTCCATAAATAGAAGGATTTATTATGATTGATTAATTATTTTCATTTAGAATGATTAGAATATGGTTGATTTAATATTTCTTTCTTACTCTCTGCCTGGAACATAGTGCTATCTATGTAATAGCCACTAAAATATTAAGTTAATTACCTAGACTTTAAACTGCATATGAATAGGAATAACATACAGAACTCTTCTCAGATTGGGACACCTGGGTGGCTCAGTCAGTTAAACGCCTGAGCCTTTAGCTCAGGTCATGATCTTAGGGTCCTGGGACTCAGTTCTGCAACAGATTCCCTGCTTAGCCGGGAGTTTGCTTCTCCCTCACCCTGCTGCTCCCCCTGCTTGTGCTCTCTCTCACTCTCTCTCTTACAAATAAATAAAATTTAAAAAATAAATTCTTCTCAGATAGCTAATATAGAATATCGTCTTTGTATTCATCAAAGGGAAAGTGCCATATAATAATAAAATTCAGACTACTTCAAATTCATTTTTTAACCAGTAAGAAAGTACTGAAAACAAGCCAAAAATGTCTTCAATGAATTAAAGAGATAGATTGATTTTCAATATCTTAATGTTTCTAAAATAAATTGCAAGATTTTATACTAGATATCAGTGTAAATATTCATTATACGAGGATATTCTAAAAAATAAACCCGAGAAAACTACTTGACATATATGATGACAAAAACGAGTTTGACAAAAGTCAGTTTGGGTAAAACTTACAACACCTACCACCTGAAACTCTTGTTCTATAATTTAATTATTTTAATTTACAAAAATACAAAAATAATATATCAGAGTAAGTATATTGATAGCTTTGAAGGTATGCTCTGGTTGTGCACTGTTTACTATTTAAAGGGGAATCAAATATGTGATGCTTATGGTGTGGCTATATTAAAATTGAACAAGTTCAGAAGCATACGAGGAATAGAATAAAGACAAAAGATGACCCTTACTTATCCTAAAGATAGACAATGGTATATATGTGCTAGTTGGGGAGAGAATCCAGTCAGTAGATGGAGGATGTGGTAGTGGAAAAAAAAAGACACAACGTTTTGGTTGAAAGTTTAGCACTATATTTAACAAAGTGAAATTGTGTGTTAATAGCCTTGAATAAAATCCAAAAAATATATTCAATTCATTGAAGATTATTTAGGAAAAACTTGAAAAATACAACTTGATAAGGATTCCAATAAAAGATTCATAAGCAATACAAGTTTCAGAATTTTTAGTATATTTTCCCTAAAAAGCCATTTGATTTAAATTAAAAAGAATTCTATTTACCTGCCACTTAAATAAGAGGAAATTATTTGGTTTTGTAATAAGTCAATAAAATAAATTAACATATCTCTAGAAAACAGATATGCACACTAATTTAAAAAGAATAGTGCTTCATCTGTTCAGCAAACATTTGTAAAATTCCTTGACATCAGCTAGCTCTGGAGTTCTGCTAGGTGAGTAAGGCCATGTATGTTACTGCTCAGAGTACTGACGCAAAGCAATTGTCCCCTTCACATCCATTTTTTGCTGTTGATATGTCATGCTATGTTGTTTAGAGATCCATAGATGGCCCTACATGAAGGCCTTTTTTTGTGTGTATATGGGTGACTGTGATTTAACTTTCAAATAAGATGGCTCCTGATTTACAATGATTCAACTTATGATATATTTGGCAATGATGTGAAAGTGAAAGTGATTCAGTAGAAACTGTACTTTGAATTTTGAATTTGGGTCTTTATAAAAAGGGACAGTGACATGTGGTATGGTGCCATCTTGTGATGCTGGGCAGCGGCAGTGAGCCACAGCTCCCAGTCAGCTAGAAGATTACAGGGGTGAACACCTTGTATTCTTACAAACATTCTATATATAACCATTCTTCTTTTTTTAGTGTAATATTTAATAAATTGCATGTGATATTTGATACTTTGTTATAAAATAGGCTTTGTTTACGATGATTTTGCCCAAATGCAGGCAAATATAAGTGTTCTGAGTATGTTTAAATAAGCTTAAGGTAAGCTATGATATTTGATAGTTTAGGGGTATTAAATGCATTTTCAATTTTTTATGTGTTTCTCTGTACATAGCCCCCTTGTAAGCTGAGGAACATCTCTATATGTATATGTAGCCTTGGTATGGCTTACATATTATTGGCATGAAACATCTAGAACTGTACGTGTGCCATATAATTGTCTACAACATCAAACAAGTTTCTTGAAAACTTGTGCCAAAAGGGTTATGTCTTTAAGGATTCTTATTTCAGAAGGGTTCTCTCAAACGTAAGATTTTTCAGAAGTTAAGTGAAAATCTGACCAAACTAAACATTTTTCCATTTTCTCTAGTGAGCAAAGATAGCTAAAATCTATCTGCCATTTTCAACACTGTACTCAACGATTGTAATTCTAATTTAAGAACAGATTATTTATATCAAAAGCACATGTTGCCCTAATCTTATAGAATATTCATAAATCTCACTCAGAGCCTTGGACACTTTTATTTGTTGAGTCTATATGGTACTACGGACATTCATCTTTTTTGACCTCATAGCTTCATGTATGTCTATACTTTTGAAAATACATGCATCATAGTTCCATTGTAAAATGTCTGGGTTGTAAAATGTGCTATGCTATCAAAATGGTAATAAGAACATACAAATGACCTGATGTAATGAACTGGACCAGATTGCCAGATATCACATTTCATACCAGAAAGTTTCAGTGGTAAGTTTTAAAATGGCCAGCTATACTTCGACTGAATTATAACTCATTTAACTTCTTTCTTTGTGTACAGTATTATACATTAGTCAGTATTATAGTAAATAAGTACTTTGGACAGATGTAAATATGCTGTAATAAAAAATGTCTTTCTTCTTTCTTTTAGTCCTTTTTACTTGTAAGACTAGCCACGAATACCATGCCTCCCCCAAAATAATTTGCAATCCAAATTTATCTCTAAATGAATTTATTGCACAGAAAAAAATATATATATACACTTACAGTAGACATGTTCAAATATAGTTACACAACAGCAGGGCCCTATATGTAAGCAGTATAGTTGTTTTGTTTTGTTTTTTTCTTTAAAAAAAAGAGGTTATGTGAAATATTGGGATTTTATTTCCAGGCCTCGTATTTCAAGACATTTAACTACACTTACGGTGTCAACAGCCTCTTGTTGGCAGTATGATTTTATTGGCTCCATGGAATAACAGCAAGAATTTACTATTGCTTCTTTCTTTTATGACACACACAGAAAAAAAATGACACATTTGCTCAAGACCAACCAGAATCATTTTAACCTATCAAAATTGATGGGAGGCCTTCACTGCCAAAGTCACTGCTGGGTTTTCACAATTCATTGCAGACAATCTGCTACTCCCATTATGATAAAGGAGAGAAGAGTCATAATCAGGGAAAAATCTAGATTAATACTTGTAATTATCATGAAATTATTTAGTCTGCTACAGGATTATTATTATTAGTGTCATTTGATAATTTTATCTCATTGTATTAAACACAACTGTGAGTAATTACCCTACCTAATATTTCTCTGTATTGGCTGACTAGCTAGCAAACATTCATGAAAATATGCATTAGCCACACATATAAAATGCTGCATTATGATGCTGTTGAATCAGGACATACCACTACCTGATCCTGTAGCTCTTTGAGGATTTGCAAATCAATTAATTCTATGTTTATTGGATTCTTCCCATAGAATTAGAAAATTTATAATAGAGTCCATGAACATTATTAGTTTTACCATTTTAAACCAGCAATCACACTTTGATTTGTACAACAAAAGCAGAAATATAAACACACACATTTGGATCAGTTTTCTGTTAGTCTGTCTGGACTTCAAAATCCTATTCCTCAAGATAATGCACACCAAAGTTCTGGATTAAACAAGAAATTAGATGGCACCTGAACACTTGGTTTAATATTCTCAAAAGGACTATGCAACTTATTTCTTACATTATGACATTGTTTTAAAAGATCCACACTTTTATAATGTTAGTATTTTTAATAATCAATAAAGTCAATTAATCATGATTAAAAATCAAACATAAAAATTTCTACTTTTTGCTTTTGCCCCCTCCATTTGGAACTTATTTATAGCCTGATAATTCAAAGGTCCCTATGTTTATGAAAATCTGGACAGAAATAGCTCTAAGATCCCATTCAGAACTTGATATTAATCTAAGTCTTTTGGCTCCATTTATCCTGAGAGCAAAGATTAGGGCAAAGGATTTGAGTACTGTTAGTTTATCTGGGAGATTATCCAAGGTAGAAAAGAATGGGAAAGTGATAGACTGAAGAAGAAACTTTGTCAAAGAGGTACATTGTTGATATAATTGTTGTGGATAGAAAATGAAGGCTTGCTTTTACTGAAAGGTCCTGAGAAACTTCTTTAAGTTGTCCTCATGAAGACCTGAAAACTGACAATTTTACCTATGGCTCTTATTTCCACTTCACTGAGAGCTGTCCTCAGAGGACATTAACTCTCCTACACTTTTGGGTTGTGTTGGAGACATTCTAAAATGAGAGAGAGAACATGAGATCCCATCAGTGTTAAATAACTGCAATTTCCCATGGAACTATCCACCACAGGTTTGGCTATAATCAGGTGTTGGGCCTTGATATCATAGGGATTTGAGGCAGTATCATTTAAGGTTAATCATTGTATCTGAAATTTCCAAAACTTCAACTGATGAAACTTTGATTATAAATCTATAAATATAACAATAAATCTACAGTATTCAAATTATTTTCATAGAAATACACAAACAAAGCATCAATGGATTAATATTTAAATGTTACAAAATACTGAACTGAAAGAATTTGGTCATATAACAACGTGTAAGAAGTAGAACTTAGGTTTAGGTTAGAACTCAGGATGCATTTGAGACTCAGTTAAGAAATTGAATGGAGGGACGCCTGGGTGGCTCAGTGGGTTAAGCCACTGTCTTCGGCTCAGGTCATGATCCCAGGGTCCTGGGACCGAGCCCCAAATCAGGCTCTCTGCTCAGCAGGGAGCCTGCCTCCTCCTCTCTCTCTGCCTGCCTCTCTGCCTGCTTGTCATCTCTCTCTGTCAAATAAATAAATAAAATCTTAAAAAAAAGAAATTGAATGGATGTCTGACTATCTTATAGGTTTGCTAAAAATCAGTGACTTTGTGTTCACGTGTGGCTATGCAGGGATTTTTAACTTTCTCTAAGAAGTCATTAGATTTGATTATATAATGGCAGTAAAGGATGGGGAAAAGCAAAGTACAAACCCCATAAAGACAAAGACACTGAGTATGAGAAAAGAGTAATAGATAAGAAGAATCAATGCATTTGAGGAAAATGGGAATTGAAATACACAATGATTGTTGATTTTTTTTAGATGGAGAAAACAAAACTAGCTTGCAAGAAGGAAATAACAGAAGACATGTTGTGATGTGATACAGAATCCTGGAAAAGGCAATAACGTGGAATAAAGGAGTAGGGAGAGCATATCAGGTAATTTGGATAGGAAGGAGTTAGGAGATAATTGCTTGATAAATTTTATATGGCCCACTTAAATGCACAGATTTCTCTTCTTTAATTTATATGGAGAACAGGGTGTCCTTTCTCTTCCCTTTCAGAGCACCAGAGGTGTACTCTTTCAGACTGAAAACCTGAAAAGCTCAGGACTCAGTTGCTTAAGCACAGCTGAGAGGACATATTTCAATTAAGATTTACATTTTGCTGTAGGTAGTAGACTGTCAAAAGTGGTTTAACCATATTTTTTCATTTAACAAGAAGACTACATAGAGTGTTTTCTGGTGTTGGTTCAGAGTCTTAAGAAAGTCAAGTGAAGTATCTTAGAGGTTTTCATGGCTTTTTATTCACAGTTGCAAAAATTGCTGTTGGAGTTACCACTATTAAGCCCACATTTCTGGCAGAAAGATAGAGGTAAAAGAGAATGATATCTTGTACGACTGATACTTTGTCATATGGTTACAATGTCACTAGAAAGGAGACAATAAAATATTTGATGTTGTTTTAAGTTTCCTTGTTGTCAATCCCTCAGTGCTTTCTGATATTAAGGGAAAAAGTAGATGGATATTGACCTGGCAACTATCAACACCTGTCAGTCTCTTTTGGATAACCAATATCTCTATAATCTCTTCTTCCCAGTAAAAAAAAATAAAATAAAATATATTCATAACCCACACTGTACCATCTCAAGTTAGTGCACCAAGATAAAATTACAATGATTTTCCGTTGTTCCAAATGGACAGAATACCCTTCCTTATGATATCATGTCTTATAAGATAGATAATTGGCTTGCTACCAATATACCCAGATGTGACTGTGGAAGAGCCAGGAAAAAAATAATAACATTTATTTATTCCTTGGGTTGACCCTGTTTACACAGATGCATTACTATTAGAAGAGGTTGGTTCGGGACATTGGAATGAATTTACTTAATGGGTCTGTATGTAATTGGGTTGGAGGAAATTTTTAATTTCTACAAAGATTATTAGAATTCTATCTTATTCTCTTTTGTTAATTTTCACATGTTAACAAAGCCAACGTTTTTGTCTAGCAGACAAGATCTTAAATCCTAACAAAACTCAATTTTTTCCTTTTTATTTAAGTTTGAGAGCCTCATGTTCTCTCATACTGCTTTAAATAGAACTCAAAAAAAAAAAAAAGGGAGCTAAGTGGGGCAGTAAGACCAGACTTTTTATTTTATTTTATTTATCTTATTTTTATTTAAAAAATTAAAGATTGTATGTATTTATTTGTGAGAGAGAGAGAGCATGAGTGGGGCAGGGGGATGTAGCTGCAGAGAGAGACTGAGAAGTATACTCCCTAATGAGCAGGAAGCCCGATATGGGGCTCGATCCCAGGATCCTGACTGAGATCATGACCAGAGACAAAGGCACATACATGTGCAAAATCCCTTTTTTTCTGGGAAACAATACTTTACAAGAGATGTTTGAAAAAGTACTAGGGAATCAACTTTAATCGGAGATACAAAAATTTAATTGACTTTTGTAAAGCTACAGGGATCCAAATGATGGGAATCCCAGCCTGTTTAGGTTGTGGACCACAGAGTATTCTTCTCTGTAATATTTTATTTTCTTCCATGTCTACTAACTCCAGTCCAAGTTCACTGATCTCTTTTTAGACAGTGCAAAACATGGCAAAGAATACCAAACAAGTGCCCAATATTCTACATTTATTACATCATTTCTAACATATAGAAGTGTGTTATCAAGGCTGGTTCTGTGAACGAACCTAGTTATGCTAAAGTGTGTTTTGTTCTCCAAGAAATTAAATGCATGATTATCAAACAATTATAAAATACTTTTGTCAAGAATTTTTATTCAAAAATTAAGAAGAGAAGCAGATATTAAAACTAGTTCACATGGTTATTTGGGATATAAGCAGAGTTGTGCAGCAGAAGTGCTCTGGGCCCATAATTTGGGTTATAGAATTTCTGTTTTCTAATGAAAAATCACTAACTTGCATTATTGTTAACAAGAATCTTGTGCATTACCATCAGTTTTCTACATTATAACCTCTTGCTCTACAGTTTGTAAATAACTTGTCAATAGCAAGCTAATAAACGGGGTGACTCCAATGGATTGAGATAATCTCCAGAGTTGCTGCTACATAATGCCCAGGACTCCATTGAAAGGACAACTAAGAATTTATTTTGCCCAAAAATTTGATCATTTTTTTCACTGTCCTTACCTATTTTCCAAACCTAGTCCTTTTGCTTCACCTTTCAGTTTACGGAGAACCCTGTATCTGACTGACTTGTTAATTCTGGGAATGTCTTGCAGATTAATTTGCTTGCCAGAGGTGGTTCCTCTAATTGATGTCTAAGAACCCTAATTAGTTAAGAAAACTTTTTTTAAAATATTTTCATTGCTACTAATTATTATTATTATTATTGCTAATATCTCTATTATAAATAATTCACAAGGGCATCTTTCTGACAAAAGACAAAGTGCTGGCTACTAGTAGAAAAAGGACATTTGACTCTGTCAGTGAAAGTGGTAAAGGGATTTGAGAAAATAAGGCAAAGCACTGGAATTATGTGTTAAAACTTTAAATATTATAGACACATTTACTTAATTTCTAATACTGTTGTTGCTTATAATTAAATAAGATGTTTTCCATGAACCACACATTACAGCAAATATATTGTTTATACAGATTAAATTTTCATCAAAAGGGACGCCTGGGTGGCTCAGTTGGTTAAGCAGCTGCCTTTGGCTCAGGTCATGATCCCAGCGTCCTGGGATCGAGTCCCGCATCGGGCTCCTTGCTCGGCCGGGAGCCTGCTTCTCCCTCTGCCTCTGCCTGCCATTCTGCCTGCCTGTGCTTGCACTCTCGCCCACTCTCTCTGATAAAGAAATAAAATCTTAAAATAAATAAATAAATTTTCATAAAAAAATTGTAAGTGTATTTTATTGTAGGATCCTGATAAGCATTTTGCAGATGAGAAAAGTGAAATTTAGAAAAGTATGTCTCTTCAAATCCCTCATACAATATCTGGCCTAGATAGAAGGATATACTATCACAATTGAGAAAGATAATTGAGATTACTTAAAATGATAAACTTTAGTATATAGGGTTTTTTTAAAAAGTTTGCCACAGATTCAGATTCTTTTAAAATATATATCTATTTTGTGTAAAGAGAATGCACTGAGAAGTAAAAAGTAAGTGATATATTAGTGCTACCAACTAATGGCTATAATATCATCACCTTATTTATGAACAATGAAACAGTGTGCAATATTTAAATAAATTGAAATAAATTCCTATTTATTTTATATATTTATAAATTTAAATAAATTCCTATTTATTTATTATTAAAGAAATTCCTTTAACAAAGAGTATGTTTTGAAGGTTGCTAGCAGGAAAGTGTTGTACTACATGGAAGTAATAAGAAAATGTGATCTAAATTTCTGCTTTCAAGGGTGCCTGGGTGGCTCAGTGGGTTAAAATTCTGCTTTCAAGAAGCTATAACAGTAAGTACTGAGCATTAGCTATTCTATGCTATGGATGAATAACTGAAATCTACATTTGAAACTAATGGTACACTATATGTTAACTAATTGAATTTTAAAAAGTTAATTAAAAAAACCCATTATTTTATAAAACAATATTCCCAACAGGCTCTTTTGCTTTAAAATACTCACGTTGTAATAAGAGTCATTGCTTTTTGTCTAGCCAATTCTTACATCACTGTTTATCCCTTCCCTGCTTTATCCCTTCCCAGTATCAATAAAGGCTCACTTGGGTTACCTAGAAGCCATGAGAAAGCTTGTAATAGATCTGGCTGGTTTTCACCAGCAATTTGACCACCATGTGCACAGGGAAGTCTATTGATAAATGCTTTATTGCAATAAGTTGCAAATACATGGATGATTTTGAATTCTCTTTCTTGAGGTCTTGTTTTATGATAATAAATTGAGGGTGGCTTATTGGAATGGATGTTATTAACATATCTTCATAGTTATAAGTACATGCAATTATAATATAGATGAATGAATGTGGCATTACTGACAACTGTCCTCATTTTGAAATCAAATTACAGTGTACTAAGATGAGGAAGCAAAGCAGATTTGGGATTATGAGTGAAATAATTTAAAAAAGTCTTAGGGGTATGATCAGACTATTGGGTAATTCAGTAGAAAAATGTCTACTGATTGAGATTCTGTGTTCCCTGATTTCAGAGAGAAGTTAAGATAAATAAGTAACACAAGGAGACTAGGAAGGCAAACATAAGTGATAATTTTGTGCCAGGGTGTGTATACACCTGTTTATCTTCTTGCTTTACCACTAAGGTTCCTCTTAGAGGAGAGCTTAAATATGTGCTGGAGCTAATCTCTGTGGATTACACAAGAAACCACATCCTACAGCTCTCCCTGAAACACCCCTTAGGATTTCAATGTAATTTGGTCTTGGCATTTTTAGAAATAACAAAATACTTTGCAAACTCTTTATTACCACCACAAGTGAGTCAGCTGACTCCACATTTTAACACAGTGACAGTCACAGAGGAATGGAGGAATGAGTAGAGTTATCAATATATGTGCTTTTAAGAAGTATGACAGGGTAGCAGCTATTTCCAGGAACCAAAACATGGGTCAGCAGCTGTGCAGGAAAAGTGATGGAATAAATGACTCATTTCAGAGGAATTCTATAACATATTAGTTCTATAATGTATCTTCAGCACCCAATTACCCGCTTTGATCTAAAGATAAGGATTTACAGTTAAGGTCCCATTTATGATTTGACTGGTAGGGTCTGAATAATTTTTCTACTGTTTTGACTATTACTTGAAACCTATAGTAGTACTTGGGATATGTGTTGTGTATTCTGTGAACATGTGCTATTTTTAGATTAGATAATTTCTGTCACGAACCCCTGTTAATTTGTTTGTTTTTGTTTATTTGATAGTGGTTTCAATAAATGGATATATCTGAAAAATTGCAAAGCCACTATTAAAATAAGTTATCATTATATATAGCAAGGAATTGCACATTCCTCCTTTGAATCCAACAGAGCTTCACCATATCCTTAACAATTTGGGAAAAACATGCTATTATTTTTCTTTATAAAATTTCTCCTGTTAGGCTGTGATGGTTGTCATCAGCAGTAACTCCTCTGAAGGCTTTGTCAAAAGAGTTGAAAAAATTGGAAATGAAGCTGTTTGCTGAATATGAAGGAAAGAGCATTGAAGTACAATTCACATTCTTACTTCTCCTTCTATGCTTTCAGATATTTGACATTTAAAAATTTTGCTTCTAGAATAGATGCCCTATATAATTCTTACTTTAAGGAGCAAGTTGCTTTTATAATTTTTTTATTATTCTACCATTCAAGTATTTCCATTTAAATTAAATTCAATACCATTTAAAAAAAATCAAAAGTGCAGCCAGTATTCAATTCCTGGGCTAAATAATTTTAGAAAGCTTGTGTTATTGAACCTACAGGGTTTTTCTGTAGTTTTCACTCTTTCTTTCTGTGATTTTTCCCATTAGTCACGTAAGGGACTGCAATATAGCAGACATTGAGGATAAAGAAGGACTGAATAGAACAATCCTTGGCCTCATGAAATTGAGAATCTAGCAAGGGAGTCAAACAATTCAATCATTCAGAGACAATTTATTGAGTGCCTGGCCTAAGATGAGCACAACAAAACCCCAGCACAGAGGAATCATTTTAATGGGAGAGATAGATAATAGGTAAGCCAACTTTAAAAAAAAAATCGTACTGGTTTTTCTTTAATAGTGATGCATATTTGAACTAAATAAGCACATTTTAAAAAGAGCAGTGATTGAGAAGAGGTTTTTTAACAGAGTGGTCTGAAAGGGCCTCCCTGAAAAAGTCTGTTTGGAACAGATTTCTGAATAATATCAGCTAGGAAGCTGTGTAAAAATCTCAAGGATGGGTGATTTTTCCAGTCAAAAAACTGTAAAGGCTCCAAAGTCACAATAGAGCTATAAGTTTCTCTAATAAAGTAACTTCTGACAAAGAATGAGAAGAAATAACTAACCCAGGTTTGAAAGAAAAGGGACAGACTTTCTATGGAATTCATATTTAATTAAAGCTCTAAAGGACAAAAATACAATAGAGCAAAATTCTGGTCACGCTGATATACCTAATGAAAGTTCATAAACAAGGTGTGGGTAGCAAAGAGTGTGTGGGAATGTTGGTAAGAACAGTGGGGAAGAGTCATCCCTGAACATGTTCTGAAATGAAGCAATTCTTGTGTTGTTTTAAAGGGTAAATTGGAGTTTGCCTAAGTGATTAGAGAAGGATGCCTCAGCTTATGGAAGTTCAAAGCCACAAAGATGTGATAAACTACTGCAGATATTTCTTGTTGCTTCTAGTAATGGTGATCTTAAAACTCCTACTTTAAGACAACTAAAAATCCAGACAAAATAGCTTTTAAAGTTAAAAATATCAGAATGATTATAAAAATAAGTGAGGGATTACTGGGCCAAAATAGGAAATACAATGAGAGCCTAGAGATATATGCCCTGAAGCCATTTTAATTATGAGAGCATTTGAAACTGCTAAAACACACTGAGCTTTGTTGTTAATAGACTCTTGATACTAGAGAAACAAAATTCAAAATCCAGCAGCAATCAAATTTGAGGACTTTGTTATAACCCAAATTTAAGTTCAGATCCCCAAAGCACAAGGAGAAGCAGAAATAAGACTATAGCCTACCTTGCCTTCTGTGTAAACTGAGAAAGTCAATCACTGAATTTGGAGTATGATTGTCTTATAGAGTCTCAGATATAAGAGAAAATCCTGCCAAGGAGGACCATACCATTATGATAGCTCTTAATTATCCCTACTCAATAAGAGTTTCAAATATAATGTCTGGAACATAGCAAAATGTAACAAAGCACACAAAGAAAAACCATTAACAAGACTTGATAGACAAAATGGGATTAAGTATGATGTTAAAATGGTCGATAAAGATTGTAAAATGGCTTGATTACTCTGCTCAAAGAAATGAGAGGGGAAGCAAATTGAACAAAAAACTGAAACTAAAAATGATATTGAGAAAGGTTTTATAAGTGAACAAAATGGATACTCTAGAACTTTAAAGATATGACAGCTAATTTAAGATACCACAGGGGTGTCTGGGTGGCTCACTTAATTAAACCTCCAATTCTATTTCCTTTTTTTTTTAACACCTTAATTTTATTTTATTTCTTTCATTTTGGCTCAGGTCATGATGTCAGGGTTGTGAAATAGAGCCCAGAGTTGGGCTCTGTGCTGAGCCTGGAGCCTGCTTAAGATTCTTTTCCCTTCTTTTTCTATCCCTCCCTGCGCTCTAACTTGCTCACTCTCTCTTGCTTGCAAATAAATAGATAGATAGATAGATAATAGACAAAGCAAAATAAAAGCAGATTATGAAAATAAATATAAAGATTTTGAAATGAAAACAAGTTCAAAATAAAATAGAGAAGACCTACACAGCTAAAAGTTCATTCAGAAAATCTACTATTAGAGAAGTCAGTATGACACAATGTTAAGATATCAAAAGATTTGAGCATGTACTTTACAGAAAGGGTAATCCAAATGGCCACTCATATATAAAAGCTGTTTATCTTTATTATGAATCTGGAATTAAATTAAATTAAATTAAAAATAAATTAAAACCTAAAATGACATAATCTTACACACTTACCATAATGGGCAACAGTAAAATTGTCTTGCAAGAATGTGAAAGAATAATAAAACATATGAGGTAAGTTGGACAATATTTAGAAAACTTAAAAATAAAAATAAAAATTTGGTCCATTCCTAGAAATACAACATGGAACTAAATGAATATTTTCACCAGGATATGCAAACAGATGATTATAGCTATTTCATTCATAAAGGCAGATCAGTAGTGGTCTATTTGCACAATGTTACTTTAAATAAGAGAGACTATTAACAAACTGGGAGGAGGGGCTAGGTTGTTATCATAAACAGATCTTCTATGGTGCTGATTATGCTCTATTTCTCAAAATCTTTAAGTTAAAAAATTTTCAAATTTATATCTAGATAGATGATAGATAGACAGATATCCCAGAAGCTGCAATGCTAGGCTAAGACCAGGCTTTAAAGGGCTTTTCTATACTCTACTAAATACTTGAAACCATTCATTATATCATAGCTCAGTGTTCAAATCTCCATTTGTTTCCTCAGTTTCCTAATATTTATCTTAAGGTGACCTGATCCAGACTTTTGATCACCTTTGTCTAAATATTTCTATTTTAACAAAGTCCTTTTGAACACTGAGAGACTAAAACTTAGAAAAATACTCTGATTGTTATCTCACTAGAGTGGAAAATATAGAGTTACCCATTAACTAATGATAGCCATGTCTATATTAGATCCATGACATTTTTAATTCCTGGGATCTTTTGTTTAAATGAATTTTTTAAGCTTCCTTTAAATGAAGCTTTAAGCCATCACCACATGAATAAAATTAAAGAACTAAATGAAAACAGGCCAAGTATTTACAGAGTAATAGAATGTGCAGTGGAAAGAGTACAATTCTGAAATCAGAAAGCCTAAATTAGTATGATGCATCTTTCCTAGCCATGTAATCATAAACCAGTTATCTAAATGTGTTAGCCTCAGTTTTTTCACCCATGAAATGGTGATGATAATACTTATTATGCAGAGTTGTTGTGTGGATGTGATTGAAGCATAGAGCATGAGAGTCTCATATTCCATGCTAAAATGATAGCTATTTTTATGCTTATAATAATTCTAATAATAGTAATTAAATTCTTCAAAATGGTAATATTTATTTATATTGAGGCATTGTATTGACTATTCATAGACACATTTACCAAAATAAATTTCATTTTACTTTACCCCCTCTGAGGATATATATTCTCTAATTCAATATGAATCTCATTATGAATAATAATTATCATAATAAATATGCTAATTTTTCTTCTATTTATTTTTAGGGAGGTATCCTTTACTGTTGAACATAAAGAAACTTAAGCAAGTCTGTCTTATTCAAAATTTGCATGCTGCTTTCTTATGAAACTAGATGATAGAGTTGTATGAAATAAATTCATACAGTTAAGACATTTATGTTTGGAAAACTGGGTGGTCAGTTTAGTATTTCAAAAGAAGATTTTAAATTTAAACCTTAAAACTGAGCTCTTTCAGCCTTATTTATAGACCATCCTTCATGCTTCATAAGTACTCCTTCATTGTAAACTAAGTAATAGTTTTTGTCACACGAAATGGATTTTATATTCTACTATTTCAGAGTTAGTTGTAGTTTCTACTTCCTTACTTCCTTTTTTGAAAAATAGTTAATTCTACAAAAAGTTTTTTCCAGCTTTATTGAAAAAAAATCGACATATTATAATTTGTAAATTTAAGAAATGATTTCTTATAACATTGCAAACTTTTAACATTGTGTAAATTTTGTACAATTTGATAAATTGGTATACATCTTTATTGCAATATAATCTACATAAAAATATTAATACATCTACTATCTCGTATAGTTGCCACTGTTTTTTATGCATGTATCGTAAGGAATTTTAAGATCTACTCTCAGCAACTTTTATGTATATAGTATAGTAGAGATAAACTTCAGAGGTCTTGTGGGTTTTGTTCCAGACTGCCTCAATAAAGTGATTATCTCAATAAACTAAGTCAAATTATTATTTTTTTTGTTTCCCAGTGCATATAAAAAATTATGTTTCCCAGTGCATATAAAAAATAAACACTATACTGTACTGTTCAAAAGCATTATGTTTTTAAAGAAAAACAATGTATATACCTTAAGTAAACTAGTTCTGAGTTTTCAGTGGGTCATAATTACTGATCACAGATCACCATAACAAATACAATAATAATGAAAAAACTTGAAATATTGCAATAATTACCAACATGTGACAGAGAGACACAAACTGAACAAATGTTGTTAGAAAAATGGTAGCAGCAGACCTCTTTTATACAAGATTGCTGTAAACTTTCAACTTGTAAGAATGTGATATATGCAAAGTTTAATAAAGGGAAGCACAATAAAAAAAGTATGTATATTTTATTAACTATGATCATCATGCTGTACATTAGATCCCCAGAACTTTTTCATATTATAGTTGCAAGTTTGCACCCTTTGACCACCTTACTCCACCCCAGGTTCACCCCTGTCAACTCAACTCTAAGTTTCCATTAGTTTGCCTTTTCCTCAGATTCTGTATGTAAAAGATATCATGAATAATCTCCATACTGTTTTCCATACAAATTATATGCCTATCACAGTGCATAAGTTCCCCATTTTCCCCACTATTTACCAAAATTTGTTAGTTTCAATTTTTTGGTAGTATATATTCTAATAGGTAGTAATATCTTGCTGTGTTTTTCAGAGGTAAACAACAACAACAACATAATGACTTTGCCCTGAGTTTTTTACGTTGAGCACTTTTTAATGCTCCTGTTGGGCATTTATATAACTTTTTTGAAAATAAAGTCTATTGAGATCCTTTTGCTATTTTTTAATTATATATATTTTTTTCTATTTGTATCTGTTGGTTATTAATCACTTTTCAGATATAAGATTTGTAAGTATTTTCTTACATTCTGTGGATTGTGTTGTCATTCTCTCTCTCTCTCTCTTTTTTTTTTTGGCAATGCAGAAACTTTAGTTTGCTTTTTTTGCTTGTGTTTTTGATCTGGTATCCAAAAAACTATTGGCAAGACCAATGACAAGGAGAATTTTTCCTATGTTTTCCTTTAGGAAATTAGTTTCATGCATCACCTTTAAGTCTTTAATCTATTTCAAGTTAAGACTTATGAGTGATATAAGGTTCCAGTTTCATACTGTTTATGTGACACACTTGTCTTTTTTCTGATCTTTAAGGGGAAAACTTTCAAACTTTTTTGATTGAATATGAGATTAGCTCTGGGCTTGCAATATGTGTTTTTTCTTTAATGGATTTTTAAAATTATTTTTAAAAATTTTTTATAAACATATAATGTGTTTTAATCCTAGGGGTAAAGGTCTGTGAATCACTAGGTTTACACATTTCACTGCAATCGCCATCACTCACCATAGCACCTGCCCTCCCCAATGTCCATACCCCCACCATCCTCTCCCAACACACCTCACCCCAGCAACCCTCAGTCTGTTTTGTGAGATTCATTCTTTTATGGTTTGTCTCCCTCCCAATCCCATCTTCTTTTATTTTTCTTTTCGTATGACCGAAACCGCCTATGTTGCATCTCCACTTCATCATATCAGGGAGATCATATGATAGTTGTCTTTCTCAGATTGATTTATTTCGCCAAGCATAATACCTTCTAGTTCCATCCATGTCATCACAAATAGCAGGATTTCATTTCTTATGATGGCTGCATAGTATTCCATTGTACATATATACCACATCTTATTTATTGATTCATCTGTTGAAGGACATTTAGGTTCTTTCCATAGTTTAACTATTGTGGACATTGCTGCTATAAACATTTGGGTGCATGTGCCCCTCAGAATGCCACGTTTGTATCTGTAGGGTATATACCCAGTACTACAAGCACTGGGTCATAGGGTAGTTCTATTTTCAGCTTTTTGAGGCCCCTCCACGCTGTTTTCCAGAGTGGTTGCACCAGCTTGCATTCCCACGTACAGTGTAGGAGGGTTGCCCTTTCTCCACATCCTCGCCAGCATCTGTCATTGACTGACTTGTTCATTTTAGCCATTCTGAAAGGTGTGTGGTGGTATCTCATTCTGGTTTTGATTTGTATTTCCCTGATGCCGAGTGATGTGGAGCATTTTTTCATGTGTCTGTTGGCCATTTGGATGTATTCTTTGCAGAAATGTCTGTTCATGTCCTCTGCCCATTTCTTCATTGGATTATTTGTTCTTAGGGTGTTGAGTTTGATAAACTCTTTATAGATTTTGGATACTGGCCCTTTATCTGGTATGTCATTTGCAAATATCATCTCCCAGATAACTTCTGACAGTCATCTTTTGGCTTTGTTAACACTTTCCTTTGCTGTGCAAAAACTTTTTGATCTGATGAAGTCCCAATAGTTCATTCTTGCCCTTGCTTCTCTTGCCTTTGGCGATGTTCCTAGAAAGAAGTTGCTGCTGCTGAGGTTAAAGAGGTTGCTCCCTGTTCTCTCCTCAGGGCTTTTGGTGGATATCTTTCTCACATTATGCTTCTTCATCCATTTCCAGTCTATTTTCATGTATGGTGTAAGGAAATAGTCCAATTTCATTTTTCTGCATGTGGCTGTACAATTTTCCCGACCCCAAGGCCAGCGGCTCCTTCTTTTCTCCGGGGGCGGCTTTTCTCCGGGGGCGGCGTGCTGTACCTTCCCCACACTTGCTTCTGGGGACCGCTGTGACAGACGTGTGCAACCACGCTTCTATCTCAGGCAGAGGGGATGCTAGGGCAAAGAGCGTTTTGCTCCATGCGGGTATCTTCCACCGTGCTGCGGAGACTAGCTCAGGAAAGCAGCAGCATCCTCAAACCCAACTCTGATTTCCCATAGTTGTGCTTTCTCAGGGGAGATGCACAAGCAAAGAGGCTTTCGCTGTATGCGGGTTTCTCCCGCCGCGAGACTGGGCTCAGGCAAGCAGCAGCAGTCCTCAGAACATATCTGAGAGAATGCTCTGCTTTCGCAGAGGCTTTGGCTTGGAGCGAACAGCACTTCGCCGCTGCTTCCTCTGCAAGGCTTCAGTCGCTTCAGGGAAGAAGAGGTGCGGGAGAGCTGGTGCCTCTTGGGCCTTACATTCCCAGCCTCCATGTTTGCGTCCTGGGTTCAACCTGCCAGGCCGAACTAAGCAGACGCAGCCACAACCGTGCAGTAGCGTGCACAGCCTAGGATGGCACTCTATGCACACTACCATCTCCTGGTGTAGGCATCGCTTGGCCTTTTACTCTGGCGCTCAGGAGGACTCGCTGACTAGGCCAGTGCTTTCCCCACAGGAAAGGAGAGTGACAGGATCCCTGAACACCGCCGGTGCACTGAATAGGGAGCTTTGGAGGAATGTCCCCACTCCTTCCCCTTAAACCCAGTACCTCCTCCAAGCTTCCACATCCTAGAGGAAGACAGCATGTGATGGCCAGTTCTATCTGGGAGTTGTTTCTCGAGTTCAGGGTAGGCGCAAGGTGGCAATCCCATGTCCCACCACGTACAGGTGGCCAAGGAGCTGCAGTCTCCTTGGGCCCAAAGGCTCAGGACAGGCATGCTTTCTGCCCAGAATCCTTCCTCAGAGTGGAGCCCTTTCGCCTGCCCTAATCTTCCCCTCGTGTCTCCTTAGAGCCAGGCTTCCGTCGCTCTGCAGTGACAGACGTGTCCCTTTCCTTCAGGCTCTTTCCACAGGCGCCACCACGCTTCTCTCTCAGGCAGAGGGGATGCCCATGCAAAGAGTATTTCGCTCCATGCGGGTTTATTACACCGTGCTGTAGAGACTAGCTCCGGCAAGCAGCAGGCAGCATCCCACAGACCCGACTCTGGTTTCCCAAAGAATGCAGTGCTTTCCCAGAGGGGATGCCCCGGCAAAGAGGCTTTCGCTCTATGCGGGTTTCTCCAATCGTGCTGCGAATACTAGGCTTAGGCAAGCAGAAACAGCAGCCCACAGAACCGACTCTGATTTCCCAGCGACTGCTCCGCTTTCGCAGAGGTTTTCAGCTTAGCGCGAAACGCACTTCGCTGTTGCTTCCTCAGCAGGCTTTGGTCGTTCCCTCTGTGGTGGCAGGGAAGAAGAGCCTCGGGAGAGCTGGTGTCTCTTGGGCCTTGCTTTCCCTGGCTTCAAGTTCGCGCCCGCGGTACACCTTGCTAAGACGAACTAAGCAGACACATTCACAACCCTGCAGCAGCGTGCGTGGCCTAGCATGGCACTCTATGCCTATTACCATCTCCTGGCTTAGGTAAGGCTTTGCCTTTTGCTCCGGCGCTCAGGCAGACTGGGGGTCTAGGCCAGTGCCTTCACCACAGGAGAGAGGAGGCGACAGAATCCCTGCACACGCCCCGTGTACTGGGATGGGGAACTGTGGGGCAGTGTCTCCACTCCTTCCCCCAGCACACCCCCTGCCACCCACAACGCTACCACATCTAGGTGGAAGATGGCATCTGACTGCCCGTTTCTCCATTGGGTTGTTTCTGCGAGTTCCGGGTATGGCACCTGGGAGCAAGCCCGTCAGGCCTTGGGACAGGTGGCCAAGGAGATGCTGTCCCTTTGGGACCAGAGGCACATGACAGGCCTGCCTTCTGACCAGACTCCTTCCTCAGCATGGAGCACGCGCCCCCGACCTAGTCGTCCCCTCACGTCTTCTTAGCAACCAGGCTTCCATCGCTGCGCACAGGGAGCGGGTGACACTCGTCTGGCCACTGGCCTGCCATTGGTGCCACGGCAGGCTATCCTGCTTCCCAAGCGTTTCCCGACCACAAGGCCAAGGGCTCCTTCTCTTCCCCGGGGGCGGCGTGCTGCGCCTTCCACACACTTGCTCCTGGGGAGCGCGGTGACAGACGAGTGCGACCATGCTTCTCTCTCAGGCAGAGGGGATGCTAGGGCAAAGAGTATTTCGCTCAATGCGGGTATCTTCTACCTTGCTGCGGAGACTAGCTCAGGCAAGCAGCAGCAGCATCCACAAACCCAACTCTGATTTTCCACGAATGCTGTGCTTTCCCAGGGGAGATGCCCAGGCAAAGAGGCTCTCGCTGTATGCGGGTTTCTCCCACCGCGAGACTGGGCTCAGGCAAGCAGCAGAAGCCCTCAGAACATTTCTCAGCGAATTCTGTGCTTTCGCAGAGGCTTTGGCTTGGAGCGAACAGCACTTCGCCGCTGCTTCCTAGCAAGGCTTCAGTTGCGTCAGGGAAGAAGAGCTGCGGGAGAGCTTGTGCCTCTTGGGCCCTGCTTTCTCGGGTTACATGTTTGCGTCCTGGGTTCACCCTGCCAGGCCGAACTAAGCAGACACAGCCACAACCGTGCAGTAGAGTGCGTAGCCTAGGATGGCACTCTATCCACATTACCATCTTCCGGTGTAGGCATCGCTTGGCCTTTTACTCTGGCGCTCAGGCGGACGCGCTGACTAGGCCAGTGCTTTCCCCACAGGAAAGGAGAGGTGACAGGATCCCTGCACACCTTTCGTGCACTAAAGAGGGAGCTTTGGGGGACTGTCCCCACTCCTTCCCCTTAAACCCAGTACCTCCTCCAAGCTTCCACATCCTAGAGGAAGACAGCATCTGATGGCCAGTTCTATCTGGGAGTTGTTTCTCAAATTCAGGGTAGGCGCAAGGTGGCAATCCCATGTCCCACCACGTACAGGTGGCCAAGGAGCTGCAGTCTCATTGGGCCCAAAGGCTCAGGACAGGCATGCTTTCTGCCCAGAATCCTTCCTCAGAGTGGAGCCCTTTCGCCTGCCCTAATCTTCCCCTCGTGTCTCCTTAGCAGCCAGGCTTCCGTCGCTCTGCAGTGACAGACGTGTCCCTTTCCTTCAGGCTCTTTCCTCAGGCTCCACCGCGCTTCTCTCTCAGGCAGAGGGGATGCCCAGGCAAAGAGGATTTCGCTTCATGCGGGTTTATTACACCGTGCTGTGGAGACTAGCTCCGGCAAGCAGCAGGCAGCATCCCACAGACCCGACTCTGATTTCGCAAAGAATGCAGTGCTTTCCCAGAGGGGATGCCCCGGCAAAGAGGCTTTCGCTCTATGCGGGTTTCGCCCATCATGCTGCGAATACTAGGCTAAGGCAAGCAGCAAAAGCAGCCCACAGAACCGACTCTGATTTCCCAGCGACTGCTACGCTTTCGCAGAGGTTTTCAGCTTGACAGGAACCGCAATTCGCTGCTGCTTCCTCAGCAAGGCTTTGGTCGTTCGCTCTGTCGCGGCAGGGAAGAAGAGCCGCCGGAGAGCTGTTGTCTCTTGGGCCTTGCTTTCCCTGGCCTCAAGTTCGCGCCCGGGGTTCACCTTGCTAAGCCGAACTAAGCAGACACAGTCACAACCCTGCAGCAGCGTGCGTGGCCTAGCATGGCACTCTATGCCTATTATCATCTCCTGGCGTAGGTAAGGCTGTGCCTTTTGCTCCGGCGCTCAGGCAGACTGGGGGTCTAGGCCTGTGCCATCACCACAGGAGAGAGGAGGCGACAGGATCCCTGCACAGGGCCCGGGCACTGGGATGGGGATCTGTGGGGGACGTTCTCCAATCCTTCCCCAGCACACCCCCTGCCATCCACAACGCTGCCACATCTTGGTGGAAGACGGCATCTGACTGTCCATTTCTCCAAGCCGTTGTTTCTGCGAGTTCCGGGTTTGGCACCTGGGGCAAAGGCCGTTATGCCCTTGGGACAAGTGGCCAAGGAGATGCTCTACCCTTGGGACCAGAGGCACAGGACAGGCCTGCCATCTGCCCAGACTCCTTCCTCAACATGGAGCACGTGCCCCTGCCCTAGTCGTCCCCTCATGTATCCTTAGCAGCCAGGCTTCCTTCTCTCCCCACAGGGAGCGGGTGACACTCGTCTGGCCACTGGATTGCTGTTGGTGCCACGGCAGGCTATCCTGCTTCCCAAGCGTTTCCCGACCCCAAGGCCAAGGGCTCCTTCTCTTTCCCGGGGACGGCGTGCTGCGCCTTCCCCACACTTTCTCCTGGGGAGCGAGGTGACAGACGAATGCGACCATGCTTCTCTCTCAGGCAGAGGGGATGCTAGGGCAGCGAGTATTTCTCTCCATGCGGATATCATCCACCGTGCTGCGGAGACTAGCTCAGGCAAGCAGCAGCAGCATCCACACACCCAACTCTGATTTCCCAACGAATGCTGTGCTTTCCCAGGGGAGATGCCCAGGCAAAGAGGCTTTCGCTGTATGCGGGTTTCTCCCACCGCGAGACTCGGCTCAGGCAAGCAGCAGAAGCCCACCGAACATTTGTCAGCGAATGCTGTGCTTTCGCAGAGGCTTTGGCTTGGAGCGAACAGCACTTCGCCGCTGCTTCCTCAGCAAGGCTTCAGTCGCGTCAGGGAAGAAGAGCTGCGGGAGAGCTGGTGCCTCTTGGGCCTTGCTTTCCCGGGCTCCATGTTTGCGTCCTGGGTTCACCCTGCCAGGCCGAACTAAGCAGACACAGCCTCGACCCTGCAGTAGCGTGCGTGGCCTAGGATGGCACTCTGCTCACAATGCCATCTGTCGGCGTAGGCAAGGCCTGCCCTTTCGCTCTGGCGTTCAGGTGGACAGGGGACTAGGACAGTGCCTTCTCCATCCTTGAGGAGACGTGAGAGGATCACTGCACACCGCCCGTGCCCTGGGATGGGGAGTAATGGATAAGTGTCCCTGTTTTCCCGGGACACACCCTGCCTCCGCCAATGCTGCCACATCCTGGAGGGAGACGGCATCTGATTGCCCGTTCCTCCAGGAGTTGTTTCTGCGAGTTCAGGGCCGGGAGCTTGGTGGCAACCCCACGTCTGCCCTCTGGACAGGTGGCCAAGGAGATGCTGTCCCTTTGGGATCAGAGGCACAGGAAAGGCCTTCCTTCTGCCCAGACTCCTTCCTCAGATTGGAGCACGCTCCCCTGCCCAATCGTCCCCTCGTGTCTCCTTAGCAGCCAGGCTTCGTCTCTCTGCACAGAGAGCGGGTTACACTTGTCTTGCCACCGGCCCGCTGTTCCTGCCAGGGTCGGCTCTCCAGCTTCGCGACCGTTTCCCGACCACAAGGCCAAGGGCTCCTTCTCTTTGCCTCGGGCAGCGTGCTGCACTTTCCCCAGACAGGCTCCTGGGGAGCCCAGGGACAGACATATCCCTTTCCTTAAGGCTCTTTCCAAAGTCGCCACCGCGCTTCTCTCTCAGGCAGAGGGGATGACCAGGCAGGGAGGATTTCGCTACAGGAGGGTTTATTACACCATGCTGTAGTGTCTTGCTTAGGAAAGCAGCAGGCAGCATCCCACAGACCCGACTCCGGTTTCCCAAAGAATGCTGTGCTTTCCCAGAGGGGATGCCCCGGCAAAGAGGCTTTCGCTCTATGAGGGTTTCTCCCGCCGTGCTGCGAATACTAGGCTAAGGCATGCAGCAACAGCAGCCCACAGAACCGACTCTGATTTCCCAGCGACTGCTATGCTTTCGTAGAGGTTTTCAGCTTGGCGTGAACCGCACTTCGCTGCTGCTTCCTCATCAAGGCTTTGGTCGTTCGCTCTGTCGCGGCAGGGAAGAAGAGCCGCGGGAGAGCTGGTGTCTCTTGGGCCTTGCTTTCCCTGGCTTCAAGTTCGCGCCCGGGGTTCACCTTGCTAAGCCGAACTAAGCAGACACAGTCACAACCTTGCAGCAGCGTGCGTGGCCTAGCATGGCCCTCTATGCCTATTACCATCTCCTGGCGTAGGTAAGGCTTTGCCTTTTGCTCCGGCGCTCAGGCAGACCGGGGGTCTAGGCCAGTGCCTTCACCACAAAAAAGAGGCGACAGAATCCCTGCACACGGCACGTGCACTGGGATGGGGAACTGTGGGGCAGTGTCTCCACTCCTTCCCCGGCACACCCCCTGCCATCCACAATGCTGCCACATCTTGGTGGAAGACGGCATCTGTCTATTTCTGCATGGGGTTGTTTCTGCGAGTTCCGGGTTTGGCACCTGGGGCAAAGGCCGTTATGCCCTTGGGACAAGTGGCCAAGGAGATGCTCTACCCTTGGGACCAGAGGCACAGGACAGGCCTGCCTTCTGCCCAGACTCCTTCCTCAGAGTGGAAGCACTCGCTCCTGCACTAGTCGTCCCCTCATGCCTCCTCAGCAGCCAGGCTTCCATCACTCCGCACAGGGAGCAGATGATACTCGTCTGGCCACTGGCCTGCTGTTGGTGCCACGGCAGGCTATCCTGCTTCCCAAGCGTTTCCCGACCCCAAGGCCATGGGCTCCTTCTCTTCCCCGGGGGCGGCGTGCTGCGCCTTCCCCACACTTTCTCCTGGGGAGCGCTGTGACAGACGTGTGCAACCACGCTTCTCTCTCAGGCAGAGGGGATGCTAGGGCAAAGAGTATTTCGCTCCATGCGGGTGTCTTCCACCGTGCTGCGGAGACTAGCTCAGGCAAGCAGCAGCAGCATCCCCCAACCCAACTCTGATTTCCCAAGGAATGCTGTGCTTTCCCAGGGGAGATGCCCAGGCAAAGAGGCTTTCGCTGTATGCGGGTTTCTCCCACCGCGAGACTGGGCTCAGGCAAGCAGCAGCAGCCCTCAGAACATTTCTCAGCGAATTCTGTGCTTTCGCAGAGGCTTTGGCTTGGAGCGAACAGCACTTCGCCGCTGCTTCCTCAGCAAGGCTTCAGTCGCTTCAGGGAAGAAGAGGTGCGGGACAGCTGGTGCCTCTTGGGCCTTGCTTTCCCGGGCTCCATGTTTGCGTCCTGGGTTCACCCTGCCAGGCCGAACTAAGCAGACACAGCCACAACCGTGCAGTAGCGTGCGTAGCCTAGGATGGCACTCTATCCACATTACCATCTTCCGGTGTAGGCATCGCTTGGCCTTTTACTCTGGCGCTCAGGCGGACGCGCTGACTAGGCCAGTGCTTTCCCCACAGGAAAGGAGAGGTGACAGGATCCCTGCACACCTTTCGTGCACTAAAGAGGGAGCTTTGGGGGACTGTCCCCACTCCTTCCCCTTAAACCCAGTACCTCCTCCAAGCTTCCACATCCTAGAGGAAGACAGCATCTGATGGCCAGTTCTATCTGGGAGTTGTTTCTCAAGTTCAGGGTAGGCGCAAGGTGGCAATCCCATGTCCCACCACGTACAGGTGGCCAAGGAGCTGCAGTCTCATTGGGCCCAAAGGCTCAGGACAGGCATGCTTTCTGCCCAGAATCCTTCCTCAGAGTGGAGCCCTTTCGCCTGCCCTAATCTTCCCCTCGTGTCTCCTTAGCAGCCAGGCTTCCGTCGCTCTGCAGTGACAGACGTGTCCCTTTCCTTCAGGCTCTTTCCTCTGGCGCCATCGCGCTTCTCTCTCAGGCAGAGGGGATGCCCAGGCAAAGAGGATTTCGCTTCATGCGGGTTTATTACATCGTGCTGTGGAGACTAGCTCCGGCAAGCAGCAGGCAGCATCCCACAGACCCGACTCTGATTTCCCAAAGAATGCAGTGCTTTCCCAGAGGGGATGCCCCGGCAAAGAGGCTTTCGCTCTATGCGGGTTTCGCCCATCATGCTGCGAATACTAGGCTAAGGCAAGCAGCAAAAGCAGCCCACAGAACCGACTCTGATTTCCCAGCGACTGCTACGCTTTCGCAGAGGTTTTCAGCTTGACAGGAACCGCAATTCGCTGCTGCTTCCTCAGCAAGGCTTTGGTCGTTCGCTCTGTCGCGGCAGGGAAGAAGAGCCGCCGGAGAGCTGTTGTCTCTTGGGCCTTGCTTTCCCTGGCCTCAAGTTCGCGCCCGGGGTTCACCTTGCTAAGCCGAACTAAGCAGACACAGTCACAACCCTGCAGCAGCGTGCGTGGCCTAGCATTGCACTCTATGCCTATTACCATCTCCTGGCGTAGGTAAGGCTGTGCCTTTTGCTCCGGCGCTCAGGCAGACTGGGGGTCTAGGCCAGTGCCATCACCACAGGAGAGAGGAGGCGACAGGATCCCTGCACAGGGCCCGGGCACTGGGATGGGGATCTGTCGGGGATGTTCTCCACTCCTTCCCCAGCACACCCCCTGCCACCCACAACGCTGCCACATCTTGGTGGAAGACGGCATCTGAATGTCCATTTCTCCAAGCCGTTGTTTCTGCGAGTTCCGGGTTTGGCACCTGGGGCAAAGGCCGTTATGCCCTTGGGACAAGTGGCCAAGGAGATGCTCTATCCTTGGGACCAGAGGCACAGGACAGGCCTGCCTTCTGCCCAGACTCCTTCCTCAGAGTGGAAGCACTCGCTCCTGCACTAGTCGTCCCCTCATGCCTCCTCAGCAGCCAGGTTTCCATCACTCCGCACAGGGAGCAGATGATACTCGTCTGGCCACTGGCCTGCTGTTGGTGCCACGGCAGGCTATCATGCTTCCCAAGCGTTTCCCGACCCCAAGGCCAAGGGCTCCTTCTCTTCCCCGGGGGCGGCGTGCTGCGCCTCCCCACACTTTCTCCTGGGGAGCGCTGTGACAGACGTGTGCAACCACGCTTCTCTCTCAGGCAGAGGGGATGCTAGGGCAAAGAGTATTGCGCTCCATGCGGGTATCTTCCACCGTGCTGCGGAGACTAGCTCAGGCAAGCAGCAGCAGCATCCCCAAACCCAACTCTGATTTCCCAATGAAAGCTGTGCTTTCCCAGGGGAGATGACCAGGCAAAAAGTATTTCGCTGTATGCGGGTTTCTCCCACCGCGAGACTCGGCTCAGGCAAGCAGCCGAAGCCCACCGAACATTTGTCAGCGAATGCTGTGCTTTCGCAGAGGCTTTGGCTTGGAGCGAACAGCACTTCGCCGCTGCTTCCTCAGCAAGGCTTCAGTCGCGTCAGGGAAGAAGAGCTGCGGGAGAGCTGGTGCCTCTTGGGCCTTGCTTTCCCGGGCTCCATGTTTGCGTCCTGGGTTCACCCTGCCAGGCCGAACTAAGCAGACACAGCCTCGACCCTGCAGTAGCGTGCGTGGCCTAGGATGGCACTCTGCTCACAATGCCATCTGTCGGCGTAGGCAAGGCCTGCCCTTTCGCTCTGGCGTTCAGGTGGACAGGGGACTAGGACAGTGCCTTCTCCATCCTTGAGGAGACGTGAGAGGATCACTGCACACCGCCCGTGCCCTGGGATGGGGAGTAATGGGTAAGTGTCCCTGTTTTCCCGGGACACACCCTGCCTCCGCCAATGCTGCCACATCCTGGAGGGAGACGGCATCTGATTGCCCGTTCCTCCAGGAGTTGTTTCTGCGAGTTCAGGGCCGGGAGCTTGGTGGCAACCCCACGTCTGCCCTCTGGACAGGTGGCCAAGGAGATGCTGTCCCTTTGGGATCAGAGGCACAGGAAAGGCCTTCCTTCTGCCCAGACTCCTTCCTCAGATTGGAGCACGCTCCCCTGCCCAATCGTCCCCTCGTGTCTCCTTAGCAGCCAGGCTTCGTCTCTCTGCACAGAGAGCGGGTTACACTTGTCTTGCCACCGGCCCGCTGTTCCTGCCAGGGTCGGCTCTCCAGCTTCGCGACCGTTTCCCGACCACAAGGCCAAGGGCTCCTTCTCTTTGCCTGGGGCAGCGTGCTGCACTTTCCCCAGACAGGCTCCTGGGGAGCCCAGGGACAGACATATCCCTTTCCTTAAGGCTCTTTCCAAAGTCGCCACCGCGCTTCTCTCTCAGGCAGAGGGGATGACCAGGCAGGGAGGATTTCGCTACAGGAGGGTTTATTACACCATGCTGTAGTCTTGCTCCGGCAAGCAGCAGCAGTATCCCACAGACCCGACTATGATTTCCCAAAGAATGCTGTGCTTTCCCAGAGGGGATGCCCCGGCAAAGAGGCTTTCGCTCTATGCGGGTTTCGCCCATCATGCTGCGAATACTAGGCTAAGGCAAGCAGTAACAGCAGCCCACAGAACCGACTCTGATTTCCCAGCGACTGCTATGCTTTCGTAGAGGTTTTCAGCTTGGCGCGAACTGCACTTCGCCTCAGCTTCCTCAGCAAGGCTTTGGGTGTTCACTCTGTCGCGTCAGGGAAGAAGAGCTGCGGAAGAGCTGGTCCCTCTTGGGCGTTGCTTTCCCTGGCTCCATGTTGGCGCCCTGGGTTCACCCTGCCTGGCTGAACTAAGCAGACACAGCCACAACCCTGCAGCAGCGTGCGTGGCCTAGGATGGCACTCAATGCACACTTCCATCTCCCGGTGTAGGCAATGCTTGGCCTTTGGCACTGGCACTCAGGCGCCTCTCGGACAAGGCCAGTGTCTTCCCCACAGGAGAGGAGAGGAGACAGGATCCCTGAACACTGCTCGTTCACTGGAATTAAAACACATGATATGTTTATAAAAATTTTTAAAAATAATTTTAAAAATCCATTAAAGAAATAACACATATTGCAAGCCCAGAGCTAATTTCAAAGTCAATCAAAAAGTTTGAAAGTTTTCCCCTTAAAGATCAGAAAAAAGACAAGTGTTTCCACTTTCACTACTCTCATTTGACATAGTACTGGATGTCCTAGCCAGAGAAACAAGGAACACAAAGAAATAAGAGAATCCAAAAAAAAAAAAAAGGAAAAGTAAAATTTTCTTTTTTTGGATAACATGAACTTAAATGTTAAAAAATCCTAAAAACTTCACAAAAAAATTTGAATAAACAAATTTAGTAAAGCTGCCAAATACAAGATCAATATATAAAAGACAAGAATTTTGTTTTCTTTCATTTTTTTTTAATATGGAATGCTTCCCAGTTTTTCATGTCATCCTTGTTCAGTGATCACGCTAATCTTCTCTGCATCATTCCAATTTTAGTATGTGCTGCCAAAGTAAGCACAAGACAGGGGCATTTTAACACTCTAATGATGAACTATCTGAAAAAATAAAGAAAACCATCTAATTCACAATAGCATCAAAAATAATAAAATACTTAGGAATAGATTTAACTGAGAAGATGAAAGATCTGTACTCTATAAACTATGACATTGATAAAGAAATTGAAGGAGACACAAATGGAAAGATAGCTCATATTTATGAATGGTAAGAATTAACATTGTTAAAATGTCCATACTACCGAAAACCATCTGTAAATCCAATTCCTATCAAAAATCCAATGTTAGGGGCGCCTGGGTGGCTCAGTGGGTTAAGCTGCTGCCTTCGGCTCAGGTCATGATCCCAGGGTCCTGGGATCGAGCCCCGCATCAGGCTTTCTGCTCAGCAGGAAGCCTGCTTCCTCTTCCCTCTCTGCTTGTCTCTCTGCCTGCTTGTCATCTCTCTCTGTCAAATAAATAAATTAAAAATCTTTTAAAAAGTCCAATATTATTTTTTTTACAGAAGTAAGTAAAGAATCCTAAAATTTATATGAGACCATAAAAGACAACAAATAATCAAAGCAGTTCTGAGAAAGAATGAAGAAGAGAAATTACACTTCTTGATTTGAAACTATACTACAAAGCCCTCATGCTCAAAACAATAAAGTATACTGGCATAAAAACAGACCAATAAACAAGTAGAACAGAATTGAGAGTCCAGAAATAAATCCTTTCATACAGTCACCTAATATTTGACAGGGGCCCACATATGTAATGGGTAAAGATAGTCTGTTCAATAAATGATATTTAAAACTGAATAGTCACATAAACAGTATGAAACTGGAACCTTATATCACTCACAAGTCTTAACTTGAAATAGATTAAAGACTTAAAGGTGATGCATGAAACTAAATTTCCTAAAGGAAAACAGGAAAAATTCTCCTTGACATTGGTCTTGCCAATAGTTTGTTGGATACCAGACCAAAAACACAAGCAAAAAAAAGCAAAAATAAATAAATGGTATTACATCAAACTAAAGTTTCTGCATTGCCAAAAAAAAAAAAAGAGAGAGAGAATGAAAACACAATCCACAGAATGTAAGAAAATACTTACAAATCTTATATCTGAAAAGAGGTTAATAACCAACAGATACAAATAGAAAAAAATATATAATTAAAAAAATAGCAAAAGGATCTCAATAGACTTTTTTTTCAAAAAAGTCATATAAATGACCAACAGGAGCATTAAAAAGTGCTCAACGTAAAAAACTCAGGGCAAAGTCAATATGTTGTTGTTGTTGTTGTTTACCTCTGAGAAACACAGCAAGATATTACTACCTATTAGAATATATACTACCAAAAAATTGAAACTAACAAATTTTGGTAAATATTGGGGAAAATGGGGAACGTAGGCACTGTGATAGGGATATAAATTTGTATGGAAAACAGTATGGAGATTATTCATATTATTAAAAGTAAAATTACCATATGATTCAATAATCCCACTTCTAGGTATATATCTAAAGGAAACGAAGTCATTGTTCAAAGACATATCTGCACTCTTATGTTTATTATAAAATTATTAACTCTAAGCAAGAGATGGAAATAACTTCAGTATCCATTAATGGATGAATGATTAAAATAAGTATGGTAAATATATCCTATGGAATACTACTTAACCATGAAAAATTAAGAAATACTGCCATTTACAACAGCATGGATGGATCTTGAAGGTATTATACTAAGTGAAATATTTCAAAGATTTTATATATTTTTTTTAATTTATGTGTTATGATATCCCTTACATACAGAATCTGAGGAAAAGGCAAACTAATGGAAACTTAGAGTTGAGTTGACAAGGGGTGAACCTGGGGTGGAGTAAGGTGGTCAAAGGGTGCAAACTTGCAACTATAATATGAAAAAGTTCTGGGGATCTAATGTACAGCATGATGATCATAGTTAATAAAATATACATACTTATTTTTATTGTGCTTCCCTTTATTAAACTTTGCATATATCACATTCTTACAAGTTGAAAGTTTATAGCAATCTTGTATAAAAGAGGTCTGCTGCCACCATTTTTCTAACAACATTTGTTCAGTTTGTGTCTCTCTGTCACATGTTGGTAATTCTTGCAATATTTCAAGTTTTTTCATTATTATTGTATTTGTTATGGTGATCTGTGATCAGTAATTATGACCCACTGAAAACTCAGAACTAGTTTACTTAAGGTATATACATTGTTTTTCTTTAAAAACATAATGCTTTTGAACAGTACAGTATAGTGTTTATTTTTTATATGCACTGGGAAACATATTTTTTTATATGCACTGGGAAACCAAAAAAAAAATAATAATTTGACTTAGTTTATTGTGATAATCACTTTATTGAGGCAGTCTGGAACAAAACCCACAAGACCTCTGAAGTTTATCTCTACTATACTATATACATAAAAGTTGCTAAGAGAGTAGATCTTAAAATTCCTTACGATACATGCATAAAAAACAGTGGCAACTATACGAGATAGTAGATGTATTAATATTTTTATGTAGATTGTATTGCAATAAAGATGTATACCAATTTATCAAATTGTACAAAATTTACACAATGTTAAAAGTTTGCAATGTTATAAGAAATCATTTCTTAAATTTACAAATTATAATATGTCGATTTTTTTCAATAAAGCTGGAAAAAACGTTTTGTAGAATTAATCTATTTTTCAAAAAAGGAAGTAAGGAAGTAGAAACTGCAACTAACTGTGAAATAATAGAATATAAAATCCATTTTCGTTATATACACTGTGACAAAAACTATTACTTAGTTTACAATGAAGGAGTACTTATGAAGCATGAAGGATGGTCTATAAATAAGGTGGAAAGAGCTCAGTTTTAAGGTTTAAATTTAAAATCTTCTTTTGAAATACTAAACTGACTACCCAGTTTTCCAAACATAAATGTCTTAACTGCATGAATTTATTTCATACAACTCTATCATCTAGTTTCATAAGAAAGCAGCATGCAAATTTTGAATAAGACAGACTTGCTTAAGTTTCTTTATGTTCAACAGTAAAGGATACCTCCCTAAAAATAAATAGAAGAAAAATCAGCATATTTATTATGATAATTATTATTCGTAATGAGATTCATATTGAATTAGGGAATATATATGCTCAGAGGGGGTAAAGTAAAATGAAATTTATCTTGGTAAATGTGTCTATGAATAGTCAATACAATGCCTCAATATAAATGAATATTACCATTTTGAACAATTTAATTACTATTATTAGAATTATTATAAGTATAAAAATAGCTATCATTTTAGCATGGAGTATGAGACTCTCATGCTCCATGCTTCATCACATCCACACAACAACTCTGCATAATAAGTATTATCATCACCATTTCATGGGTGAAAAAACTGAGGCTAACACATTTAGATAACTGGTTTATGATTACATGGCTGGTAAAGATGCATCACACTAATTTAGGCTTTATGATTTCAGAATTGTACTCTTTCCACTGCACATTCTATTACTCTGTAAATACTTGGCCTGTTTTCATTTAGTTCTTTAATTTTATTCATGTGGTGATGGCTTAAAGCTTCATTTAAAGGAAGCTTAAAAAATTCATTTAACCAAAAGCTCCCAAGAATTAAAAATGTCATGGATCTATTGTAGACATTGATATCATTAGTTAATGGGTAACTCTATATTTTCCACTCTAGTGAGATAACAATCAGAGTATTTTTCTAAGTTTTAGTGCTCAAAAGGACTTTGTTAAAATAGAAATATTTAGACAAAGGTGATCAAAAGTCTGGATCAGGTCACCTTAAGATAAATATTAGGAAACTGAGGAAACAAATGGAGATTTGAACACTGAGCTATGATATAATGAATGGTTTCAAGTATTTAGTAGAGTATAGAAAAGCCCTTTAAAGCCTGGTCTTAGCCTAGCATTGCAGCTTCTGGGATATCTGTCTATCTATCATCTATCTATCTAGATATAAATTTGAAAACTTTTTAAATTTTATTTTATTTATTTATTTGACAGAGAGAGATCACAGTAGGAGAGAGGAAGGGAAGAGATCACAGAGAGAGGAAGGGAAGCAGGCCCCCCGCCGAGCAGAGAGCCCGATGCGGGACCCGATCCCAGGACCCCGAGATCATGACCCGAGCCGAAGGCAGCGGTCCAACCCACTGAGCCACCAGGCGCCCCTGAAAACTTTTTTAACTTAAAGATTTTGTGAAATAGAACATAATCAGCACCATAGAAGATCTGTTTATTATAACAACCTAGCCCCTCTTCTCAGTTTGTTAATATTCTCTCTTATTTAATGTAACATTGTGCAAATAGACCACTACTGATCGGCTGTTATGAATGAAATAGCTATAATCATCTGTTTGCATATCCTGGTGAAAATATTCATTTAGTTCCATGTTGTATTTCTAGGAATGGACCAAATTTTTATTTTTATTTTTAAGTTTTCTAAATATTGTCCAACTTACCTCAAATGTTTTTATTATGGGCACTTTCATTCTTTCACATTCTTGCAAGACAATTTTACTGTTGCCCAATATGGTAAGTGTGTAATAGTATGTCATTTTAGGCTTTAATTTATTTTTAATTTAATTTAATTTAATTCCAGATTCATAATAAAGATAAACAGCTTTTATATATGAGTGGCCATTTGAATTACTCTTTCTGTAAAGTACATGCTGAAATCTTTTGATATCTTAACATTGTGTCATACTGACTTCTTTAATAGTAGATTTTCTGAATGAACTTTTAGCTGTGTAGGTCTTCTCTATTTTATTTTGAACTTGTTTTCATTTCAAAATCTTTATATTTATTTTCATAATCTGCTTTTATTTTGCTTTGTCTATTATCTATCTATCTATCTATTTATTTGCAAGCAAGAGAGAGCGAGCAAGTGAGAGCGCAGGGAGGGATAGAAAAAGAAGGGAAAAGAATCTTAAGCAGGCTCCAGGCTCAGCACAGAGCCCAACTCTGGGCTCTATTTCACAACCCTGACATCATGACCTGAGCCAAAATGAAAGAAATAAAATAAAATTAAGGTGTTAAAAAAAAAAAGAAAAAGAATTGGAGGTTTAATTAAGTGAGCCACACAGGCACCCCTGTGGTATCTTAAATTAGCTGTCATATCTTTAAAGTTCCAGAGTATCCATTTGGTTCATTTATAAAACCTTTTTCAATGTCATTTTTAGTTTCAGTTTTTTGTTCAATTTGCTTCCCCTCTCATTTCTTTGAGCAGAGTAATCAAGCCATTTTACAATCTTTATCGATCATTTTAACATCATACTTAATCCCATTTTGTCTATCAAATCTTGTTAATGGTTTTTCTTTGTGTGCTTTGTTACATTTTGCTATGTTCAAGACATTATATTTGAAACTCTTATTGAGTAGGGATAATTAAGAGCTATAATAATGGTATGGTCCTCTTTGGCAGTATTTTCTCTTATATCTGAGATTCTACAAGACAATCATACTCCAAATTCAGTAATTGACTTTCTCAGTTTACACAGAAGGCAAGGTAGGCTATAGTCTTATTTCTGCTTCTCCTTTTGCTTTGGGGATCTCAACTTAAATTTGGGTTGTACCAAAGTCCTCAAATTTGATAGCTGCTGGATTTTAAATTTTGTTTCTCTAGTATCAAGAGTCTATAAACAACACAGATCAGTGTGTTTTAGCAGTTTCAAATGCTCTCATAGCTAATATGGCTTCAGGGCATATATCTCTAGGCTCTCATTGTATTTCCTATTTTGGCCCAGTAATCCCTCACTTATTTTTATAATCATTCTGATTTTTTTAGCTTTAAAAGCTATTTTGTCTGGATTTTTGTTGTCTTAGGTAGTTTATCACATCTTTATGGCTTTGAACTTCCATAAGCAGAGGCATCCTTCTCTAATCACTTAGGCAAACTCCAATTTACCCTTTAAAACAACACAAGAATTGCTTCATTTCAGAACATGTTCAGGGATGAATCTTCCACACTGTTCTTACGAACATTCCCACACACTCTTTGCTACCCACACCTTGTATATGAACATTCATTAGGTATATCAGCGTGACCAGAATTTTGCTCTATTGTATTTTTGTCCTTTAGAGCTTTAATTAAATATGAATTCCATAGAAAGTCTGTCCCTTTTCTTTCAAACCTGGGTTAGTTATTTATTCTCATTATTTCTCAGAAGTTACTTTATTAGAGAAACTTATAGCTCTATTGTGACTTTGGAGCCTTTACAGTTTTTTGACTGGAAAAATCACCCATCCCTGAGATTTTTACGCAGCTTCCTAGCTGATATTATTCAGAAATCTGTTCCAAACAGACTTTTTCAGGGAGGCCCTTTCGGACCACTCAGTTAAAAAACCTCTTCTCAATCACTGCTCTTTATAAAATGTGCTTATTTAGTTCAAATATGCATCACTATTAAAGAAAAACCAGTACGATTTTTTTTTAAGTTGGCTTACCTATTATCTATCTTTCCCATTAAAATGATTCCTCTGGGCTGGGGTTTTGTTGTGCTCATCTTAGGCCAGGCACTCAATAAATTGTCTCTGAATGATTGAATTGTTTTACTCCCTTGCTAGATTCTCAACTTCATGAGGCCAAGGATTGTTCTATTCTGTCCTTCTTTATCCTCAATGTCTGTTATATTGCAGTCACTTACGTGACTAATGGGAAAAATCACAGAAAGAAAGAGTTAAAACTACAGAAAAACCATGTAGGTTCAATAACACATAGCTTTCTAAAATTATTTAGCCCAGGAATTGAATAATGGCTGCACTTTTGATTTTTTTTTAAATGGTATTGAATTTAATTTAAATGGAAATAATTGAATGGTAGAATAATAAAAAAATTATAAAAGCAACTTGCTCCTTAAAGTAAGAATTATATAGGGCATCTCCTCTAGAAGCAAAATTTTCAAATGTCAAACATCTGAAAGCATAGAAGGAGAAGTAAGAATGTGAATTGTACTTCAATGCTCTTTTCTTCATATTCAGCAAACAGCTTCATTCACACCTTTCCAATTTTTTCAACTCTTTTGACAAAGCCTTCAGAGGTGTTACTGCTGATGACAACCATCACAGCCTAACAGGAGAAATTTTATAAAGAAAAATAATAGCATGTTTTCCCCAAATTGTTAACGATATGGTGAAGCTCTGTTGGATTCAAAGGAGGAATTTGCAATTCCATGCTATATATAATGATAACTTATTTTAATAGTAGCTTTGCAATTTTTCAGATATATCCATTTACTGAAGCCACTATCAAATAAACAAAAACAAACAAATTAACAGGGGTTCGAGACAGAAATTATCTAATCTAAAAATAGCACATGTTCACAGAATACCCAACACATATCCCAAGTACTACTATAGGTTTCAAGTAATAGTCAAAACAGTAGTAAAAATGATTCAGACCCTACCAGTCAAATCATAAATGGGACCTTAACTGTAAATCCTTATCTTTAGATCAAAGCGGGTAATTGGGTGCTGAAGATACATTATAGAACTCATATGTTATAGAACTCCTCTGAAATGAGTCATTTATTCCATCACTTTTTCTGCGCAGTTGCTGACCCATGTTTTGGTTCCTGGAAATAGTTGCTACCCTGTCATACTTCTTAAAAGCACATATATTGATAACTCTACTCATTCCTCCATTCCTCTGTGACTGTCACTGTGTTAAAATGTGGAGTCAGCTGACTCACTTGTGGTGGTAATAAAGTAGAAGAGTTTGCAAAGTATTTTGTTATTTCTAAAAATGCAAAAACCAAATTACATTGAAATCCTAAGGGGTGTTTCAGGGAGAGCTGTAGGATGTGGTTTCTTGTGTAATCCACAGAGATTAGCTCCAACACATATTTAAGCTCTCCTCTAGGAGCAACCTTAGTGGTAAAGCAAGAAGATAAACCACCCTGGCACAAAATTATCACTTATGTTTGACTTCCTAGTCTCCTCGTGTTACTTATTTATCTTAACTTCTCTCTGAAATCAGGGAACACAGAATCTCAATCAGTTGACATTTTTCTACTGAATTACCCAATAGTCTGATCATACCCCTAAGACTTTTTAAAATTATTTCACTCATAATCCCAAATCTGCTTTGCTTCCTCATCTTAGTACACTGTAATTTGATTATTTTTTTATTTATTTATTTGACAGAGAGAAATCACAAGTAGATGGAGAGGCAGGCAGAGAGAGAGAGAAGCAGGCTCTCTGCTGAGCAGAGAGCCCGATGCGGGACTCGATCCCAGGACTCTGAGATCATGACCTGAGCCGAGGGCAGCGGCTTAACCCACTGAGCCACCCAGGCGTCCAGTACACTGTAATTTGATTTCAAAATGAGGACAGTTGCCAGTAATGCCACATTCATTCATCTATATTATAATTGCATGTACTTATAACTATGAAGATATGTTAATAACATCCATTCCAATAAGCCACCCTCAATTTATTATCATGAAACAAGACCTCAAGACAGAGAATTCAAAATCATCCATGTATTCGCAACTTATTGCAATAAAGCCTCTATCAATAGACTTCCCTGTACACGTGGTGTTCAAATTGCTGGTGAAAATCAGCCAGACCTATTAGAAGCTTCCTCATGGCTTCTAGGTAACCAAAGTGAGCCTTTATTGATACTGGGAAGGGATAAAGCAGGGAAGGGATAAACAGTGATGTAAGAATTGGCTAGACAAAAGTAATGACTCTCATTACAAAGTGAGTATTTTAAAACAAAAGAGCCTGTTGGGAATATTGTTTTATAAAATAGTGGGTTTTTTAATTAACTTTTTAAAATTCAATTAGTTAACATATAGTGTACCATTAGTTTCAAATGTAGATTTCAGTTATTCATCCATAGCATAGAATAGCTAATGCTCAGTACTTACTGTTATAGCTTCTTGAAAGCAGAATATTAACCCACTGAGCCACCCAGGCGCCCTTGAATGCAGAATTTTAGATCACATTTTCTGATTACTTCCATGTAGTACAACACTTTCCTGCTAGCAACCTTCAAAACATACTGTTTGTTAGAGGAATTTCTTTAATAATAAACAAATAGGAATTTATTTAAATTTATAAATATATAAAATAAATAGGAATTTATTTAAATTTATTTAAATATTGCACACTGTTTCATTGTTCATATATAAGGTGATGATATTATAGCCATTAGTTGGTAGCACTGATATATCACTTTCTTTTTACTTCTCAGTGCATTCTCTTTACATAAAATAGATATATATTTTAAAAGAATCTGAATCTGTGGCAAACTTTTAAAAAACCCGATACAGTAAAGTTTATCCTTTTAAGTAATCTCAATTATCTTCCTCAATTGTGATAGTATATCCTTCTATCTAGGCCAGATATTGTATGAGGGATTTGAAGAGACATACTTTTCTAAATTTCACTTTTCTCATCTGCAAAATGCTGATCAGGATCCTACAATAAAATACACTTACAATTTTTTGATGAAAATGTATTTATTTATTTTAAGATTTTATTTCTTTATCAGAGAGAGTGGGCGAGAGAGCAAGCACAGGCAGACAGAATGGCAGGCACAGGCAGAGGGAGAAGCAGGCTCCCGGCCGAGCAAGGAGCCCGATGCGGGACTCGATCCCAGGACGCTGGGATCATGACCTGAGCCAAAGGCAGCTGCTTAGCCAACTGAGCCACCCACACGTCCCTTTTGATGAAAATTTAATCTGTATAAACAATATATTTGCTGTAATGCGTGGTTCATGGAAAACATCTTATTTAATTATAAGCAACAACAGTATTAGAAATTAAGTAAATGTGTCTATAATATTTAAAGTTTTAACACATAATTCCAGTGCTTTGCCTTATTTTATCAAATCCCTTTACCACTTTCACTGACAGAGTCAAATGTACTTTTTCTACTAGTAGCCAGCTCTTTGTCTTTTGTCAGAAAGATGCCCTTGTGAATTATTTATAATAGAGATATTAGCAATAATAATAATAATAATAATAATAAGTAGCAATGAAAATGTTTTAAAAAGTGTTTAAACTAATTAGGGTTTTAGACATCAATTAGAGGAACCACCTCTGGCAAGCAAATTAATCTGCAAAACATTCCCAGAATTAACAAGTCAGTCAGATAGAGGGTTGTCCGTAAACTGAAAGGTGAAGCAAAAGGACTAGGTTTGGAAAATAGGTAAGGACAGTGAAAAAAATGATCAAATTTTTGGGCAAAATAAATTATTGGGTGTCCTTTCAATGGAGTCCTGGGCATTATGTAGCAGAAACTCTGGAGATTATCTCAATCCATTGGAGTCACCCCGTTTATTAGCTTGCTATTGACAAAGTTATTTACAAACTGTAGAGCAAGAGGTTATAATGTAGAAAACTGATGGTAATGTACAAGATTCTTGTTAACAATAATGCAAGTTAGTGATTTTTCATTAGAAAACATAAATTCTATAACCCAAATTATGGGCCCAGAGCACTTCTGCTGCACAACTCTGCTTATATCCCAAATAACCATGTGAACTAGTTTTAATATCTGCTTCTCTTATTAATTTTTGAATAAAAATTCTTGACAAAAGTATTTTATAATTGCGTGATAATCATGCATTTAATTTCTTGGAGAACAAAACACACTTTAGCATAACTAGGTTCGTTCACAGAACCAGCCTTGATAACACACTTCTATATGTTAGAAATGATGTAATAAATGTAGAATATTGGGCACTTGTTTGGTATTCTTTGCCATGTTTTGCACTATCTAAAAAGAGATCAGTGAACTTGGACTGGAGTTAGTAGACATGGAAGAAAATAAAATATTACAGAGAAGAACACTCTGTGGTCCACAACCTAAACGGGCTGGGATTCCCATCATTTGGATCCCTGTAGCTTTACAAAAGTCAATTAAATTTTTGTATCTCCAATTAAAGTTGATTCCCCAGTACTTTTTCAAACATCTCTTGTAAAGTATTGTTTCCCAGAAATAAAGGGATTTTGCACATGTATCTGCCTTTGTCTCTGGTCATGATCTCAGTCAGGATCCTGGGATCGAGCCCCATATCGGGCTTCCTGCTCATTAGGGAGTATACTTCTCAGTCTCTCTCTGCAGCTACAACCCTCTGCCCCACTCATGCTCTCTCTCTCTCTCAAATAAATAAATACAATCTTTAATTTTTTAATTAAAAATAAGATAAATAAAATAAAATAAAAAGTCTGGTCTTACTGCCCCATTTAGCTCCTTTTTTTTTTGAGTTCTATTTAAAGCAGCATGAGAGAACATGAGGCTCTCAAACTTAAAAAAAAAAAAAGGAATAAATTGAGTTTTGTTAGGATTTAAGATCTTGTCTGCTAGACAAAAACGTTGGCTTTGTTAACATGTGAAAATTAACAAAAGAGAATAAGATAGAATTCTAATAATTTTTGCAGAAATTAAAAATTTCCTCCAACCCAATTACATACAGACCCATTAAGTAAATTCATTCCAATGTCCCAAACCAACCTCTTCTAATAGTAATGCATCTGTGTAAACAGGGTCAACCCAAAGAATAAATAAATATTATTATTTTTTTCCTGTCTCTTCCATAGTCACATATATATATATATGATGGAATACTATGCAGCCATCAAAAGAAACCAAATCTTGCCATTTGCCTTGGCATGGATGGAACTGGAGGGTATTATGCTTAGCAAAATAAGTCAACCAGAAAAAGACACTATCATATGATCTCCCTGATATCAGGAAATGGAGGTGCAATGTGGGGGGTTTAGGGGACAGGAAAAGAGTAAATGAAATAAGATGGGATCGGGAGGGAGACAAACCATAAGAGACTCAATCTCACAAAACAAACGGAGAGTTGCCAGGAGGGTGGGGAGGGTAGGGAGAGGGTGGTGGGGTTATGAACATTGGGAAGGGTATGTGCTGTGGTGAGTGCTGTGAAGTGTGTAAACCTGGCGATTCACAGACCTGTACCCCTGGGGCTAATAATACATTATATGTTAATTTAAAAAAGAAGAAGAAGAAGAAAACTACTATAAATCAAATGCTATGGTGTTCAGCAAAGTGTGTGTAATCAGGCATATTTTATTAAAGTAACCAAGTAAAATGATGGTTGAAAATTGGAATAACAGAAAACATAAAAATCAGAGATTTTAAAAAGAGATATGGGACAGTGTAGAGAATATATTCAATGATATTATAATAGTGTTATATGGAGACAGATGGTGGCTATATTTGTAGTGATCATTGAATAATGTATGGAGATATTGAAAACCTGAAACCAATGTAACACTGAATATCAACTATACTCAAATAAAAAAATAGTAAAAATAGAACCTTTTAATTTAAAAAGATAAAAAGAGGGACAAGAATTTGAAAAGTGAATTTCAAAAAGAGTAAAGATGAGGCTAAGACATACTCTGAATCTTGAGGAAAACAACATTTTGAAAATTCTTCACATTTTGAGAAAACTCAAATGAATCAATACCATAAAAGAACCCATTTTAACTGAGAGATGTAATGAATGCTCAAGAAATAATTTTATGACAGGATAATTCTTCCCTATGAAACAGCATACAGAAACCAGGGGAAGCACCTGGAAGCAAAAGAAACTATACTGAAAATAAGAATTAGGAAAAAGATAAATGATGAAAAATAAGAAAATTAGACCTGTGACAGAGACCTAGTGAAGAGAAGTTTTAGCTTGTGGTTTAAAGTTTTTGAGGATAATCTAGAGTTCATAACTGCCTTGAGGCAGGCTGGTTGTAGGCAGTTTAGGCAGACCCCTAAGACAGGTCTACTTTGGGCAGGTGGTGTTGGAGGAGGCCATTGGGCTGGACAAAGACAAATCCAACCATTTGACTAAAGTGTCTGTGAAGATGTTGAAGTCAAATGCAACAGAGAAAGACCTGTCAAACCTAATCTCAGAAACGGAGATGATGAAGATGATTGGACAGAACAAGGACACCACCAACCTGCTGGGTCCTGCACACAGGACGGTCCTTCATACACTATCATGGAATATGCCTCCAAAGACAACATACAGGAGTACCTGCAGGCCCAGAGGCCTCCTGACCTGGAGTACTGTTACAATATCAGCCACAATGCAGCAGAGCAAATCTCCTCCAAGGACCTGGTATCCTGTGCCTACTAGGTAGCCTGAGGCATGGAGTACCTTGCCTCCAAGAAGTGCATACACCAAGACCTGGACCCCAGGGAAGTGCTGGTGACAAAGGACAACATGATGAATATCTCAGACTTGATCCTTGCCAGAGATATCACCACATCAGTTACTATAAAAAGACAACCAACAGTGGACTGCCTGTGAAGTGCATGGTCCCTAAGGTCATGTTTGGCCAGAACTACATCCACCAGAGTGACTTCTGGTCTTTTGGGGTGATCCTGTGCAAAATTTTCACTCTGGAAGCCTCCCATATCCTGGAGTGCTGTGGAGGTGGTTTTCAAGCTGCTGAAGGAGTCATTTGATGGATAAGCCAATAAGTGCACCAGAGAGTTATACACAATAATGAGGGGTGGCTGGCATGTGGTACCTTCAAGCTGCTGGTAGAAGACCTGGATCATACTGTGGCTTTGACCTCCAACCAGGCGTACCCGGACCTGTCTTTGGCCCTGGAACAATACTGTCTATTCTTTCCCAACACCCAAAGCTCCACCTGCTCCTCAGAGAAGAATTCCACCTTCTCTCATGTGCCGTTGCCCAGGGAGGCCTATCTGCCCTGACACCCAGCCCAGCTTGCCAATGGTGGACTCAAATGACTAGTATCCCTATTACTCCTGTCCAGATTCCGTCATAAGCTGTAGCCCTTACCACCCACCCTCCCTGCAAGACTCACTGCCTTCTCCTTTGTCCCTTTCCTACTGGCAGCATCCAGCTGCCTACCTGAGGCCTTCACCCCTTGAAGTTCACCTCTCTTCCCCTTCCTCTTCCTCCTCCTTACAACCTGCTCATGAAAGAAAGGAACAGAGAGGCACGTACTTGCTCGTGGCTACTTCCTTCCCTCCCATATGTTGGACCAAGACCCCTCCCTGTCATCTGGTACTGCCTGGACGTCGAGGGAGTTGGAGATGAGGCATGCTAGTGAAAGCTGTCGGAGCTTTCCTGTTTTGGTTTTGTCTGCTTAGCATAACATGTAAGACTGAGTTCTGGTGGCAGGGACCTAGTCCTTGGGGCTATAGCACTAGCGAGGGGAGGTCAACTGCTCTGGGCCTTGGCTAAGAGCAACCCCTGCTCCAGAGATATGGTGCCAAGGGCTTATTAATTTTGATACTAATTTGCTTTGCTGACCAAATACCTGGTATCAAAAGATGGGAAGGCAAAGACTGGAAGCAGTGTTGTGACCCTGGGGTCCAGCCCCAAACTATGAAGAAAACACAAAGTGTATAAATCTGAGTAAGTATATATTTACACACCTTTATAAATAGTTTGTTATCAAAGATTTAATCAATGGGTAATATGCTCCTCATGTCTGGGAAGCATAAGTTGCCATATATTAAAAACAAAGAAAAGAGGTTTCTGGGTGGCTTCCTCCATAAGTGTCCCTTCTTTTCAGGTCATGATCCCAGGGTCCTGGGATGGAGCCCCACATCAGGCTGTCTGCTCAGTGGGAAACCTGCTTCTCCTTTTCCCTCTGTGCTGCTTATAGTTCCTCTTCCTGACTCTCTGACTGTCAAATAAATAAAATATTAAAAAAAAAAACAAGAAAGAAACAAAATGTTTTTTAAAGGTCTTTTTTTTTAAAATTTTCTAGGGGTGCCTGGATGACTCAGTTGTTTAAGCAGATGTTTGCCTTTGGCTGAGGTCATGATTCCAGTGTACAGGGATCCAGCCCTGCATGGGACTACTTGCACCCAAAGGAGCATGCTTCTTCCTCTCCCTTTGCACGTGATTCCCCCTGCTTGTGTGCTTCTTCTCTCTCTCTCTCTCTCTTGCTGTCAATAAACAAAATAAAATCTTTTACTAAATAAATAATTAAATAAATAAATTTCTAAACCTACTTTCAGTTTAGGTCCCTTAACAAAAATTGATACTGCTTCATTTAAAAAAAAAAAAAGGTTAATTTAGATAGATGCTTCCAGAGTTAAAAAGCTGTTTTGTTTCTTTGTCAGGATTAAATATAGAAGTGCTTTAAAAAGTAAAAGAAAAATATGCTATATTAACACTAATCACACTATAACTTTGGTGGTTATATCAAGATAATGAAAAGTGTTTTTAAAGCAAATTTCATTATCAGACATAAAGATCAAGTCAAAATTACAGAAGAGTAAAAGGATGAATTCATCAGACAGTATAATAATTCTTGACTTTTAATACTTAATAACAGATTTGGAGATATATAGGGAAAAACTAAGAACAAAAATCATAACTTCTACCTTAGAAGAGAAATGGAAAAAAATTTCAACACCCTTATTTTAAGATTATATAGGCAAATGGTCATCAGATAGGTAAGATATGTAAGACTTGAACAAAATTATAAACTAACTAGATATGCTTGATATTACAGAACACTCCCAACAACCGCAGACTACATATATCTTAAGCCATGAGTTTCTCTGCAAAGGTCAACATTGATAATGTTCTAGTCATACCTCCGTGTACCAGGAAATAAGTAGCATATTTCTTGAAAGACACAGCTATCAAAGCTCTATTGAGAAACCGTAAAGATGGAGAAGGGATTTGCAAATTATATATCTGATAATAGACATCTACTCTGATTATTAAAAAATGAATAAAAAAAAAACCCTTACTAATAACCAAACAGAGTATCCAATTTTACATGTGAAGGAAATAATGGAAGAGACATGTCACCAAAAGGATATGGATGGCTTATAAGCACATGACAAATTTCTCAACATTTAGACATTAAAGAAATACAAATTAAAATCATAATGAGACATGCTTACATAACTATTAGAATGGCTGAAATTATAAAGGCTAATTGTACTTCGTCTGAGCTAGATTGGGAAGCAACAAAAAATCTAAACTGTTGTTGGCATATACCATGATACCACCACTTTGGAAAATAGTTTGAAAATTTTTTGAAATGCAAAATATGTTGCAGTTACACAAATAGCCATTTTACTTCTAGGCATTTAACCAAGAGAAACAAACGCTATGTTCATACAAGGACTTGTATATGAATTTCATAGCAGCTTTAGTTTTAAGAATTGAAAACAGTGGAAATGTTCATCGATGTCCATCAATAGAGCAAAGACAAATTATGATCTATTCATTAAAGAGATTACAATTCAACATCAAAATGAGCTATTTACAATTGGAGATTCTCAAAGTAATGATGCTGAGAAAAGAAAAGCCAGGCAATGAATAGTATATACTGTGTGATTCCATGACTATAAAAAATCTAGAAAATACAAATTTATATATAGACACAGTCATCAAATATATTGGTGTGATTTTAGTGCCTTCTTCTTTGCTCCCATAGCTTCCTACACTTGGATCTCCGAGCATTTGTTGCACCATGTGAAAATATGAACTCTTTTTCTTTATTCTGTCTTACTAGAATAAGAATCCTTGAACTTTTATGGACATTTGAACTCTCAGTTATTAGCAGAAATTCTACCACACAGTAAGTTTCCAAATATAAAAGCCAGAGTTTTACAATGACTTCTAAGCTTATACATGATCTAGCCACTCATTTAACCTCTATGACCTCTTTCACTGCTACTCTTCAGTAACTCACAGTGGCCTCCTTGCTATTCCTCAGATATGCCAGGCATGATCCAACCTTATGGCCTTCAAGATAGCCAATTCCTTTGTCTGGAGTGACCTTATTGCTGATAGTTCTGGGCAAATTCATCACCTTTCCATACCTTTGTTCAATTGTCAGCTTCATTGTAACTACCCTGATCTTCCTATTAAAAATTCTTAACTCCCCAACCCCTGCCTAGCAACCTTGATTTTTCTCACCCTGATCGAATTTTTCTTTTTCCCCATTGTACTATGCACTTTGGAATGCACTATGCAATTTTTATTAAGGTTTATAGCTTTTAATTGTCTCACCCATTAAAATAAAAGTTCTACAAAGCCAAGTATTTCATTGACCAGTGTAGTCTGAAGTAATATCTGCCATATAATAGGTTCAGTAGACAACTGGTATATTTCAGAATAAACTAATGTTGAGAGTATACTGAATTTCATAAGTCATTTCAATATTTTGTTCCAAAAAATAAACTATGTAAAACATAATTTAAATTTACTTTCAAAATATTTTATAGCATATAATGGACAATATACATAAGCCTTAAAGAAACAATCATATAAATAACCATTTCAGTCCTACTTAAAAATTGCATAATACCACACTCCTAGATCCTCTCTGAATGCTCTAAAATAACCCTTCAAAGGAAATACATTTTTAAAAATAACAGATTTTGTCAAATAATTTAATAAAATAAAAGTTTCATTCATCTATGTAGATCATAATAAATGTTTTTAATAAGCATGAAATTATAACTCTGAAGTGTGCTAAAATGAAACCACCTGCTAAGTGTGAGAGAACAAAAATAAACATCATTTTTCCAAATAAGAGGAATTTATTACCTTTGAATCAAAGCATGTGGATTTGTTCAACCTGGCAATAAAGGAATATGGAGACACAAACCATAGAAAGTCATAGTTTAGATTTCTAAAAGACTTCGAAGTGAAGAGTATACATTTTTTAATGCTAAACAATGCTACATAATGACAAGATGACAGGTTGTGACTAATAGCATTTTAAAAGCTCTACTCATAATGGAACGGAAGGTGTCATTTCCCTATAATTTTATATGTCATTAATTTACTATATCTGGATACAACATATTACCAAACGATGTTCATCAAAAAGACTAAATCATTTTTAATGGAACATAATAATTTGAACCTACATCAATTAATCATTTTTTTCGATCTAACATTTATAGTCTCGCTAAACATTTTATCAGTTGTCGACAAAATTCAAAAATCATAGGATAAAAAGTCGTGTTTGGAAAAGTAGATTTTTTTTTCAAATTTGCATTAAAATGAAAATATTTGCTGATATTTTAAAAACTTTAAATGTAATTTTATATATATCTTACCTATCAGATGATATAAAATTTTTGGAGAAGATATGACATATTTTTTGCTCTTGGTTGAAGGTATTCATAAAGAGCAACTGTTCCTATTATTTGTATTATGATATCTTAGTTAATAAACATGAATAACTGGTATAAAATATGTTTTTTAAAAAATTTTATTTATTTACTTGACAGAGATCACAGGAAGGCAGAGAGGCAGCCAGAGAGAGAGGAATGGAAGCAGGCTCCCTGCTGAGAAGAGAGTCCACTGTGGGACTCAATCCCAGGAACCTGGAATCATGACCTGAGCCGAAGGCAGAGATTTTAACCCACTGAGCCAACCAGGCACCCTAAAATATGTTTTTTTTAAATATAGAATTATAGTTCTTGCCAAAATATGGAACTAGCTGGAACTGAATGCCTCCTTCAAAGTCAGCTCTGGAGAAATTATGCAAGTGTAATATGGAACTATTTCAGATATTAACCAAACGCAAAGAAATGATGATAAATTCCTTAAAAGACTCAAAGTTGCTCTTGACTGGTATGTTTCAAGCTCTATTCCTGGTTTGAAGACAGGTTGTAACAGGCCTGTCACTGTAGAAATCAGCTGGATATTTAGAGGCTATCAGAACTGTACAAAAACCTTGAAGGTGTAAAGACTTGAAAATTCTTTAGAGAGATTAGCTCCCTAAGGCATTATTCCTCCACACATTTTCCTCCAATCAATTAAGACTGATGGATGAGGGGCACCTGAGTGGCTCTCTCATCACGTGGGTGGTGGGTTAAGCCTCTGCCTTCAACTCAAGTCATGGTCTCTGGGTCCTGGGATCCAGCCCCACATCGGGCTCTGCTCAAAAGGAAGCCTGCTTCCCTCCCTGCTTGCCTGCCTCTCTGCTTACTTGTGATCTCTCTCTCTCTCTCTCTTTCTCTCTCTTTGTGTCCAATAAATAAATAAAATCTTAAAAAAAAGGCTGATGGATGATAAATTATTAAAACTGCTCCCTCCAAATGATGCTTCTTCATAAGGATTTAAGAATTTAAAATTGTAAGAATTTAAAATTGAAACTTGATCATAGGATTTATCTTATAGAATAACATCAAGTGAAGGCAGTTATTATTAGTTCTGAAGTATTTGTGATTCTGAATTCTTGGCCTCATTAGTAAATTTATTTTTAAATTCTCCCATGGAGTGGTGATTGGCCTTCAGTCTTTCATTGATGTATATCTTGGGTCAAATGAGATGTGTGTGCCCAGAACTATATATAATCTTCTTTGTATTTCACTGGAGATGGCATTTCTGAGTTTTGTTCAATTGAATTTGGACAGATGTTTCAATAGTCAATTCTAGAGTTGGCCCTGGAGAATATCTTCCTTTTTTTCTCTTCCCGATTCTCTGAAAAACCATGACTAATTCACATTATCACAGTGATATCACAATTCAAGTTTTTCCAAACACTATAGCTGCAAAATAGAAGGAAGCTACTCAGAATGTAATACTATTGTGAATGATTGAGAAAGAAAACATTATTATAATTAAGCTACCAGGTTTCAATGTATTTTATTGTTGCTTAGAAAATCCTAGCATACCCAGACTTTACGGAGATTTAATGATCCTAAGAGAAGCTGAACTCATGGACCAAAATAACTATGCACATAAAAAGTACAATCACTTACCTAAAAAAGATGATGTGGTTAACTTTATATGGCAATCCAAGTGTTATTGGAACAGGAATTTTAAAAATAGCTTAGGGGCGCCTAGGTGGCGCAGTGGATTAAGCCACTGCCTTCAGCTCAGGTCATGATCTCAGGGTCCTGGGATCAAGTCCTGCATCAGGCTCTCTGCTCAGCAGGGAGTCTGCTTCCCTCTCTCTCTCTCTCTCTCTGCCTGCCATCCGTCTACTTGTGATCTCTCTCTGTCAAATAAATAAAGAAAGAAAATCTTAAAAAAAAAAAAAGAATGACTGTACTTTTAAAAAATAGCTTAAAAGGGGCGCCTGGGTGGCTCAGTGGGTTAAGCCGCTGCCTTCGGTTCAGGTCATGATCTCCGGGTCCTGGGATCAAGCCCCACATCAGGCTTTCTGCTCAGCAGGTAGCCTGCTTCCCTTCCTCTCTCTCTGTCCGCCTCTCTGCCTAATTGTGATGTCTCACTGTCAAATAAATAAATAAAATATTTTTAAAAATAGCTTAAAAGTATATGATAAAATAATGATATACATATACAAAGAAAAGAAAGATACTATACTGTGAATATAAATTAAGTGAAAATTGTTGAAATAAAGAATACAATAAATGGAGACTAAGATGAATATAGCTGTAAAATGAATAAATGAGTTGGGAAAAGCAAACAAACAAACAAAGAAACAAATTAATGACTTCTGCCCAAATGCAGCATAAGAGAAAAAAAAATAAAGAAAATATTTAAATAAGTACTGAGATAAATTTTGGAGAATTAAAGAAAGATAAAAGATACCAGACTTAAAATGATGCCAAACATGAGAAATCAGAAACAAAACAAAACAAAAACCACACCCACAAAAAACCACTCATATACATTATGGTGAGTTTTAAGAATATCAAAAACAGAGAAGAGCATAAATGATGCCCAAGAGAAGAACAGATCACCTAAAATGTACAAGAATAATACTGACAGCAGAATTCTCAATAGAAATAGCATATAAAGGAGACAGCTGGGTGTTTGTATAGATGGAAAAGATATTTGAAACTAGATACATCAAGCCAAATTATTGATTAAATTTGAGAGCACAGTAAAAATACAATGAAGCATGTTAGGTCTTAGAACATTTATCACACAGAGACACACATTTTAGAAAACTTCCTTGGAGGACAGCTCAATTTAGATAGAGAAAACAGAATTATGTACTCAAAGGCACATTTTGAAGGAAGGATTGAATATAGTCTGCACTGCAAATATTCTTTAATCGTATGTTCTGAATTTCCTAAATTTAAGAATTATTTGTTCCAATATTTATCTTTAAATAAACCCTAGGAGACTTTTTCTTGGATTCTGGAAAATCAGTCCATTTGGATACAAATCTTTTTGTCACTGATGGAAATTTTGATAGCCCTTAACTGTGGAATGCCTAATGTATTGTTACAGCAATTGTGATTTGCCAATACATGGGTGATGTGTGTGTGTTGTGTGTGTTTATTTTTATTTTTTTATTTTTATTTTTATTTTATTTTTTATTTTTATTTTTTACCTGTACCCCCAGGGGTACAGGTCTGTGAATCACCAGGTTTACACACTTCACAGCACTCACCAAAGCACATACCCTCCCCAATGTCCATAATCCCACCCCCTTCTCCCAAACCCCCTCCCCCCAGCAACCCTCCGTTTGTTTTGTGAGATTAAGAGTCACTTATGGTTTGTCTCCCTCCCAATCCCATCTTCTTTCATTTATTCTTCTCCTACCCACTTAAGCCCCCATGTTGCATCACCACTTCCTCATATAAGGGAGATCATATGATAGTTGTCTTTCTCTGCTTGACTTATTTCGCTAAGCATGATACGCTCTAGTTCCATCCATGTTGTCGCAAATGGCAAGATTTCATTTCTTTTGATGGCTGCATAGTATTCCATTGTGTATATATACCACATCTTCTTGATCCATTCATCTGTTGATGGACATCTAGGTTCTTTCCATAGTTTGGCTATTGTAGACATTGCTGCTATAAACATTCGGGTGCATGTGCCCCTTTGGATCACTACACTTGTATCTTTAGGGTAAATACCCAATAGTGCAATTGCTGGGTCATAGGGCAGTTCTATTTTCAACATTTTGAGGAACCTCCATGCTGTTTTCCAGAGTGGCTGCACCAGCTTGCATTCCCACCAACAGTGTAGGAGGGTTCCCCTTTCTCCGCATCCTCGCCAGCATCTGTCATTTCCTGACTTGTTGATTTTAGCCATTCTGACTGGTGTGAGGTGATATCTCATTGTGGTTTTGATTTGTATTTCCCTGATGCCGAGTGATATGGAGCACTTTTTCATGTGTCTGTTGGCCATCTAGATGTCTTCTTTGCAGAAATGTCTGTTCATGTCCTCTGCCCATTTCTTGATTGGATTATTTGTTCTTTGGGTGTTGAGTTTGCTAAGTTCTTTATAGATTCTGGACACTAGTCCTTTATCTGATATGTTGTTTGCAAATATCTTCTCCCATTCTGTCAGTTGTCTTTTGATTTTGTTAACAGTTTCCTTTGCTGTGCAAAAGCTTTTGATCTTGATGAAATCCCAATAGTTCATTTTTGCCCTTGCTTCCCTTGCCTTTGGCGTTGTTCCTAGGAAGATGTTGCTGCGGCAGAGGTCGAAGAGTTTGCTGCCCGTGTTCTCCTCAAGGATTTTGATGGATTCCTTTCGCACATTGAGGTCCTTCATCCATTTGGAGTCTATTTTTGTGTGTGGTGTAAGGAAATGGTCCAATTTCATTTTTCTGCATGTGGCTGTCCAATTTTCCCAGCACCATTTATTGAAGAGGCTGTCTTTTTTCCATTGGACATTCTTTCCTGCTTTGTCGAAGATTCGTTGACCATAGAGTTGAGGGTCTATTTCTGGGCTCTCTATTCTGTTCCATTGATCTATGGGTCTGTTTTTGTGCCAGTACCATGCTGTCTTGATGATGACAGCTTTGTAATAGAGCTTGAAGTCCGGAATTGTGATGCCACCAACGTTGGCTTTCTTTTTCAATATCCCTTTGGCTATTCGAGGTCTTTTCTGGTTCCATATAAATTTTAGCATTATTTGTTCCATTTCTTTGAAAAAGATGGATGGTACTTTGATAGGAATAGCATTAAATGTGTAGATTGCTTTAGGTAGCATAGACATTTTCACAATATTTATTCTTCCAATCCAGGAGCATGGAACATTTTTCCATTTCTTTGTGTCTTCCTCAATTTCTTTCATGAGTACTTTATAGTTTTCTGAGTATAGATTCTGTGTCTCTTTGGTTAGGCTTATTCCTAGGTATCTTATGGTTTTGGATGCAATTGTAAATGGGATTGACTCCTTAATATCTCTTTCTTCTGTCTTGCTGTTGGTGTAGAGAAATGCAACTGATTTCTGTGCATTGATTTTATATCCTGACACTTTACTGAATTCCTGTATAAGTTCTAGCAGTTTTGGAGTGGAGTCTTTTGGGTTTTCCACATATAGTATCATATCACTCTGCGAAGAGTGATAATTTGACTTCTTCTTTGCCGATTTGGATGCCTTTAATTTCCTTTTGTTGTCTGATTGCTGAAGCTAGGACCTCTAGTACTATGTTGAATAGCAGTGGTGAGAATGGACATCCCTGCCGTGTTCCTGACCTTAGCGGAAAAGCTTTCAGTTTTTCTCCATTGAGAATGATATTTGCGGTGGGTTTTTCATAGATGGCTTTGATGATATTGAGGTATGTGCCCTCTATCCCTACACTTTGAAGAGTTTTGATCAGGAAGGGATGTTGTACTTTGTCAAATGCTTTTTCAGCATCTATTGAGAGTATCATATGGTTCTTGTTCTTTCTTTTATTGATGTGTTGTATCACATTGACTGATTTGCGGATGTTGAACCAACCTTGCAGCCCTGGAATAAATCCCACTTGGTCGTGGTGAATAATCTTTTTAATGTACTGTTGAATCCTATTGGCTAGTATTTTGTTGAGTATTTTCGCATCTGTGTTCATCAAGGATATTGGTCTATAGCTCTCTTTTTTGGTGGGATCCTTGTCTGGTTTTGGGATCAAGGTGATGCTGGCCTCCTAAAATGAGTTTGGAAGTTTTCCTTCCATTTCTATTTTTTGGAACAGTTTCAGGAGAATAGGAATTAGTTCTTCTTTAAATGTTTGGTAGAATTCCCCCGGGAAGCCGTCTGGCCCTGGGCTTTTGTTTGTTTGGAGATTTTTAATGACTGTTTCAATCTCCTTACTGGTTATGGGTCTGTTCAGGCTTTCTATTTCTTCCTGGTTCAGTTGTGGTAGTTTATATGTTTCTAGGAATGCATCCATTTCTTCCAGATTGTCAAATTTATTGCCGTAGAGTTGCTCATAGTATGTTCTTATAATAGTTTGTATTTCTTTGGTGTTAGTTGTGATCTCTCCTCTTTCATTCATGATTTTATTTATTTGGGTCCTTTCTCTTTTCTTTTTGATAAGTCGGGCCAGGGGTTTATCAATTTTATTAATTCTTTCAAAGAACCAGCTCCTAGTTTCGTTGATTTGTTCTATTGGTTTTTTTGGTTTCTATTTCATTGATTTCTGCTCTGATCTTTATGATTTCTCTTCTCCTGCTGGGCTTAGGGTTTCTTTCTTGTTATTTCTCCAGCTCCTTTAGGTGTAGGGTTAGGTTGTGTACCTGAGACCTTTCTTGTTTCTTGAGAAAGGCTTGTACTGCTATATATTTTCCTCTCAGGACTGCCTTTGTTGTGTCCCACAGATTTTGAACCGTTGTATTTTCATTATCATTTGTTTCCATGATTTTTTTCAATTCTTCTTTAATTTCCCGGTTGACCCATTCATTCTTTAGAAGGATACTATTTAGTCTCCATGTATTTGGGTTCTTTCCAAACTTCCTTTTGTGGTTGAGTTCTAGCTTTAGAGCATTGTGGTCTGAAAATATACAGGGAATGATCCCAATCTTTTGATACCGGTTGAGTCCTGATTTAGAACCGAGGATGTGATCTATTCTGGAGAATGTTCCATGTGCACTAGAGAAGAATGTGTATTCTGTTGCTTTGGGATGAAATATTCTGAATATATCCGTGATGTCCATCTGGTCCAGTGTGTCGTTTAAGGCCTTTATTTCCTTGCTGATCTTTTGCTTGGATGACCTGTCCATTTCAGTGAGGGGAGTGTTAAAGTCCCCTACTATTATTGTATTATTGTTGATGTGTTTCTTTGATTTTGTTATTAATTGGTTTATATAGTTGGCTGCTCCCACGTTGGGGGCATAGATATTTAAAATTGTTAAATCTTCTTGTTGATCAGACCCTTTGAGTATGATATAGCGTCCTTCCTCATCTCTTATTATAGTCTTTGGCTTAAAATCTAATTGATCTGATATAAGGATTGCCACTCCTGCTTTCTTCTGATGTCCATTAGCATGGTAAATTCTTTTCCACCCCCTCACTTTAAATCTGGAGGTTTCTTCGGGCTTAAAATGAGTTTCTTGGAGGCAACATATAGATGGGTTTTGTTTTTTTATCCATTCTGATACCCTGCGTCTTTTGACAGGGGCATTTAGCCCATTCACATTCAGGGTAACTATTGAGAGATATGAATTTAGGGCCATTGTATTGCCTGTAAGGTGACTGTTACTGTATATGGTCTCTGTTCCTTTCTGATCTACCACTTGTAGGCTCTCTCTTTGCTTAGAGGACCCCTTTCAATATTTCCTGTAGAGCTGGTTTGGGGTTTGCAAATTCTTTCAGTTGTTGTTTGTCCTGGAAGCTTTTAATCTCTCCTTCTATTTTCAATGATAGCCTAGCTGGATATAGTATTCTTGGCTGCATGTTTTTCTCGTTTAGTGCTCTGAAAATATCATACCAGCTATTTCTGGCCTGCCAGGTCTCTGTAGATAAGTCAGCTGCCAATCTAATATTTTTACCATTGTATGTTACAGACTTCTTTTCCCGGGCTGCTTTCAGGATTTTCTCTTTGTCACTGAGACTTGTAAATTTTACTATTAGGTGACAGGGTGTGGGCCTATTCTTATTGATTTTGAGGGGCATTCTCTGAACCTCCTGAATTTTGATGCTCGTTCCCTTTGCCATATTGGGGAAATTCTCCCCAGTAATTCTCTCCAGTATACCTTCTGCTCCCCTCTCTTTTTCTTCTTCTTCTGGAATCCCAATTATTCTAATGTTGTTTCATCTTATGGTGTCACTTATCTCTCAAATTCTCCCCTCGTGGTCCAGTAGCTGTTTGTCTCTCTTTTGCTCAGCTTCTTTATTCTCTGTCATTTGGTCTTCTATATCACTAATTCTTTCTTCTGCCTCATTTATCCTAGCAGTTAGAGCCTCCATTTTTGATTGCACCTCATTAACAGCTTTTTTTATTTCAACTTGGTTAGATTTTAGTTCTTTTATTTCTCCAGAAAGGGCTTTTATATCTCTCGAGAGGGTTTCTCTAATATCTTCCATGCCTTTTTCGAGCCCAGCTAGAACCTTGAGAATTGTCATTCTGAACTCTAGATCTGACATATTACCGATGTCTGTATTGATTAGGTCCCTAGCCTTCGGTACTGCCTCTTGTTCTTTTTTTTGTGTTGAATTTTACGTCTTGTCGTTTTGTCCAGATAAGAGTAAATGAAGGGGCAAGTAAAATACTAAAAGGGTGGCAACAACCCCAGGAAAATATGCTTTAACCAAATTAGAAGAGATCCAAAATCGTGAGTGGGAAGAAAGGGGATAAAAAGGGGTTCAAAAAGTAAGAAAGAAAAAAAAAAAGAAAAAAGAAAAAAAAAGAAAAGAAAAGAATTTTAAAAAAAAGAAAACACCTAAAAAAAATGTAAAAAAGAAAATATATATATATTAGATAAACTAGTAAAAAATCGTTAAAAAAGAAAAAGGTAACATTTAAAAAAAATTTTTACCCGAAGGCGAGAAGAAAAAAAAAAATGAAAAAGTAAAAATTAAATTAACTGCAAGACTAAAAAAAATCACAGGAAAAAAGCCATGAGTTCCGTGCTTGGCTTTCTCCTCCTCTGGAAATCTGCTGCTCTCCCTGGTATTGAAACCGCACTCCTTGGTAGGTGAACTTGGTCTTGGCTGGATTTCTTGTTGATCTTCTGGGGGAGGGGCCTGGTGTAGTGATTCTCAAGTGTCTTTGCCCCAGGCGGAATTACACCGCCCTTACCCGGGGCCTGGGTGAGTAATCCGCTCCGGTTTGCTTTCAGGAGCTTTTGTTCCCTGAGCGCTTTCCATAGAGTTCCAGAGGACGGGAATACAAATGGCGGCCTCCTGGTCTCGGCCCGGAGGAGCCGAGAGCCCAGGGCCGCACTCCTCAGTGCGCCCTCAGAGAACAGCGCCCAGTTACTCCCGTCTGCCTGACCTCCGGCCGCGCTCCGAGCTCACCGAGCCTGCGACCAGTTCAAGGTCACCCCGAGCTGTGAGCTTACTGTCGGCTCTGTCTCTGCAGCCGGCTTTCCCATTCCAATACCCGCAAGCTCTGCAACACTCAGACACCCCCGATCCTTCTGTGACCATGCGGGACCTGAGGCCACGCTGACCCCGCGTGGGCTTCGCCCCGGTTTAGCCTCTGGAGCGATGTCCCTCAGCGGAACAGACTTTTAAAAGTCCTGATTTTGTGCGCGGTTGCTCCGCCGCTTGCCGGGAGCCAGCCCCTCCCCCCGGGGTCTCTCTTCCCGTCGCTTTGGATTCACTTCTCCGCCGGACCTACCTTTCAGAAAGTGGTTGATTTTCTGTTTCCAGAATTGGTGTTCTTCTTCTCTTCAATCTGCCGATGGATTTTCAGGTGTTTGCAATCTTTAGATAAGCTATCTAGCTGATCTCCGGCTAGCTGAAGCAGTCTCAGCTTGCTACTTCTCCGCCATCTTGACTCCTCACCTGTTTATTTTTATTTTTGATGGTTTTACCCTTCTATGAGATTTTTAAGTAGACATAATTTTAATAAATTATGATTTCTTGAAATTTGTCTGAGGTTATATATAATAAGATGAAATTTGTGTGAACTAAAGAAGTGTGTCTCCATTTTTTTGTTTTAAGAGTAGACTGGTCTTTAAAAATTGTCCAAAGAAGTACATTATATTCATTATTAAATTGGATAATATACAATAAAGTATTTATGGTCATAAGGAACCGTATCAATTTCTACTATTAATTCATATTAATAATTACCATAAGAGGAAAAGGGGATATTTTTCAAAGTGAAAATTAGCGTATTTTTCAGAATATGATATAGTGTTATTCACTGACCAGAGGGAACAAATGTAAAGTTTAACACAGTTTACAGAATGTCTTAACATAAATTGAAATTTAAATCTGACCTAATTTCACAGTTTTAAGTAAAATGATAGCACTTTATATCCTTGAAAAGTGGTAAGTGACCCAAAACATTGCTTAGAAAAACAAATTTAACACTACACTAGACTGAGATGGCTAAGTTATGGTACAACTTGCCATTGTGTATCATCAAATGGTATATTTTTTTCGTTTGGCCTTGTCATTATATTTTATTTTAGCCATTCTGTTAAGTGTGTAGTGATATCTCAGTGTCATCTTAATTGCATTTCCTTGATGTCTAATTATGTCAAAATATATTATTTTGATGTTTAATGTTCTGAGCTTTCTCAGTTCAAGACCATGAAGCCACTTAGGACAAATACAGTTGCAGATGCACTCATAGACCAACTCCTATTTAGAAATAAGAAGAAACATTACTACCCATTCCAACAAAAAATAGACTTGTTATGGAGTAGGGATTTTATAAATTACCTGACACAACTTATATAGTAAGATGAAATGGGACAGGCAGCTTCTTGCAGCTATATACAACATCATTTTAATTTCAGTTTTCAGTATAATTTTTCCAAGGTATACACAGAATATATATTTAATGTAAATTGTGAACATTTTAAACTCTGTATATTGGAATTAATCAATTTTAAGTTTATAACAATCAAAATTAATGGAAGTTTATTTTAAATTAGTTAGCTTTCTCTGCATTGCAAGACAGAATAATCAAGAATTGGTAAGAAAAAATAATCTCTGTAAAATTACCGGGGGTGCATTATAAAGTGTTCGGTAACCGATCAAACTCACAATTTGGATTGAATGGCAAGTGATTTTTAAAATCTGGAACTTATTGTCAATTTTTTTTGTCTTCATTGTGTCTTAATAAATTACTGTGTTCATTTGCATGGAAGTGAAGAAAAATGCATGACATTTCATCTCAACACTAACACTTTTAACTGGCAACTCTGAATGTACTTTACAGCAGTGTAACAAAGTAAAGATCAATGATGTTTCATGACATATTTGTTATAATTCTCAAGGAGATAGGGAGTTTGTGCAAAAATGCAAATCACTTTGCGACTAAACACATTGTTTATTTCAGCTAATTTTAAGAAAATATGCTAAGACTCTCTCAAAAAAGGAAGCAATGATTTAGGTTTTCCTTCAAACTCCTTATCTAATCCTGAACCAACAGCACCTAGTTCAAAGAGCAACTAATTTGAGCAGCTCCAATTTACACGTTTCCTAACAATGCTTAATTTAGTGGAATTTCTGTCCAATTATGTTAATTTGATGTAGTGAAAGACAAACATTCAAAAAGATCATCCTTAATTTATATAGATTGCCAAACTCTGCATTTTCTGAATGACGCCCAGGAACGTATTTTCAAAAACAAGCAAACAATGCCAGAACCACTATTAGGTCATCTCTAGGCAGAAAGTGACTCAGAGCCTACATTACTCTCTCTCTGAAAGTATACTGTAGGCACTGAAACTACTACCCTGAGTCTGTGCTATCAAATTCCTTAAGTTAGAAAGTTTTAAAACCAGTCTGTGTGGGAGTATTTCATTTACAGATAGAGATTTGGTTGTTTATACATTTTCATACTTGATTTTTAGGGTGTAATAACTATGTTTTAAAATTCATGGTGGTTTTGAATACTGTTGGATAATTGTGCTAAAATGGTATATCCATTCCTCCTAGGAAACAGAAATTATAGAAAGGTAGTGCTTTTCAGATCTGACATCTTTGTGTCATTGCAGTTTCAGAATAAATGCAATAGGAAAAGTGACATTCATGTTTATGATATTTTCTATAAATAAATTAGAATGTACTGGAGGCCTGATATAAAGTGGGATGCCTAAACTTCAGTAAGATCTTGTTTTCAATTCAAAATAAATTGTATTTTTTATTTTTTTTTTAATGTCCCTCAATTTCAGATAAGCACCCCCCTAAGGACCACTCCATTTTTTTTAAGATTTTATTTATTTTATTTGACAGATAGAGATCACAAGTAGGCAGAGAGGCAGGCAGAGAGAGAGGGAAGAGGAAGCCGGCTCCCTGCTAGGCAGAGAGCCCGATGTGGGGCTCGATCCCAGGACCCTGGGATCATGACCTGAGCCAAAGGCAGAGGCTTTAACCCACTGAGCCACCCAGGCGCCCCCAAAATAAATTTTAAATTGAATTATGCACCTCTAAGTTCAGAGACAATAAACATCAACCAACACAATTAATAAGTTCTATTTCTTGAAATTTCGGGAACATTGATAGTCTCATCTCCTGGAAGAACAATAGCTAAAATTCTTGGTCATGGATTCTTGCTAAAATATCACTTTCCCAAAGATAATTAATGTTATGAATTTTCATTGATTGTTATTGATCATGAAGAATATAACAACCACGATAAAAAGAGTAGGAAAAACATGATATCTCATCTGTAAGGCATGTGTAGAGTAGGAAATGCTAATAAAAATAACTACCATTATTTCCTAAGTTAACATAACATAACAGAACACAAATATTTCATAACAATATTTTCTAGGCTCATTCTGATACCTCTTTTCTACATTCAAATTTAAAGGTTGAGGCATGTGATATATATTACACAAAAAACATCCCAAGGAATTCGTTAAAAAAAAAAAAACTCTTAATAAAGGACAAATCCAAAGGATTTTTTTTCTAATTTAATTAACAAATTATGAATCGACTTACCTATTTTATCACAGTGTATCAAGCACCAATAATATTTTTTAATCGTCATACCTGATGCAATAGTTACCATCTTTCAGACATACTGATCACGAACAAGTAAATAAACAAGAGCACCATAGCTTAAGATCTACCTGCATAAATATAGGACTACTTCAGACAATCTCTTCACCACAACATAGCAATGAATAGAAATCATACATGCTCTGTAATGGACATACAGATGAGATAGAAGGGGATGGGTGTTAATATATATAGAATCTTTATTAATTACATTGTAAAACATAATATGGAGAAACAGAATACAATTTTAGAAATACCCAGGTCACCATCATTGTTTTATTTTTATATGTGTAGATAAGGAGTTTAGTAAACAATCCATGACTATTCAACTTCTTATATTTTGAAAATTTTAGCAAAACTAACAAACCTAGCAACTAGAAAATTGTATCTATCTGCAAAATACAGCTTTGCCAGCATGGTAGAGGAAAAGCAAAACAAAATAAGTAAGAAAAGTTTAACATTTCACAAGAGTTTGACTTTTATTTTTTATTTATTATTTTTATTTTTCATTTATTATTTACTTCTATTTTCTACTTTATTTTAATGAAAATGTCATGACCATAACATAAGAGCAGAATTAAACCAGCATGAGAAATTATTTTTTCATAAGTTACAATAAACTAGCTTGGTGATTAATGCAAAAATTATATTCCAAACTTCAGTGTTCTTGCAGTAAGTATCACTGCATAAACAAATGAGTCAGGAGTCATAAACTAATGATGATTCTAAATGTTATTTAGAGAGACATTCTGTTCTGAATATATTTCAAATATTCTACACAAGGCAAAGTGGATCCAAGTAATCTGTAGGCAAAATAAGATTTTAGAGAAGTATATATTCCCAACAGTATTTATAAAATATTACCTTTATGTAAGGCACCATCCTGGACTTTATGGAAAACACACAAAGGAGTAAGAAGTGGCCCTTCAAGAAACATATACAATATCAAGGTTTAACATGAAGCAGCATGTCTTCTCTAAGTAAAAAAACATTGTACCAACTGACTTTACTGAAACTTTATATTTATTGCTCTCGTTTTAGGTCATAGTGTCCTTCTGCATGCAGGCTGCTATAACGGACATGATATAGACTTAATAGCTTATAAGGAACAGGAATTTATTTCTCACAGTTCTAGAACTGAGAAGTTCAAGATTAAGGAATGGGCAGATCCAGGGAGAGCCCACTTCTTCATAGATGGCTATCTTCTCACTGTAAACGTACATGATGAATGAATCAAGAGAACTCTCTGGGGTCTCCTTTAAAAGGACTGTAAACCCACTTATGACCTAATCACCTCCCAAAGGCCCCTATGTTTTAATACTATCACTTCCAGAGTTAGATTTCATAATATGATTTTGGGAGACATAAACATTCACACCATAGTATATATAAACAAAAAAAGACACAAAAACAACAAACAACAAAAATTATTTTAACTACCTATTATTTTCAACTACATAAAATTTTAATTTGTTTCTATATAATATTAAATAACTCATTTGAGTGATTCACTTATATCCAATGCATCTGAGTGCAATTAAATCTGCTTACCCAGCATATCCAGCAGCATATTTCTTCAGACTATCCCATTCCCCACCTTACAGGATTTACCACAATTAGAAGACAGGGGATAGAGGATAGATAGATAGATATATGTGTACATAAACACACTTGTACATACACATATGCATATTTTTTCCTGTTAATGATACTCCTGCAAATAAAATTTAAGCTCAAGGAAACCTGTCTTGTGTGTTACTTAATATCAAGTTTTTAGTCAACATCCAAAAACAAATAATCCAATAAAAACATGGATAGAAGACATGAACAAGTGTTTCCCCAAATAACACATTCAAATGTTCAGTAGATACATGAAAAGATGTCCATCATCATGTATCATCAGGAAATTGCAAAGCAAAACTAGAAAGAGATACCACCTCACACCTGTCAGAATGGCTAAAATCAACACTACAAGAAACAAAAGGTGTTGGAGAGGATGTGAAAAAGTAACACTTGTGGGGTGTAACACTTGCCTGGGTGGCTCAGTGGGTTAAGCCTCTGCCTTCAGCTCAGGTCATGATCTTAGGGTCCTGGGATCAAGTCCCACATCGAGCTCTCTGCCAGGCATGGAGCCTGCTCCCTCCTCTCTCTCTCTCTACTTGTGATCTCTCTCTGTCAAATGAATAAAATCTTAAAAAAAAGAAAAAGTAACAATTGTGAACTGTTGGTGGTGATGCAAACTGATACAGCCATATTGGAAAACAGTATGGAATTTCCATAAAATTTAAAAATAGAAGTCCTTTGTGATCCCACAATCCTGTTGGTGTGTATTTACCCAATGAATATAAGAAAACTTATTCAAAGTTATGCTAGCACCCCTATGTTTATAGCAGCATTATTTATAAAGCTAAGATATGGAAAGTGCCCGAGTATCCATCAATTGATGAATAAATAAAGAATAGGTGGTATGTATATACAATGGAATATTATTCTGCCATAAAAAAAGACTGAAATCTTGCCCTTTGCAATAACATGGGTGGAACTAGACAGTATAATGCTAAAAGTGAAATAAGTCAGTCAGAGAAAGACAAATACCTTTACTCATATATGGAATAAAAGAAACAAAACAAACAAGCAAAGGGGAAAATAATAAGACATAGAAAGAGAAACAAAGCAAGAAACAGGCATTTCATTACGGAGAACAATCTGATGGTTACTTGAGGGGATCTGAAAGGAGTGATGGATTAAATAAGTGATGGGGGTTAATTAGAGCACTTGTCATGATGAGCACTGAGTGCTATATGTTATATTGTACACATGAAACTAATACAACCATATATGTTAGCTAACTGGATTTCAAATGAAAACTTTTTAAAAATCCCAGTTTTTAGCTCACATTCTGGCTTACAAAAGGGATTTAGTCAGGAATTTGGAGATTAGTTAATGAACAAATAAGGGGTGAACAGGCAGTTGTTAGATAAAATTACTATCCTTTCTGGCATGATCTTATACATTTTATCTAGAATTATTTTTAGCACTTTAGACTCTTCCTATTTTATTTTGAGTCATTAAACAAAAATTTCCTCAAAGGACCTTAGACTCCATCCAAATTGAGCAACAGTGTGAGAGAGGAAATGGTGTCCAGGTGGAAAAAGAAAAGATGAAACTACTTTTGTTTACTAGTGAATGCATAGTTCTTCCACAGAAGAAGCTCTAAATGGTCATGGCTCCAGCTTTATATGTGTTCAGTCATATGTTCAGAAGTAGGTAACACTATCAAAAAATATAAAGCATCTGAGATTATTTGCCCTTATTTGAAAGCTGGTGTATGAGTCTGCCGTGGTTTCTTGGGTGTTGATAGAAGACGCAGACTCATGGTTCAGAAATAATATAGTTTATTATTCACAGCAATAGAGGTAGCCAGAATATTAACAGTATTTGTGTGTGTGTGTGTTTGTGTGTGTGTGTGTGTGTGTGTGTGTGTAGGGGTGGGAGTTATATATCAGTTCTGAGCCTCAGTTCCCACAAGAAGTATCAAAACAGAGGCAGATAATATTTGCAAACACAACAGGTTAAGTTAAAAAAAAGATACTATTTCTGTCTTCCAAGTCTATTCAATACAACCATCTTCAAAGGATGGTCTAGAACAAATAATAAATGCAGAAATGTAAGCAACCAACTGAAAAGTGTCTCCCAAGAAGCACACTTTGAGAGTCTTCATTTGACAAAAATACTATAGGATATTACATGGATCAGGTGCATTGAATACTGGAAGGTTAAAATTACAAGGGACCAAATATTTTTAAGCAGTTCTGGCATCCAGTAGAGTTCAAATAGGTTTTATAAGATTGAGGAAAGAAGCCATCAAAACCTGGGCCCAGGGGCGCCTGGGTAGCTCAGTGGGTTAAGCCTCTGCCTTCGGCTCAGGCCATGATCTCAGGGTCCTGGGATCGAGCTCTGCATCAGGCTCTCTGTTCAGCAGGGAGCCTGCTCCCCCATCTCTCTCTCTGCCTCTCTGCCTACTTGTGGTCTCTGTCTGTCAAATAAATAAATAAAATCTTAAAACAAAACAAAACAAAACAAGAAGCCTGGGCCCAATTTTCCCAAAAGTATGATTCTGATTCTAGTCTCTATGATGTTATCCCTTGAAGACAATGTCTCTAATTGAGTTGAATTAGTTTATTAAAGAGCATACCCCCGTTTGTTGTAGGAGATGAACAATATGCAAGAGGCAAAATGCCACATGGAAGCCACCTGGTCTTCAGTGGAATATAGAATCAGTTCCTTTGGGATGAATTTGTTCCACATTTGACTTCCCACTTAAGGGAAAATAAGAGTGCCTTCTAATAGATTTTAAATAGGAAATGACAACGGAAGCTTATACAAGATTATAGAATGGGAAATTTCATTTAGATAAGCAATAATTTCAAAGTCATCTTCTTAATATTACAGACTCTTCACATAATCATAATTTTATTTTGGTATTATATGGTAATTTCAAATATAGTAAATATAAAGAACTTACCTCTGTAATTATAGTGAGTCTGGTCGTTGTTTAATGACAACAAAACTTCAATTTAGAAGTATGGTCTACCAATTATTAATACATTTGGAAATGGTGTGTCATCTTCACTCTCCACTTGTCTCACTAAAACAGTGAGCCAAACAAAGTAGGTCCAAGCAGTTTACTACGGTCAAAATGGGTTGCTTTTGCACTTGGTAAAGTAGCAGTCATATTTTGGAAGAAGAAACTGAGGCTATTAATATTTTCAACTTATTTTCAGAAAAGGAAAGAAAGGATAAATCTAAGCTAAAGCCAAAATCTTATACAAGGTGGCAGGAGAATGATCTTTTCCCAGATAAAGGGTTTTTCAACAGCCATGTTAGGAGGAAGAAGAGATGAGACATTGTGGACTTGACTAACGTTTGTACGCTGTTCAAAAAGTTTTCAAAATAATGTGTATTATTTTTCTTCTTTTAGTTGACACAAAAACAAACAAACAAACAAAAAACTACTATTGAGCTTACTCTTAAAAGGAGGTAAACAAGAAACTAGCAAAGATTGAGTGTTAGGTATTGTCCCCCTCCTTTTTTTTTAAATTATGTTATGTTAGTTGCCATACAATACATCATTAGTTTTTGAAGTAGTGTTCCATGATTCATTGTTTGTGTAAAACACCCAGTGCCCCATGCAATATGTGCCCTCCTTAATACCCATCACCAGGCTCACCCATCCCCACATCCTTCTCATCTTTAAAACCCTCAGTATGTTTCTGGAGTCCATAGTTTTTCATGTTTCATTTCCCCCTCCAATCCCCCCACTTCATTTTTCCTTTCCTTCTCCTAATGTCCTCCATGCTATTCCTTAGGTTCCACAAATAAGTGAAACCATATGATGATTGACTTTCTCTGCTTGACTTATTTCACTTAACATAATCTCCTCCAGTCCCATCCATGTTGATGCAAAAGTTGGGTATTCATCCTTTCTGATAGTTGAGTGATATTCCATTGTATCCATAGATCACATCTTCTTCATCCATTTGTCTGTTGAAGGGGATCTTGGCTCTTTCAACAGAATGGCTATTGTGGACATTGCTGCTATGAACACTGGGGTGCATATGGCCCTTCTTTCCAGTAAAATAGAGCTAGCCTATGACCCAGCGATTGCACTACTGAGTATTGACCTCAAAGATACCGATGTAGTGAAAAGAATTAGGTATTGTTAAAGCACAAATGCAGGGGATAGAAGTTATGGTACAGAAGAGGGAAGGGCCACCATATGGCAGAGTAGAATAAAGTAGCTCAGGAAGAAATTAGTCATATCTAGATATTGTAAGGCATGTGGGGTTGGCAGGGAGAGCATGAGAAATCATGAGATAAGAGAGCGAAAATGGACCAGGCAGGAGAGGTTTATAACATTTTAACATCTAAGGTATGGACATGCAAAGCAGAATAGGGAAAGAAATAAAAGTTTTTATAAGACTCAATACATAAGGAATAACGTGGAGGACACTGGGAGATGGAGAGAGGTGTGCTGGGGGAAATCGGAGGGAGAGACAAACCATGAGAGACTGTGGACTCTGAGAAACAAACTGAGGGTTTTGAAGAGGAGAGTGGCAGGTGGTTGGGTGAGCCCAGTGGTGGGTATTAAGGAGGGAATTTATTACATGAAGCACTGGGTGTGGTGCATAAACAATGAATTTTGGATCACTGAAAATAAATTAAAAGAAAAAAAAAGACTGACTACAGACATGGACCTCAGTGTAACACAGATATGGAACTCACTGTAATACCAGCCACTTCCCACCGACACACAGACTATGATAATAATAAATAATAATGCAATTAAGAAAATTGCCTGCCAAATAATTTTTCCTCTTTTTTATTTTTATGAATATTATTTTTATTTTATTTTTAAAGTTTTTATTTAAATTCCAGTTAGTTAAAATAAGGTTAATACTAGTTTCAGGTGTACAATATAGTGATCAACACTGCCATACAATGGCTTAAATAAAAAAATGAAAAAAAATTTTTTTAAGATTTTATTTTTAAAAACCTCTACACCCAAGGTGGATTTCAAACGTACAACCCCAAGATCAAGAGTTACATATTTTACTGACTGATCCAGCCAGGCACCCCAACAAATGAAAATTTTATAAAATTGTTCAGTTTGTGGGAGTCTCATTTGCTCAGTCAGTTAAGTGTCTAGACGCCTTTGGCTCAGATCATGATCTCAAGAGTTCTGGGATCGAGCCCCGTATTGCTCATGCTCTCTCTCTCTCTCTCTCTCTCTCTCTGGCTTTTGCTCTTAAATAAATAAAAAAAATATTTTTTAAAAAAATTGTTGAGTTTGTTTAACTAGTTTTAATCTAGTAGACAGAGATGAAAATAAAGTATTATGTCATGGCAGGGAAAAATACAACTTACACTTTTTAAAAATAAAATGTGCAATGCATGTTACATCACTTCTTTTATCACCACACTGGGACTTTCCCTACTGAGTTGTTGTAATGTAAGGACCTATTTTATATTTTTATATTTTAGCAAGAGGCTTCCATTGAGGTTAACCCTTAAACTGTCCTTGCTCCCCTTCCCCCAGGGGATTCACTTAAAAACAAGTCCTGGAAATCAGCTCCAGGTAACAAAGCCCATATACAAGGGTGGGTCAGGCCAGGTGGAGACATCAATCAGCGGGAGGGGGGCGTGGTGTTTGCATATTGTCTCCCTAGATACTAAGGAGTATGCCCCACTCCACCGCCCTTTGGGAACCTTTTTGGCACCAATCCTAATCAAGGTGTAATAGGCTGGGTCAAATGTGTATACTAGGGTAAATTGAACCTCAACTGGTCACCTAGCCTCACTGTGGAGTTTCCTGTGTGTGTTAAAATCTCATTGGTCACCTGTGCGTGGCCAGGCCTGACTGCATGGCCTTTGCCCTTAAAAGCTAGACTGTGAAACAGCGAAGGGTTGCCTTCTCTCATAAGAGGTGTGGCCCCAAACGTTCGGTTAGATTCTTGATGCTTGGCATGAAATAATGCTTTGCTTGACCTTCGCTTTACATCAGTCTCACTCCTTTAATCATAGACCCATTATTGGGGCACAACAGTATTAATCTTATAGTTAGAAGTCCACAATGCATCCATCATCCATTCTACCCCTTAACATTCCCCTTTGGACAGACCCATGATCTAGAACAAGCCTTATTTTATAGTGCCTTGTAGGAGATTTTTGCTGCTGCCTAAATTGCCTACTTTCCTCTCACCATTACCACGGAAATTGGGTCCACTGAAATAAATGGGTAGTGTAAGAAATTAACAACTTCCATAAATCTCTTTAAATAATAAAGTATAAGATAGTGATACCTTATTTTCTGCCGCATAACCAATTCTTGCAAGAATAAGGTCATATAAGAGAATTTACAACACATGCTAGCATTATCCTACTGGACCCAGATCATTTGTATGTTTCTCTGTCTCTGACAAATGTATTTATTTACATGACTGAAACCTACAAATTGTTTGATATGACTACTAATATCACCTACATTATTTTAAAGCCTGTTTAAGGCTTCTGAAATACATAGGTTTTGTAAACATTTATTAAGCATCTTGTATATATCAAACACTTTAAAAATCTCTGCTTTAAAAAAAAAAAAACTCTACCTCAATGGAACTTTGAGTCTGAAAAACATACAGGCAATATACAAGGCAACAGATACAATAATTACATATTTGATTATATACTCCAAGGATGTCACATTAAATTGATATGAAAATGATGAGAAGGATCTGGATTTCTTGTCAAAATTTTTTGCCTTAAAAAGAAATTGATATTTAGGGAAAGTTGTTACTGAAAGAGGTCCTGTGTCAACCAAAAATGTTACACCATGATCTGACTAAATTTTCCAGTTGTGATCATTGCTTTGTTTAGCTGTCTTATATTAAGACTGAATTTAGTAATTCAGTCTCATATTTAAGTAAGTCTTTTTTTTAAAGATTTTATTTATTTATTAGAGAGAGAGAGGGAGGGGCAGAGGGAGAGGAAGAACCATACTCCTTGCTGAGCAGGCAGCTGATGCAGGACTGGATCCTAGTACCCTGGCATCATGACCTAAGCTGAAGGAAGACACTTAACCAACTGAGCCACCCAGGCACTCTAGACTGTAAACTTCTTAAAGGTAAAAAAGTTTATTCTTCTAGCAGTTCCACAGACATTTCTAACATCCATAAGAAAGCATGTACTGATGTAAAATGCCAGCAAAGCAAATTATTTAAAAAAGAAAGAAAGAAAAAGAAAAGATATATCTGGATAAAGAGAAAAACAGAAAATCTAATAATACATTGAATTATTAGAGCAAAGAGTGGAGGAAGAGAAAATAAATATGAAATAGAGATTTCCACTAAAAGAAAAAAATTGAAGAAGGCAGGAGATCTAGAAAATTATTATGACAGACTTGAGAAAAAAATTAAATAGGAATTTTTAGAAAATAGCAATGAATGAAAAGGTAAATTGTTCCTACCTCTATAATATTAGCTGCTTGTTGTTGTTGTTGTTGCTAATTTACCTATTTAAGCTAATAAACAAAGAAAGGTTTCATTTAGGGATAAGGTTTCTATATATATATATTATTATTTTTCCATTTAGGGATAATATATATATATATATATATATATATATATATATATATATATATTTTAATTGTTAGAAAATGTGTCACAGAAAGTGTTTAAACTTTAAGATACAGATGCAACATGTAACGAACTACATTGTTTGAACGTCTAATTTGTAAATGCTGTTAGAGGAAACTTGGTGGAAATGTCCTTATGTGGTTGTGTTTCTGGAACTAAGTATATTTATTAATAAGGAATAGTTTCAAATTATGAAATGACCAGGAGTGGACAATTTTCCCAATCCTATCAGCTCTTTGCAGTTCTTTTATTAGCCCCCTTCAGGAATATCAGCTTTATTTATCGAATTAAATTTTATATTAATGTGCTTTTGACTTTTGGCCTTTCTCTTCCTTCTGTTCTTTTTTTCCCCTAAATTACATGTTTCTGTTTAACAGCTACTATCAATTCTTTGATATGAATTCTCCACATCAATTTACTAACTCCAGAGATGAAGCAGCATCAATATTTAGAAGCGAAGAATACAAAGCCTTGGGCATCTGGATGGCTCAGTCAGTTAAGCATCTGCCTTTGACTCGGGTGGTGATCCCAGGGTCGTGGGATGGAACCCCAGGTTGAACTTTCTGCTCAGCTGGGAGCCTACTTCTCCCTCTCCCTCTGCCTGCAGCTCCCTTTGCTTGCGTTCTCCCTCTCTTTGTCAACTAAATAAATTAAAATAAAATAAAATAAAATAAAATAAAATAACATAACTAATACATTTATTTATTTATTAAAATGCAATTATTACACAATACATAATGTATTGCATAATTATAATAATGATTAAATAATTTATTAAATATTTATATTAAATATATAAATTTAATTAAATAAATATTTTTAGAATTTAAATATTTCAAATTTAGATTATTAAATATTAAATCATTAATTTAATAAATAAATATCTAAACATAATTAAATAAAATAATTTATTTATTAAAATGAATAAAATAATGTTGTCATTATCTGAGCATGTATTTTTAAATAGTCTAAAAAAAACCATCTAATAAAGTCTAAATACATTGAGTTCAGATATTTATACAAGTTAACCCAGACACTCAACCCACAGACAGTTTCAAAACATTTGTTTTTATCTACTACTCAAAATACGATTGTAATGTATTTATTTATAACTTTGACATAGCAAGGAAACTTGGAGGAAAAGGAGACATTTGCTTTTAATATTTGAAAATTATTTTGTTGATTTAAAAACAATAAAAACCTTAACACATGAGCATTTCTTCTTAAATAACACTGTGAAGTTTCTGAGTCGCATTCTATTAAAAGTGCTGATAAAATGGCCTCAGTTACTCATCTAAATTATCAGCTGAATGGGTAACAAATGAAGTAGAGAGCTTTTTAATTATTTATGAATATATTGCTTGTGGATGGAGTGCCACATAGAGTTACCTCTCTTTTTGGCTTTGTTTTGTGAGCAGCAGTGGAATCTATGAATGAGATTAAACATAAGGACATTCACAGAAATTCTTAATGAACTTCTGGGGAAGTTCATTAAGTGCAAGGAAAAAATGCAGTAAGACTAAATGCAAATTTCAAGTGGTCATCGCTTAATTATAGAAGCTTTTAAGCTCAAGTAATATATCTTTTTTATGAGCCTATCATATTGTATTAATTACCACAAACTGCACTCTTGAACACTTATCTTTTCACATATTTCTTATTCTTTTTTTTTTACATATTTCTTATTCTTAGTACTTAAAATTATCCTTATGATTGATAAGTAAATGGATTTTACTGACAATGCATTTATTTACATAAATAAATAATGCTGTTTATATATAAAAACTATTGAATATGTGTATGTGTTCAATGAAATTTCTTTTTCAATTAACATCTTAATTCTACCACATTGGTTACAAATAGATATAGACTTTATAGTTTCATCAAATATTTTATTCTCAAATTTATATCTCCTTTGTGAAGTAAATGAAACTGTATATATTAAATATAATCCTATCACATGTAACAGTTACTAGTGCATCCCGGGACATACATAGGTCAGGTCCTACTGAAGGCATCACGGATAACTGGATTTAACTTTCTATCCTAGGAGTCTTCTGTATATTTCTGTGGCTTTTATACTACAATCAGGAGGAAGAATTCTTTTGCTAAAAGCTTCCAAATGACTATGTGAGTAGATTTTTTGTAGACGAGTGATATAATATTGTAGTTTAATATGTAAAGCATGATAAAATAAAATGCTATTGCCATATTTAATTTGTTCAGTAAAGCATTCATTTAGTTATCAAGCATTCATTTTCTTTTTTCTTAAGATTTTATTTATTTATTTGACAGACAGAGATCACAAGTAGACAGAGAGGCAGGCAGAGAGAAAGGAAGGAAAGCAGGGTCCCTGCTGAGCAGAGAGCCTGATGTGGGGCTCTATCCCAGGACTCTGAGATCATGACCTGAGCAGAAGGCAGAGGCTTTAACGCACTGAGCCACCCAAGAGCCCCAAGCATTCATTTTCTTTATACAGAAGAGATAGAACAATATTATATAGTAGAAAATACAGTAAATAATCTAGAAACCTTGATCATTGTGTTTTGGCAATTTTAGAACATAAAATTAGCTAAAGCTCAAGTGCAAGTTATATTTGTATCATAGGAGGAAAAGTTAATTAAAAGTTTGTTTATTACCATAGTTTAACACTTCAACGAAATGATAACGAGTCAAAAATTAATGAATATGTGAGGTATACAATAAAAACAATAATCTTGAGTGTATGTGACTCACTGTAGGTATTGATAGGCTAGAAATCAAAGGGAAAGTATCTATAGGGTTTGTTCAGTTCCATGCTCATCAGATTAATAGGCTTTCTCATATTACTTCTTTCACCACATTAATTTGTCTAATGAAGTTTTCAAGAGTTAAAGACAGTGATAGTTTCATGGCTGGAGAGAAGGTACAGAATCTAAGATAGTTCAGCAGTGCTTATTATTTAAGAGAAAGACAGCATGGGAGGTGAGGGGTGGAAGGAAAGGGATAAGAAGAGAGAATCTTAAGCAACCTCCTTGCCCAGCACAGAGCCTATAGGGGCTTCATCTCATCGCCCTGAGATAACAACCTGAGCTGAAATCAAGAGTCCGATGCTTATCTAATTGAGTCACCCAAGTGCACCATTTTTTTCCCTGTATCTTTATTTTCATCTCCCTCTGTAACTGAGTTTCCCTTCAAAATCAGGACTTGCATACACAACCTAAATAATTATTTTGGGATTTTATCACGTGGAAGAGGAGAGAATGAGAAGAGCTAAGTGGTCCCGGAGAAACATATATGAGTTCAGACTCAGTGGATTATGATTGTGGACAACTGAGCATCAATCCTAATGCACAGAATACATCTCAGAATTATTTTCCTGAAACAAGAAAGAATCTGTTTAACCCACTGGCTTCTGCATCCTATCCACAGTGGTTAAAATTCATCCCAGAAGTAATTAATGTCCCTGACTTTACTATTACTGGGCATGAGAGAGGAGCTCAGTGGGCGTGGTCAGTGTCCCACCTAATGAAAGGCAGAGCAGATTCAGGCAAAAAAAAAATTATTAGTTCTTTCCAAATTAGATTTAATGGGATTCAATTTTTCATTCATGAATTCATTTTACATTTTATATTTTATCGATTTTTCTAAGCTTTGGCCAATATTCACTGCATTTTTGAATAGCTTTTATCTCTTATTGTAAATCATTTTTCTGCTACATTTGTTTAGTCATGGTTATCCATTTCTTCTTCCAAGTTTTTCAGATATGTGATATCAATTTCCAAATAAATTATTTAAAATGTTTTTTTTTATGCTAAACTTCTATGAAAAACATTGATATATGTATTATGGCATATTGCTCCCCTTTCAACTTATTTTTTAAAATGGGAATGTGCCTTGGCAAATACATATTGTTTCTTTTTATGTTTATGTAGATTCTTCCTAATTTTCCCAAGTTCATTGGCTTATGTTTTATATATTTTTTAATAATTTTCCTACTGCCAATTAATAGATTTTTTTCCATTACATTGTCTAAGTTGCTATTGCCATTATAAGTAAAAAGCATCTGGAAATCTATATCCCTGTCCAGTTTCCTCAAATTACTCATTATTTTCAGGATCTAGTTGGATTTTCTTACAGGTTCCAGGTGGACAAGCTTTTGAACTGGTGCTAATTATTATTTCTGTTTCTGGCTTCCTGCATTTACCAGCTTAGGGATCATTTTTACCAATTATGATGAAATGAGGCATCATGTTCTTATTCTCAACTTCATTAATAATGATATTAGTGTAACATGTCCTACAAGATAATAATAGATACATGTAAAATAATTGCATTGACCAAAAAATGGTGGAAAATGTAAATAAAACACAGTGGCAACCAACTAGTCATTTCAAGTAGAGCTATTTTTTTCCCCATTTATCTCCCTGTCTCTTTAATTTCCTGTGGCACATTCCTACAAAGTATTTTAAGGTGTTTTATATGCACATTCATAGAGATCATCATGGAGTCTAAATCTAATAATTACTTGCAGTTTTAAATATTTTAAGTATTGTTCATTCCTATGTCAGTTGTCTATTAACTTTTTCTCCACACTGTACTTAATTGCAAGGAAATATTTAAATTTAGTATAAATTAATTAATCACTTTAATAAATATTTTTACCTTATGGATTAATCTTTGATGCTTATTTCTTAATTTTTTAACTTTTAAAATTGAATTTATTGAGAGAGAGAGAGAGATAACAAGCGCAAGCAGGGGAAGCTGCAGAGGGAGAGGGAAAAGAAGAAGCAGGTTCCCCACCAAGCAGGGAGTCAAGCTCAGTCTCAGGGCCTTGGGATCATGATCTGAGGTGAAGGCAGAGGCTTAGCTGAGTGAGCCACTGAGACTAATTGTTATCTTTGATATTTAAGGAAATACTTTATCATCTCTAATTGATCCCCTATGTCACAAATACAGTTTTCTCTATGGTGCTACTAATTTTATTGTCTTAAAATTAGACTCTTTTTCTAGAAGCATTTTTAATCAGTCTCTTAAGTCTATAATTTAGTTTTTATACATTTCATTTAGTATTTTATTTTATCTTCATCATCTCTGAGTATTCCTGACCAGTACTCATTTGTCAAATCTTTCTTATTAGTCAATTCCAAAAATTTGTTTGTTTCTATAATATTTTGTTATTACTGCTGTCGTTCTTAGGTTTTGCCTTTATATTCGTTTTGTTTTGTTTTGTTGTTTTATGCTTTGGTGTTTTTGTTGTATTGTTTTGTTTTTCTTTTGAATTAATACAATTAAACCTTTAGATTTCCTTCATACCTTTAATTATTATCACTTATTTTCACAAATGATATTACCATAGTACAGTAATTCTAAATATTTCTGAATTAGCTGTATTATTTCTTTTTAGGTATAAAGTTAACTTCCAGTTACATGGCTTAATATTTTGGTCATTCTATTCTAATTTTATTGCCTTATCATTGGAAAATATAGCCTGATACTTAACTTTAGGGAATGATGTGGGAGAGCTAGGTTCTTGTCTCTTGGAGTCAAAGAAGGAATCTCGTGGGCAATGGAGAATGAGTAAGTGACAGAAGTTTATCAAGTGAATATATAGAAAAAGCTCTCACAACTAAGAGGGGTCCCCACTCAGTTAACAATGAATGCCTTCAGGGTTTATTTTTTATAAAAAGGTAACCAGGCAACTTTAATCCTTTTAACATTTCTATCAATAACTGCTGCAAAGGCTTACCTCCTTTTTAGGGTCTGATTATTCTTTTTTGGTTACAGGTGTTTATCATAGAGACACCCACCCCACATGACCCACCCCATAGACCTAGGGCAGGGTGGTCCTCCATCCCACATGCTTTGATCAGGGTGCTCTTCCCTGGGGTAGGGTGGTCCAATTTATCTCTTTACTCTGGTTTTCCCACACCACATTTTGGGGATTTCTGAGAGCCTGTTCACAAAGTTCCCTATGGATCTCTTCCTCCCTAGCCCCACCTGTCCGTTACTCATTTTGAGAGTTGATATTACCAAAGTACTGTAATTCTAAAAATTTCTGAATTTGCTGTATTATTTCTTTTTCGGTATGAAGTTAACTTCCAATTATATGAATTTAATATTTTGGTCATTGTTTTCTAATTTTATTGCCTTATTCTTGGAAAATATAGCCTGATATTTAACTCTAGGAATTTATTGGCATATACTTCTGGCCTAAATAATGGCCTGTTTGTGTAAATGTTCAACTTATGCTTATATACTTACTGAAGACTATTGTTTAGGGGTCAGGATGGCTACATTTATTAATAGATCAGGACTATTAGATTCTCTAAATTTTGATGTCTCTTAATTTAATCTAATTATCAGTTAATGAAAGAAGTTAAATTTTTTATGTACTACTTCATCTAAACTTATCAAAGTCTTTTGGTATAATTAGACAAGTATGTCATCCTGTTTTTATACCAAGTCTTACATTAAAAAAAATCATACTATCTGAAATATTTATTATTATTATTAATTATTATTTTTAAAGATTGTATTCATTGGGGTACCTGAGTGGCTCAGTCAGTTAAGTGTCTACCTATAGCTCAGGTCATAATACCCGGGTCCTGGGATAGAGCCCCGCAGGGGGTTCCCTGCTCAGTGGGGTGCTTCTCCCTCTCCCTCTGTTATTCCCCATGCTGTGTGCATGTTTTTCTTTTCTCACTCTCTCTCAAATAAATAAGTAAAATTTAAAGATTATCTCTCTCAAATAAGTCAAATTTTTTTTCTCAATGGGAGGGAGAAGCAGACTCTCCACTGAGCAGGGAGCCTGATGCAGGGCTCAATATCAGGACCCTGGGATCATCACCTGAGCTGAAGGCAAACACTTGAACCGACTAAGTCACCCAGGCACTCCAGTTGTTTATTAATTTATTTATTTTTATTATGCATATGTTTTATCTCTCTTTTCTTCAAGTCTTTTTTTTAATCTTTTTACTTTTTTCATAAAACTGAATTATTTCAAGATGACTTGGTCATCCTCTTTTCCCCCTCCCCATAGGTCATAGAGTACATTTTAACTGTTAAAATAATATTAGTATCTAAGTGCTGCCTACACAAATTAAGGCAAATTATCTGTGGTCTGTATTCCTGAAAATATTTTTTTTTAATTATGCCTTCCTATTCCAATGACATTTTATAAGGATCTAAATGTTTACATTTGTGATTTTTTTTTCAATATTATAAAGCTATTACTTCATTCTTTTTTATTATGATGTTATTTAAAAAATTTCTGTCAGTCTGATTCTTGTTTCTTTATTAATGAATTATTTTTTTTCTCTCTAACACTTATGATTTTTTCTTTGTCTTTGGTATGTATGCCCTAATTTGGGATTCATAGAGTCAACTATAGTTATGAATATTTTCTTTCTTTTCTTGTACGTATGTTTTAATCCAGTGTCTTGACTATTTTATGCTTGAGAAATAGATGTACATTAATATTCAAATATTTCTTTCCTTTTTCTTCTTTCATTTAAAAAAAGTCATTTATTTTATTTTATTTAAAAAACATTTATTTATTTATTTGGAGTAGAGAGAGAGGGTCATGAAGAGCGCCTGATTATATACTTTCAATTTGGGAGGAGGTTAGGGATAGCACAAGCCTCCAAGGTATTTTATAAACAAGGTTTCCAGGACCTTGAGGGGGCTAGCTATTGTTAGGGAAAGGTCATTTATTACTATTTAGTAAAAACTCAGGGAAGAGACTCTTCTGATGTGTATCAGTGGGTATATGCTTGGGAGATGATTGCCAATGTATATCTTGAGGGCAGGGGTGGGGAATAGAGATAAAGAAGTTTCCAAAGTAATTTTTACATGTGAAAGTAGATTTTCAGTATCCTGGGGGGTGGACTAAGAATGCTTTTTGCCCTGAGTGGATGTGTCTACATGGAAGTAGCTGAGTCCCCAGAGGAACTTCAAGGACTTGTCAACAGGCTATGAGTAGTAAGGAAATCTAATTTTTTCTCTAGCTTTTGTTCCACACCCGTCACCTACATCTTACACCTCTTTTATATTGATAATTTTAATGCTTTGCTGGTATCCTGATGACTATATCCTTAAGTGACTTCTTATCTCTATTGAATCCATTACGTATTCTATCCATTGTATTCTTAATTCAACTAGATTACATATATTTAATCTATTAGTAGCACTAGGTTCTTATTCTTGTTTTTATTTCAAAATCTTTACTTATTTCCTTACATTATTTATTGGGTATATTTTAAATCCCTGATACACTCACTTATTATATATAAGCTGTCAACCTTATTCTCATTTTGAGGTAGCTATATCTTTTTGGGTTTTAGGACATCATACCAACAATGCCAAATAATTTTCAGACAACAGCAGGATCTCCAAGAATTCAACTAAATTCTGATACTATCTACCTGAACATAGCGTAAGATTTCATCAGTTAAGGGATCAGTCCTCCAAGACTATCTCCAACCCCACCTCAGATGCCAGTCTCACTGTAGGCCCCAGGTTATTACCTGTGCTTGTGACTGAGCAACTACAGGTTGGAGGTCCCAGTGGCCTACTTCTTACGTTCTTTTAATTTGCTACAGGGACTCACAAAACTCAGAAAAATACTTACTTTATGTTTGCCAGCTTATTAAAAGATATACTAGAAGATTTAAATTAATAGATAGATAAAGAAGTGCACAGGGCAAGGTATGGAGAATGGGCACAGAGCTTCTATTACCTTCTGGAAGACTGCCACTCTTCCTGCCTTTTCATACATTTAACAAACTAAGAGCTTTCTGAACCCAGTCCTTTCAGGTTTTCTGTGGAGGCTTCATGACATAGTCATGACTGACTAAATCAATGTCATTTGCTGATCTAATCTCCAGCTCCTCTTCCCTCCCCAGATAATCCTGAATTTGGAGGAAGGGGAAGCATGTTGGGCAAAAAGTTATGAAGGCTTTCACCAAGTGGTTGGTCCTTCAGGCAAACAGCCCTTGCCTTGAGTGAGGTCTGAAGGTCACTTCATTAACATAAAGAAACACACCTCTCTCACCCTGATTTATCACAGGAAATTCCAAGAGTTTTAGGAGCTGTGATGAGTCAGTAGCCATGGTTGAAAACCAAATATTCAGATGACCAAAATATATTTCTTGTAAACCACTATATTACACTACATGCTTAAGTATTTAATTATGTGATCTTTTAAACTAATATTTCTCTAAGAGTATAAACTGTTCTGTCAGTAATCTGGATTGGGGAGTGATGTATTGCCAAATTTCTGTCGTTTCAGTCCAGGAAGTCAAAGAGAAACAACAGGAGAGCCCCTTAGGGCAGGAAGTTCAAAGTAACAATGTTGACTACTACTCCCTTTTATTGATTTTTTTTTTAAATAAGCAAATCATCTCTTCAGAGTTGCAGTTTAAAGCCAAGAACCTGCGGAATTGGGAGAAAAAAAATAGTTAAATTTGGAGACTTGCAGAGGTAGAATCAGAGTAGTGAAAGCCATTACAGTAACTGAACTAACTGAGGCCAGTCTTTGGTGAATCACACAGACAGGGGGAGTTGTCAAACAAAGGAATCTTTGTTTACAACATACAAGGAGATCACAGGGAATAAGTTCCAAAGCCTTGACTGTTTGAACAGGAGAGAGATTTTTATTTAGTATTTAAGATGAATTCTCAGAAGGGAGAGTTTTATTATCCCGTGTATGGTTGGTCATAAGGTTGTGGATGCATGCACATCCACATATGTATTTGTGCAATATGTATTGCATGTTCACCTGAATGAAGCTTTTATTCCACCGAGGGCAGAAACTTCAATGTTAGAATAAAGCAGAGTTAACTGTTGGACAAGGGAAAGGGACTCTGCAGGCTTCAAGAGCAGATATAAACTAGATGGGGTCTTGGGCTCATTTTCTGGGACAAGGAATGCAAGGCCTTGATTACTTTTGAAATAGCACTAGGAGCTTTACCACTGATTTATTGTCTCAATAGCTTAGGCTATTTCCTGGTCTGGTGGTGACTGTTAGTTTTCCCATTGCCTTGTTCCCTCAAAATCCTTAACTAGTGAGGTTTTTGCATTTCTTTGTAAGAACCTCCCAGGAAGTTTTGGAAGAAGTGTGCTTGGGCAAGTACACAGGTGGGGCATAGATCATTGAAAACAGCTGGGGACAAAAAATGACTTTTCTTATGTCAGGAAAACTATATCTCATCTTTAATTTTCTGGGAACCTCTAACTCTTTCTGCTGATGTTACCAGCAGGCATCTGAGATATTACTGATTGTTCTCTTGAACCCAAGGAAAAGGAAATGTAGAAAGCAAAAGACAAAACTTTAATATCTATCCTGCAACTCATCAATTCACTGCAGCCACCTCTCTGTCTTTCCCTTTCTCTTTTTCTCTTTCTCTCTCACATACGCACAACACACGCAAATCAACCAAAAACAATTTTTAATTTTCCCTATTCCATTTTAATATACTTGAGGCATGATCATTTTCTTAGTAAATACAAGAAAAAAAAATCTAGGAATCCATCATTCTGTGTGATTAAAGTATTGAAGAATTTACTTCCAATAGCACTTATAAAAACATATTTTATTTAAGTAATATTATAAAATCAGGTGCCTGCATTTTTCTTATTCTCCAACTAGTGTTATTTGGCAATTAATATTTTGTCAATCAATATTCCCCTATATCTGAATGTGTGGGCAGTGAGAGATGAGTTAGAGGCAAGGATGGTGAACACTCCCAACAACAGCAGACTACATATATCTGAAGCCATGATTTTCTTTGCAAAGGTCAACATTGATAATGTTCTAGTCATACCTCCGTGTACCAGGAAAGAAGTAGCATATTTCTTGAAAGACACAGCTATCAAAGCTCCATTGAGAAACCGTAAAGATGGAGAAGGGATTTGCAAATTATATATCTGATAATGGACATCTACTCTGATTATTAAAAAATGAATAAAAATAAAAAACCTTACTAATAACCAAACAGAGTATCCAATTTTACATGTGAAGGAAATAATGGAAGAGACATGTCACCAAAAGGATATTGATGGCTTATAAGCACATTACAAATTTCTCAACATTTAGACATTAAAGAAATACAAATTAAAATCATAATGAGACATGCTTACATATCTATTAGAATGGCTATAATTATAAAGGCTAATTGTACTTGGACTGAGCTAGATTGAGAAGCAACAAAAAATCTTAACTGTTGTTGGCATATATCATGATACCACCACTTTGGAAAATAGTTTGAAAATTTTTTTAAATGCAAAATATGTTGCAGTTACACAAATAGCCATTTTACTTCTAGGCATTTAACCAAGAGAAACAAACACTATGTTCATACAAGGACTTGTATATGAATTTCATAGCAGCTTTATTTTTAAGAATTGAAAACAGTGGAAATGTTCATCAATGTCCATCAATAGAACAAAGACAAATTATGATCTATTCATTAAAGAGATTACTATTCAACATCAAAATGAACTATTTACAATTGGAGAATCTCAAAGTAATGATGCTGAGAAAAGAAAAGCCAGGCAATGAATAGTATATAATGTGTGATTCCATGATTATGAAAATTCTAGAAAATACAAATTTATATATAGTCACAGTCATCAAATATATTGGTGAGATTTTAGTGCCTTCTTCTGTGCTCCCATAGCTTCCTACACTGGGATCTCTGAGCATTTGTTACACCATGTGAAAATATGAACTCTTTTTCTTTATTCTGTCTTACTAGAATAAGAATCCTTGAAATTTATGGACATTTGAACTCTCAGTTATTAGCAGAAATTCTATCACACAGTAAGTTTCCAAATATAAAAGCCAGAGTTTTACAATGACTTCTAAGCTTTTACATGATCTAGCCACTCATTTAACCTCTGTGACGTCTTTCCCTGCTACTCTTCAGTCACTCACAGTGGCCTCCTTGCTATTCCTCAGATATGCCAGGCATGATCCAACCTTATGGCCTTCAAGATAGCCAATTCCTTTGTCTGGAGTGACCTTATTGCTGATAGTTCTGGGCAAATTTATCACCTTTCCATACCTTTGTTCAATTGTCAGCTTCATTGTAACTACCCTGATCTTCCTATTAAAAATTTTAACTCCCCACCCCTGCCTAGCAACCTTGATTTTTCTCACCCTGATCGAATTTTTCTTTTTCCCCATTGTACTATGCACTTTGGAATGCACTATGCAATTTTTATTAAGGTTTATAGCTTTTAATTGTCTCACCCATTAAAATAAAAGTTCTACAAAGCCAAGTATTTCATTGACCAGTGTAGTCTGAAGTAATATCTGCCATATAATAGGTTCAATAGACAACTGGTAAATTTCAGAATAAATTAATGTTGAGAGTATACTGAATTTCATAAGCCATTTCAATAATTTTTTCCTAAAAATAAACTACGTAAAACATACCTTAAATTTAATTTTAAAATATTTCATAGCATATAATGGACAATATACATAAGCCTTAAAGAAACAATCATATAAATAACTATTTCAGACCTACTTAAAAACTGCATAATACCACACTCCTAGATCTTCTCTGAATGCTCTAAATTAACCCTTCAAAGGAAATACATTTTTAAAAATAACAGATTTTTTTGCAAATAATTTAATAAAATAAAAGTTTCATTCATCTATATAGATCATAATAAATGTTTTTAATAAGCATGAAATTATAACTCTGAAGTGTGCTAAAATGAAACTACCTGCTAAGGGTGAGAGAACAAAAATAAACATAATTTTTCCAAATAAGAGGAATTTATTACCTTTGAATCAAAGCATGTGGATTTGTTCAACCTGGCAATAAAGGAATATGGAGACACAAACCATAGAAAGTCATATTTTAGATTTCTAAAAGACTTCGAAGTGAAGAGTATACATTCACATCTCACTTATTGCTCCTACATATTCATGAATTTGAGAGAAAAAATAGGCCCTGTGTGTCTTAGCAACTAATGGGATATATTTTGATATTTACATGCTTACACATATTATGTGTTATAGTCTTCTCTTTTACATGCTGTAAAAAGGCTAACCCCTTTTCTGCAGGGATCTGAAAATGTGAAACAGTGCCTGAGTAGCTGAATTCATCTAATTTGAATTTCTTGTAGGTCTAAGACCTATTGTTTTTCACTTGACTACCTCCTTTTCCACCTGCCAATTGGTTACAAATTCTGGTACTGAAGAGAATACATTGGGGCTGGTGGCTCAGTGGGTTAAAGCCTCTGCCTTCAGTTCAGGTCATGATCTCAAGATCCTGGGATCGAGCTCCACATCGGGACAGAATGTAACGACAGATAGTTTATATGGGAGCCCTTTGGGTACTCTGGTGGATGAATGTTTTTAAATTAGCTTTTCATGGACATGGGGAGTTAGAGACGAGAAGGAGGTGGGGGAAATTTTAAGGGGAGCTGAACGATGAGAGACTATGGACTCTGAAAAACAATCTGAGGGTTTTGAAGGGGCGGAGGGTTGGGAGGTTGGGGTACCAGGTGGTGGGTATTATAGAGGGCACTGCTTGCATGGAGCACTGAGTGTGGTGCAAAAAGAATGAATACTGTTATGCTGAAAATAAATAAAAAATAAATTTAAAAATATTAGTTTTTCATAAACTGCAAAAAAAGAAAAGCGCTCCCATTTATAGCATACACTTTATGGTTCACAAAGCACGTGGCAACAATAAAAATAATGATGGGTTACTGATACAATTCATAGAAAAGGAGGTACAGGGAAATTGAATGAAAGGGAATAACAAAGTAGGTTCATAAGTCAATCTTCCTTGTAAAAAAATTAACCTCAAAGTGCGTTTCTGCCACCTCTCTCCTGTGTGATATGATAAAGATCGACCACGATACATGAATTCTAGTTCGAGGTTTTGAAAAGCATAATAGCTTTATACCAACACTTGAGCTTTTATTTATTTTTTTATTTATTTATTTATTTATTTATTTATTGCTATACAAGATAGCTCGATTTGATATGCAGTTCCTGACAACCAACCTCAGAAATAATTCCATCTTCATAAGATGTCAAAAAGAACCAGAAACCAAACCTCAAAATAGATTCAAAGACAAAATACTCTTAAAAAAATTTCCCTTCCTGGGGCACTGGAGTGGCTCAGTGAGTTAAAGCCTCTGCGTTTGGCTCAGGTCATGATCCTAGGGTCCTGGGATTGAGCCCCATGTCTGGCTCTCTGCTCAGTGGGGAGCCTGCTTCCACCTCTCTCTCTCTCTCTGCCTGCTCTCTGCCTACTTGTGATCTGTCTGTCAAATAAAGAAATAAACAAAATCTTAAAAAAAAATTCCCTTCCTATCAGAAGCAGACCAAACCACTAACAAATTCCCCCAGGAAGCCTCATATAAAAGGTTGTACTTTCTTCAGACACCCAGCAGGACCTTCTTCTCTGGCCCTGGTATTTCTTCAAAAGCCTATTCCAGAGAATAAGACAGTAAAGTACTAGTGCCATGGGGCCTCAGAACCACGAAAGAGAGGATGAGGGGCACAAGGCATGCCTCTGGTCACCAAGAAGGTATGGAAACGTTTGCTGCTTTTCTGCATTTTTCAAAGCTGAGTTTTTAGCTGGAGGCCGCTCCTTTATGATAAATTGCTGATACCGTATAGTAAAAGCTATTATATGATCTTTTACAAACCATTTCCTATCTTTGCATTCTCATGTGCCAAGACAGACACAAATTATTTAAAACCCTGAAGAGAGTGCTCTTGCATTTAAATTGCCTGTAACCTTATGATAGATTTAGTTAAAATATAACTATTTTACATATTTACTCTCAGTAAACGATTTCAACCTATGCTCATTTAAGTAACTTGGTGCATAATCCCTTTTCCATTAAACCATAGTGCAAGGACCAATGCTGCATTTCCGAGAGGACCCCAAGCTATTTTTCTAGAATGGCCGTATGCCTATATATCAGGCGTCCTGTTTTCACTCCCTTTGTGGAGCACCTACACTGGAGGTCATGTAATAACCAATGACCAAAAAACAATCAAAAAACCCAAACATCCAGGTCGAAGTGCCATCCCTGCCTGGAGACAAGGAGACTGCTCAGACACATCCCAGGCAGGCATCTCAGCCCAGGCCTGTGCTTGGAAGCTGGTTCCTGGCTTTGGGCGAAATCTGGAAGCCAGCAAACTGACTGGAGAGTGCTACCAGGGTTAACAGAACTGATGATCTTTTCGAAGCCAGGCCTCCAACAGACACCCGCTCAGGGAGCCAGGCTAGAAGGCTGCCCATGGCTGTCGCTGGCAAGGCTTGCAGCCCCCCGGGGCTTCGCCCCGCGCCCCAGCCCAGGCCGGGCCTCAGTAGGGAGGGGGGCGGGGGCGGCGCAGAGAAGGGGCTTTGCTAATTGCCAAAGCAGGAAGTGAGCTCGCAGAGGACTCAGGAGGGAGGAGGGCGGGGGCGGGTCGAGCGCAGCCAGGAGAAGGGACTTTGCTAATTGCCTAAGTGGGAAGTGAGCTCACGGAGGATGTGGCAGAGAGTCTGGGAGGAGGTGGAGGGGCTGGCGGAAGAGGGGCGCGCAGCGCTGAGATGCTGTGCTGCGGCCCATTCGGGACTGCAGGACCCACCAGACTCACCGCCGGTGTGCTCCCGGGTGAGGCCGTGCTGTCCAGCTCCTGCTGCCTGCTGCCCCTCCCCGCCCCAAGGCTTCTCTGGACCACCCTCTGCGCACAGGGAAAGTGACACTGCACCGGGCCCTAACCTGGAGCAGAAACCGCAGGACGCGACCTGGGGGCGAGGAGGGGGGATTGTGGAGGCCCAGCCTCCCGTGAACCCCAGGGCACCGGGACCACCCTGGTGGTCCCTGGACCCTGCGCTGAACCCGGGTCCGCATGGGGTCGGGCTGGGGACAGCGCCTTGCGAGGTGCCCCCTGCCAGCGGGCGCTCTAGCCCCCAACGTTCGGCACCCCCACGCGCGCGTGCTGAGGACCCCCTTCCCTTCCCCGCCGTGGCCCTGCTGCTTTTGTTCTGGACTTGGGATCCCAGGTGGAAACTAGTCCCTCAGACCTCCCTGGCAGCAAGGAGGGCAGGGAGGGATTCTTGGTTTTCTGCCCTGGCTCTTCCTCTCTCCCCATTCACATGCCTTCTGGCTTCCCTTTCCTCTCCTCATTGTCAGTTTTATTAAATGGTTTTCTTCTGCATGTTGACCCGAAGAGCTATTTCACGAATGAATATACACGAAACTGAGTCGGAGCCCACCTGTGAGAGCCCACCTGTAGAGGCCTTTCATTAGAATGGTCTCTGGTTCTAGCCTCAGTTCAGAATACTGCATGTACCTGAGGACCGAGTCCAGATGTTTCTTTCATCTCTGACTTGAATTTGAAATCCTCCTCAGACTTCAGCTTCCAGGATTTCTCCAGTCCTTGCTCTCCCACTGTCTTGGTGGGGATCCGCCATGAGTGTTGAACCCAGGAATGAATGAATGATATATACCCCAGATCGCTGGGGCTTTGTCTTGTTTTGCTGAGGTTGGAAAGGCTTGGGAGAGACCCCCTGTATGCAGATACAGAGCTGCATGCAATTGCTTAGATAAACGTGTTCCCCACTTAATTGCTTGGGCATTGAACATTTCGCCCTTAACCTGTGGCTTGAGCAGTTAGGAGGAGACAATCTGGAGGTGAATCAGAAGATGGCTGAATCCACATGGTGGTGGTCTGGGTTTGGGAGATTTTCCTGGAGATTCAAACGAAAGATCTAAATTCTTCCAGTGGGGAGTGGTAAACATTTTATCGATGGGAGATGGAAAATAAATGGTCTGGTTAACCTTTCCCTCCCCCTCAAAACCCATTATTTGAAAAAACAAAAAGGGAAGTGAAGGGAGAAATCCTCCCACTCCCATCCCCACTCACCTCCATAGCCACCTCCTCTTCCAAGAACCTAACAGACAAGGTGCCAAGAAGTGTTAGGTACCAGCAGTGGTCTCAGATCTCATTCAAGGATCATGGTGAAAGGCATTCAAAGAGATTGTGGGGGCACAGGGATCCAATTAAGGGGGACAAGTTTAAGGTTTGCCTGGTCCCCTAAAAATTAATGGCACTAGAGAAGATGAGCTTTGGGAACTATAGCTTAATGGATACAATGTGTAAAAAGCTTCAGTGAGTCATGGTGGGAAGAGGCCATGAGAGCAGCAAAAACAGTCTTAGATGATGTCATTAATAGTACTACAGGCTCTAGATTTCCTGTGGTGGTGTTCTTGGCAAGACCAGCCCGGCCAAAGTGGATACTCACAACCTGGAACAGAGGGTCTTGGAGATCCCGGCACATGAGGTATGATGAGAGGGTAAAATGATAGGAGGTGTCCTTTGGAAGGACTGTCTCCTTGACTTTAAAAGGGAGAACCCAAATCTGTAGGTGAAATCTTTTTGGCTACAAAGAGGGCCGAGGCCTCCTAAGGTCAAGGTCTCCTCGTCACTTGCAAAGATGTCGAAGAACATATTCAGACATTTCAAAGATGTCCTCATGTCCATCGGTTCCCACTCTGGAATTCTATCAATAAGGTGAGAGTTCCTCTAGTTCAAAAAAAGAACTAAAAAGACTTCCCTTTCTCATGTAATTTCTGTAACCTCCAGGACACACCCACCTCCCCATTCCAGCTCTGTAATGAAGCCACAGCTGGTGCCAATTTGTGGAACTCCTTAAAGGCTATTCTCCCTTATATACCCCCAGACCAGGTTCCCATGCTCCCTCACCTGATTTCCTGCACTCACCTCCCACCTGGTGTGTTCACAGCTGCAAGTGCCTTTTACCAACCCCTTTGTCAAAAGGCAGCCAGAGTGACCTTTCAAAGACCTATCCGTTCCTGGCATTTGTCTCCTTAGAAATCTGCACTGAAAAAAAAAAAAAATAAAAAAATAAAAAAAGAAAAAGAAATCTGCACCGATCTTCTAAGAAATTCTCAGTCCTCCAAAGGCACCCATAATCCTCCCATCAGTCTCTTCATACCCCTCAAACTGACTGATGCCTGTTCTGCCCCATCTCTCTGCCCTTCAACCACACTGCCTCCCTCTTCCTGTGGAGACCCCTCATGGCGCCTGCCTCCAAGCACAGGTGATTCCCATTGATGGGAAGACCCTCTTCCTCTCCCCCATCTCCCCACTCCAGTTACTCCCACTTATTCGTGAGCTCACAAGCCCCATGGTACACACTCTCCATGCAGCCTGCTCTCTCTTTTCTAGCACTGGCCTCCATTTCTAGCTGTGGTTGTGTCGTGGATGTCCCTCCCCAGCCAGCCTCCAAGCTCTCCTTCCCTTTAGCTCCAACACCTGACACAGTGCCTGGCACGTAGTAAGCCCTGGCTAGCTTCTAAGAGCCTCACTGAGGGACTGAAAGCATTTTAAAAATGTCACCACGTAAGGTCCAAACTTTAGGCAGAAAAAGCTTTGCCTGGATTGACATTTTAGAGACGTATTCGTCAAGTTGGATATGTTCCCTGACTTTACCTTGTAAAATTAAAAAAAAAAAAAGGACCTCTGTATTGCTTTGCATCTAACGAAGGCACATGTATACTATTAGACCACGTTATGAGCTTAATGGAAGGAGACAAGATGTTTTCATTAAGAAAATGTATAAGATTGTCCGTTTGTTGGAGCATTGCTATCTTACTCTATCACAGCCACTAATAAAAATCTGACACGGGGTGAGTCAGAATTGTCTGTCGGAGATGAGTTAGATCTGACTCATGTTCCTACAGACATGAAAGACAGGAACGAAGAAGGAGGCTTTGAAAGCCTGGGTTGAGGAGGCGGTGTGGTTCACTGAGATGAGCTAAGTGCCCATAGCCACAGGCAGACATGCGGGCCTGTGTCCTTCCTTTGTTCTGGGATCCCTCTTGCACCATGTGGTGAGGCTGGTGGCTGGGAGCAGCTCAGGACAGGACCCGGTGGCATCTTACCTCTCCCACCCTCCTGTGGGCTCCAGTGGGCTCCAGTAGGTCTCAGGGGACAGCCTGCCTTCCTTGCAAATCCCAGTAGCACTGGGAGCAGAAACTGGGACCAAAGAGTGAGCACCCTGTTTGACAAGCTGGACCAGCCACCTCTTCTTCAGATGCAGGGGGAGCCCTGGCATGCTGACTCCTCTCTTCTCCCTTTCCCCTTTCCTCTCTTCCTCCCTCTTCCCTTCCCTCTCTCCTTCCCAGGTGGTGCCCTTTCCCAATGCCCACTTCATCCCTTTTTCTTTCTACATGCCTGTCTTCTAGAGTTTCTTCTCTTTCCTCCCCATTACTTCCCTTCATCTGAATCTCCTCTTTGGTCCCTTTGTCCCTGCTCTCTGCTCCTCCTCCCCTTCCCTGGCCCCTGTTCAGCTCCATCTCCACTGCAGGCAGAGCTGGATTAACATGCTCACCTGCTAGCTCAGCCACCCTCCAGAGAAGTCACTCTTTGGTGGCCACCTTCCTGACCCCCTGGTCCCTTCTCCACTTGTTCAGATATTGCTCTGAAGTCTGAGGAGGACAGAGTGGGGCTGCCAGAGAATCGGGCCAGAGGAGAAACCAAAACATGTGTCCACACTGTCCCCCAGCACTGCTGCTCTGAGAGCTTTCGAAGTCCTCAACAGGGTTAGGATTTAGGGGCTTCTTCAGAACCGGGAGTGAAAACAACCATAGGTCAAAAGAAAAGCTATGGCCCCCACACAAAATAATAATCACAAATGAAAACTATGTTAACTCTGAAGTCCCAAAGTCGAAGAATTGCCTTGAATCTGTCACTAGAAAGCACCCAAGGCCTCACTCTCTGGGTTCTCAGTGCCCTGGGAATGGCAGGAGGCTCTGACAGGCCCGTGGGGGTGCCTAAGGATGGGGGCTAGTCCGCCCGATGGCGAGGGGGGGGGTGTACCTCATGCGGCGCTGACCCCTTGCGGACCGGGTGCGGCGCGGCATCCGGGTTGGTCCCTGTGCCCTGGGGTTCGCGGGAGGCTGAACCCCAACACCCGCCCCCCCTCCCGCTCGTGGCCTGCTTTATCTACTCCAGGTGAGGGCGCGGCGCGGTGTCACTTTACCTGTGAGCTTAGGGTCCTCCTGAGAAGCCATGGGGCGGGGAGGGGCAGCAGGCGGCGGGAAGGGGACAGCGCGGCCTCCGGGGCTAGTCTGGAGCACAGGAGCGCAGGGGTGGCGAGTATGGTGGGTCCTGAAGTCCCGACTGGGCCACAGCACAGCACCCTGGCGCTGCGCGCCCCTCCTCCGCCAGCCCCTCCACCTCCTCCCAGACTCTCCAACCCGTCCTCCGCGAACTCACGTCCTGCCTCGGCAATTAGCCAAAGCCCCTTCTCCGCGCCGTCCTCGCCCCGCCCCCGCCCCCCTCCCTTCTTAGTCCACTGGGAGCTTACTTCCCGCTTTGGAAATTAGTAAAGCCCCTTCTCTGCGCTGCTCCCGCCCCCCTCCCTCCTGAGGCCCAGCCCAGGCTGGGGTGCGGGGCGAAGCCCAGGCGGGCTGGGAGCGTTGCCAGCGCCGGCGCTGGGCAGCCTCCTAGCCTGGCTCCCTGAGCGGGTGTCCGCGCGTGGCCTGGCTGCAAAAAGATCATCAGTCCTAAACACGGGCTGCACTCTCCAGTCAGTTTGCTGGATTCCAGATTGCGCCCAAAGCCAGGAACCAGCTTCCCCAGCACAGGCCTGGGCTGAGATGCCTGCCTGGGATGTGTCTGAGCAGTCTCCTAGTCTCCAGGCAGGGATGGCACTTCGACCTGGATGTTTGGGTTTTTTGTTTGTTTTTTTGGTCGTTGGTTATTACATGACCTCCAGGGTAGGTGCTCCACAAAGGGAGTGAAAACATGACGCCTGATATATAGGCATACGGCCATTCTAGAAAAATAGCGTGGGCTTCTCTAGGAAACGCGGCATTGGTCCTTGCACTATGCTTTATTAGAAAAGGGATTATGCACCAAGTTACTTAAAGGAGCATAGGTTGAAATCGTTTACTGAGAGTAAATATGTAAAATAGTTATATTTTAACTAAATCTATCATCAATCATAAATTTATTACAGGAAGGTTACCGGCAATTTAAATGCAAGAGCACTCTCTTCAGGGTTTTAAATAATCCGTGTCTGTCTTGGCACATGAGAATGCTAAGATAGGAAATGGTTTGTAATGAAAGACCCGCGGATCCCCTTACCCAAGAATCCAACACTGCCACTGGATGCAATCAGCAATAGGTTCTTTATTGTTACGCAGGCGCCTGCGGGTGGTCAGCGCGCGCCTGCAGGTGGTCAGCAGCTCCTGCTAGCTGAGCACACCCGGCTGGGGTGGTGCCGGGTTTTTATAGACAGGTACAAACAAGTTTTGGGTGGGGCGCAACTGATTGGTTGACAGTTAGATCTTTTGAAAAAGGCATACGTGGAGTTTGCTGATTGGCTCTAAGGACCCACGCGCGGGAAGAGAGAGGCGGGAAGGGGGAACAAGCTGATTGGTTCTGAGGGCCCGCGCGCAGGAGGAGAGAGGCGGGAAAGGGGAACAAGAAGGGGGAAGGTAGGAATGCCATCATGGCGTCTCTATTATTTCTATAAGCCAAGCGGTTACAGAAGGGCAAAAGAGCGATTAATAAGCAATTAATAACCTAATTAATAACCTGGTCTATACCTAAAAGCCAGTGGTTTACAGAAAAGCAAACAAGCGGTTAGTTATCCTATCTATCTTCTAGGAGAGGGGTCTTTCAGTAAAAGATCATATAATAGCTTTTACTAATTCTATTTACTTGACAGACAGATTTCACAAGTAGGCAGAGAGGCAGGCAGAGAGAAAGATGGGGAAGCAGGCTCCCCGCCAAGTAGAGAGCCTGATGAAGGGCTCGATCCCAGGACCCTGAGATCATGACCTGAGCCCACGGCAGAGGCTTAACACGCGGAGCCACCCAGGCACCTCCAGATGAAATACATTTCTGACTTAGAAACTTCAGATAGAATTTTTTTGTCCATGATGACAACTGAAGAAAATGTGTCATCCCTAAACCTAACCTTAATCCCTAACAATGCTGAAACCTAAGCTGACCTTAAAGCCCAAACTAGAACCCTGAATCCCAAACCTGCAATGGAACCCAAAGCCTGTACCTGAGCCCTGGATCCAAGCCTTGAACCACAAACCCAAACCCTAAACAGACCTCCAAGTCATGAACCCTGAACCCAAATCTCAACATGAAGCCAAACCCCCAATTTGACCTTGAACTTTATCCCATAAGCCCTGAATCTTAAAGCCTAAATCATAAACTTAAAGCCCTAAACTATAACTCTGTTCCCTTGTCCTTCACTCTAAATCCTCACCCTAACACTAAACCCAAAGCCTGATCTAGAACTCTGACTAAAACCTGAACCTGAACCCAAATTCAAACCCTTCACCACACTTTGCTTATGCACTTGCCATTGATAAATATTTGCAGTTTCTACCTTTTGATTCTTGTGAACATTGTTTGGGTTGGGGGCTAGGGTTAGGGTCTTGGATTAGGGTAGGGTTGAAAGACCCGCGGATCCCCTTACCCAAGAATCCAACACTGCCACTGGATGCAATCAGCAAGAGGTTCTTTATTGTTACACAATCTGTCAGTTATTTGACTGGCAGCATGGGTTTATTTGGGAAGAGCAGAGAATGGCAGTCTGGGCTGAGCAAGCTAAGGTCCCATCACAGGCAAGTGCGAGAAACAAAGGAGAGGAACATTATTTCATGGAGGAGGAAGAAGTTGGGAAGGGTGCTTGAAGGAAAGTCCGCTGGAGAAAGGCAGGGTGATGGAGAATTCTCACCAGCTGAGCTGCAAAGCTCCTACAAAAAGTCAGGAGATGAGCCTCCGGCTTCCCCTGTGGGGCCTGGAATTGGTGAGTCTCTCCTGTGGGGGATTGCAATGTGGGGTCTGTAATGGGCACTGAGCACCAGGCACCCCCTTCCAGCCTCCCCTTCTGGCATCCCCAGTCCACTTTACTGGGGCTTCCCTTCCTGCTTTTGCACAGTTCTAACCAGCTTGTGGTGGAACGTTGTGGAAAACTGAAATTCCAAATCCACTGCTTCTACTGCACCTGAGATACAGGGGCCCATGATTTAATCCTCCCACGAGTCTCTTGCTAACATGTGTCCTCTCCATGTTGGGTGACCTGGATCTGGGAGGGCTTGGCCTCCATCCCAAAGTCTGATGTTCTCTCTGCTTCCGTGTCGTCGTGCTAACATGGATGTTTGAAAGAGTCATTTCCTCTGCGCTGATTTCAAAGTGCAGTCAGCTTGTTATAGCAGCACAAATACGTGCTGTCTCCACACTCAGATTCCCCAGCCATCATTTCTTTACCCTGTTTGCCACTTCAAACGGGATGCTTCAGTGTGTTTGATCCCACAGCAGGACAATGTCTTGCAGAATCACCACATAACCTGAAATGAGGAGATCATTACAGAACCCATCCAAGGGTTAGTGTTAGGGACAAGGGACATGGCAGGACTGACCTGAAGCCCCCATGGAGAGCTGTCTGGGTGGCTGAGTTGACAGTGTAGGTGAGGGTGAGTGTCTGGCTCTGGCTTTGTGTCCAGGAGTCAGCTCTGTGTGGGTGTGTCCTCAGCTGGGCATGCAGATTTCTGCTCCTCTGAATCCTTTCCGGAGTTCCAAATGGCACAGTTTCCTTCTGGGTGGCAGGCTGAGTCCTCTGGGATTGCCCAGGTGTCCCCAAATTGTAGGGCACCTATTGCAAGGCCTTTGGGGTCAGAATCCTGAGAACCAAAGCAAAGGTTATGGTTAGGGCCCACCACATGGCAGGCCCGATCTGCCAGCACTCTGTCCATCTTTCTGGGGGAGGGGGCAGTCAAGGGATTTGTTCAGGGAGAGTGTCAAGCTCCAGGTTTGCATCCAGGGGCCTGCTGAATATGGGGGTGTCCAGAGGTAGGAATGCAGATTTCAGTTCCTCTGAATCCTTTCTGGAGTTCCAAATGGCATGGTTCCTTTCAGGGTGGCAGGATGAGTCCTATGGTGTTCCTCACTGTCCCCAATCTCTGAGGCTTTGGAGCCAGGCCGTCGGGGACAGACCTCTCAGGACAGAATCTAGGCTTAAGAGTTTGTGCCTATGGGCATGGCTGCACTGATCTGAAAGCACTGTGGCGAGGATCACAGGGGTCTGAGTTGAGAGCATGGTTCAGGATCAGTATCAAGGTCTGGGTTTGTGTCCAGGGGACCGCTGAATGTGGGGGTGGGCTCAGATGTCCAAGATGATTTCCCCTACTCTGAATCCTTTCCAGCATTCCAAATAGCATGGTTTCCTTCTGGGTGGCAAGCTGAAATCTCTGGGATTTCTCAGGTCTTGCCCTTGCCCTGGCAAGGGCAAGATACTTTTTACAGTAAAAGAATTCACCAGATGAGCTGAACAGCAGAAAAGACACAGCTCAGGAGTAAATCAGTGAACAGGAATATCATGCCAAATACTTCTTTGAGAACACACTACAGAGCAAGGGAAGATAGGAGAGAAAGCTGAGATATAAAGGATAAACCCTCCAACTTTCGAACATCATTCCCTACTTGTTTATTTCCATTGCTGTCAGCTCCTTCCCAGTCAAAAATAAGTCACCTGAGCCAGCCTTTTTTCTTCCTGAGTTTGGGGCAATGCAAAGCCCACCAGAGGGGCCAAGGGCACCCCTGTACCTGCTGAGCTGAGCCCATTTGTATCCCAACAGTGAGAAGGTACCAGCCTGGCCCTCTGGTGCTCCATGGTCTGTGGCAGTCCTTCCTTCTGGACCCTGTTTGCTGCTCTTCCTTCACTAACCCTGGTCTCAAACTAGGGATTGCTCCCGGAGGAGGAACTCAGGGAGATGAAGCTCAGGAGGGCCTCCCCCGCCTGGAATCTCTGTGTGAGGAGTGCACAGCCAACAGATTTTGCCCAGGGACTTGCAAAATGCAGAGAGGCAGATTTATTTTCTCTCTTTCTTTCTCTCTCTAGCCTCATACCAACCAGGAGTTCTTAGAACTTTCTTCACTGACTTCTAGGTGTAGCTTGGCCACTATTTCCACAGAAAGGCCACTTGAGCATGATCAAACACCCGTATAAGCAATTACATTTAAAAAAAAAACAATAAGCCAATGCACACAGACATTTGACAGCAGCACAGGACGCTCAAGGGACCAGAGTCCCTACCTTGGGCAATAGTGGTAGAGGCCGGGTTCTGCCACGCAGGTCCCTAGATCTTTGGCAGTTTCCACGATTGCAAATCCAGACATGCAGAATCCTGAGGGAAAACCTACTAACTGCAAAAGAGCAAAAATTCATCAGGATTCAGAGAGTGGAAACCCATTTGTACTGGAAAAGAAAGAAGTAGGCTTGCTGTGAATCCAGCAGGGAGGACAGGCATAGATAAAGGCTGGTGTATGGGTTACGGAAACTATTGTTTCTCAAGGGTCATGCTGTTTCTGTAAAATGCTATGAGGAGTGTCTCTTGGGGAACTCCTGCTTTCCTCCCAGTGACACCCCCAGATTCTGCTTTGCTAGTCCCATGGATTCCTGGGGATACCCAGTTGATAAGCTACGCTGTCCTCATGACAACACTTGCTAATGGACTGAATGTGTGTGTCTTGTCCCAATTCAGATGTTGAAGCCCTGACCCTGAAGGAGTGCCATCAGGAGGTATGGGCTTTGAGAGGTGATGAGGTCATGAGATTGGAACACTTGTGAATGAGATAAAAGCACTTCTGAGAAAAGACCTGAGAGATTGTTCTGCCAGCTGTCATCCATGCAAGGCTACAACAGAAATATGGGCATCTATAGATAATGAAGCAGTCTCTTGCTAGATATCAGATCTCCCAGGATCTTGCTTTTGGACCTCTCAGTCTCTAGAACTGCAAGGAATAGTACATGTTTTGCTGTTTCAGCCACCCAGTCTGTCATCATTTGTTGCAGCAACTTGAACTGAATAAGGCAGAGCCCAAGTCCTGATTAATCCCTGCTTCTACTCCTTTCCCCTCAGAAAGAGCTTCTAATCCAGAACTGACCTCTGCTTTCCATACACGTGCTTCAGACTCCTTCTGTGAGAGCCCAGACTTTGTAAAAGACTCCTCCCTCGTGGCAATCAGCATTCTGTGACTCCTGAGGAATGTCCTCCCTGACTGTATTGAGTCAATCAATCTGATTTTGATTCTGGAATCCCAGGATCAAGGACTGCATCAGGGTCCCAGCTTCATGGGGAGTCCGCTTCTCCCTCTGACCTTCTTCCCTCTCATGCTCTCTCTCTCACTCTCACTCTCTCTCAAATAAATAAATAAAAATCTTTTAAAAATCTGATTTTAACAGACCATAAGCTTGTTCTTGCTGGTCTTTGGAAGATTAGACATTAGCCCTTCGGAGAAAGTTCCGAATGGCTGCTTCATGAAGGGGTGAACTGTGTCCCCAAAGTCTCTTTTTGCTGCCTTCTAATCACAGATGCTGAGACAGATCCTCCCAGGTGCTGGTTTTTCAAAGCACTCAATGCTTTGGCTTTGAAGTTCCTCACTTGACAGTTCTGCTTTTATCAGTTTGTGACAAAACAGCCAATTGGTGGTGGATGCAAAGTGCACTGATAAAATTAATATCAGGGAACAATTTTTTGAGTGTCAAGCATGTGCATGTGTGTGCACACACATATCCATGTGCTAAGCATTATGGTAAATGTCTGACAAGAACTAAAACTTCAAAAAGTCAGGATACCCCATTAGCTGATATTTTTATTATTCCTACATCCTAAACTATGAAAAACAGGGTCAGAGAATAAGAAGTGGCAAAAGGAATCAAGATTTGAGGCAGTTCGATTTCACAGCCAGCCTTGATCAATAGGCATGTACACCTGTGTCTAGTTTCAGCTCTGTGTAACCTAGCCATAACCTTGGATAAGCCATTCATCTCTCAAGTTCAGGTTCTTGGTCCAAAGGGGGAAGGGGCATAGGTTGAGTACCTCCAGTGGGACTTCCTGGCAGGCTTGTTCATCGAAGCATTCCTGTTTCAGTTTGAGTAATTGAATCCAGTCTTTGTTTTACCGAAGGCCAAGCTTGTCCAGTGTGTTGATGCCACCAGCCAACAGCATTTGTCCATGCTATGTAACAACTGAGCAACATTCATAGGAATGGGGGGAGGAAAAGATGTCCACAGGTGTTGACAGATGTTCTGCATGGAGGGACAGGAGCTGGGGCCATCACCTGCTGTTTCTAGTGGCCTTCTCTGTCGAGTTAAAATAAATGGCAATTATTTGCAACGACAGGGATGAAAGTAGAGGGTATTATGCCAAGCGAAAGAAGTCAGTCAGAGAAAGACAATTATCATATGATCTCACTCATATGTGGAGTTTAAGAAACAAAACAGAATCATAGGGGAGTAAAGGAAAAAAATAAAACAAGATGAAGTCAAAGAGGGAGACAAACAAGAAGACACTTAAAAAAAAAGATTTTTATTTACTTATTTGACAAACAGAGATCACAAGTAGGCAGGGAGGCAGGAAGAGAGAGAGAGGAGGATGCAGACTCCCCAGGGAGCAGAGAGCCTGATGTGGGGCTCGATCCCAGGACCCTGAGATCATAACCTGAGTTGAAGGCAGAGGCTTTAACCCACTGAGCCAGCCAGGTACCCCTCAGAAGAGACTCTTAATCACAGTAAACAAACTGAGGGTTCTTGGAGGGCAGGGGAATGGGTGGATGGGGTAACTGGGTGATGGACATTAAGGAAGGCATGTGATACAGTGAGCACTGGGTGTTATAAAAGACTGATGAATCACTAACCCGTATGTCTGAAACTAGTATTATATGTTAATTAATTGTATTTAGATTAAAATTTTCTTTAAAAATAATTTTAAAATAAAATAAATAACAATCAAATAATGATCAGAGTTATCCAGCAGGGAGTATCAGATCTAGATGTCAGTTAAATTTAAGGGGCTTGCCGAAGTTTAGGAGAGTCACGCTAGGTCATTTTCCTGTGTGGGGAAGTCTTCAGGGGCAGTTCCAAAGACAAAGAATATTAATATTTCTCCTTCCCCCATTTCTCCTAGAGCCAAAGATGTTTCCTCCACTCACCCACTGGCCCTGTATGTAGGTGTTGCTTTCTCTCTACCAATCAAAAAATCAGTGAGTAACTAGAACTTCACCTTTTCCAATATCCTCCTACCCCCACCTTTTGTCCTTAATGGCCATGGGCAACAGGGACAAAGACATTTTTTAAAAACTTACAGTGATCTATTATGCTCTACTACCTTGGCCCGCATGGGCCACTGCAAAGGGATTCTGTGAACCGTGTACTCAGATGAATGGTCATTATCTTCAAAAAGGCAGGGGCAGTGATAGACACAGGAATCAAAAAAGTAAGAGTTAATGGACCATCAGAATAATGGAGTACCAACACTTTTTTGTCCTTGGCTTGAATCCTCAAGGCCCAGGGTCTCAACAGAATTTTCATTTTGGTCTCATCTGACTCACTTGTCCACTTCTGGGCCAGTTGGCAGTTATACTGAGAACTGTAAATTTTCCTTAGAAGAGAGAAAGAGTATTTGTCAGGTAAACCACGGAAATGTCCATTATAGGAAGTTAGGCCTTTTGTCATGTTACTCCATTAGCACCCTCCTGACTGTTAAATTAAAAAAAAAAATTGTGACACCCATTAAAGACAGTAAGGAAGATTTTATTCAAGGGATGCTACTACGATGGGATTTTATTTTCCAGTATGGGAGAGAAATCTGGCTCAGCTCAGACAAATGGAGATTTACAGCTAAAGAGCATGGTGGGGGTCACTGAATGTAAAATTAAGATGGAACATCAAGAGTAAGGATGAAGAGATTCTGGCTAAACCATCTGGAGAGTAATATTGTTGAAGGAAGGCTAGGGTCATTAACTATTGAGATCAGGGGATAAGGAATTTTTTAAAAGACTTATTAATACATTTTAGAGAGAGGGAGCAGGGGTAGGGGTAGAGGACGAGGGTAAGAGAATTTTAATCAGACTCTTCACTGAGCATAGAGCCTGAGGTGAGGCTTAATCTCAGGACCGTGAGATCAGGACCAGAGCAGAAACCAAGAGTCAAACGTTCAACCAGCTGCACCAACCAGGTGCCCTGGGAATAAGGGATTGATCAGATATTAAGCGTTATAGATACTGAAGCACCTGGGTGGCTTAGTTGGTTAAATCTCTGGCTTTGGCTTAGGTCATGATCTGATCCCAGGATCAAGCCTGGCATTGGGCTTGCTGCTCAGTGGGGAGTCTGATTCTCTCTCTCACTCTGCTATTCCCCCTGCTCAGGCTCTCTCTCTGTCAAAATAAATAAATCTTAAAAATAAAGTGGTAAGATACCAGGGGTGAGAGATAAGGAATTTGATCAGATATCAAGAGTAGGATAAGAGATTGCTGAAAAATTGACTAAGCAGACTTCTTGCTAAAACTGGGCTAAGTGGGCGGAGCCTGAGTTCAAGGCTGGACAGAAAGAGGACTCAGAGGAACTTGACTCCAGTCTGGTCAAGGAGAAAATCTTCATCATCCATGACCATTGTATTTTCTGCAGTCACACATTTTACTAATTCTTTTATCAGACATTCAGTGAACGAGAAACATGAACACAGCAGCAATAATATAATAAATGTAAACGCTCTATCAGAGACAAAGGCACTATAGGAATCCACCTCATCAGATTTAGAATATGCATGACTCCATGACTGAATTACTACCACTGCTTGACTGCTGAGATTAAGATGTAGTACAGAGGATCAGAGGGAAGGGAGGGAAATCTGAATGGGAGTCATCAGAAAGGGAGACAAACCATGAGGCACCTTTAACTATAAGAAACAAACTGAGAGTTGCTGGGGTGGAGGGGAGTGGGAGACATGGAGTAACTGGGTGATAGGCATTAAGGAGGAAACGTGATGTGATGAGCACCAAGGGTTATCCACAACTAAATTCTCTGAAACCAATGATGTACTATCTAATGGTAATTGAATTTAAATATCTAAAAAAGACGCTTAAAAAAAAAGATGTAGCATAAATCACAATATCCTTTGAATGGAAGAATGTGCAGAATTTCCACACCTCTGCTGTCCAAGTCCCATGGCTAGTAGCCACATGTGGCTAATGACCACTTAAAAGGTGGCCAGTTCAAATGGAGAAATGCTATAAAAGCAGAATAAACACTGGCTTTCAAAGACATATTTTAATCAAAGGTCAGAGAGTATTGCCACCCTCACATTACAAACATCACATGACTTCTACAGCTAATGAGAGTGGGACCCAAGATGGGAGAGGTCAACCTGAAAGTCCATGATGTCAGAAAGAACATGGGGAAAAGAGAGTCACAACCCTGGAGTGGATGGGCTGAGGACTGTCAGAATGCCTTTTTTTTTTTTTTTTGTGATTCTGTATACAGACAAGGAGAATTCACTGGAGATGACATCTGTATGCCTCACATTTTCAAGGGAAAATTATGAAAACGCATATAGACCCACAGCCATAGTTTAATTATGTTTAAAATGTATTCAGAACTACTCCAGTCAGTAAATTGCACATTTTCACATTTAGCTTCTCAATTTTCTCTTCGGCACCTCCCATTCTTGAAATCCCAACACAAATCCCATCTCTTGCCTAAGGACCATAAACTACCTCACTATCAAAGGCTACAGTTCATTCATTCATTTGATTCATTCAAAGCAACCTAATCTTGAGTGACGTCTTAGGCACTCTTCTAGGGACTGGTGACACGGTGAACAAAATAGGTAAAGATCTCACTTTCATGGAGCCTATCTGGTATTTAGGGGAAAATCTTTCCTTATCAACATGAAAAGACTTATTATGGATGTTGCTTAGAATTTCAGTTTTTTTTTTTCTCGACAGTATCTCAGGTGATCATCTTTGAGGTGGTTCTCCTGAAAATACCTTTGGGGGGTACTGACTCGACTTTCTGAGTCAGACACTTTCCTAAAGACAGGGGTCACAGGAAAAGTGACAACTGTCACTCTTGCAGTAAGAACAGGGATCACAATGCTTGAAACAGAGATATGCTGCTCAGCTGTCAGAAAGTCCACAAGGCTCCAAATGTGTGTGGCCAACTAATGGAACCTGTAACTCAGAGGTTATCATCCTGAGAGCAATGGGAAATCCCTCTAGTTAAGGACTCTCCTTGACGGAAGCTTGACAATGTCCTTGATTTACTTACTATGATGTTTAGGTAATTATACACATTAAGAAAAGTGCACAAGGCACTTACATTTCCATGATACCATCAAAGATATTGTTGTTTTATTAAAATGTTACATCTAGAGCTGTAACGTATAGAGTAGTTAAGTCAATCACTATGTGGTACAGGGGAGACTATTGTAACAGCCATACTTCCATAAAAAAGAAAAATTTTTTGTGGTTTCTGATCTAGTAATCAGCCAGTGAATAATTCTATATCAGTGTCCAGTTACCGGGCTAAACGTCTATTTATATTTCTGAGGGTAAGCTGAATTGTGATCACTGAGCCAGCTGTGTTCTAGTAACTACTCATTTACCCAACATAACAGATATAAGAAGGTAAAAGGCTTCTAAGGAGACTGGTTACTTATATTTTGAACCACATTTTGGCAGGTATAACTTGCAACTTGTGCTTAGTGGTAAGATTTCTGATATTTACTTTCTCCTTCCTTTGGCAAGTCAAGTTAGTTAAAAAGTAATTAGAGTTGAGTCCAGTGTTTTTCTTAAATGTTTACAGAGATATAGAACTCTCAAGTTTCTTTACTAGACAGGATTAGATCACATTAGTGATAAAGATCAGAATGATTTACATTGCTAAAACGAGAACTTCCTGTCAGTTCGGAGAAAGCTCATTTTTATAACCAACCTATTGGCTGGGCTAGAGATTAATGAGTGCTATGGGTGGGGTGATGAAAGTGATATATTCAATGACCTGTGGAATTTGTTCTGTAATTTCCCCACTCCTCTGGTCAGCAGAGTGTCTTCTTCAGTACCCAGCACTGCCCATAACTGCATTCAGAAAATCACTCTCCAAAAATGGTTGTTTTGCCTTTTTTATAATTTTTTAAAACATTTGATTTATTTACTTGTCAGAGAGAGAGAATGAGAGCACAAGCAGGGGGAGCAGCAGATGGACGGGGAGAAGCAAGCATCCTGCTTGGTGGGATTGCACAAGGGCTGAAGAAGACAGAATGGGAAGGGGACAAGGAGAATAGTGGGTTTCAGATTCTTGGGAACAGAGCCCATATCTATTTCTATGTTTATCTCACTGCTCTAAACCCAGGTCACAGCACAGTGCCTGCAGCAGAGTCATGGAAGTGCTCCAGAAATGATAACTATTGCTATTTATACCACTAAAATTCCTCCACAAAGGGCCAAGTGTCATAGCTTCTCCCAGTTCCCCACACTGAACGCAATGAAGAATCAAACTATCAGGGGCGCCTGGGTGGCTCAGTGGGTTAAGCCGCTGCCTTCGGCTCAGGTCATGATCTCAGAGTCCTGGGATCGAGTCCCGCATAGGGCTCTCTGCACAGCGGGGAGCCTGCTTCCCTCTCTCTCTCTCTCTCTGGCTGCCTCTCCGTCTACTTGTGATTTCTCTCTGTCAAATTAATAAATAAAATCTTTAAAAAAAAAAAAAAGAATCAAACTATCAGGTTAAGGATTGCGAGGGGCATTTAATAGGACCCAGATCACAGGAGCCATATTGTATTGCAGGACCAGGGGTCTTACCAGTGACTAGGTATTCACTCCTCTTGAGAGGCTAGCTCCTTGGATCTCCCTCTTCAATCCTCTGAACCCATGTCTGGCATCAGAAACAAAACGAACGTATCACCCTCGTTTATTTTTTACTATTATTTGTTACAGAGGAAGAGAGAGATCACAAGCAAGGGGAGCAGCAGGCAGAGGGAAGGCAGGCCCCCCACTAGAGCCTGGTATGGGATCCAATCCCAGGACCCTGGGATCATGACCTGAACCAAAGGTAGATGCTTAACTGAGTAAGCTACCCAGGCGTCCCTTATTGTCCTTCTTTAAAATTTAATGTATTCTCTCTCCCTCTCTCTTTGTCCCCACTCTGTCACTCATACTCACACAATCACAGAGTCACAGACAATAGCAAGGTATTTCCCATTCTAATTCGCTAAGGCACTATGAGCTTAAGCTCAACAGAATCACTTTGCCAGCTGCTGCTCTACTGTGCCCTGATCCCTTCTCTATCCCCAAGCTCGATCTGTCACTCAAGTGTCATGGTGGTGGCTCTTTCTGCCCTCCCTCCACAAGGCTGTCATCAGCACACTCTTCCCCGTGGCTCCACTCCCCGGCACTGGCTGCCTTTGGTCTACTGGTATGCCCTCTCCTAGAGCTTTTCCACTCTCCCTGAGGGGAAGACAACCCTTACTTCTCCCCTGTGGCTGTCACGTGTCCGCTATATATTGTGAAGATCAGCCCGATTAAGAGATTGGGAACTAAAAGACCGGCTTCTGCTTATGGATAAATCTAACTATGGGGCTTGGGACACATGACAGCAGCACATGGTGGTAGAACTGAGATGGTTAGGGAGTTAATCTGCATTTTCACATCTGGTCAGCAGCAGAACAAAGAGGACACCCCAGATCTCCTATCTCCCAGAACAGTACTCTTCAAGTAACTTACAGCACCATCCTTCTCCAGCTTTGGAAGTGGCACTTTTCCAACCCCAAAGTCTTGATTCTAGGCAGCACTCCGAGAGATACTCCCTCCAGAATCACCCCTGTCTGGAAGTAGTGGTTGGCCAAGGCCTCCCAAATATCTTCCCTTCAGAGTTGCACTTGCATCAAACTCAAAACTGTGGCACGTACGGGACTTTCCTGTCGGCCTCTAGCTCTAATGACCTATTGGACTTCAGAGGTGCTCTTTTATACCCACTTACCTTATAACATTAACGTGTGACTCCTCTAGAATTCTCTCCATGGTTTTTCTCATGTACTAATTGTTATGGAGTGAATTGTGTCCCCGCAAAAGTCATATGAAGAATTCCTAATCTCCAGTGTGACTGCATCTGGAGATAGGGCCTACCTAGAAGGAGGTACTGAAGGCTTGGTGAGGTCACAGGAGTCCTAATCTGCTAGGACTGGTGTCCTCATAAGGGGGAAACACATGAAAGCACTCCCCCTACCACCCCTCTGTGGGCCCACAGAGAAGAGGTCATCTGAGGGCACAGTTGAAAAGATAGTGATCTATAGACCAACAAGAAAAGGCTCACTGGAGACCAACCTTGCTGGCACCTTGATCTGGAACTTCTGGCCTCCAGATCTGTGAGAAAATACATTTCTGCCATTTAAGCCCTCCAGCCTGTGTTTGGTATAGCAGCCTGAGTAGACAAAAATATACTGATAAAACCTTCTTTCAAGCTTGGGAGAAACTTTCTATACACTGTGCTCCATGATTTTGGGTCTAACCCTTCTCTCCATAGCCATTGCTAATATTAGAGCCAGAGAAGTCATAAATACTAGAAATGTTGGAATTGGATAGGGGATCAATTACCATCTATCTCAGTATCCCCAGCTCCGAAGAATTAACACACAGACACAGACACAGACACACACAGACACACACACACACACTACAAACATGGTTATCCCACTTAATTACATTGGTGATTTCTTGATACCCAAGCCCACATGCCAGCTCCCCTTCGGAGTACTAACCTCACTATCTCCCTGTGACCTACCCACCTCCATGCAGAACTAGGAACTTATACCTCAACTCCTGCCAAGCTAACGACAAAAGTTTATGATTCAGTTCCTATCTCTCCTGCTTTATTCATGACCTCTTAAAGTCTAGTGACCCATCCTCCTCTTCTTTCTAAAAAACAAAACAAAACAAAACAAAACAAAACAAAACCCACTGCTTCCTGGGAACCTTTCAGATTTTTAAAAAATTTTTTAAAATTTTTTATTTCTTTTCAGCGTAACAGTATCCAGTGTTTTTGCACCACACCCAGTGCTCCATGCAATAAGTGCCCTCCCCAGTTCCCACCACCTTGTTCCCCCTACCTCCCCCCCACCATTTCTAAATCCTCAGATTGTTTTTCAGAGTCCATAGTCTCATGTTTCACCTCCCCTTCCAATTTCCCTCAACTCCCTTCTCCTCTCCATCTCCCCTTGTCCTCCATGCTATTTGTTATGCTCCACAAATAAGGGAAACCCTATGATCATTGACTCTCTCTGCTTGACTTATTTCACTCAGCATAATCTCTCCAAGTCCTGTCCATGTTGCTACAAAAGTTGGGTATTCATCCTTCTTTCAGATGTTTTTTTACCTCTATAATCTACTGGAGGATAACAATGTACCAGAACCCTTGAGTGACCATTAATGCCTATTGGTCACATCGTGTATGCTACCTAGGACCCTATTCTGTGTTCTTAACAATCATGGCTTCGACTCGTCCTGAAGGTGGACTTTAACTGGAGTCTATTGTGCAAATACCTGAAGCAGGAAGTCCCCTGCCCAGTGAATGAGGCATGCAGACTTCCAGAGGTCTTGAGGTCCTCTCTTCAAATATACGCATTCACTTTGAGAAATCAGGATTCCCACCAAAACGAGAGACAAAAGAAAAGAAAAAAAAGTAAAAAAAGAAAAGAAGAAAAAAGAGAGAGAGGAACGAAAGGGAAGGTGAAAAATAAGGTTCAGCCCAGATGGGCCCCAAGGTAAGATTAATGAAGTAGACAAACAAAAAGAGATAAAAAGACTGATACAAGTATATGACAAGAGAAAAATGTATATATATATATATACAAATAAAGAAAGAACCTCGTCAAAAAGAACCACAAGTGTAAAATTTATATGCTATCAGGACAAACACAAAAAACACAGAAATACTGTTGGAAGAAGATGGGAGAGTTCTTATAAATTCTCAGTGTGTGCGAAGAAGGTTGTTTTGATTCTTCCTGGATGTATCTTGATATCTTTGTTAAAGAACTCAACTTTCCTAAGATAAAGGGGATTAAAAATTGGTTTACCTATAGGGATAGTATTGATTGGGGAAAGGGGATTACTTTGAAGTTTAACTCTATATGAATATTAGAGGATAAAACTAAAAAGGAATAGACTAGACTAAACTAAAATTTAAAAAAAGGAATTCAGAAAATAAAAATGCAAAAGAAAAACATAGGTGTATGTATCAAAAAGTTAGGTTAGAAAGGTATTTGGAATTTGATGTACTGTACAACTCGCTGTGATGGTAAATAGGTTAAAAAAATTACCTATGTGTAAAAAAAAAAAAAAAATGAACCGGAATAGTGGGAACAAGTGAACAATACAAGTTTTCCTATGAAGTAGTGGTTGTTCTCTTGTAGTCCTTTTTTTTTTTCTTTCTTGGCTTGTTTTTTCGGGGAGGGGCCTGCCACGTGGGTTGTCAGTCAATTATGAGTGGCTGCCTTCGGCTCAGGTCATGATCCCAGGATCCTGGGATCGAGTCCATCTTCAGTCTCTCTGCTCAGCAGAGAGCCTGCTTGTAACCCTCCCTTTGCCTGAAGCTCTGCCTACTTGTGCTCTCTCTGTCAAATAAATAAATAAAATCTTTTTTAAAAAACTGGAAGGGCTTCTCAGTCACTCTTTCCTACTATCCCCATTTGTACATAAGGAAAGGCAGTGCAAACCTGGAGGGAGGAGCCCAGAATAAAAATGAAAGAAAGAAAGAAAAGAGAGAAAGAAAGAAAGAAAGAAAATGAAAAAGAAAGAAAATGAAAGGGGAACTGGCTGAGAGACTAGAACCAAAGCTTCACCAAAGTATAGCCTTCCAGGAAGTAGAAAATGGGATGTTTGCTTTCAGCTTGGAGAGTGGGAGCTTGGGTAAAAGAAACAAGCAAAATCCCAATGATTATGAGGCTCTGGAGGAATGGGGTGGGGTACCCAGGTGACCAGTAGGTTACAAACCCTGATTCTACCCATTTTCATTAAAAAGAAAGAAAAAATACCCTGCAGTTCATCCTCTTCATGCCCCTCCCTCCTGCAAAGGGAGTACAAAGCAGTGACTCTCGAGGTACATAAAAATGAGTGAGACATAAACCAACAATCACAAATGTTTCAGATAAATCAAGCCACGGAAAAAAAGAACGGCTTTAATATGTTTTATCCTTTCTTTCAAGAGAGAATATGCACCTAAGGGGGGGAAAAAGTGTTAGACATTAACATCAATGTAATTAAATTAATCATATGGATAAGCCAGAATATCTTATCATGAAATGAGAGCAGGCAGTTATAAAAATAATTAACCGATATCTTGGAAATACAAATAGCAACAGAAGTAAAAAGAAACCTTTCAAAGAGATGGGATGAATAGCAGAATGAGCACTGCTTAAAACCAAACCAGAGAGATGGAATATCAAGCTAAGGAATTCTCTAAGAAGGCAACCCAAGGAAGAAAAAGAAAAAACGTCTGAGTGAGTTACAGAAGACAGACCTAAAAGTTCCAGTCTACAGACATCCCATTGGTTTGTTATCCTTCCTGCTTATCTTCTCAGCCAAAAGTAAAGCACCTCAGCGCCGTTGGACTTTTTCCAAGTTATTGTTGGCTTCTGGCTCAGAGGCTCAAGTGCTGGTTTGGGCCCCAGTTATCCCCCAGGATTCCCCTACCAGCACCTGTGACTTTTTCAGACAGCCTCCTCAGGAAGCCCAGGACAACCAGCAGCTTAAGCGCTACCCAGTCCCTAGTACTGTGCCTCCTAACCTAACACTTCGTTACACTCTACCCATCGAGAGCCAGTCCAAGGCGACGCCCCAGGACTCCAATGAGTCCAGCTGCCAGATGCCAATCCAGCGATGAGAAAGCTCCTGAGCTCCAGAAAGCCACATGGGGATGCTGAGCCCCAAGGCCCCTGCATCATGGTCCAGCCCCTCCACGCAGACCCCGCCCCTTTATCAGCCAGGCTCTGTTGGAGTGCGGGGCCTTGTGGGAGTTGTGGTACCCCCAGGGCCTCCAGCCTCCTGCGGGAAGGTGGGGCTGGCAGCTGGAAGGACCCGGGAACCACAGCTTCGAAGGACGCCTCTACCTCCCTGGGAACTCAGGCTCTATGGCAGCCAATTAGGCAGGACCACGTGAGTCTCCAAAACAAAGAGCAGGAGCAGGCTGGGCACCTTCCCGTAGGCCTGCCCGCCCTCCGCCCTCCCACTCTCTCGCACTCCCTCACTCCCACAAGCCCCCTCTCAGGTTTGGAACTTGATGAGGGAGCAGGAGGCTGACTGAGGACAAAGCAAAAGCTGGCACCTTGCACCCCCTCTCCACCCGCTCCCCTCTGTAATATATGTAACATTCCTCAGGGACCCCTGACTGCCATAAACGAGAAACGAAGAGTTAACTTGCAGAGCTCACAATCCTGCAAGACAGGCATCTCCCAACTATCTTGATGTTAATGGCTTGGTAAAAGACAACTCCTCTTTAGCATATGAAAACTCCATTGAAAACTCCCTTCCCATTAACTTCCCCCAACCACAGATTACTTAACTGGCCGCTCTTCCTGACCGCAGGTGCTGTCCCCATGCCTCAATAAACCACCCTTTTGCAGCAAATATGTCTCAAGAATTCTTTCTTGGTCATCAGCTCTGGACCTCAGCCCACTGAACCTCGACATTAAAGAAATACAAATTAAAATCATAATGAGACATGCTTACATATCTATTAGAATGGCTAAAATTATAAAGGCTAATTGTACTTGGTCTGAGGTAGATTGAGAAGCAACAAAATATCTAAACTGTTGTTGGCATATATCATGATACAACGACTTTGGAAAATAGTTTGAAAATTTTTTTAAATGCAAAATATGTTGCAGTTACACAAATAGCCATTTTACTTCTAGGCATTTAACCAAGAGAAACAAACCCTATGTTCATACAAGGACTTGTATATGAATTTCATAGCAGCTTTATTTTTAAGAATTGAAAACAGTGGAAATGTTCATCAATGTCCATCAATAGAGCAAAGACAAATTGTAACTACCCTGATCTTCCCATTAAAAATTTTAACTCCCCAACCCCTGCCTAGCAACCTTGATGTTTCTCACCCTGATCGAATTTTTCTTTTTCCCCATTGTACTCATCATTTTTGAATGCACTATGCAATTTTTATTAAGGTTTATAGCTTTTAATTGTCTCACCCATTAAAATAAAAGTTCTACAAAGCCAAGTATTTCATTGACCAGTGTAGTCTGAAGTAATATCTGCCATATAATAGGTTCAATAGACAATTGGTAAATTTTTGAATAAATTAATGTTGAGAGTATACTGAATTTCATATGTCATTTCAATAATTTTTTCAAAAAAATAAACTTTGTAAAACATACCTTAAATTTACTTTCAAAATATTTTATAGCATATAATGGACAATATACATAAGCCTTAAAGAAACAATCATATAAATAACCATTTCATACATACTTAAAAATTGCATAATACCACACTCCTAGGTCCTCTCTGAATTCTCTAAAATAACCCTTCAAAGTAAATACATTTTTAAAAATAACAGATTTTTTGGCAAATAACTTAATAAAAGTTTCATTCATCTATGTAGATCAAAATAAATTTTTTTAATAAGCATGAAATTATAACTCTGAAGTGTGCTAAAATGAAACCACCTGCTAAGGGTGAGAGAACAAAAATAAACATCATTTTTCCAAATAAGAGGAATTTATTACCTTTGAATCAAAGCATGTGGATTTGTTCAAACTGGCAATAAAGGAATATGGAGACACAAACCATAGAAAGTCATATTTTAGATTTCTAAGAGACTTCAAAGTGAAGAGTATACATTCACTTCTCACTTACTGCTCCTACATACTCATGAATTTGAGAGAAAAAATAGGTGCTGTGTGTCTTAGCAACTAATGGGATATATTTTGATATTTACATGCTTACACATATTATGTGTTATAGTCTTCTCTTTTACATGTTGTAAAAGGGTTAACCCCTTTTCTGCAGGGATCTGAAAATGTGAAACAGTGCCTGAGTAGCTGAATTCATCTAATTCGAATTTCTTGCAGGTCTGAGACCTATTGTTTTTCACTTGACTGCCTCCTTTTTCATCTGCCAATTGGTTACAAATTCTGGTACTGAAGAGAATACATTGGGGCTGGTTGCTCAGTGGGTTAAAGCCTCTGCCTTCAGTTCAGGTCATGATCTCGGGATCCTGGGATCGAGCTCCACATCGGGACATAATGTAATGACAGATAGTTTATATGGGAGCCCTTTGGGTACTCTAGTGGATGAATGTTTTTAAATTAGTTTTTCATGGACATGGGGAGTTAGAGACAAGAAGGGAGGTGGGGGAAATTGGAAGGAGAGCTGAACGATGAGAGACTAAGGACTCTGAAAAACAATCTGAGGGTTTTGAAGGGGTGGGGGGTTGGGAGGTTAGGGTACCAGGTGGTGGGTATTATAGAGGGCACTGCTTGCATGGAGCACTGGGTGTGGTGCAAAAAGAATGAATACTGTTATGCTGAAAATAAATAAAAAATATATTTAAAAAATATTAGTTTTTTGTAAACTACAAAAAAAAAGAAAAGCACTCCCATTTATAGCATACACTTTATGGTTCACAAAGCACGTGGCAACAATAAAAATAATGATGGGTCACCGTTACAATTCATAGAAAAGGAGATACAGGGAAATTGAATGAAAGGGAATAATAAAGTAGGTTCATAAGTCAATCTTCCTTGTAAAAAAATTAACCTGAAAGTGTGTTTCTGCCACATCTCTCCTGTGTGATATGATAAAGAATGACCACAATACATGAATTATAGTTCGAGGTTTTGAAAAGATTAATAGCTTTATACCAACACTTGAGCTTTTATTTATTTATTGATTGTTAACAAGATAGCTCGATTTGATATGCGGTTCCTGACAACCAACCTCAGAAATAATTCCATCTTCATGGGAAGTCAGAAGGAACCACAAACCAAACCTCAAAATAGATTCAAAGAGAAAATACTCTTTAAAAAATTTCCCTTCCTGGGGCACTGGAGTGGCTCAGTGAGTTAAAGCCTCTGCGTTTGGCTCAGGTCATGATCCTAGGGTCCTGGGATTGAGCCCCATGTCTGGCTCTCTGCTCAGTGGGGAGCCTGCTTCCACCTCTCTCTCTTCTCTGCCTGCTCTCTGCCTACTTGTGATCTGTCTGTCAAATAAATAAATAAATAAATAAAATCTTTTAAAAAAATTTCCCTTCCAATCAGAAGCAGACCAAACCACTAACAAATTCCCCAGAGAGCTTTATCTAAAAGTTTGTACTTCTTCAGACACCCAGCAGGACCTTCTTCTTTGGGCCTGGTATTTCTTCAATGGCCTATTCCAGAGAATAAGACACTAAACTACTGAGCGCCATGGGCCTCAGAACCTCGAAAGAGATGATGAGGGGCACAAAGCATGCCTCTGGTCACCAAGAGGGTATGGAAACCTTTGCTGCTTTTCTGCATTTTTCAAAGCTGAGTTTTTAGCTGTAGGCTGCTCCTTTATGATAAATTGCTGATACCGTATAGTAAAAGCTATTATATGATCTTTTACAAACCATTTCCTATCTTTGCATTCTCATGTGCCAAGACAGACACGGATTATTTAAAACCCTGAAGAGAGTGCTCTTGCATTTAAATTGCCTGTAACCTTCGTGTTATAGATTTATGATTGATGATAGATTTAGTTAAAATATAACTATTTTACATATTTACTCTCAGTAAACGATTTCAACCTATGCTCATTTAAGTAACTTGGTGCATAATCCCTTTTCTATTAAACCATAGTGCAAGGACCAATGCCGCGTTTCTGAGAGAACCCCAAGCTATTTTTCTAGAATGGCCGTATGCGTATATATATCAGGTGCCTGTTTTCACACCCTTTGTGGAGCACCTACCCTGGAGGTCATGTAATAACCAATGACCAAAAAACTATCAAACAACCCAAACATCCAGGTCAAAGTGCCATCCCTGCCTGGAGACTAGGAGACTGCTCAGACAGATCCCGGGCAGGCATCTCAGCCCAGGCCTGTGCTGGGGAAGCTGGTTCCTGGCTTTGGGCTCAATCTGGAAGCCTGCAAACTGACCCGAGAGTGCAGCCAGGGTTAACAGGACTGATGATCTTTTTGCAGCTAGGCCGCGTGCGGACACCTGCTCAGGGATCCAGGCTAGGAGGCTGCCCAGCGCTGGCGCTGGCAACAGTTTCAGCCTCCCAGGGCTTCGCCCCACACCCCAGCCCGGGCGGGGCCTCAGGAGGGAGGGGGGCAGGGGCGGCGTAGAGAAGGGGCTTTGCTAATTGCCAAAGCGGGAAGAGAGCTCACAGAGAACTCAGGAGGGAGGGGGGCGGGGGTGGGTCGGGGGGCGACCCAGAGAAGGGGCTTTGCTAATTGCCAAGGCAGCAAGTGAGCTCACAGAGGACGAGGTGGAGAGTTTGGGAGGAGGTGGAGGGGCTGGCGGAGGAGGGGCGCACAGCACCAGGGTGCTGTGCAGCGGCCCAGTCGGGACTGCAGGACCCACCATACTCGCCGCCCCTGAGCTCCCGCGCTCCAGCATATCCCCAGAGGCCGCGCTGTCCCGTTCCCGCCGCCACCAGCCCCTCCCAGTCCCATTGCTTCTCCGGAGGACCTTCTGCTCACAGGTAAAGTGACACTGCGCTGCGCCCTCACCTGGAGCAGAAAACGTGGGCCACGAGCGGGGGGGGGGCGGGCGGGTGTCGGGGCCCAGACTCCCGAGAACCGCAGGGCACCGGGACCACCCCAACGCAGCGCAGCATCCCCTCCGCAAGGGGTCAGGCCTTCAAAAGCGCCGCAGGAGGTACCCCCCCCACAGCGGGAGGGCTAGCCCCCAACGTTTGGCACCCCCACGGGCCTGTCAGAGGCTCCTGCCATTCCCAGGGCACCCAGAACCCAGAGAGTGAGGCCTTGGGTGCTTTCTAGTGACAGATTCAAGGCAATTCTTGGACTTTGGGACTTCAGAGTTAACATAGTTTTCATTTGTGATTGTTATTTTTATGTGGGGGCCATAGCTTTTCTTTTTACCTATGGTTGTTTTCACTCCCGGTTCTGAAGAAGCCCCTAAATCCTAGCCCTGTTGAGGACTCCGAAAGCTCTCAGAGCAGCAGTGATGGGGGACAGTGTGGACACATGATTTGGTTTCTCCTCTGGCCTGATTCTGTGGCAGCCCCGCTCTGTCCTCCTCAGACTTCAGAGCAATATCTGAACAAGTGGAGAAGGGACCAGGGGGTCAGGAAGGTGGCCACCAAAGAGTGACTTCTCTGGAGGGTGGCTGAGCTAGCAAGTGAGCATGTTAGTCCAGCTCTGCCTGCAGGTGGGATGGAGCTGAACAGGGGCCAGGGAAGGGGAGGAGGAGCAGAGAGCAGGGACAAAAGGACCAAAGAGGAGATTCAGATGAAGGGAAGTAATGGGGAGGAAAGAGAAGAAACTCTAGAAGACAGGCATGTAGAAAGGAAAAGGGATGAAGTGGGCATTGGGAAAGGGCACCACCAGGGAAGGAGAGAGGGGAAGGGAAGAGGGAGGAAGAGAGGAAAGGGGAAAGGGAGAAGGGAGGAGTCAGCATGCCAGGGCTCCCCCTGCATCTGAAGAAGAGGTGCTGGTCCAGCTTGTCAAACAGGGTGCTCACTCTTTGGTCCCAGTTTCTGCTCCCAGTGCTACTGGGATTTGCAAGGAAGGTAGGCTGTCCCCTGGGACCTACTGGAGCCCACTGGAGCCCACAGGAGGGTGGGAGAGGTAAGATGCCACCAGGTCCTGTCCTGAGCTGCTCCCAGCCACCAGCCTCACCACATGGTGCAAGAGGGACCTCAGAACAAAGGAAGGACACAGGCCCGCATGTCTGCCTGTGGCCCTGGGCACTTAGCTCATCGCAGTGAACCACACCGCCTCCTTAACACAGGCTTTCAAAGCCTCCTTCTTCGTTCCTGGCTTTCATGTCTGTAGGAACATGAGCCAGATCTAACTCATCTCAGACAGACAATTCTGACTCACCCCGTGTCAGATTTTTATTAGCAGCTGTGATAGAGTAAGATAGCAATGCTCCCACAAACGGACTATTTCCTCCCACTTGACCTCAACAGTCTTAGACATTTTTTTAGCGAAAACATCTTGTCTCCTTCCATTAAGCTCATAACGTGGTCTAATAGTATACATGTGCCTTCGGTAGATGCGAAGCGATACAAAGGTCCTTTTTTTTGTTTTAAATTTTACAAGGTAAAGTCAGTGAACACATCCAACTTGATGAATACGTCTCTAAAATGTCAATCCTGGCAAAGCTTTTTCTGCCTACAGTTTGGAGCCTACGTGGTGACATTTTTAAAATGCTTTCAATCCCTCAGTGAGGCTCTCAGAAGCTAGCCAGGACTTACTACGTGCCAGGCACTGTGTCAGGTGTTGGAGCTAAAGGGAAGGAGAGCTTGGAGGCTGGCTGGGGAGGGACATCCACGACACAACCACAGCTAGAAATGGAGGCCAGTGCTAGAAAAGAGAGAGCAGGCTGCATGGAGAGTGTGTACCATGGGGCTTGTGAGCTCACGAATAAGTGGGAGTAACTGGAGTGGGGAGATGGGGGAGAGGAAGAGGGTGTTCACATCAATGGGAATCACCTGTGCTTGCAGGCAGGCGCCATGAGGGGTCTCCTCAGGAAGAGGGAGGCAGTGTGGTTGAAGGGCAGAGAGATGGGGCAGAACAGGCATCAGTCAGTTTGAGGGGTATGAAGAGACTGATGGGAGGATTATGGGTGCCTTTGGAGGACTGAGAATTTGTTAGAAGATCAGTACAGATTTCTATGGAGACAAATGCCAGGAACTGATAGGTCTTTGAAAGGTCACTCTGGCTGCCTTTTGGCAAAGGGGTTGGTAAAAGGCACTTGCAGGTGTGAACACTCCAGGTGGGAGGTGAGTGCAGGAAATCAGGTGAGGGAGCATGGGAACTTGGTCCGGGGGTATATAAGGGAGAATAGCCTTTAAGGAGTTCCACAAATTGGCACCAGCTGTGGCTTCATTACAGAGCTGGAAGGGGGAGGTGGGTGTGTCCTGGAGGTTACAGAAATTACATGAGAAAGGGAAGTCTTTTTAGATCTTTTTTTCAGCTAGAGGAACTCTCACCTTATTGAGAGAATTCCAGAGTGGGAACCGATGGACATGAGGACATCTTTGAAATGTCTGAATATGTTCTTCGACATCTTTGCAAGTGACGAGGAGACCTTGACCTTAGGAGGCCTCGGCCCTCTTTGTAGCCAAAAAGATTTCACCTACAGATTTGGGTTCTCCCTTTTAAAGTCAAGGAGACAGTCCTTCCAAAGGACACCTCCTATCATTTTACCCTCTCATCATACCTCACGTGCTGGGATCTCCAAGACCCTCTGTTCCAGGTTGTGAGTATCCACTTTGGCCGGGCTGGTCTTGCCAAGAACACCACCACAGGAAATCTAGAGCCTGTAGTACTATTAATGACATCATCTAAGACTGTATTTGCTGCCCTCATGGCCTCTTCCCACCATGACTCACTGAAGCTTTTTACACATTGTATCCATTAAGCTATAGTTCCCAAAGCTCATCTTCTCTAGTGCCATTAATTTTTAGGGGACCAGGCAAAGGTTAAACTTGTCCCCCTTAATTGTATCCCTGTGCCCCCACAATCTCTTTAATGCCTTTCACCATGATCCTTGAATGAGATCTGAGACCACTGCTGGTACCTAACACTTCTTGGCACCTTGTCTGTTAGGTTCTTGGAAGAGGAGATGGCTATGGAGGTGAGTGGGGATGGGAGTGGGAGGATTTCTCCCTTCACTTCCCTTTTTGTTTTTCAAATAATGGGTTTTGAGGGGGAGGGAAAGGTTAACCAGACCATTTATTTTCCATCTCCCATCGATAAAATGTTTACCACTCCCCACTGGAAGAATTTAGATCTTTCGTTTGAATCTCCAGGAAAATCTCCCAAACCCAGACCACCACCATGTGGATTCAGCCATCTTCTGATTCACCTCCAGATTGTCTCCTCCTAACTGCTCAAGCCACAGGTTAAGGGCAAAATGTCCAATGCCCAAGCAATTAAGTGGGGAACACGTTTATCTAAGCAATTGCATGCAGCTCTGTATCTGCATACAGGGGGTCTATCCCAAGCCTTTCCAACCTCAGCAAAACAAGACAAAGCCCCAGCGATCTGGGGTATATATCATTCATTCATTCCTGGGTTCAACACTCATGGCGGATCCCCACCAAGACAGTGGGAGAGCAAGGACTGGAGAAATCCTGGAAACTGAAGTCTGAGGAGGATTTCAAATTCAAGTCAGAGATGAAAGAAACATCTGGACTCGGTCCTCAGGTACATGCAGTATTCTGAACTGAGGCTAGAACCAGAGACCATTCTAATGAAAGGCCTCTACAGGTGGGCTCTCACAGGTGGGCTCCGACTCAGTTTCATGTATATTCATTCATGAAATAGCTCTGCGGGTCAACATGCAGAAGAAAACCATTTAATAAAACTGACAATGAGGAGAGGAAAGGGAAGCCAGAAGGCATGTGAATGGGGAGAGAGGGAGAGCCAGGGCAGAAAACCAAGAATCCCTCCCTGCCCTCCTTGCTGCCAGGGAGGTCTGAGGGACTAGTTTCCATCTGGGATCCCAAGTCCAGAACAAAAGCAGCAGGGCCACGGCGGGGGAGGGAAGGGGGTCTTCAGCTCGCGAGCGTGGGGGTGCCGAACAATGGGGGCTAGCCCGCCCTCTGGCGGGGGGCACCTCGCAAGGCGCTGTCCCCAGCTCAACCCAATGCGGACCCCGGTTCGGCGCAGCATCCGGGGTGGTCCCGGTGCCCTGGGGTTTGCGGGAGGCTGGGCCTGGACCACCCCCCTCCCCGCCCCCAGGTCTCCTCCCATGCTTACTGCTCCAGGTGAGGGCGCGGCGCGGTGTCACTTTACCTTGAGCAGAGGGTGGTCCGGAGAAGCCTTGGGTTGGGAGGGGCAGCAGGCAGCGGAAGCGGAACAGCGGGGCCTCACACGGCAGCACTCCGACGGCGAGTCTGGTGGGTCCTGCAGTCCCGACTGGGGCCCAGCACAGCACCGGTGCGCTGCGCGCCCCTCCTCCGCCAGCCCCTCCAACTCCTCCCGGACTCTCCGCCACATCCTCCCTGAGCTCACTTCCCACTTAGGCAATTAGCAAAGCCCTTTTGGCCGGAGGACTTCGACCCGCCCCCGCCCCCCTCCTTCCTGAGTCCTCCTTGAGCTCACTTCCTGCTTTGGAAATTAGCAAAGCCCCTTCTCTGCGCTGCCCCCGCCCCCCTCCCTCCTGAGGCCCGGCCCGGGATTGGGCGCGGGGCGAAGCCCTGGGGGGCTGCAAGCCTTACCAGCGCCAGCGCTGGGCAGCCTCCTAGCCTTGCTCCCTGAGCGGGTGTCCGCACGTGGCCTGGCTGCAAAAAGATCATCAGTCCTGTTAACCCTGGCTGCACTCTCGGGTCAGTTTGCTGGCTTCCAGATTGAGCCCAAAGCCAGGAACCAGCTTCCCCAGCACAGGCCTGGGCTGAGATGCCTGCCCAGGATCTCTGTCAGCAGTCTACTCATCTCCAGGCAGGGATGACACTTCGACCTGCATGTTTGGGTTTTTTTATTGTTTTTTGGTCATTGCTTATTACATGACCTCCAGGGTAGGTGCTCCACAAAGGGAGTGAAAACAGGACGCCTGATATATACGCATATGGCCATTCTAGAAAAATAGCTTGGGGTTCTCTCAGAAACGCGGCATTGGTCCTTGCACTATGGTTTAATAGAAAAGGGATTATGCACCAAGTTACTTAAATGAGCATAGGTTGAAATCGTTTACTGAGAGTAAATATTTAAAATAGTTATATTTTAACTAAATCTATTATCAATCATAAATCTATTAAACGAAGGTTACAGGCAATTTAAATGCAAGAGCACTCTCTTCAGGGTTTTAAATAATCCGTGTCTGTATTGGCACATGGGAATGCAAAGATAGGAAATGGTTTGTAAAAGATCATATAATAGCTTTTACTATACGGTATCAGCAATTTATCATAAAGGAGCAGCCTCCAGCTAAAAACTCAGCTTTGAAAAATGCAGAAAAGCAGCAAATGTTTCCATACCCTTTTGGTGACCAGAGGCATGCTTTGTGCCCCTCATGATCCCTTTCGTGGTTCTGAGGCCCATGGCACTCAGTAGTTTAGTGTCTTATTCTCTGGAATAGGCCATTGAAGTAATACCAGGCCGAGAGAAGAAGTTCCTGCTGGGTGTCCGAAGAAGTATTTTATTTATTTATTTGACAGAGAGATCACAAGTAGGCAGAGAGCAGGCAGAGAGAGAGAGAGAGAGAGGTGGAAGCAGGCTCCCCACTGAGCAGAGAGTCATACATGGGGCTCAATCCCAGGACCCTAGAATCATGACCTGAGCCAAACGCAGAGGCTTTAACTCACTGAGCCACTCCAGTGCCCCAGGAAGGGAAAGTTTTTAGAGAGTATTTTCTCTTTGAATCTATTTTGAGGTTTGGTTTGTGGTTCTTTCTGACTTTTCATGAAGATGGAATTATTTGACTTTGGTTGTCAGGAACTGCATATCAAATCAAGGTATCTTGTTAGCAATAAATAAATAAATAAAAGCTCAAGAGTTGGTGTAAAGCTATTATGCTTTTCAAAACCTCATGGTCGTTCTTTATCATATCACAGAGGAGAGAGGTGGCAGAAACGCACTTTCAGGTTAATTTTTTTACAAGGAAGATTGACTTATGAACGTACTTTGTTATTCCCTTTCATTCAACTTCCCTGTACCTCCTTTTCTATGAATTGTAAAGGTAACCCATCATTATTTTTATTGTTGCCACGTGCTTTGTGAACAATAAAGTGCACGCTATAAATGGGAGTGCTTTTCATTTTTTTTGTAGTTTACGAAAAACTAATATTTTTTTAATTTATTTTTTATTTATTTTCAGCATAACAGTATTCATTCTTTTTGCACCACACCCAGTGCTCCATGCATGCAGTGCCCTCTATAATACCTACCACCTGGTACCCCAACCTCCCAAACCCCCGCCCCTTCAAAACCCTCATATAGTTTTTCAGAGTCCATAGTCTCTCATGGTTCAGCTCCCCTTCCAATTTCCCCCACCTCCCTTCTCGTCTCTAACTCCCCATGTCCATGAAAAATTAATTTAAAAACATTGATCCACCAGAGTATCCAAAGGGCTCCCATATAAAGTATCTGTCGTTACATTATGTCCCGATGTGGAGCTCGGTCCCAGGATCCTGAGATCATGACCTGAACTGAAGGCAGAGGCTTTAACCCACTGAGCCACCAGCCCCAATGTATTCTCTTCAGTACCAGAATTTGTAACCAATTGACAGATGAAAAAGGAGGCAGTCAAGTGAAAAACAATAGGTCTTAGACCTGCAAGAAATTCGAATTAGATGAATTCAGCTACTCAGGCACTGTTTCACATTTTTAGATCTCTGCAGAAAAGGGGTTAACCTTTTTACAGCATGTAAAAGAGAAGACTATAACACATAATATGTGTAAGCATGTAAATATCAAAATATATCCCATTAGTTGCTAAGACTACTGGAGCCTACGTGGTGACATTTTTAAAATGCTTTCAATCCCTCAGTGAGGCTCTCAGAAGCTAGCCAGGACTTACTACGTGCCAGGCACTGTGTCAGGTGTTGGAGCTAAAGGGAAGGAGAGCTTGGAGGCTGGCTGGGGAGGGACATCCACGACACAACCACAGCTAGAAATGGAGGCCAGTGCTAGAAAAGAGAGAGCAGGCTGCATGGAGAGTGTGTACCATGGGGCTTGTGAGCTCACGAATAAGTGGGAGTAACTGGAGTGGGGAGATGGGGGAGAGGAAGAGGGTGTTCACATCAATGGGAATCACCTGTGCTTGCAGGCAGGCGCCATGAGGGGTCTCCTCAGGAAGAGGGAGGCAGTGTGGTTGAAGGGCAGAGAGATGGGGCAGAACAGGCATCAGTCAGTTTGAGGGGTATGAAGAGACTGATGGGAGGATTATGGGTGCCTTTGGAGGACTGAGAATTTGTTAGAAGATCAGTACAGATTTCTATGGAGACAAATGCCAGGAACTGATAGGTCTTTGAAAGGTCACTCTGGCTGCCTTTTGGCAAAGGGGTTGGTAAAAGGCACTTGCAGGTGTGAACACTCCAGGTGGGAGGTGAGTGCAGGAAATCAGGTGAGGGAGCATGGGAACTTGGTCCGGGGGTATATAAGGGAGAATAGCCTTTAAGGAGTTCCACAAATTGGCACCAGCTGTGGCTTCATTACAGAGCTGGAAGGGGGAGGTGGGTGTGTCCTGGAGGTTACAGAAATTACATGAGAAAGGGAAGTCTTTTTAGATCTTTTTTTCAGCTAGAGGAACTCTCACCTTATTGAGAGAATTCCAGAGTGGGAACCGATGGACATGAGGACATCTTTGAAATGTCTGAATATGTTCTTCGACATCTTTGCAAGTGACGAGGAGACCTTGACCTTAGGAGGCCTCGGCCCTCTTTGTAGCCAAAAAGATTTCACCTACAGATTTGGGTTCTCCCTTTTAAAGTCAAGGAGACAGTCCTTCCAAAGGACACCTCCTATCATTTTACCCTCTCATCATACCTCACGTGCTGGGATCTCCAAGACCCTCTGTTCCAGGTTGTGAGTATCCACTTTGGCCGGGCTGGTCTTGCCAAGAACACCACCACAGGAAATCTAGAGCCTGTAGTACTATTAATGACATCATCTAAGACTGTATTTGCTGCCCTCATGGCCTCTTCCCACCATGACTCACTGAAGCTTTGTACACATTGTATCCATTAAGCTATAGTTCCCAAAGCTCATCTTCTCTAGTGCCATTAATTTTTAGGGGACCAGGCAAACCTTAAACTTGTCCCCCTTAATTGGATCCCTGTGCCCCCACAATGTCTTTGAATGCCTCTTTCATTGGTATAAATGGGAGTGTTTTTCTTTTTTTTTTTTGTAGTTTACAAAAAACTAATATTTTTTAAATTTATTTTTTATTTATTTTCAGCATAACAGTATTCATTCTTTTTGCACCACACCCAGTGGTCCATGCAAGCAGTGCCCTCTATAATACCCACCACCTGGTACCCCAACCTACCAACCCCCCGCCCCTTCAAAACCCTCAGATTGTTTTTCAGAGTCCTTAGTCTCTCTTGGTTCAGCTCCCCTTCCAATTTCCCCCACCTCCCTTCTCATCTCTAACTCCCCATGTCCATGAAAAACTAATTTAAAAACATTCATCCACCAGAGTAGCCAAAGGGCTCCCATATAAACTATCTGTCATTACATTATGTCCCGATGTGGAGCTCGATCCCAGGATCCCGAGATCATGACCTGAACTGAAGGCAGAGGCTTTAACCCACTGAGCCACCAGCCCCAATGTATTCTCTTCAGTACCAGAATTTGTAACCAATTGGCAGATGAAAAAGGAGGCAGTCAAGTGAAAAACAATAGGTCTCAGACCTGCAAGAAATTCGAATTAGATGAATTCAGCTACTCAGGCACTGTTTCACATTTTCAGATCCCTGCAGAAAAGGGGTTAACCCTTTTACAACATGTAAAAGAGAAGACTATAACACACAATATGTGTAAGCATGTAAATATCAAAATATATCCCATTAGTTGCTAAGACACACAGCACCTATTTTTTCTCTCAAATTCATGAGTATGTAGGAGCAATAAGTGAGAAGTGAATGTATACTCTTCACTTTGAAGTCTCTTAGAAATCTAAAATATGACTTTCTATGGTTTGTGTCTCCATATTCCTTTATTGCCAGTTTGAACAAATCCACATGCTTTGATTCAAAGGTAATAAATTCCTCTTATTTGGAAAAATGATGTTTATTTTTGTTCTCTCACCCTTAGCAGGTGGTTTCATTTTAGCACACTTCAGAGTTATAATTTCATGCTTATTAAAAAAATTTATTTTGATCTATATAGATGAATGAAACGTATATTTTATTAAGTTATTTGCCAAAAAATCTGTTATTTTTAAAAATGTATTTCCTTTGAAGGGTTATTTTAGAGGGTTCAGAGAGGATCTAGGAGTGTGGTATAATTCAATTTTTAAGTATGTATGAAATGGTTATTTATATGATTGTTTCTTTAAGGCTTATGTATATTGTCCATTATATGCTAAAAAATATTTTGAAAGTAAATTTAAGGTATGTTTTACATAGTTTATTTTTTTGAAAAAATTATTGAAATGACATATGAAATTCAGTATACTCTCAACATTAATTTATTCAAAAATTTACCAATTGTCTATTGAACCTATTATATGGCAGATATTACTTCAGACTACACTGGTCAATGAAATACTTGGCTTTGTAAAACTTTTATTTTAATGGGTGAGACAATTAAATGCTATAAACCTTAATAAAAATTGCATAGTGCATTCAAAAATGATGAGTACAATGGGGAAAAAGAAAAATTCGATCAGGGTGAGAGAAATCAAGGTTGCTAGGCAGGCGTTGGGGAGTTAAAATTTTTAATGGGAAGATCAGGGTAGTTACAATGAAGCTGACAATTGAACAAAGGTATGGAAAGGTGATGAATTTGCCCAGAACTATCAGCAATAAGGTCACTCCAGACAAAGGAATTGGCTATCTTGAGGGCCGTAAGGTTGGATCATGCCTGGCATATCTGAGGAATAGCAAGGAGGCCACTGTGAGTGACTGAAGAGTAGCAGGGAAAGACGTCACAGAGGTTAAATGAGTGGCTAGATCATGTAAAAGCTTAGAAGTCATTGTAAAACTCTGGCTTTTATATTTGGAAACTTACTGTGTGGTAGAATTTCTGCTAATAACTGAGAGTTCAAATGTCCATAAAAGTTCAAGGACTCTTATTCTAGTAAGACAGAATAAAGAAAAAGAGTTCATATTTTCACATGGTGTAACAAATGCTCGGAGATCCCAGTGTAGGAAGCTATGGGAGCACAGAAGAACGCACTAAAATCTCACCAAAATATTTGATGACTGTGACTATATATAAATTTGTATTTTCTAGATTTTTTATAGTCATGGAATCACACAGTATATACTATTCATTGCCTGGCTTTTCTTTTCTCAGCATCATTACTTTGAGAATCTCCAATTGTAAATAGCTCATTTTGATGTTGAATGGTAATCTCTTTATTTTTTTAATAATTTTTTATTATTTATAAACATATATTTTTATCCCCAGGGGTACAGGTCTGTGAATCACCAGGTTTACACAGTTCACAGCACTCACCAAAGCACATACCCTCCCCAATGTCCATAATCCCACCCCCTTCTACCAAACCCCCTCCCCCCAGCAACCCTCAGTTTGTTTTGTGAGATTAAGAGTCACTTATGGTTTGTCTCCCTCCCAATCCCATCTTCTTTCATTTATTCTTCTCGTACCCACTTAAGCCCCCATGTTGCATCACCACTTCCTCATATCAGGGAGATCATATGATAGTTGTCTTTCTCTGCTTGACTTATTTCGCTAAGCATGATACGCTCTAGTTCCATCCATGTTGTCGCAAATGGCAAGATTTCATTTCTTTTGATGGCTGCATAGTATTCCATTGTGTATATATGCCACATCTTCTTGATCCATTCATCTGTTGATGGACATCTAGGTTCGTTCCATAGTTGGGCTATTGTGGACATTGCTGCTATAAACGTTCGAGTACACTTGCCCCTTTGGATCACTACGTTTGTATCTTTAGGGTAAATACCCAATAGTGCAATTGCTGTGTCATAGGGCAGTTCTATTTTCAACATTTTGAGGAATCTCCATGCTGTTTTCCAGAGAGGTTGCACCAGCTTGCATTCCCACCAACAGTGTAGGAGGGTTCCCCTTTCTCCGCATCCTCTCTAGCATCTGTCATTTCCTGACTTGTTGATTTTAGACATTCTGACTGGTGTGAGGTGATATCGCATTGTGGTTTTGATTTGTATTTCCCTGATGCCGAGTGATATGGAGCACTTTTTCATGTGTCTTTTGGCCATCTGGATGTCTTCTTTGCAGAAATGTCTGTTCATGTCCTCTGCCCATTTCTTGATTGGATTATTTGTTCTTTGGGTGTTGAGTTTGCTAAGTTCTTTATAGATTCTGGACACTAGTCCTTTATCTGATATGTCGTTTGCAAATATCTTCTCCCGTTCTGTCAGTTGTCTTTTGATTTTGTTAACTGTTTCCTTTGCTGTGCAAAAGCTTTTGATCTTGATGAAATCCCAATAGTTCATTTTTGCCCTTGCTTCCCTTGCCTTTGGCGTTGTTCCTAGGAAGATGTTGCTGCGACTGAGGTCGAAGAGGTTGCTGCCCGTGTTCTCCTCAAGGATTTTGATGGATTCCTTTCGCACATTGAGGTCCTTCATCCATTTTGAGTCTATTTTCGTGTGTGGTGTAAGGTAATGGTCCAATTTCATTTTTCTGCATGTGGCTGTCCAATTTTCCCAGCACCACTTATTGAAGAGGCTGTCTTTTTTCCATTGGACATTCTTTCCTGCTTTGTCGAAGATTAGTTGACCATAGAGTTGAGGGTCTATTTCTGGGCTCTCTATTCTGTTCCATTGATCTATGGGTCTGTTTTTGTGCCAGTACCATGCTGTCTTGATGATGACAGCTTTGTAATAGAGCTTGAAGTCTGGAATTGTGATGCCACCAACGTTGGCTTTCTTTTTCAATATCCCTTTGGCTATTCGAGGTCTTTTCTGGTTCCATATAAATTTTAGGATTATTTGTTCCATTTCTTTGAAAAAGATGGATGGTACTTTGATAGGAATTGCATTAAATGTGTAGATTGCTTTAGGTAGCATAGACATTTTCACAATATTTATTCTTCCAATCCAGGAGCATGGAACATTTTTCCATTTCTTTGTGTCTTCCTCAATTTCTTTCATGAGTACTTTATAGTTTTCTGAGTATAGATTCTGTGTCTCTTTGGCTAGGTTTATTCCTAGGTATCTTATGGTTTTGGGTGCAATTGTAAATGGAATTGACTCCTTAATTTCCCTTTCTTCTGTCTTGCTGTTGGTGTAGAGAAATACAACTGATTTCTGTGCATTGATTTGATATCCTGACACTTTACTGAATTCCTGTATAAGTTCTAGCAGTTTTGGAGTAGAGTCTTTTGGGTTTTCCACATATAGTATCATATCATCTGCGAAGAGTGATAATTTAACTTCTTCTTTGCCGATTTGGATGCCTTTAATTTCCTTTTGTTGTCTGATTGCTGAAGCTAGGACCTCTAGTACTATGTTGAATAGCAGTGGTGATAATGGACATCCCTGCCGTGTTCCTGACCTTAGTGGAAAAGCTTTCAGGTTTTCTCCATTGAGAATGATATTTGCGGTGGGTTTTTCATAGATGGCTTTGATGATATTGAGGTATGTGCCCTCTATCCCTACACTTTGAAGAGTTTTGATCAGGAAGGGATGCTGTACTTTGTCAAATGCTTTTTCAGCATCTATTGAGAGTATCATATGGTTCTTGTTCTTTCTTTTATTGATGTGTTGTATCACATTGACTGATTTGCGGATGTTGAACCAACCTTGCAGCCCTGGAATAAATCCCACTTGGTCGTGGTGAATAATCTTTTTAATGTACTGCTGAATCCTATTGGCTAGTATTTTGTTGAGTATTTTCGCATCTGTGTTCATCAAGGATATTGGTCTATAGCTCTCTTTTTTGGTGGGATCCTTGTCTGGTTTTGGGATCAAGGTGATGCTGGCCTCCTAAAATGAGTTTGGAAGTTTTCCTTCCATTTCTATTTTTTGGAACAGTTTTAGGAGAATAGGAATTAGTTCTTCTTTAAATGTTTGGTAGAATTCCCCCGGGAAGCCGTCTGGCCCTGGGCTTTTGTTTTTTTGGAGATTTTTAATGACTGTTTCAATCTCCTTACTGGTTATGGGTCTGTTCAGGCTTTCTATTTCTTCCTGGTTCAGTTGTGGTAGTTTATATGTTTCTAGGAATGCATCCATTTCTTCCAGATTGTCAAATTTATTGCCGTAGAGTTGCTCATAGTATGTTCTTATAATAGTTTGTATTTCTTTGGTGTTAGTTGTGATCTCTCCTCTTTCATTCATGATTTTATTTTTTTGGGTCCTTTCTCTTTTCTTTTTGATAAGTCGGGCCAGAGGTTTGTCAATTTTTTTAATTCTTTCAAAGAACCAGCTCACTTTCATTGATTTGTTCTATTGTTTTTTTGGTTTCTATTTCATTGATTTCTGCTCTGATCTTTATGATTTCTCTTCTCCTGCTGGGCTTAGGGTTTCTTTCTGGTTCTTTCTCCAGCTCCTTTAGTTGTAGGGTTAGATTGTGTACCTGAGACCTTTCTTGTTTCTTGAGAAAGGCTTGTACCGCTATATATTTTCCTCTCAGGACTGCCTTTGTTGTGTCCCACAGATTTTGAACCGTTGTATTTTCATTATCATTTGTTTCCATGATTTTTTTCAATTCTTCTTTAATTTCCCGGTTGACCCATTCATTCTTTAGAAGGATGCTGTTTAGTCTCCATATATTTTGGTTTTTTTCAAACTTCCTTTTGTGGTTGAGTTCTAGCTTTAGAGCATTGTTGTCTGAAAATATGCAGGGAATGATCCCAATCTTTTGATACTGGTTGAGTACTGATTTAGGACCGAGGATGTGATCTATTCTGGAGAATGTTCCATGTGCACTAGAGAAGAATGTGTATTCTGTTGCTTTGGGATGAAATGTTCTGAATATATCCGTGATGTCCATCTGGTCCAGTGTGTCGTTTAAGGCCTTTATTTCCTTGCTGATCTTTTGCTTGGATGATCTGTCCATTTCAGTGAGGGGAGTGTTAAAGTCCCCTACTATTATTGTATTATTGTTGATGTGTTTCTTTGATTTTGTTATTAATTGGTTTATATAGTTGGCTGCTCCCACGTTGGGGGCATAGATATTTAAAATTGTTAAATCTTCTTGTTGGACAGACCCTTTGAGTATGATATAGTGTCTTTCCTCATCTCTTATTATAGTCTTTGGCTTAAAATCTAATTGATCTGGTATAAGGATTTCCACTCCTGATTTCTTCTGATGTCCATTAGCATGGTAAATTCATTTCCACCCCCTCACTTTAAATCTGGAGGTGTCTTCGGGCTTAAAATGAGTTTCTTGGAGGCAACATATAGATGGGTTTTGTTTTTTTATCCATTCTGAATACCCTGCGTCTTTTGACAGTGGCATTTAGCCCATTCACATTCAGGGTAACTATTGAGAGATATGAATTTAGGGCCATTGTATTGCCTGTAAGGTGACTGTTACTCTATATGGTCTCTGTTCCTTTCTGATCTACCACTTGTAGGCTCTCTCTTTGCTTAGAGGACCACTTTCAAGATTTCCTGTAGAGCTGGTTTGGGGTTTGCAAATTCTTTCAGTTGTTGTTTGTCCTGGAAGCTTTTAATCTCTCCTTCTATTTTCAATGATTGCCTAGCTGGATATAGTATTCTTGGCTGCATGTTTTTCTCATTTAGTGCTCTGAAAATATCATGCCAGCTCTTTCTGGCCTGCCAGGTCTCTGTGGACAAGTCAGCTGCCAATCCAATATTTTTACCATTGTATGTTACAGACTTCTTTTCCCAGGCTGCTTTCAGGATTTTCTCTTTGTCACTGAGACTTGTAAATTTTACTATTAGGTGACGGGGTGTGGGCCTATTCTTATTGATTTTGAGGGGCATTCTCTGAACCTCCTGAATTTTGATGCTCGTTCCCTTTGCCATATTGGGGAAATTCTCCCCAATAATTCTCTCTAGTATACCTTCTGCTCCCCTCTCTCTTTCTTCTTCTTCTGGAATCCCAATTATTCTAATGTTGTTTCGTCTTATGGTGTCACTTATCTCTCGAATTCTCCCCTCGTGGTCCAGTAGCTGTTTGTCCCTCTTTTGCTCAGCTTCTTTATTCTTTGTCATTTGGTCTTCTATATCCCTAATTCTTTCTTCTGCCTCATTTATCCTAGCAGTGAGAACCTCCATTTTTGATTGCACCTCATTAATAGCTTTTTTGATTTCAACTTGGTTAGATTTTAGTTCTTTTATTTCTCCAGAAAGGGCTTTTATATCTCTCGAGAGGGTTTCTCTAATATCTTCCATGCCTTTTTCGAGCCCGGCTTGAACCTTGAGAATTGTCATTCTGAACTCTTGATCTGACATATTACCAATGTCTGTATTGATTAGGTCCCGAGCCTTCGGTACTGCCTCTTGTTCTTTTTTTTGTGTTGAATTTTTCCGTCTTGTCATTTTGTCCAGATAAGAGTATATGAAGGGGCAAGTAAAATACTAAAAGGGTGGCAACAACCTCAGGAAAATATGCTTTAACCAAATTAGAAGAGATCAAAATCGTGAGGGGGGAGAAAGGGGATAAAAAGAGGTTCAAAAAGGAAGAAAGAAAAATAAAAAAGAAAAAAAAAGAAAAGAATTAAAAAAAAAGAAAACACCTAAGAAAAATATAAAAAAGAAAAAATATATATATTAGATAAACTAGTAAAAAATCGTTAAAAAAGAAAAAGGTAACAGTTAAAAAAAATTTTACCCGAATGCGAGAAAAAAAAAACAAAAAATGAAAAAGAAAAAAAATTAAATTAATTGCAAGACTACAAAAAATCACAGGGAAAATCCATGAGTTCCGTGCTTTGCTTTCTCCTCCTCTAGAATTCTGCTGCTCTCCTTGGTATTGAAACCGCACTCTTTGGTAGGTGAACTTGGTCTCGGCTGGATTTATTGTTGATCTTCTGGGGGAGGGGCCTGTTGTAGTGATTCTCAAGTGTCTTTGCCCCAGGCGGAATTACACCGCCCTTACCCGGGGCCGGAGTGAGTAATCCGCTTGGGTTTGCTTTCAGGAGCTTTTGTTCCCTGAGCGCTTTCCATAGAGTTCCGGAGGACGGGAATAGAAATGGCAGCCTCCTGGTCTCGGCCCAGAGGAGCCGAGAGCCCAGGGCCGCACTCCTCAGTGCGTGCTCAGAGAACCACGCCCAGTTACTCCCGTCTGCCTGACCTCCGGCCGTGCTCCGAGCTCACCGAGCCTGCGACCGGTTCAAGGTCACCCCGAGCTGCGAGCTTACTGTCGGCTCTGTCTCTGTAGCCGGCTTTCCCGTTCCAATACCCGCAAGCTCTGCAACACTCAGACACCCCCGATCCTTCTGTGACCCTGCGGGACCTGAGGCCACGCTGACCCCGTGTGGGCTTTGCCCCGGGTAGCCTCTGGAGCGATGTCCCTCAGCGGAACAGACTTTTAAAAGTCCTGATTTTGTGCGCGGTTGCTCCGCCACTTGCCGGGAGCCGGCCCCTCCCCCCGGGGTCTATCTTCCCGTCGCTTTGGATTCACTTCTCCGCCGGTCCTACCTTTCAGAAAGTGGTTGTTTTTCTGTTTCCAGAATTGGTGTTCTTCTTCTCTTCGATCTGCCGATGGATTTTCAGGTGTTTGCAATCTTTAGATAAGCTATTTAGCTGATCTCTGGCTAGCTGATCTCTGGCTAGCTGAAGTAGTCTCAGCCTTCTTGATTCCTCCCCCGAATAGTAATCTCTTTAATGAATAGATCATAATTTGTCTTTGCTCTATTGATGGACATTGATGAACATTTCCACTGTTTTCAATTCTTAAAAATAAAGCTGCTATGAAATTCATATACAAGTCCTAGTATGAACATAGAGTTTGTTTCTCTTGGTTAAATGCCTAGAAGTAAAATGGCTATTTGTGTAACTGCAACATATTTTGCATTTAAAAAAATTTTCAAACTATTTTCCCAAGTGGTTGTATCATGATATATGCCAACAACAGTTTAGATTTTTTGTTGCTTCTCAATCCAGCTCAGACCAAGTACAATTAACCTTTATAATTTAACCATTCTAATAGATATGTAAGCATGTCTCATTATGATTTTAATTTGTATTTATTTAATGTCTAAATGTTGAGAAAATTGTCATGTGGTTATGAGCCATCCATATCCTTTTTGTGACATGTCTCTTCCATTATTTCCTTCACATGTAAAATTGGATACTCTGTTTGGTTATTTAAGGTTTTTTATTTTTATTCATTTTTTAATAATCAGAGTAGATGTCCATTATCAGATATATAATTTGCAAATCCCTTCTCCATCTTTACGGTTTCTCCATGGAGCTTTGATAGCTGTGTCTTTCAAGAAATATGCTACTTCTTTCCTGGTACACGGGGGTAAGACTAGAACATTATCAATGTTGACCTTTGCAAAGAAAATCATGGCTTAAGATATATGTAGTCTGCAGTTGTTGGGAGTGTTCTCTATCCTTGCCTCTAACTCCTCTCCCACTGCCCACACATTCAGATATAGGGGAATATTGATTGACAAAATATTAATTGCCAAATAACCCTAGTTGGAGAATAAGAAAAATGCAGGCACTTGATTTTATAATATTACTTAAATAAAATATGTTTTTATAAGTGCTATTAGAAGTAAATTCCTCAATACTTTAATCACACAGAATGATGGAATCCTAGATTTTTTTTCTTGTATTTACTAAGAAAATGATCATGCCTCAAGTATATTAAAATGGAATAGGGAATATTAAAAATTTTTTTAAGTTGATTTGCGTGTGTTGTGCGTATGTGAGAGAGAAAGTGAGAGAGAAAGAGAAAGAGAGAAAAAGAGAAAGGGAAAGACAGAGAGGTGCCTGCAGTGAATTGATGAGTTGCAGGATAGATTTTAAAGTTTTGTCTTTTGCTTTCTACATTTCCTTTTCCTTAGGTTCAAGAGAACAATCAGTAATATCTCAGATGCCTGCTGGTAACATCAGCAGAAAGAGTTAGAGGTTCCCAGAAAATTAAAGATGAGATATAGTTTTCCTGACATAAGAAAAGTCATTTTTTGTCCCCAGATGTTTTCAATGATCTATAACCCACCTGTGTACTTGCCCAAGCACACTTCTTCCAAAACTTCCTGGGAGGTTCTTACAAAGAAATGCAAAAACTTCACTAGTTAAGGATTTTGAGGGAACAAGGCAATGGGAAAACAAACAGTCACCACCAGACCAGGAAATAGCCTAAGCTATTGAGACAATAAATCAGTGGTAAAACTCCTAGTGCTATTTCAAAAGTAATCAAGGCCTTGCATTCCTTGTCCCAGAAAATGAGCCCAAGACCCCATCTAGTTTATATCTGCTCTTGAAGCCTGCAGAGTCCCTTTCCCTTGGCCAACAGTTACCTCTGCTTTATTCTAACGTTGAAGTTTCTGCCCTCGGTGGAATACAAGCTTCATTCAGGTGAACATGCAATACATATTGCACAAATACATATGTGGATGTGCATGCATCCACAACCTTATGGCCAACCATACACGGGATAATAAAACTCTCCCTTCTGAGTATTCATCTTAAATACTAAATAAAAATATCTTTCCTGTTCAAACAGTCAAGGCTTTGGAACTTATTCCCTGTGATCTCCTTGTATGTTGTAAACAAAGATTCCTTTGTTTGACAACTCCACCTGTTTCTGTGATTCACCAAAGACTGACCTCAGTTAGTTCAGTTACTGTAATGGCTTTCACTACTCTGATTCTACCTCTGCAAGTCTCCAAATTTAACCATTTTTTTTCTCCCAATTCCGCATGTTCTTGGCTTTAAACTGCAACTCTGAAGAGATGATTTGTTTGTTTAAAAAAAAAATCAAGAAAAGGGAGTGGTAGTCAACATTGTTACTTTGAACTTCCTGCCCTAAGGGGTCTCCTATTGTTTCTCTTTGACTTCCTGGACTGAAATGACAGAAATTTGGCAATACATCACTGCCCAATCCAGATTACTGACAGAACAGTTTATACTCTTAGAAAATATTAGATTAAAAGATCACATAATTAAATACTTAAGCATGTAGTGTAATATAGTGGTTTACAAGAAATATATTTTGGTCATCTGAATATTTGGCTTTCAACCATGGCTACTGACTCATCACAGCTCCTAAAACTCTTGGAATTTCCTGTGATAAATCAGGGTGAGAGAGGTGTGTTTTGTTATGTTAATGAAGTGACCTTCAGACCTCACTCAAGGCAAGGGCTGTTTGCCTGAAGGACCAACCACTTGGTGAAAGCCTTCATAACTTTTTGCCCAACATGCCTCCCCTTCCTCCAAATTCAGGATTATCTGGAGAGGGAAGAGGAGCTGGAGATTAGATCAGCAAATGACAATGATTTAGTCAGTCATGACTATGTCATGAAGCCTCCACAGAAAACCTGAAAGGACTGGGTTCAGAAAGCTTTTAGTTTGTTAAATGTATGAAAAGGCAGGAAGAGTGGCAGTTTTCCAGAAGGTAATAGAAGCTCTGTGCCCATTCTCCATACCTTGCCATGTGCACTTCTTTATCTATCTATTGATTTAAATCTTCTATTATATCTTTTAATAAGCTGGCAAACATAAAGTAAGTATTTTTCTGAGTTTTGTGAGTCCCTGTAGCAAATTAAAAGAACGTAAGAAGTAGGCCACTGGGACCTCCAACCTGTAGTTGCTCAGTCACAAGCACAGGTAATAACCTGGGGCCTACAGTGAGACTGGCATCTGAGGTGGGGTTGGAGATAGTCTTGGAGGACTGATCCCTTAACTGATGAAATCTTACGCTATGTTCAGGTAGATAGTGTCAGAATTTAGTTGAATTCTTGGAGATCCTGCTGTTGTCTGAAAATTATTTGGCATTGTTGGTATGATGTCCTAAAACCCAAAAAGATATAGCTACCTCAAAATGAGAATAAGGTTGACAGCTTATATATAATAAGTGAGTATATCAGGGATTTAAAATATACCCAATAAATAATGTAAGGAAATAAGGAAAGATTTTGAAATAAAAACAGGAATAAGAACCTAGTGGTACTAATAGATTAAATATATGTAATCTAGTTGAATTAAGAATACAATGGATAGAATACGTAATGGATTCAATAGAGATAAGAAGTCACTTAAGGATATAGTCATCTGGATACCAGCAAATCATTAAAATTATCAATATAAAAGAGGTGTAAGATGTAGGTGACGGGTGTGGAACAAAAGCTAGAGAAAAAATTAGATTTCCTTACTACTCATAGCCTGTTGACAAGTCCTTGAAGTTCCTCTGGGGACTCAGCTGCTTCCATGTAGACACATCCACTCAGGGCAAAAAGCATTCTTAGTCCACTCCCCAGGATACTGAAAATCTACTTTCCCATGTAAAAATTACTTTGGAAACTTCTTTATCTCTACTCCCCACCCCTGCCCTCAAGCTATACATTGGCAATCATCTCCCAAGCATATACCCACTGATACACATCAGAAGAGTCTCTTCCCTGAGTTTTTACTAAATAATAATAAATTACCTTTCCCTAACAATAGCTAGGCCCTCAAGGTCCTGGAAACCTTGTTTATAAAATACCTTGGAGGCTTGTGCTATCCCTAACCTCCTCCCAAATTGAAAGTATATAATCAGCCACTCTTCATGACCCTCTCTCTCTACTCCAAATAAATAAATAAATATTTTTTAAATAAAATAAAATAAATGACTTTTTTTTAAATGAAAGAAGAAAAAGGAAAGAAATATTTGAATATTAATGTACATCTATTTCTCAAGCATAAAATAGTCAAGACACTGGATTAAAACTTACATACAAGAAAAGAAAGAAAATATTCATAACTATAGTTATGAATAGTTATAGATAAAGGGGGAAAAAATAGCTCAACTTGACATGACTAGTTGGTTGCCACTGTGTTTTATTTACATTTTCCACCACTTTTTTGGTCAATGCAATTATTTTACATGTATCTATTATTATCTTGTAGGACATGTTACACTAATATCATTATTAATGAAGTTGAGAATAAGAATATGATGCCTCGTTTCATCATAATTGTTAAAAATGATCCCTAAGCTGTTAAATGCAGGAAGCCAGAAACAGAAATAATAATTAGCACCAATTTAAAAGCTTGTCCACCTGGAACCTGTAAGAAAATCCAACTAGATCCTGAAAATAATGAGTGATTTGAGGAAACAGGACAGGGATATAGATTTCCAGATGCTTTTTACTTATAATGGCAATAGCAACTTAGACAATGTAATGGAAAAAAATCTATTAATTGGCAGTAGGAAAATTATTTAAAATATATAAACCATAAGCCAATGAACTTGGGAAAATTATGAAGAATCTACATAAACATAAAAAGAAACAATATGTATTTGCCAAGGCACATTCCCATTTTAAAAAATAAGTTGAAAGGAGAACAATATGCCATAATACATATATCAATGTTTTTCATAGAAGTTTAGTATAAAAAATAAACATTTTAAATAATTTATTTGGAAATTGATATCACATATCTGAAAAACTTGGAAGAAGAAATGGATAACCATGACTAAACACATGTAGCAGAAAAATGATTTACAATAAGACATAAAAGCTATTCAAAAATGCAGTGAATATTGGCCAAAGCTTAGAAAAATCGATAAAATATAAAATGTAAAATGAATTCATGAATGAAAAATTGAATCCCATTAAATCTAATTTGGAAAGAACTAATAATTTTTTTTTGCCTGAATCTGCTCTGCCATTCATTAGGTGGGACACTGACCAAACCCACTGAGCTCCTCTCTCATGCCCAGTAATAGTAAAGTCAGGGACATTAATTACTTCTGGGATGAATTTTAACCACTGTGGATAGGATGCAGAATCCAGTGGGTTAAACAGATTCTTTCTTGTTTCAGGAAAATTATTCTGAGATGTATTCTGTGCATTAGGATTGATGCTCAGTTGTCCACAATCATAATCCACTCAGTCTGAACTCATATATGTTTCTCCGGGACCACTTAGCTCTTCTCATTCTCTCCTCTCCCACGTGATCAAATCCCAAAATAATTATTTAGGTTGTGTATGCAAGTCCTGATTTTGAAGGGAAACTCAGTTGCAGAGAGAGATGAAAATAAAGATACAGGGAAAAAAATGGTGCACTTGGGTGACTCAATTAGATAAGCATCGGACTCTTGATTTCAGCTCAGGTTGTTATCTCAGGGCGATGAGATGAAGCCCCTATAGGCTCTGTGCTGGGCAAGGAGGTTGCTTAAGATTCTCTCTTCTTATCCCTTTCCTTCCACCCCTCACCTCCCATGCTGTCTTTCTCTTAAATAATAAGCACTGCTGAACTATCTTAGATTCTGTACCTTCTCTCCAGCCATGAAACTATCACTGTCTTTAACTCTTGAAAACTTCATTAGACAAATTAATGTGGTGAAGGAAGCAATATGAGAAAGCCTATTAATCTGATGAGCATGGAACTGAACAAACCCTATAGATACTTTCCCTTTGATTTCTAGCCTATCAATACCTACAGTGAGTCACATACACTCAAGATTATTGTTTTTATTGTATACCTCACATATTCATTAATTTATGACTCGTTATCATTTCGTTGAAGTGTTAAACTATGGTAATAAACAAACTTTTAATTAACTTTTCCTCCTATGATACAAATATAACTTGCACTTGAGCTTTAGCTAATTTTATGTTCTAAAATTGCCAAAACACAATGATCAAGGTTTCTAGATTATTTACTGTATTTTCTACTATATAATATTGTTCTATCTCTTCTGTATAAAGAAAATGAATGCTTGGGGCTCTTGGGTGGCTCAGTGCGTTAAAGCCTCTGCCTTCTGCTCATGTCATGATCCCAGAGTCCTGGGATAGAGCCCCACATCAGGCTCTCTGCTCAGCAGGACCCTGCTTCCCTTCCTTTCTCTCTGCCTGCCTCTCTGTCTACTTGTGATCTCTGTCTGTCAAATAAATAAATAAAATCTTAAGAAAAAAGAAAATAAATGCTTGATAACTAAATGAATGCTTTACTGAACAAATTAAATATGGCAATAGCATTTTATTTTATCATGCTTTACATACTAAACTATAATATTATATCACTGGTCTACAAATAATCTACTCACATAGTCATTTGGAAGCTTTTAGCAAAAGAATTCTTCCTCCTGATTGTAGTATAAAAGCCACAGAAATATACAGAAGACTCCTAGGATAGAAAGTTAAATCCAGTTATCCGTGATGCCTTCAGTAGGACCTGACCCATGTATGTCCTGGAATGCACTAGTAACTGTTACATGTGATAGGATTATATTTAATATATACAGTTTCATTTACTTCACAAAGGAGATATAAATTTGAGAATAAAATATTTGATGAATCTATAAAGTCTATATCTATTTGTAACCAATGTGGTAGAATTAAGATGTTAATTTGAAAAACAAATTTCATTGAACACATACACATATTCAATTGTTTTTATATATATAAACAGCATTATTTATTTATGTAAATCAATGCATTGTCAGTAAAATCCATTTACTTATCAATCATAAGGGTAATTTTAAGTACTAAGAATAAGAAATATGTGAAAAGATAAGTGTTCAAGAGTGCAGTTTGTGGTAATTAATACAATATGATAGGCTCATAAAAAAAGATATATTACTTGAGCTTAAAAGCTTCTATAATTAAGCGATGACCACTTGAAATTTGCATTTAGTCTTACTGCATTTTTTCCTTGCACTTAATGAACTTCCCCAGAAGTTCATTAAGAATTTCTGTGAATGTCCTTATGTTTAATCTCATTCATAGATTCCACTGCTGCTCACAAAACAAAGCCAAAAAGAGAGGTAACTCTATGTGGCACTCCATCCACAAGCAATATATTCATAAATAATTAAAAAGCTCTCTACTTCATTTGTTACCCATTCAGCTGATAATTTAGATGAGTAACTGAGGCCATTTTATCAGCACTTTTAATAGAATGCGACTCAGAAACTTCACAGTGTTATTTAAGAAGAAATGCTCATGTGTTAAGGTTTTTATTGTTTTTAAATCAACAAAATAATTTTCAAATATTAAAAGCAAATGTCTCCTTTTCCTCCACGTTTCCTTGCTATGTCAAAGTTATAAATAAATACATTACAATCGTATTTTGAGTAGTAGATAAAAACAAATGTTTTGAAACTGTCTGTGGGTTGAGTGTCTGGGTTAACTTGTATAAATATCTGAACTCAATGTATTTAGACTTTATTAGATGGTTTTTTTTAGACTATTTAAAAATACATGCTCAGATAATGACAACATTATTTTATTCATTTTAATAAATAAATTATTTTATTTAATTATGTTTAGATATTTATTTATTAAATCAATGATTTAATATTTAATAATCTAAATTTGAAATATTTAAATTCTAAAAATATTTATTTAATTAAATTTATATATTTAATATAAATATTTAATAAATTATTTAATCATTATTATAATTATGCAATACATTATGTATTGTGTAATAATTGCATTTTAATAAATAAATAAATGTATTAGTTACGTTATTTTATTTTATTTTATTTTATTTTATTTTAATTTATTTAGTTGACAAAGAGAGGGAGAACGCAAGCAAAGGGAGCTGCAGGCAGAGGGAGAGGGAGAAGTAGGCTCCCAGCTGAGCAGAAAGTTCAACCTGGGGTTCCATCCCACGACCCTGGGATCACCACCCGAGTCAAAGGCAGATGCTTAACTGACTGAGCCATCCAGATGCCCAAGGCTTTGTATTCTTCGCTTCTAAATATTGATGCTGCTTCATCTCTGGAGTTAGTAAATTGATGTGGAGAATTCATATCAAAGAATTGATAGTAGCTGTTAAACAGAAACATGTAATTTAGGGGAAAAAAAGAACAGAAGGAAGAGAAAGGCCAAAAGTCAAAAGCACATTAATATAAAATTTAATTAGATAAATAAAGCTGATATTCCTGAAGGGGGCTAATAAAAGAACTGCAAAGAGCTGATAGGATTGGGAAAATTGTCCACTCCTGGTCATTTCATAATTTGAAACTATTCCTTATTAATAAATATACTTAGTTCCAGAAACACAACCACATAAGGACATTTCCACCAAGTTTCCTCTAACAGCATTTACAAATTAGACGTTCAAACAATGTAGTTCGTTACATGTTGCATCTGTATCTTAAAGTTTAAACACTTTCTGTGACACATTTTCTAACAATTAAATATATATATATATATATATATATATATATATATATATATATATTATCCCTAAATGGAAAAATAATAATATATATATATAGAAACCTTATCCCTAAATGAAACCTTTCTTTGTTTATTAGCTTAAATAGGTAAATTAGCAACAACAACAACAACAAGCAGCTAATATTATAGAGGTAGGAACAATTTACCTTTTCATTCATTGCTATTTTCTAAAAATTCCTATTTAATTTTTTTCTCAAGTCTGTCATAATAATTTTCTAGATCTCCTGCCTTCTTCAATTTTTTTCTTTTAGTGGAAATCTCTATTTCATATTTATTTTCTCTTCCTCCACTCTTTGTTCTAATAATTCAATGTATTATTAGATTTTCTGTTTTTCTCTTTATCCAGATATATCTTTTCTTTCTTTCTTTCTTTCTTTTTTAAATAATTTGCTTTGCTGGCATTTTACATCAGTACATGCTTTCTTATGGATGTTAGAAATGTCTGTGGAACTGCTAGAAGAATAAACTTTTTTACCTTTAAGAAGTTTACAGTCTAGAGTGCCTGGGTGGCTCAGTTGGTTAAGTGTCTTCCTTCAGCTTAGGTCATGATGCCAGGGTACTAGGATCCAGTCCTGCATCAGCTGCCTGCTCAGCAAGGAGTCTGGTTCTTCCTCTCCCTCTGCCCCTCCCTCTCTCTCTCTAATAAATAAATAAAATCTTTAAAAAAAAGACTTACTTAAATCTGAGACTGAATTACTAAATTCAGTCTTAATATAAGACAGCTAAACAAAGCAATGATCACAACTGGAAAATTTAGTCAGATCATGGTGTAACATTTTTGGTTGACACAGGACCTCTTTCAGTAACAACTTTCCCTAAATATCAATTTTTTTTAAAGGTTTTATTTATTTATTTGACAGAGAGAAATCACAAGTAGATGGAGAGGCAGGTAGAGAGAGAGAGAGAGAGAGAAGCAGGCTCCTTTCTGAGCAGAGAGCCCGATGCGGGACCCGATCCCAGGACCCTGAGATCATGACCTGAGCCGAAGGCAGCGGCTCAACCCACTGAGCCACCCAGGCGCCCCAATATCAATTTCTTTTTAAGGCAAAAAATTTTGACAAGAAATCCAGATCCTTCTCATCATTTTCATATCAATTTAATGTGACATCCTTGGAGTATATAATCAAATATGTAATTATTGTATCTGTTGCCTTGTATATTGCCTGTATGTTTTTCAGACTCAAAGTTCCATTGAGGTAGAGTTTTTTTTTTTTTTTTTTTAAAGCAGAGATTTTTAAAGTGTTTGATATATACAAGATGCTTAATAAATGTTTACAAAACCTATGTATTTCAGAAGCCTTAAACAGGCTTTAAAATAATGTAGGTGATATTAGTAGTCATATCAAACAATTTGTAGGTTTCAGTCATGTAAATAACTACATTTCTCAGAGACAGAGAAACATACAAATGATCTGGGTCCAGTAGGATAATGCTAGCATGTGTTGTAAATTCTCTTATATGACCTTATTCTTGCAAGATTTGGTTATGCGGCAGAAAATAAGGTATCACTATCTTATACTTTATTATTTAAAGAGATTTATGGAAGTTGTTAATTTCTTACACTACCCATTTATTTCAGTGGACCCAATTTCCGTGGTAATGGTGAGAGGAAAGTAGGCAATTTAGGCAGCAGCAAAAATCTCCTACAAGGCACTATAAAATAAGGCTTGTTCTAGATCATGGGTCTGTCCAAAGGGGAATGTTAAGGGGTAGAATGGATGATGGATGCATTGTGGACTTCTAACTATAAGATTAATACTGTTGTGCCCCAATAATGGGTCTATGATTAAAGGAGTGAGACTGATGTAAAGCGAAGGTCAAGCAAAGCATTATTTCATGCCAAGCATCAAGAATCTAACCGAACGTTTGGGGCCACACCTCTTATGAGAGAAGGCAACCCTTCGCTGTTTCACAGTCTAGCTTTTAAGGGCAAAGGCCATGCAGTCAGGCCTGGCCACGCACAGGTGACCAATGAGATTTTAACACACACAGGAAACTCCACAGTGAGGCTAGGTGACCAGTTGAGGTTCAATTTACCCTAGTATACACATTTGACCCAGCCTATTACACCTTGATTAGGATTGGTGCCAAAAAGGTTCCCAAAGGGCGGTGGAGTGGGGCATACTCCTTAGTATCTAGGGAGACAATATGCAAACACCACGCCCCCCTCCCGCTGATTGATGTCTCCACCTGGCCTGACCCACCCTTGTATATGGGCTTTGTTACCTGGAGCTGATTTCCAGGACTTGTTTTTAAGTGAATCCCCTGGGGGAAGGGGAGCAAGGACAGTTTAAGGGTTAACCTCAATGGAAGCCTCTTGCTAAAATATAAAAATATAAAATAGGTCCTTACATTACAACAACTCAGTAGGGAAAGTCCCAGTGTGGTGATAAAAGAAGTGATGTAACATGCATTGCACATTTTATTTTTAAAAAGTGTAAGTTGTATTTTTCCCTGCCATGACATAATACTTTATTTTCATCTCTGTCTACTAGATTAAAACTAGTTAAACAAACTCAACAATTTTTTTAAAAATATTTTTTTTATTTATTTAAGAGCAAAAGCCAGAGAGAGAGAGAGAGAGAGAGAGAGAGAGAGCATGAGCAATACGGGGCTCGATCCCAGAACTCTTGAGATCATGATCTGAGCCAAAGGCGTCTAGACACTTAACTGACTGAGCAAATGAGACTCCCACAAACTGAACAATTTTATAAAATTTTCATTTGTTGGGGTGCCTGGCTGGATCAGTCAGTAAAATATGTAACTCTTGATCTTGGGGTTGTACGTTTGAAATCCACCTTGGGTGTAGAGGTTTTTAAAAATAAAATCTTAAAAAAATTTTTTTTCATTTTTTTATTTAAGCCATTGTATGGCAGTGTTGATCACTATATTGTACACCTGAAACTAGTATTAACCTTATTTTAACTAACTGGAATTTAAATAAAAACTTTAAAAATAAAATAAAAATAATATTCATAAAAATAAAAAAGAGGAAAAATTATTTGGCAGGCAATTTTCTTAATTGCATTATTATTTATTATTATCATAGTCTGTGTGTCGGTGGGAAGTGGCTGGTATTACAGTGAGTTCCATATCTGTGTTACACTGAGGTCCATGTCTGTAGTCAGTCTTTTTTTTTCTTTTAATTTATTTTCAGTGATCCAAAATTCATTGTTTATGCACCACACCCAGTGCTTCATGTAATAAATTCCCTCCTTAATACCCACCACTGGGCTCACCCAACCACCTGCCACTCTCCTCTTCAAAACCCTCAGTTTGTTTCTCAGAGTCCACAGTCTCTCATGGTTTGTCTCTCCCTCCGATTTCCCCCAGCACACCTCTCTCCATCTCCCAGTGTCCTCCACGTTATTCCTTATGTATTGAGTCTTATAAAAACTTTTATTTCTTTCCCTATTCTGCTTTGCATGTCCATACCTTAGATGTTAAAATGTTATAAACCTCTCCTGCCTGGTCCATTTTCGCTCTCTTATCTCATGATTTCTCATGCTCTCCCTGCCAACCCCACATGCCTTACAATATCTAGATATGACTAATTTCTTCCTGAGCTACTTTATTCTACTCTGCCATATGGTGGCCCTTCCCTCTTCTGTACCATAACTTCTATCCCCTGCATTTGTGCTTTAACAATACCTAATTCTTTTCACTACATCGGTATCTTTGAGGTCAATACTCAGTAGTGCAATCGCTGGGTCATAGGCTAGCTCTATTTTACTGGAAAGAAGGGCCATATGCACCCCAGTGTTCATAGCAGCAATGTCCACAATAGCCATTCTGTTGAAAGAGCCAAGATCCCCTTCAACAGACAAATGGATGAAGAAGATGTGATCTATGGATACAATGGAATATCACTCAACTATCAGAAAGGATGAATACCCAACTTTTGCATCAACATGGATGGGACTGGAGGAGATTATGTTAAGTGAAATAAGTCAAGCAGAGAAAGTCAATCATCATATGGTTTCACTTATTTGTGGAACCTAAGGAATAGCATGGAGGACATTAGGAGAAGGAAAGGAAAAATGAAGTGGGGGGATTGGAGGGGGAAATGAAACATGAAAAACTATGGACTCCAGAAACATACTGAGGGTTTTAAAGATGAGAAGGATGTGGGGATGGGTGAGCCTGGTGATGGGTATTAAGGAGGGCACATATTGCATGGGGCACTGGGTGTTTTACACAAACAATGAATCATGGAACACTACTTCAAAAACTAATGATGTATTGTATGGCAACTAACATAACATAATTTAAAAAAAAAGGAGGGGGACAATACCTAACACTCAATCTTTGCTAGTTTCTTGTTTACCTCCTTTTAAGAGTAAGCTCAATAGTAGTTTTTTGTTTGTTTGTTTGTTTTTGTGTCAACTAAAAGAAGAAAAATAATACACATTATTTTGAAAACTTTTTGAACAGCGTACAAACGTTAGTCAAGTCCACAATGTCTCATCTCTTCTTCCTCCTAACATGGCTGTTGAAAAACCCTTTATCTGGGAAAAGATCATTCTCCTGCCACCTTGTATAAGATTTTGGCTTTAGCTTAGATTTATCCTTTCTTTCCTTTTCTGAAAATAAGTTGAAAATATTAATAGCCTCAGTTTCTTCTTCCAAAATATGACTGCTACTTTACCAAGTGCAAAAGCAACCCATTTTGACCGTAGTAAACTGCTTGGACCTACTTTGTTTGGCTCACTGTTTTAGTGAGACAAGTGGAGAGTGAAGATGACACACCATTTCCAAATGTATTAATAATTGGTAGACCATACTTCTAAATTGAAGTTTTGTTGTCATTAAACAACGACCAGACTCACTATAATTACAGAGGTAAGTTCTTTATATTTACTATATTTGAAATTACCATATAATACCAAAATAAAATTATGATTATGTGAAGAGTCTGTAATATTAAGAAGATGACTTTGAAATTATTGCTTATCTAAATGAAATTTCCCATTCTATAATCTTGTATAAGCTTCCGTTGTCATTTCCTATTTAAAATCTATTAGAAGGCACTCTTATTTTCCCTTAAGTGGGAAGTCAAATGTGGAACAAATTCATCCCAAAGGAACTGATTCTATATTCCACTGAAGACCAGGTGGCTTCCATGTGGCATTTTGCCTCTTGCATATTGTTCATCTCCTACAACAAACGGGGGTATGCTCTTTAATAAACTAATTCAACTCAATTAGAGACATTGTCTTCAAGGGATAACATCATAGAGACTAGAATCAGAATCATACTTTTGGGAAAATTGGGCCCAGGCTTCTTGTTTTGTTTTGTTTTGTTTTAAGATTTTATTTATTTATTTGACAGACAGAGACCACAAGTAGGCAGAGAGGCAGAGAGAGAGATGGGGGAGCAGGCTCCCTGCTGAACAGAGGGCCTGATGCAGAGCTCGATCCCAGGACCCTGAGATCATGGCCTGAGCCGAAGGCAGAGGCTTAACCCACTGAGCTACCCAGGCGCCCCTGGGCCCAGGTTTTGATGGCTTCTTTCCTCAATCTTATAAAACCTATTTGAACTCTACTGGATGCCAGAACTGCTTAAAAATATTTGGTCCCTTGTAATTTTAACCTTCCAGTATTCAATGCACCTGATCCATGTAATATCCTATAGTATTTTTGTCAAATGAAGACTCTCAAAGTGTGCTTCTTGGGAGACACTTTTCAGTTGGTTGCTTACATTTCTGCATTTATTATTTGTTCTAGACCATCCTTTGAAGATGGTTGTATTGAATAGACTTGGAAGACAGAAATAGTATCTTTTTTTTAACTTAACCTGTTGTGTTTGCAAATATTATCTGCCTCTGTTTTGATACTTCTTGTGGGAACTGAGGCTCAGAACTGATATATAACTCCCACCCCTACACACACACACACACACACACACACACAAACACACACACACACAAATACTGTTAATATTCTGGCTACCTCTATTGCTGTGAATAATAAACTATATTATTTCTGAACCATGAGTCTGCGTCTTCTATCAACACCCAAGAAACCACGGCAGACTCATACACCAGCTTTCAAATAAGGGCAAATAATCTCAGATGCTTTATATTTTTTGATAGTGTTACCTACTTCTGAACATATGACTGAACACATATAAAGCTGGAGCCATGACCATTTAGAGCTTCTTCTGTGGAAGAACTATGCATTCACTAGTAAACAAAAGTAGTTTCATCTTTTCTTTTTCCACCTGGACACCATTTCCTCTCTCACACTGTTGCTCAATTTGGATGGAGTCTAAGGTCCTTTGAGGAAATTTTTGTTTAATGACTCAAAATAAAATAGGAAGAGTCTAAAGTGCTAAAAATAATTCTAGATAAAATGTATAAGATCATGCCAGAAAGGATAGTAATTTTATCTAACAACTGCCTGTTCACCCCTTATTTGTTCATTAACTAATCTCCAAATTCCTGACTAAATCCCTTTTGTAAGCCAGAATGTGAGCTAAAAACTGGGATTTTTAAAAAGTTTTCATTTGAAATCCAGTTAGCTAACATATATGGTTGTATTAGTTTCATGTGTACAATATAACATATAGCACTCAGTGCTCATCATGACAAGTGCTCTAATTAACCCCCATCACTTATTTAATCCATCACTCCTTTCAGATCCCCTCAAGTAACCATCAGTTTGTTCTCCGTAATGAAATGCCTGTTTCTTGCTTTGTTTCTCTTTCTATGTCTTATTATTTTCCCCTTTGCTTGTTTGTTTTGTTTCTTTTATTCCATATATGAGTAAAGGTATTTGTCTTTCTCTGACTGACTTATTTCACTTTTAGCATTATACTGTCTAGTTCCACCCATGTTATTGCAAAGGGCAAGATTTCAGTCTTTTTTTATGGCAGAATAATATTCCATTGTATATACATACCACCTATTCTTTATTTATTCATCAATTGATGGATACTCGGGCACTTTCCATATCTTAGCTTTATAAATAATGCTGCTATAAACATAGGGGTGCTAGCATAACTTTGAATAAGTTTTCTTATATTCATTGGGTAAATACACACCAACAGGATTGTGGGATCACAAAGGACTTCTATTTTTAAATTTTATGGAAATTCCATACTGTTTTCCAATATGGCTGTATCAGTTTGCATCACCACCAACAGTTCACAATTGTTACTTTTTCTTTTTTTTAAGATTTTATTCATTTGACAGAGAGAGATCACAAGTAGAGAGAGAGAGAGGAGGGAGCAGGCTCCATGCCTGGCAGAGAGCTCGATGTGGGACTTGATCCCAGGACCCTAAGATCATGACCTGAGCTGAAGGCAGAGGCTTAACCCACTGAGCCACCCAGGCAAGTGTTACACCCCACAAGTGTTACTTTTTCACATCCTCTCCAACACCTTTTGTTTCTTGTAGTGTTGATTTTAGCCATTCTGACAGGTGTGAGGTGGTATCTCTTTCTAGTTTTGCTTTGCAATTTCCTGATGATACATGATGATGGACATCTTTTCATGTATCTACTGAACATTTGAATGTGTTATTTGGGGAAACACTTGTTCATGTCTTCTATCCATGTTTTTATTGGATTATTTGTTTTTGGATGTTGACTAAAAACTTGATATTAAGTAACACACAAGACAGGTTTCCTTGAGCTTAAATTTTATTTGCAGGAGTATCATTAACAGGAAAAAATATGCATATGTGTATGTACAAGTGTGTTTATGTACACATATATCTATCTATCTATCCTCTATCCCCTGTCTTCTAATTGTGGTAAATCCTGTAAGGTGGGGAATGGGATAGTCTGAAGAAATATGCTGCTGGATATGCTGGGTAAGCAGATTTAATTGCACTCAGATGCATTGGATATAAGTGAATCACTCAAATGAGTTATTTAATATTATATAGAAACAAATTAAAATTTTATGTAGTTGAAAATAATAGGTAGTTAAAATAATTTTTGTTGTTTGTTGTTTTTGTGTCTTTTTTTGTTTATATATACTATGGTGTGAATGTTTATGTCTCCCAAAATCATATTATGAAATCTAACTCTGGAAGTGATAGTATTAAAACATAGGGGCCTTTGGGAGGTGATTAGGTCATAAGTGGGTTTACAGTCCTTTTAAAGGAGACCCCAGAGAGTTCTCTTGATTCATTCATCATGTACGTTTACAGTGAGAAGATAGCCATCTATGAAGAAGTGGGCTCTCCCTGGATCTGCCCATTCCTTAATCTTGAACTTCTCAGTTCTAGAACTGTGAGAAATAAATTCCTGTTCCTTATAAGCTATTAAGTCTATATCATGTCCGTTATAGCAGCCTGCATGCAGAAGGACACTATGACCTAAAACGAGAGCAATAAATATAAAGTTTCAGTAAAGTCAGTTGGTACAATGTTTTTTTACTTAGAGAAGACATGCTGCTTCATGTTAAACCTTGATATTGTATATGTTTCTTGAAGGGCCACTTCTTACTCCTTTGTGTGTTTTCCATAAAGTCCAGGATGATGCCTTACATAAAGGTAATATTTTATAAATACTGTTGGGAATATATACTTCTCTAAAATCTTATTTTGCCTACAGATTACTTGGATCCACTTTGCCTTGTGTAGAATATTTGAAATATATTCAGAACAGAATGTCTCTCTAAATAACATTTAGAATCATCATTAGTTTATGACTCCTGACTCATTTGTTTATGCAGTGATACTTACTGCAAGAACACTGAAGTTTGGAATATAATTTTTGCATTAATCACCAAGCTAGTTTATTGTAACTTATGAAAAAATAATTTCTCATGCTGGTTTAATTCTGCTCTTATGTTATGGTCATGACATTTTCATTAAAATAAAGTAGAAAATAGAAGTAAATAATAAATGAAAAATAAAAATAATAAATAAAAAATAAAAGTCAAACTCTTGTGAAATGTTAAACTTTTCTTACTTATTTTGTTTTGCTTTTCCTCTACCATGCTGGCAAAGCTGTATTTTGCAGATAGATACAATTTTCTAGTTGCTAGGTTTGTTAGTTTTGCTAAAATTTTCAAAATATAAGAAGTTGAATAGTCATGGATTGTTTACTAAACTCCTTATCTACACATATAAAAATAAAACAATGATGGTGACCTGGGTATTTCTAAAATTGTATTCTGTTTCTCCATATTATGTTTTACAATGTAATTAAAGAAGATTCTATATATATTAACACCCATCCCCTTCTATCTCATCTGTATGTCCATTACAGAGCATGTATGATTTCTATTCATTGCTATGTTGTGGTGAAGAGATTGTCTGAAGTAGTCCTATATTTATGCAGGTAGATCTTAAGCTATGGTGCTCTTGTTTATTTACTTGTTCGTGATCAGTATGTCTGAAAGATGGTAACTATTGCATCAGGTATGACGATTAAAAAATATTATTGGTGCTTGATACACTGTGATAAAATAGGTAAGTCGATTCATAATTTGTTAATTAAATTAGAAAAAAAATCCTTTGGATTTGTCCTTTATTAAGAGTTTTTTTTTTTTTTAACGAATTCCTTGGGATGTTTTTTGTGTAATATATATCACATGCCTCAACCTTTAAATTTGAATGTAGAAAAGAGGTATCAGAATGAGCCTAGAAAATATTGTTATGAAATATTTGTGTTCTGTTATGTTATGTTAACTTAGGAAATAATGGTAGTTATTTTTATTAGCATTTCCTACTCTACACATGCCTTACAGATGAGATATCATGTTTTTCCTACTCTTTTTATCGTGGTTGTTATATTCTTCATGATCAATAACAATCAATGAAAATTCATAACATTAATTATCTTTGGGAAAGTGATATTTTAGCAAGAATCCATGACCAAGAATTTTAGCTATTGTTCTTCCAGGAGATGAGACTATCAATGTTCCCGAAATTTCAAGAAATAGAACTTATTAATTGTGTTGGTTGATGTTTATTGTCTCTGAACTTAGAGGTGCATAATTCAATTTAAAATTTATTTTGGGGGCGCCTGGGTGGCTCAGTGGGTTAAAGCCTCTGCCTTTGGCTCAGGTCATGATCCCAGGGTCCTGGGATCGAGCCCCACATCGGGCTCTCTGCCTAGCAGGGAGCCGGCTTCCTCTTCCCTCTCTCTCTGCCTGCCTCTCTGCCTACTTGTGATCTCTATCTGTCAAATAAAATAAATAAAATCTTAAAAAAAATGGAGTGGTCCTTAGGGGGGTGCTTATCTGAAATTGAGGGACATTAAAAAAAAAATAAAAAATACAATTTATTTTGAATTGAAAACAAGATCTTACTGAAGTTTAGGCATCCCACTTTATATCAGGCCTCCAGTACATTCTAATTTATTTATAGAAAATATCATAAACATGAATGTCACTTTTCCTATTGCATTTATTCTGAAACTGCAATGACACAAAGATGTCAGATCTGAAAAGCACTACCTTTCTATAATTTCTGTTTCCTAGGAGGAATGGATATACCATTTTAGCACAATTATCCAACAGTATTCAAAACCACCATGAATTTTAAAACATAGTTATTACACCCTAAAAATCAAGTATGAAAATGTATAAACAACCAAATCTCTATCTGTAAATGAAATACTCCCACACAGACTGGTTTTAAAACTTTCTAACTTAAGGAATTTGATAGCACAGACTCAGGGTAGTAGTTTCAGTGCCTACAGTATACTTTCAGAGAGAGAGTAATGTAGGCTCTGAGTCACTTTCTGCCTAGAGATGACCTAATAGTGGTTCTGGCATTGTTTGCTTGTTTTTGAAAATACGTTCCTGGGCGTCATTCAGAAAATGCAGAGTTTGGCAATCTATATAAATTAAGGATGATCTTTTTGAATGTTTGTCTTTCACTACATCAAATTAACATAATTGGACAGAAATTCCACTAAATTAAGCATTGTTAGGAAACGTGTAAATTGGAGCTGCTCAAATTAGTTGCTCTTTGAACTATGTGCTGTTGGTTCAGGATTAGATAAGGAGTTTGAAGGAAAACCTAAATCATTGCTTCCTTTTTTGAGAGAGTCTTAGCATATTTTCTTAAAATTAGCTGAAATAAACAATGTGTTTAGTCGCAAAGTGATTTGCATTTTTGCACAAACTCCCTATCTCCTTGAGAATTATAACAAATATGTCATGAAACATCATTGATCTTTACTTTGTTACACTGCTGTAAAGTACATTCAGAGTTGCCAGTTAAAAGTGTTAGTGTTGAGATGAAATGTCATGCATTTTTCTTCACTTCCATGCAAATGAACACAGTAATTTATTAAGACACAATGAAGACAAAAAAAATTGACAATGAGTTCCAGATTTTAAAAATCACTTGCCATTCAATCCAAATTGTGAGTTTGATCGGTTACCGAACACTTTATAATGCACCCCCGGTAATTTTACAGAGATTATTTTTTCTTACCAATTCTTGATTATTCTGTCTTGCAATGCAGAGAAAGCTAACTAATTTAAAATAAACTTCCATTAATTTTGATTGTTATAAACTTAAAATTGATTAATTCCAATATACAGAGTTTAAAATGTTCACAATTTACATTAAATATATATTCTGTGTATACCTTGGAAAAATTATACTGAAAACTGAAATTAAAATGATGTTGTATATAGCTGCAAGAAGCTGCCTGTCCCATTTCATCTTACTATATAAGTTGTGTCAGGTAATTTATAAAATCCCTACTCCATAACAAGTCTATTTTTTGTTGGAATGGGTAGTAATGTTTCTTCTTATTTCTAAATAGGAGTTGGTCTATGAGTGCATCTGCAACTGTATTTGTCCTAAGTGGCTTCATGGTCTTGAACTGAGAAAGCTCAGAACATTAAACATCAAAATAATATATTTTGACATAATTAGACATCAAGGAAATGCAATTAAGATGACACTGAGATATCACTACACACTTAACAGAATGGCTAAAATAAAATATAATGACAAGGCCAAACGAAAAAAATATACCATTTGATGATACACAATGGCAAGTTGTACCATAACTTAGCCATCTCAGTCTAGTGTAGTGTTAAATTTGTTTTTCTAAGCAATGTTTTGGGTCACTTACCACTTTTCAAGGATATAAAGTGCTATCATTTTACTTAAAACTGTGAAATTAGGTCAGATTTAAATTTCAATTTATGTTAAGACATTCTGTAAACTGTGTTAAACTTTACATTTGTTCCCTCTGGTCAGTGAATAACACTATATCATATTCTGAAAAATACGCTAATTTTCACTTTGAAAAATATCCCCTTTTCCTCTTATGGTAATTATTAATATGAATTAATAGTAGAAATTGATACGGTTCCTTATGACCATAAATACTTTATTGTATATTATCCAATTTAATAATGAATATAATGTACTTCTTTGGACAATTTTTAAAGACCAGTCTACTCTTAAAACAAAAAAATGGAGACACACTTCTTTAGTTCACACAAATTTCATCTTATTATATATAACCTCAGACAAATTTCAAGAAATCATAATTTATTAAAATTATGTCTACTTAAAAATCTCATAGAAGGGTAAAACCATCAAAAATAAAAATAAACAGGTGAGGAGTCAAGATGGCGGAGAAGTAGCAAGCTGAGACTGCTTCAGCTAGCCGGAGATCAGCTAGATAGCTTATCTAAAGATTGCAAACACCTGAAAATCCATCGGCAGATTGAAGAGAAGAAGAACACCAATTCTGGAAACAGAAAATCAACCACTTTCTGAAAGGTAGGTCCGGCGGAGAAGTGAATCCAAAGCGACGGGAAGAGAGACCCCGGGGGGAGGGGCTGGCTCCCGGCAAGCGGCGGAGCAACCGCGCACAAAATCAGGACTTTTAAAAGTCTGTTCCGCTGAGGGACATCGCTCCAGAGGCTAAACCGGGGCGAAGCCCACGCGGGGTCAGCGTGGCCTCAGGTCCCGCATGGTCACAGAAGGATCGGGGGTGTCTGAGTGTTGCAGAGCTTGCGGGTATTGGAATGGGAAAGCCGGCTGCAGAGACAGAGCCGACAGTAAGCTCACAGCTCGGGGTGACCTTGAACTGGTCGCAGGCTCGGTGAGCTCGGAGCGCGGCCGGAGGTCAGGCAGACGGGAGTAACTGGGCGCTGTTCTCTGAGGGCGCACTGAGGAGTGCGGCCCTGGGCTCTCGGCTCCTCCGGGCCGAGACCAGGAGGCCGCCATTTGTATTCCCGTCCTCTGGAACTCTATGGAAAGCGCTCAGGGAACAAAAGCTCCTGAAAGCAAACCGGAGCGGATTACTCACCCAGGCCCCGGGTAAGGGCGGTGTAATTCCGCCTGGGGCAAAGACACTTGAGAATCACTACACCAGGCCCCTCCCCCAGAAGATCAACAAGAAATCCAGCCAAGACCAAGTTCACCTACCAAGGAGTGCGGTTTCAATACCAGGGAGAGCAGCAGATTTCCAGAGGAGGAGAAAGCCAAGCACGGAACTCATGGCTTTTTTCCTGTGATTTTTTTTAGTCTTGCAGTTAATTTAATTTTTACTTTTTCATTTTTTTTTTTCTTCTCGCCTTCGGGTAAAAATTTTTTTTAAATGTTACCTTTTTCTTTTTTAACGATTTTTTACTAGTTTATCTAATATATATATATTTTCTTTTTTACATTTTTTTTAGGTGTTTTCTTTTTTTTAAAATTCTTTTCTTTTCTTTTTTTTTCTTTTTTCTTTTTTTTTTTCTTTCTTACTTTTTGAACCCCTTTTTATCCCCTTTCTTCCCACTCACGATTTTGGATCTCTTCTAATTTGGTTAAAGCATATTTTCCTGGGGTTGTTGCCACCCTTTTAGTATTTTACTTGCCCCTTCATTTACTCTTATCTGGACAAAACGACAAGACGTAAAATTCAACACAAAAAAAAGAACAAGAGGCAGTACCGAAGGCTAGGGACCTAATCAATACAGACATCGGTAATATGTCAGATCTAGAGTTCAGAATGACAATTCTCAAGGTTCTAGCTGGGCTCGAAAAAGGCATGGAAGATATTAGAGAAACCCTCTCGAGAGATATAAAAGCCCTTTCTGGAGAAATAAAAGAACTAAAATCTAACCAAGTTGAAATAAAAAAAGCTGTTAATGAGGTGCAATCAAAAATGGAGGCTCTAACTGCTAGGATAAATGAGGCAGAAGAAAGAATTAGTGATATAGAAGACCAAATGACAGAGAATAAAGAAGCTGAGCAAAAGAGAGACAAACAGCTACTGGACCACGAGGGGAGAATTTGAGAGATAAGTGACACCATAAGATGAAACAACATTAGAATAATTGGGATTCCAGAAGAAGAAGAAAAAGAGAGGGGAGCAGAAGGTATACTGGAGAGAATTACTGGGGAGAATTTCCCCAATATGGCAAAGGGAACGAGCATCAAAATTCAGGAGGTTCAGAGAATGCCCCTCAAAATCAATAAGAATAGGCCCACACCCTGTCACCTAATAGTAAAATTTACAAGTCTCAGTGACAAAGAGAAAATCCTGAAAGCAGCCCGGGAAAAGAAGTCTGTAACATACAATGGTAAAAATATTAGATTGGCAGCTGACTTATCTACAGAGACCTGGCAGGCCAGAAATAGCTGGTATGATATTTTCAGAGCACTAAACGAGAAAAACATGCAGCCAAGAATACTATATCCAGCTAGGCTATCATTGAAAATAGAAGGAGAGATTAAAAGCTTCCAGGACAAACAACAACTGAAAGAATTTGCAAACCCCAAACCAGCTCTACAGGAAATATTGAAAGGGGTCCTCTAAGCAAAGAGAGAGCCTACAAGTGGTAGATCAGAAAGGAACAGAGACCATATACAGTAACAGTCACCTTGACAGGCAATACAATGGCCCTAAATTCATATCTCTCAATAGTTACCCTGAATGTGAATGGGCTAAATGCCCCTGTCAAAAGACGCAGGGTATCAGAATGGATAAAAAAACAAAACCCATCTATATGTTGCCTCCAAGAAACTCATTTTAAGCCCGAAGAAACCTCCAGATTTAAAGTGAGGGGGTGGAAAAGAATTTACCATGCTAATGGACATCAGAAGAAAGCAGGAGTGGCAATCCTTATATCAGATCAATTAGATTTTAAGCCAAAGACTATAATAAGAGATGAGGAAGGACGCTATATCATACTCAAAGGGTCTGATCAACAAGAAGATTTAACAATTTTAAATATCTATGCCCCCAACGTGGGAGCAGCCAACTATATAAACCAATTAATAACAAAATCAAAGAAACACATCAACAATAATACAATAATAGTAGGGGACTTTAACACTCCCCTCACTGAAATGGACAGGTCATCCAAGCAAAAGATCAGCAAGGAAATAAAGGCCTTAAACGACACACTGGACCAGATGGACATCACGGATATATTCAGAATATTTCATCCCAAAGCAACAGAATACACATTCTTCTCTAGTGCACATGGAACATTCTCCAGAATAGATCACATCCTCGGTCCTAAATCAGTACTCAACCAGTATCAAAAGATTGGGATCATTCCCTGCATATTTTCAGACAACAATGCTCTAAAGCTAGAACTCAACCACAAAAGGAAGTTTGAAAAAAACCAAAATATATGGAGACTAAACAGCATCCTTCTAAAGAATGAATGGGTCAACCGGGAAATTAAAGAAGAATTGAAAAAAATCATGGAAACAAATGATAATGAAAATACAACGGTTCAAAATCTGTGGGACACAACAAAGGCAGTCCTGAGAGGAAAATATATAGCGGTACAAGCCTTTCTCAAGAAACAAGAAAGGTCTCAGGTACACAATCTAACCCTACAACTAAAGGAGCTGGAGAAAGAACCAGAAAGAAACCCTAAGCCCAGCAGGAGAAGAGAAATCATAAAGATCAGAGCAGAAATCAATGAAATAGAAACCAAAAAAACAATAGAACAAATCAATGAAAGTGAGCTGGTTCTTTGAAAGAATTAAAAAAATTGACAAACCTCTGGCCCGACTTATCAAAAAGAAAAGAGAAAGGACCCAAAAAAATAAAATCATGAATGAAAGAGGAGAGATCACAACTAACACCAAAGAAATACAAACTATTATAAGAACATACTATGAGCAACTCTACGGCAATAAATTTGACAATCTGGAAGAAATGGATGCATTCCTAGAAACATATAAACTACCACAACTGAACCAGGAAGAAATAGAAAGCCTGAACAGACCCATAACCAGTAAGGAGATTGAAACAGTCATTAAAAATCTCCAAAAAAACAAAAGCCCAGGGCCAGACGGCTTCCCGGGGGAATTCTACCAAACATTTAAAGAAGAACTAATTCCTATTCTCCTAAAACTGTTCCAAAAAATAGAAATGGAAGGAAAACTTCCAAACTCATTTTAGGAGGCCAGCATCACCTTGATCCCAAAACCAGACAAGGATCCCACCAAAAAAGAGAGCTATAGACCAATATCCTTGATGAACACAGATGCGAAAATACTCAACAAAATACTAGCCAATAGGATTCAGCAGTACATTAAAAAGATTATTCACCACGACCAAGTGGGATTTATTCCAGGGCTGCAAGGTTGGTTCAACATCCGCAAATCAGTCAATGTGATACAACACATCAATAAAAGAAAGAACAAGAACCATATGATACTCTCAATAGATGCTGAAAAAGCATTTGACAAAGTACAGCATCCCTTCCTGATCAAAACTCTTCAAAGTGTAGGGATAGAGGGCACATACCTCAATATCATCAAAGCCATCTATGAAAAACCCACCGCAAATATCATTCTCAATGGAGAAAACCTGAAAGCTTTTCCACTAAGGTCAGGAACACGGCAGGGATGTCCATTATCACCACTGCTATTCAACATAGTACTAGAGGTCCTAGCTTCAGCAATCAGACAACAAAAGGAAATTAAAGGCATCCAAATCGGCAAAGAAGAAGTTAAATTATCACTCTTCGCAGATGATATGATACTATATGTGGAAAACCCAAAAGACTCTACTCCAAAACTGCTAGAACTTATACAGGAATTCAGTAAAGTGTCAGGATATCAAATCAATGCACAGAAATCAGTTGTATTTCTCTACACCAACAGCAAGACAGAAGAAAGGGAAATTAAGGAGTCAATTCCATTTACAATTGCACCCAAAACCATAAGATACCTAGGAATAAACCTAGCCAAAGAGACACAGAATCTATACTCAGAAAACTATAAAGTACTCATGAAAGAAATTGAGGAAGACACAAAGAAATGGAAAAATGTTCCATGCTCCTGGATTGGAAGAATAAATATTGTGAAAATGTCTATGCTACCTAAAGCAATCTACACATTTAATGCAATTCCTATCAAAGTACCATCCATCTTTTTCAAAGAAATGGAACAAATAATCCTAAAATTTATATGGAACCAGAAAAGACCTCGAATAGCCAAAGGGATATTGAAAAAGAAAGCCAACGTTGGTGGCATCACAATTCCAGACTTCAAGCTCTATTACAAAGCTGTCATCATCAAGACAGCATGGTACTGGCACAAAAACAGACCCATAGATCAATGGAACAGAATAGAGAGCCCAGAAATAGACCCTCAACTCTATGGTCAACTAATCTTCGACAAAGCAGGAAAGAATGTCCAATGGAAAAAAGACAGCCTCTTCAATAAGTGGTGCTGGGAAAATTGGACAGCCACATGCAGAAAAATGAAATTGGACCATTACCTTACACCACACACGAAAATAGACTCAAAATGGATGAAGGACCTCAATGTGCGAAAGGAATCCATCAAAATCCTTGAGGAGAACACAGGCAGCAACCTCTTCGACCTCAGTCGCAGCAACATCTTCCTAGGAACAACGCCAAAGGCAAGGGAAGCAAGGGCAAAAATGAACTATTGGGATTTCATCAAGATCAAAAGCTTTTGCACAGCAAAGGAAACAGTTAACAAAATCAAAAGACAACTGACAGAACGGGAGAAGATATTTGCAAACGACATATCAGATAAAGGACTAGTGTCCAGAATCTATAAAGAACTTAGCAAACTCAACACCCAAAGAACAAATAATCCAATCAAGAAATGGGCAGAGGACATGAACAGACATTTCTGCAAAGAAGACATCCAGATGGCCAAAAGACACATGAAAAAGTGCTCCATATCACTCGGCATCAGGGAAATACAAATCAAAACCACAATGCGATATCACCTCACACCAGTCAGAATGTCTAAAATCAACAAGTCAGGAAATGACAGATGCTAGAGAGGATGCGGAGAAAGGGGAACCCTCCTACACTGTTGGTGGGAATGCAAGCTGGTGCAACCTCTCTGGAAAACAGCATGGAGATTCCTCAAAATGTTGAAAATAGAACTGCCCTATGACACAGCAATTGCACTATTGGGTATTTACCCTAAAGATACAAACGTAGTGATCCAAAGGGGCAAGTGTACTCGAACGTTTATAGCAGCAATGTCCACAATAGCCCAACTATGGAACGAACCTAGATGTCCATCAACAGATGAATGGATCAAGAAGATGTGGCATATATACACAATGGAATACTATGCAGCCATCAAAAGAAATGAAATCTTGCCATTTGCGACAACATGGATGGAACTAGAGCGTATCATGCTTAGCGAAATAAGTCAAGCAGAGAAAGACAACTATCATATGATCTCCCTGATATGAGGAAGTGGTGATGCAACATGGGGGCTTAAGTGGGTACGAGAAGAATAAATGAAAGAAGATGGGATTGGGAGGGAGACAAACCATAAGTGACTCTTAATCTCACAAAACAAACTGAGGGTTGCTGGGGGGAGGGGGTTTGGTAGAAGGGGGTGGGATTATGGACATTGGGGAGGGTATGTGCTTTGGTGAGTGCTGTGAACTGTGTAAACCTGGTGATTCACAGACCTGTACCCCTGGGGATAAAAATATATGTTTATAAATAATAAAAAATTATTAAAAAAATAAAGAGATTACCATTCAACATCAAAATGAGCTATTTACAATTGGAGATTCTCAAAGTAATGATGCTGAGAAAAGAAAAGCCAGGCAATGAATAGTATATACTGTGTGATTCCATGACTATAAAAAATCTAGAAAATACAAATTTATATATAGTCACAGTCATCAAATATTTTGGTGAGATTTTAGTGCGTTCTTCTGTGCTCCCATAGCTTCCTACACTGGGATCTCCGAGCATTTGTTACACCATGTGAAAATATGAACTCTTTTTCTTTATTCTGTCTTACTAGAATAAGAGTCCTTGAACTTTTATGGACATTTGAACTCTCAGTTATTAGCAGAAATTCTACCACACAGTAAGTTTCCAAATATAAAAGCCAGAGTTTTACAATGACTTCTAAGCTTTTACATGATCTAGCCACTCATTTAACCTCTGTGACGTCTTTCCCTGCTACTCTTCAGTCACTCACAGTGGCCTCCTTGCTATTCCTCAGATATGCCAGGCATGATCCAACCTTACGGCCCTCAAGATAGCCAATTCCTTTGTCTGGAGTGACCTTATTGCTGATAGTTCTGGGCAAATTCATCACCTTTCCATACCTTTGTTCAATTGTCAGCTTCATTGTAACTACCCTGATCTTCCCATTAAAAATTTTAACTCCCCAACGCCTGCCTAGCAACCTTGATTTCTCTCACCCTGATCGAATTTTTCTTTTTCCCCATTGTACTCATCATTTTTGAATGCACTATGCAATTTTTATTAAGGTTTATAGCATTTAATTGTCTCACCCATTAAAATAAAAGTTTTACAAAGCCAAGTATTTCATTGACCAGTGTAGTCTGAAGTAATATCTGCCATATAATAGGTTCAATAGACAATTGGTAAATTTTTGAATAAATTAATGTTGAGAGTATACTGAATTTCATATGTCATTTCAATAATTTTTTCAAAAAAATAAACTATGTAAAACATACCTTAAATTTACTTTCAAAATATTTTTTAGCATATAATGGACAATATACATAAGCCTTAAAGAAACAATCATATAAATAACCATTTCATACATACTTAAAAATTGAATTATACCACACTCCTAGATCCTCTCTGAACCCTCTAAAATAACCCTTCAAAGGAAATACATTTTTAAAAATAACAGATTTTTTGGCAAATAACTTAATAAAATATACGTTTCATTCATCTATATAGATCAAAATAAATTTTTTTAATAAGCATGAAATTATAACTCTGAAGTGTGCTAAAATGAAACCACCTGCTAAGGGTGAGAGAACAAAAATAAACATCATTTTTCCAAATAAGAGGAATTTATTACCTTTGAATCAAAGCATGTGGATTTGTTCAAACTGGCAATAAAGGAATATGGAGACACAAACCATAGAAAGTCATATTTTAGATTTCTAAGAGACTTCAAAGTGAAGAGTATACATTCACTTCTCACTTATTGCTCCTACATACTCATGAATTTGAGAGAAAAAATAGGTGCTGTGTGTCTTAGCAACTAATGGGATATATTTTGATATTTACATGCTTACACATATTGTGTGTTATAGTCTTCTCTTTTACATGTTGTAAAAGGGTTAACCCCTTTTCTGCAGGGATCTGAAAATGTGAAACAGTGCCTGAGTAGCTGAATTCATCTAATTCGAATTTCTTGCAGGTCTGAGACCTATTGTTTTTCACTTGACTGCCTCCTTTTTCATCTGCCAATTGGTTACAAATTCTGGTACTGAAGAGAATACATTGGGGCTGGTGGCTCAGTGGGTTAAAGCCTCTGCCTTCAGTTCAGGTCATGATCTCGGGATCCTGGGATCGAGCTCCACATCGGGACATAATGTAATGACAGATAGTTTATATGGGAGCCCTTTGGCTACTCTGGTGGATGAATGTTTTTAAATTAGTTTTTCATGGACATGGGGAGTTAGAGATGAGAAGGGAGGTGGGGGAAATTGGAAGGGGAGCTGAACCAAGAGAGACTAAGGACTCTGAAAAACAATCTGAGGGTTTTGAAGGGGCGGGGGGTTGGTAGGTTGGGGTACCAGGTGGTGGGTATTATAGAGGGCACTGCTTGCATGGACCACTGGGTGTGGTGCAAAAAGAATGAATACTGTTATGCTGAAAATAAATAAAAAATAAATTTAAAAAATATTAGTTTTTTGTAAACTACAAAAAAAAAAAAGAAAAACACTCCCATTTATACCAATGAAAGAGGCATTCAAAGACATTGTGGGGGCACAGGGATCCAATTAAGGGGGACAAGTTTAAGGTTTGCCTGGTCCCCTAAAAATTAATGGCACTAGAGAAGATGAGCTTTGGGAATTATAGCTTAATGGATACAATGTGTACAAAGCTTCAGTGAGTCATGGTGGGAAGAGGCCATGAGGGCAGCAAATACAGTCTTAGATGATGTCATTAATAGTACTACAGGCTCTAGATTTCCTGTGGTGGTGTTCTTGGCAAGACCAGCCCGGCCAAAGTGGATACTCACAACCTGGAACAGAGGGTCTTGGAGATCCCAGCACGTGAGGTATGATGAGAGGGTAAAATGATAGGAGGTGTCCTTTGGAAGGACTGTCTCCTTGACTTTAAAAGGGAGAACCCAAATCTGTAGGTGAAATCTTTTTGGCTACAAAGAGGGCCGAGGCCTCCTAAGGTCAAGGTCTCCTCGTCACTTGCAAAGATGTCGAAGAACATATTCAGACATTTCAAAGATGTCCTCATGTCCATCGGTTCCCACTCTGGAATTCTCTCAATAAGGTGAGAGTTCCTCTAGCTGAAAAAAAGATCTAAAAAGACTTCCCTTTCTCATGTAATTTCTGTAACCTCCAGGACACACCCACCTCCCCCTTCCAGCTCTGTAATGAAGCCACAGCTGGTGCCAATTTGTGGAACTCCTTAAAGGCTATTCTCCCTTATATACCCCCGGACCAAGTTCCCATGCTCCCTCACCTGATTTCCTGCACTCACCTCCCACCTGGAGTGTTCACACCTGCAAGTGCCTTTTACCAACCCCTTTGCCAAAAGGCAGCCAGAGTGACCTTTCAAAGACCTATCAGTTCCTGGCATTTGTCTCCATAGAAATCTGTACTGATCTTCTAACAAATTCTCAGTCCTCCAAAGGCACCCATAATCCTCCCATCAGTCTCTTCATACCCCTCAAACTGACTGATGCCTGTTCTGCCCCATCTCTCTGCCCTTCAACCACACTGCCTCCCTCTTCCTGAGGAGACCCCTCATGGCGCCTGCCTGCAAGCACAGGTGATTCCCATTGATGTGAACACCCTCTTCCTCTCCCCCATCTCCCCACTCCAGTTACTCCCACTTATTCGTGAGCTCACAAGCCCCATGGTACACACTCTCCATGCAGCCTGCTCTCTCTTTTCTAGCACTGGCCTCCATTTCTAGCTGTGGTTGTGTCGTGGATGTCCCTCCCCAGCCAGCCTCCAAGCTCTCCTTCCCTTTAGCTCCAACACCTGACACAGTGCCTGGCACGTAGTAAGTCCTGGCTAGCTTCTGAGAGCCTCACTGAGGGATTGAAAGCATTTTAAAAATGTCACCACGTAGGCTCCAGTAGTCTTAGCAACTAATGGGATATATTTTGATATTTACATGCTTACACATATTATGTGTTATAGTCTTCTCTTTTACATGCTGTAAAAAGGTTAACCCCTTTTCTGCAGAGATCTAAAAATGTGAAACAGTGCCTGAGTAGCTGAATTCATCTAATTCGAATTTCTTGCAGGTCTAAGACCTATTGTTTTTCACTTGACTGCCTCCTTTTTCATCTGTCAATTGGTTACAAATTCTGGTACTGAAGAGAATACATTGGGGCTGGTGGCTCAGTGGGTTAAAGCCTCTGCCTTCAGTTCAGGTCATGATCTCAGGATCCTGGGACCGAGCTCCACATCGGGACATAATGTAACGACAGATACTTTATATGGGAGCCCTTTGGATACTCTGGTGGATCAATGTTTTTAAATTAATTTTTCATGGACATGGGGAGTTAGAGACGAGAAGGGAGGTGGGGGAAATTGGAAGGGGAGCTGAACCATGAGAGACTATGGACTCTGAAAAACTATATGAGGGTTTTGAAGGGGCGGGGGTTTGGGAGGTTGGGGTACCAGGTGGTAGGTATTATAGAGGGCACTGCATGCATGGAGCACTGGGTGTGGTGCAAAAAGAATGAATACTGTTATGCTGAAAATAAATAAAAAATAAATTAAAAAAATATTAGTTTTTCGTAAACTACAAAAAAAATGAAAAGCACTCCCATTTATAGCGTGCACTTTATTGTTCACAAAGCACGTGGCAACAATAAAAATAATGATGGGTTACCTTTACAATTCATAGAAAAGGAGGTACAGGGAAGTTGAATGAAAGGGAATAACAAAGTACGTTCATAAGTCAATCTTCCTTGTAAAAAAATTAACCTGAAAGTGCGTTTCTGCCACCTCTCTCCTCTGTGATATGATAAAGAACGACCATGAGGTTTTGAAAAGCATAATAGCTTTACACCAACTCTTGAGCTTTTATTTATTTATTTATTGCTAACAAGATACCTTGATTTGATATGCAGTTCCTGACAACCAAAGTCAAATAATTCCATCTTCATGAAAAGTCAGAAAGAACCACAAACCAAACCTCAAAATAGATTCAAAGAGAAAATACTCTCTAAAAACTTTCCCTTCCTGGGGCACTGGAGTGGCTCAGTGAGTTAAAGCCTCTGCGTTTGGCTCAGGTCATGATTCTAGGGTCCTGGGATTGAGCCCCATGTATGACTCTCTGCTCAGTGGGGAGCCTGCTTCCACCTCTCTCTCTCTCTCTCTCTGCCTGCTCTCTGCCTACTTGTGATCTCTCTGTCAAATAAATAAATAAAATACTTCTTCGGACACCCAGCAGGAACTTCTTCTCTCGGCCTGGTATTACTTCAATGGCCTATTCCAGAGAATAAGACACTAAACTACTGAGTGCCATGGGCCTCAGAACCACGAAAGGGATCATGAGGGGCACAAAGCATGCCTCTGGTCACCAAAAGGGTATGGAAACATTTGCTGCTTTTCTGCATTTTTCAAAGCTGAGTTTTTAGCTGGAGGCTGCTCCTTTATGATAAATTGCTGATACCGTATAGTAAAAGCTATTATATGATCTTTTACAAACCATTTCCTATCTTTGCATTCCCATGTGCCAATACAGACACGGATTATTTAAAACCCTGAAGAGAGTGCTCTTGCATTTAAATTGCCTGTAACCTTCGTTTAATAGATTTATGATTGATAATAGATTTAGTTAAAATATAACTATTTTAAATATTTACTCTCAGTAAACGATTTCAACCTATGCTCATTTAAGTAACTTGGTGCATAATCCCTTTTCTATTAAACCATAGTGCAAGGACCAATGCCGCGTTTCTGAGAGAACCCCAAGCTATTTTTCTAGAATGGCCATATGCGTATATATCAGGCGTCCTGTTTTCACTCCCTTTGTGGAGCACCTACCCTGGAGGTCATGTAATAAGCAATGACCAAAAAACAATAAAAAAACCCAAACATGCAGGTCGAAGTGTCATCCCTGCCTGGAGATGAGTAGACTGCTGACAGAGATCCTGGGCAGGCATCTCAGCCCAGGCCTGTGCTGGGGAAGCTGGTTCCTGGCTTTGGGCTCAATCTGGAAGCCAGCAAACTGACCCGAGAGTGCAGCCAGGGTTAACAGGACTGATGATCTTTTTGCAGCCAGGCCACGTGCGGACACCCGCTCAGGGAGCAAGGCTAGGAGGCTGCCCAGCGCTGGCGCTGGTAAGGCTTGCAGCCCCCCAGGGCTTCGCCCCGCGCCCAATCCCGGGCCGGGCCTCAGGAGGGAGGGGGGCGGGGGCAGCGCAGAGAAGGGGCTTTGCTAATTTCCAAAGCAGGAAGTGAGCTCAAGGAGGACTCAGGAAGGAGGGGGGCGGGGGCGGGTCGAAGTCCTCCGGCCAAAAGGGCTTTGCTAATTGCCTAAGTGGGAAGTGAGCTCAGGGAGGATGTGGCGGAGAGTCCGGGAGGAGTTGGAGGGGCTGGCGGAGGAGGGGCGCGCAGCGCACCGGTGCTGTGCTGGGCCCCAGTCGGGACTGCAGGACCCACCAGACTCGCCGTCGGAGTGCTGCCGTGTGAGGCCCCGCTGTTCCGCTTCCGCTGCCTGCTGCCCCTCCCAACCCAAGGCTTCTCCGGACCACCCTCTGCTCAAGGTAAAGTGACACCGCGCCGCGCCCTCACCTGGAGCAGTAAGCATGGGAGGAGACCTGGGGGCGGGGAGGGGGGTGGTCCAGGCCCAGCCTCCCGCAAACCCCAGGGCACCGGGACCACCCCGGATGCTGCGCCGAACCGGGGTCCGCATTGGGTTGAGCTGGGGACAGCGCCTTGCGAGGTGCCCCCCGCCAGAGGGCGGGCTAGCCCCCATTGTTCGGCACCCCCACGCTCGCGAGCTGAAGACCCCCTTCCCTCCCCCGCCGTGGCCCTGCTGCTTTTGTTCTGGACTTGGGATCCCAGATGGAAACTAGTCCCTCAGACCTCCCTGGCAGCAAGGAGGGCAGGGAGGGATTCTTGGTTTTCTGCCCTGGCTCTCCCTCTCTCCCCATTCACATGCCTTCTGGCTTCCCTTTCCTCTCCTCATTGTCAGTTTTATTAAATGGTTTTCTTCTGCATGTTGACCCGCAGAGCTATTTCATGAATGAATATACATGAAACTGAGTCGGAGCCCACCTGTGAGAGCCCACCTGTAGAGGCCTTTCATTAGAATGGTCTCTGGTTCTAGCCTCAGTTCAGAATACTGCATGTACCTGAGGACCGAGTCCAGATGTTTCTTTCATCTCTGACTTGAATTTGAAATCCTCCTCAGACTTCAGTTTCCAGGATTTCTCCAGTCCTTGCTCTCCCACTGTCTTGGTGGGGATCCGCCATGAGTGTTGAACCCAGGAATGAATGAATGATATATACCCCAGATCGCTGGGGCTTTGTCTTGTTTTGCTGAGGTTGGAAAGGCTTGGGATAGACCCCCTGTATGCAGATACAGAGCTGCATGCAATTGCTTAGATAAACGTGTTCCCCACTTAATTGCTTGGGCATTGGACATTTTGCCCTTAACCTGTGGCTTGAGCAGTTAGGAGGAGACAATCTGGAGGTGAATCAGAAGATGGCTGAATCCACATGGTGGTGGTCTGGGTTTGGGAGATTTTCCTGGAGATTCAAACGAAAGATCTAAATTCTTCCAGTGGGGAGTGGTAAACATTTTATCGATGGGAGATGGAAAATAAATGGTCTGGTTAACCTTTCCCTCCCCCTCAAAACCCATTATTTGAAAAACAAAAAGGGAAGTGAAGGGAGAAATCCTCCCACTCCCATCCCCACTCACCTCCATAGCCATCTCCTCTTCCAAGAACCTAACAGACAAGGTGCCAAGAAGTGTTAGGTACCAGCAGTGGTCTCAGATCTCATTCAAGGATCATGGTGAAAGGCATTAAAGAGATTGTGGGGGCACAGGGATACAATTAAGGGGGACAAGTTTAACCTTTGCCTGGTCCCCTAAAAATTAATGGCACTAGAGAAGATGAGCTTTGGGAACTATAGCTTAATGGATACAATGTGTAAAAAGCTTCAGTGAGTCATGGTGGGAAGAGGCCATGAGGGCAGCAAATACAGTCTTAGATGATGTCATTAATAGTACTACAGGCTCTAGATTTCCTGTGGTGGTGTTCTTGGCAAGACCAGCCCGGCCAAAGTGGATACTCACAACCTGGAACAGAGGGTCTTGGAGATCCCAGCACGTGAGGTATGATGAGAGGGTAAAATGATAGGAGGTGTCCTTTGGAAGGACTGTCTCCTTGACTTTAAAAGGGAGAACCCAAATCTGTAGGTGAAATCTTTTTGGCTACAAAGAGGGCCGAGGCCTCCTAAGGTCAAGGTCTCCTCGTCACTTGCAAAGATGTCGAAGAACATATTCAGACATTTCAAAGATGTCCTCATGTCCATCGGTTCCCACTCTGGAATTCTCTCAATAAGGTGAGAGTTCCTCTAGCTGAAAAAAAGATCTAAAAAGACTTCCCTTTCTCATGTAATTTCTGTAACCTCCAGGACACACCCACCTCCCCCTTCCAGCTCTGTAATGAAGCCACAGCTGGTGCCAATTTGTGGAACTCCTTAAAGGCTATTCTCCCTTATATACCCCCGGACCAAGTTCCCATGCTCCCTCACCTGATTTCCTGCACTCACCTCCCACCTGGAGTGTTCACACCTGCAAGTGCCTTTTACCAACCCCTTTGCCAAAAGGCAGCCAGAGTGACCTTTCAAAGACCTATCAGTTCCTGGCATTTGTCTCCATAGAAATCTGTACTGATCTTCTAACAAATTCTCAGTCCTCCAAAGGCACCCATAATCCTCCCATCAGTCTCTTCATACCCCTCAAACTGACTGATGCCTGTTCTGCCCCATCTCTCTGCCCTTCAACCACACTGCCTCCCTCTTCCTGAGGAGACCCCTCATGGCGCCTGCCTGCAAGCACAGGTGATTCCCATTGATGTGAACACCCTCTTCCTCTCCCCCATCTCCCCACTCCAGTTACTCCCACTTATTCGTGAGCTCACAAGCCCCATGGTACACACTCTCCATGCAGCCTGCTCTCTCTTTTCTAGCACTGGCCTCCATTTCTAGCTGTGGTTGTGTCGTGGATGTCCCTCCCCAGCCAGCCTCCAAGCTCTCCTTCCCTTTAGCTCCAACACCTGACACAGTGCCTGGCACGTAGTAAGTCCTGGCTAGCTTCTGAGAGCCTCACTGAGGGATTGAAAGCATTTTAAAAATGTCACCACGTAGGCTCCAAACTGTAGGCAGAAAAAGCTTTGCCAGGATTGACATTTTAGAGACGTATTCATCAAGTTGGATGTGTTCACTGACTTTACCTTGTAAAATTTAAAACAAAAAAAAGGACCTTTGTATCGCTTCGCATCTACCGAAGGCACATGTATACTATTAGACCACGTTATGAGCTTAATGGAAGGAGACAAGATGTTTTCGCTAAAAAAATGTCTAAGACTGTTGAGGTCAAGTGGGAGGAAATAGTCCGTTTGTGGGAGCATTGCTATCTTACTCTATCACAGCTGCTAATAAAAATCTGACACGGGGTGAGTCAGAATTGTCTGTCTGAGATGAGTTAGATCTGGCTCATGTTCCTACAGACATGAAAGCCAGGAACGAAGAAGGAGGCTTTGAAAGCCTGTGTTAAGGAGGCGGTGTGGTTCACTGCGATGAGCTAAGTGCCCAGGGCCACAGGCAGACATGCGGGCCTGTGTCCTTCCTTTGTTCTGAGGTCCCTCTTGCACCATGTGGTGAGGCTGGTGGCTGGGAGCAGCTCAGGACAGGACCTGGTGGCATCTTACCTCTCCCACCCTCCTGTGGGCTCCAGTGGGCTCCAGTAGGTCCCAGGGGACAGCCTACCTTCCTTGCAAATCCCAGTAGCACTGGGAGCAGAAACTGGGACCAAAGAGTGAGCACCCTGTTTGACAAGCTGGACCAGCACCTCTTCTTCAGATGCAGGGGGAGCCCTGGCATGCTGACTCCTCCCTTCTCCCTTTCCCCTTTCCTCTCTTCCTCCCTCTTCCCTTCCCCTCTCTCCTTCCCTGGTGGTGCCCTTTCCCAATGCCCACTTCATCCCTTTTCCTTTCTACATGCCTGTCTTCTAGAGTTTCTTCTCTTTCCTCCCCATTACTTCCCTTCATCTGAATCTCCTCTTTGGTCCTTTTGTCCCTGCTCTCTGCTCCTCCTCCCCTTCCCTGGCCCCTGTTCAGCTCCATCCCACCTGCAGGCAGAGCTGGACTAACATGCTCACTTGCTAGCTCAGCCACCCTCCAGAGAAGTCACTCTTTGGTGGCCACCTTCCTGACCCCCTGGTCCCTTCTCCACTTGTTCAGATATTGCTCTGAAGTCTGAGGAGGACAGAGCGGGGCTGCCACAGAATCAGGCCAGAGGAGAAACCAAATCATGTGTCCACACTGTCCCCCATCACTGCTGCTCTGAGAGCTTTCGGAGTCCTCAACAGGGCTAGGATTTAGGGGCTTCTTCAGAACCGGGAGTGAAAACAACCATAGGTAAAAAGAAAAGCTATGGCCCCCACATAAAAATAACAATCACAAATGAAAACTATGTTAACTCTGAAGTCCCAAAGTCCAAGAATTGCCTTGAATCTGTCACTAGAAAGCACCCAAGGCCTCACTCTCTGGGTTCTGGGTGCCCTGGGAATGGCAGGAGCCTCTGACAGGCCCGTGGGGGTGCCAAACGTTGGGGGCTAGCCCTCCCGCTGTGGGGGGGGTACCTCCTGCGGCGCTTTTGAAGGCCTGACCCCTTGCGGAGGGGATGCTGCGCTGCGTTGGGGTGGTCCCGGTGCCCTGCGGTTCTCGGGAGTCTGGGCCCCGACACCCGCCCGCCCCCCCCCCCCGCTCGTGGCCCACGTTTTCTGCTCCAGGTGAGGGCGCAGCGCAGTGTCACTTTACCTGTGAGCAGAAGGTCCTCCGGAGAAGCAATGGGACTGGGAGGGGCTGGTGGCGGCGGGAACGGGACAGCGCGGCCTCTGGGGCTATGCTGGAGCGCGGGAGCTCAGGGGCGGCGAGTATGGTGGGTCCTGCAGTCCCGACTGGGCCGCTGCACAGCACCCTGGTGCTGTGCGCCCCTCCTCCGCCAGCCCCTCCACCTCCTCCCAAACTCTCCACCTCGTCCTCTGTGAGCTCACTTGCTGCCTTGGCAATTAGCAAAGCCCCTTCTCTGGGTCGCCCCCCGACCCACCCCCGCCCCCCTCCCTCCTGAGTTCTCTGTGAGCTCTCTTCCCGCTTTGGCAATTAGCAAAGCCCCTTCTCTACGCCGCCCCTGCCCCCCTCCCTCCTGAGGCCCCGCCCGGGCTGGGGTGTGGGGCGAAGCCCTGGGAGGCTGAAACTGTTGCCAGCGCCAGCGCTGGGCAGCCTCCTAGCCTGGATCCCTGAGCAGGTGTCCGCACGCGGCCTAGCTGCAAAAAGATCATCAGTCCTGTTAACCCTGGCTGCACTCTCGGGTCAGTTTGCAGGCTTCCAGATTGAGCCCAAATCCACCATGTGGATTCAGCCATCTTCTGATTCACCTCCAGATTGTCTCCTCCTAACTGCTCAAGCCACAGGTTAAGGGCAAAATGGGGAACACGTTTATCTAAGCAATTGCATGCAGCTCTGTATCTGCATACAGGGGGTCTATCCCAAGCCTTTCCAACCTCAGCAAAACAAGACAAAGCCCCAGCGATCTGGGGTATATATCATTCATTCATTCCTGGGTTCAACACTCATGGCGGATCCCCACCAAGACAGTGGGAGAGCAAGGACTGGAGAAATCCTGGAAACTGAAGTCTGAGGAGGATTTCAAATTCAAGTCAGAGATGAAAGAAACATCTGGACTCGGTCCTCAGGTACATGCAGTATTCTGAACTGAGGCTAGAACCAGAGACCATTCTAATGAAAGGCCTCTACAGGTGGGCTCTCACAGGTGGGCTCCGACTCAGTTTCATGTATATTCATTCATGAAATAGCTCTGCGGGTCAACATGCAGAAGAAAACCATTTAATAAAACTGACAATGAGGAGAGGAAAGGGAAGCCAGAAGGCATGTGAATGGGGAGAGAGGGAGAGCCAGGGCAGAAAACCAAGAATCCCTCCCTGCCCTCCTTGCTGCCAGGGAGGTCTGAGGGACTAGTTTCCATCTGGGATCCCAAGTCCAGAACAAAAGCAGCAGGGCCACGGCGGGGGAGGGAAGGGGGTCTTCAGCTCGCGAGCGTGGGGGTGCCGAACAATGGGGGCTAGCCCGCCCTCTGGCGGGGGGCACCTCGCAAGGCGCTGTCCCCAGCTCAACCCAATGCGGACCCCGGTTCGGCGCAGCATCCGGGGTGGTCCCGGTGCCCTGGGGTTTGCGGGAGGCTGGGCCTGGACCACCCCCCTCCCCGCCCCCAGGTCTCCTCCCATGCTTACTGCTCCAGGTGAGGGCGCGGCGCGGTGTCACTTTACCTTGAGCAGAGGGTGGTCCGGAGAAGCCTTGGGTTGGGAGGGGCAGCAGGCAGCGGAAGCGGAACAGCGGGGCCTCACACGGCAGCACTCCGACGGCGAGTCTGGTGGGTCCTGCAGTCCCGACTGGGGCCCAGCACAGCACCGGTGCGCTGCGCGCCCCTCCTCCGCCAGCCCCTCCAACTCCTCCCGGACTCTCCGCCACATCCTCCCTGAGCTCACTTCCCACTTAGGCAATTAGCAAAGCCCTTTTGGCCGGAGGACTTCGACCCGCCCCCGCCCCCCTCCTTCCTGAGTCCTCCTTGAGCTCACTTCCTGCTTTGGAAATTAGCAAAGCCCCTTCTCTGCGCTGCCCCCGCCCCCCTCCCTCCTGAGGCCCGGCCCGGGATTGGGCGCGGGGCGAAGCCCTGGGGGGCTGCAAGCCTTACCAGCGCCAGCGCTGGGCAGCCTCCTAGCCTTGCTCCCTGAGCGGGTGTCCGCACGTGGCCTGGCTGCAAAAAGATCATCAGTCCTGTTAACCCTGGCTGCACTCTCGGGTCAGTTTGCTGGCTTCCAGATTGAGCCCAAAGCCAGGAACCAGCTTCCCCAGCACAGGCCTGGGCTGAGATGCCTGCCCAGGATCTCTGTCAGCAGTCTACTCATCTCCAGGCAGGGATGACACTTCGACCTGCATGTTTGGGTTTTTTTATTGTTTTTTGGTCATTGCTTATTACATGACCTCCAGGGTAGGTGCTCCACAAAGGGAGTGAAAACAGGACGCCTGATATATACGCATATGGCCATTCTAGAAAAATAGCTTGGGGTTCTCTCAGAAACGCGGCATTGGTCCTTGCACTATGGTTTAATAGAAAAGGGATTATGCACCAAGTTACTTAAATGAGCATAGGTTGAAATCGTTTACTGAGAGTAAATATTTAAAATAGTTATATTTTAACTAAATCTATTATCAATCATAAATCTATTAAACGAAGGTTACAGGCAATTTAAATGCAAGAGCACTCTCTTCAGGGTTTTAAATAATCCGTGTCTGTATTGGCACATGGGAATGCAAAGATAGGAAATGGTTTGTAAAAGATCATATAATAGCTTTTACTATACGGTATCAGCAATTTATCATAAAGGAGCAGCCTCCAGCTAAAAACTCAGCTTTGAAAAATGCAGAAAAGCAGCAAATGTTTCCATACCCTTTTGGTGACCAGAGGCATGCTTTGTGCCCCTCATGATCCCTTTCGTGGTTCTGAGGCCCATGGCACTCAGTAGTTTAGTGTCTTATTCTCTGGAATAGGCCATTGAAGTAATACCAGGCCGAGAGAAGAAGTTCCTGCTGGGTGTCCGAAGAAGTATTTTATTTATTTATTTGACAGAGAGATCACAAGTAGGCAGAGAGCAGGCAGAGAGAGAGAGAGAGAGAGGTGGAAGCAGGCTCCCCACTGAGCAGAGAGTCATACATGGGGCTCAATCCCAGGACCCTAGAATCATGACCTGAGCCAAACGCAGAGGCTTTAACTCACTGAGCCACTCCAGTGCCCCAGGAAGGGAAAGTTTTTAGAGAGTATTTTCTCTTTGAATCTATTTTGAGGTTTGGTTTGTGGTTCTTTCTGACTTTTCATGAAGATGGAATTATTTGACTTTGGTTGTCAGGAACTGCATATCAAATCAAGGTATCTTGTTAGCAATAAATAAATAAATAAAAGCTCAAGAGTTGGTGTAAAGCTATTATGCTTTTCAAAACCTCATGGTCGTTCTTTATCATATCACAGAGGAGAGAGGTGGCAGAAACGCACTTTCAGGTTAATTTTTTTACAAGGAAGATTGACTTATGAACGTACTTTGTTATTCCCTTTCATTCAACTTCCCTGTACCTCCTTTTCTATGAATTGTAAAGGTAACCCATCATTATTTTTATTGTTGCCACGTGCTTTGTGAACAATAAAGTGCACGCTATAAATGGGAGTGCTTTTCATTTTTTTTGTAGTTTACGAAAAACTAATATTTTTTTAATTTATTTTTTATTTATTTTCAGCATAACAGTATTCATTCTTTTTGCACCACACCCAGTGCTCCATGCATGCAGTGCCCTCTATAATACCTACCACCTGGTACCCCAACCTCCCAAACCCCCGCCCCTTCAAAACCCTCATATAGTTTTTCAGAGTCCATAGTCTCTCATGGTTCAGCTCCCCTTCCAATTTCCCCCACCTCCCTTCTCGTCTCTAACTCCCCATGTCCATGAAAAATTAATTTAAAAACATTGATCCACCAGAGTATCCAAAGGGCTCCCATATAAAGTATCTGTCGTTACATTATGTCCCGATGTGGAGCTCGGTCCCAGGATCCTGAGATCATGACCTGAACTGAAGGCAGAGGCTTTAACCCACTGAGCCACCAGCCCCAATGTATTCTCTTCAGTACCAGAATTTGTAACCAATTGACAGATGAAAAAGGAGGCAGTCAAGTGAAAAACAATAGGTCTTAGACCTGCAAGAAATTCGAATTAGATGAATTCAGCTACTCAGGCACTGTTTCACATTTTTAGATCTCTGCAGAAAAGGGGTTAACCTTTTTACAGCATGTAAAAGAGAAGACTATAACACATAATATGTGTAAGCATGTAAATATCAAAATATATCCCATTAGTTGCTAAGACTACTGGAGCCTACGTGGTGACATTTTTAAAATGCTTTCAATCCCTCAGTGAGGCTCTCAGAAGCTAGCCAGGACTTACTACGTGCCAGGCACTGTGTCAGGTGTTGGAGCTAAAGGGAAGGAGAGCTTGGAGGCTGGCTGGGGAGGGACATCCACGACACAACCACAGCTAGAAATGGAGGCCAGTGCTAGAAAAGAGAGAGCAGGCTGCATGGAGAGTGTGTACCATGGGGCTTGTGAGCTCACGAATAAGTGGGAGTAACTGGAGTGGGGAGATGGGGGAGAGGAAGAGGGTGTTCACATCAATGGGAATCACCTGTGCTTGCAGGCAGGCGCCATGAGGGGTCTCCTCAGGAAGAGGGAGGCAGTGTGGTTGAAGGGCAGAGAGATGGGGCAGAACAGGCATCAGTCAGTTTGAGGGGTATGAAGAGACTGATGGGAGGATTATGGGTGCCTTTGGAGGACTGAGAATTTGTTAGAAGATCAGTACAGATTTCTATGGAGACAAATGCCAGGAACTGATAGGTCTTTGAAAGGTCACTCTGGCTGCCTTTTGGCAAAGGGGTTGGTAAAAGGCACTTGCAGGTGTGAACACTCCAGGTGGGAGGTGAGTGCAGGAAATCAGGTGAGGGAGCATGGGAACTTGGTCCGGGGGTATATAAGGGAGAATAGCCTTTAAGGAGTTCCACAAATTGGCACCAGCTGTGGCTTCATTACAGAGCTGGAAGGGGGAGGTGGGTGTGTCCTGGAGGTTACAGAAATTACATGAGAAAGGGAAGTCTTTTTAGATCTTTTTTTCAGCTAGAGGAACTCTCACCTTATTGAGAGAATTCCAGAGTGGGAACCGATGGACATGAGGACATCTTTGAAATGTCTGAATATGTTCTTCGACATCTTTGCAAGTGACGAGGAGACCTTGACCTTAGGAGGCCTCGGCCCTCTTTGTAGCCAAAAAGATTTCACCTACAGATTTGGGTTCTCCCTTTTAAAGTCAAGGAGACAGTCCTTCCAAAGGACACCTCCTATCATTTTACCCTCTCATCATACCTCACGTGCTGGGATCTCCAAGACCCTCTGTTCCAGGTTGTGAGTATCCACTTTGGCCGGGCTGGTCTTGCCAAGAACACCACCACAGGAAATCTAGAGCCTGTAGTACTATTAATGACATCATCTAAGACTGTATTTGCTGCCCTCATGGCCTCTTCCCACCATGACTCACTGAAGCTTTGTACACATTGTATCCATTAAGCTATAATTCCCAAAGCTCATCTTCTCTAGTGCCATTAATTTTTAGGGGACCAGGCAAACCTTAAACTTGTCCCCCTTAATTGGATCCCTGTGCCCCCACAATGTCTTTGAATGCCTCTTTCATTGGTATAAATGGGAGTGTTTTTCTTTTTTTTTTTTGTAGTTTACAAAAAACTAATATTTTTTAAATTTATTTTTTATTTATTTTCAGCATAACAGTATTCATTCTTTTTGCACCACACCCAGTGGTCCATGCAAGCAGTGCCCTCTATAATACCCACCACCTGGTACCCCAACCTACCAACCCCCCGCCCCTTCAAAACCCTCAGATTGTTTTTCAGAGTCCTTAGTCTCTCTTGGTTCAGCTCCCCTTCCAATTTCCCCCACCTCCCTTCTCATCTCTAACTCCCCATGTCCATGAAAAACTAATTTAAAAACATTCATCCACCAGAGTAGCCAAAGGGCTCCCATATAAACTATCTGTCATTACATTATGTCCCGATGTGGAGCTCGATCCCAGGATCCCGAGATCATGACCTGAACTGAAGGCAGAGGCTTTAACCCACTGAGCCACCAGCCCCAATGTATTCTCTTCAGTACCAGAATTTGTAACCAATTGGCAGATGAAAAAGGAGGCAGTCAAGTGAAAAACAATAGGTCTCAGACCTGCAAGAAATTCGAATTAGATGAATTCAGCTACTCAGGCACTGTTTCACATTTTCAGATCCCTGCAGAAAAGGGGTTAACCCTTTTACAACATGTAAAAGAGAAGACTATAACACACAATATGTGTAAGCATGTAAATATCAAAATATATCCCATTAGTTGCTAAGACACACAGCACCTATTTTTTCTCTCAAATTCATGAGTATGTAGGAGCAATAAGTGAGAAGTGAATGTATACTCTTCACTTTGAAGTCTCTTAGAAATCTAAAATATGACTTTCTATGGTTTGTGTCTCCATATTCCTTTATTGCCAGTTTGAACAAATCCACATGCTTTGATTCAAAGGTAATAAATTCCTCTTATTTGGAAAAATGATGTTTATTTTTGTTCTCTCACCCTTAGCAGGTGGTTTCATTTTAGCACACTTCAGAGTTATAATTTCATGCTTATTAAAAAAATTTATTTTGATCTATATAGATGAATGAAACGTATATTTTATTAAGTTATTTGCCAAAAAATCTGTTATTTTTAAAAATGTATTTCCTTTGAAGGGTTATTTTAGAGGGTTCAGAGAGGATCTAGGAGTGTGGTATAATTCAATTTTTAAGTATGTATGAAATGGTTATTTATATGATTGTTTCTTTAAGGCTTATGTATATTGTCCATTATATGCTAAAAAATATTTTGAAAGTAAATTTAAGGTATGTTTTACATAGTTTATTTTTTTGAAAAAATTATTGAAATGACATATGAAATTCAGTATACTCTCAACATTAATTTATTCAAAAATTTACCAATTGTCTATTGAACCTATTATATGGCAGATATTACTTCAGACTACACTGGTCAATGAAATACTTGGCTTTGTAAAACTTTTATTTTAATGGGTGAGACAATTAAATGCTATAAACCTTAATAAAAATTGCATAGTGCATTCAAAAATGATGAGTACAATGGGGAAAAAGAAAAATTCGATCAGGGTGAGAGAAATCAAGGTTGCTAGGCAGGCGTTGGGGAGTTAAAATTTTTAATGGGAAGATCAGGGTAGTTACAATGAAGCTGACAATTGAACAAAGGTATGGAAAGGTGATGAATTTGCCCAGAACTATCAGCAATAAGGTCACTCCAGACAAAGGAATTGGCTATCTTGAGGGCCGTAAGGTTGGATCATGCCTGGCATATCTGAGGAATAGCAAGGAGGCCACTGTGAGTGACTGAAGAGTAGCAGGGAAAGACGTCACAGAGGTTAAATGAGTGGCTAGATCATGTAAAAGCTTAGAAGTCATTGTAAAACTCTGGCTTTTATATTTGGAAACTTACTGTGTGGTAGAATTTCTGCTAATAACTGAGAGTTCAAATGTCCATAAAAGTTCAAGGACTCTTATTCTAGTAAGACAGAATAAAGAAAAAGAGTTCATATTTTCACATGGTGTAACAAATGCTCGGAGATCCCAGTGTAGGAAGCTATGGGAGCACAGAAGAACGCACTAAAATCTCACCAAAATATTTGATGACTGTGACTATATATAAATTTGTATTTTCTAGATTTTTTATAGTCATGGAATCACACAGTATATACTATTCATTGCCTGGCTTTTCTTTTCTCAGCATCATTACTTTGAGAATCTCCAATTGTAAATAGCTCATTTTGATGTTGAATGGTAATCTCTTTATTTTTTTAATAATTTTTTATTATTTATAAACATATATTTTTATCCCCAGGGGTACAGGTCTGTGAATCACCAGGTTTACACAGTTCACAGCACTCACCAAAGCACATACCCTCCCCAATGTCCATAATCCCACCCCCTTCTACCAAACCCCCTCCCCCCAGCAACCCTCAGTTTGTTTTGTGAGATTAAGAGTCACTTATGGTTTGTCTCCCTCCCAATCCCATCTTCTTTCATTTATTCTTCTCGTACCCACTTAAGCCCCCATGTTGCATCACCACTTCCTCATATCAGGGAGATCATATGATAGTTGTCTTTCTCTGCTTGACTTATTTCGCTAAGCATGATACGCTCTAGTTCCATCCATGTTGTCGCAAATGGCAAGATTTCATTTCTTTTGATGGCTGCATAGTATTCCATTGTGTATATATGCCACATCTTCTTGATCCATTCATCTGTTGATGGACATCTAGGTTCGTTCCATAGTTGGGCTATTGTGGACATTGCTGCTATAAACGTTCGAGTACACTTGCCCCTTTGGATCACTACGTTTGTATCTTTAGGGTAAATACCCAATAGTGCAATTGCTGTGTCATAGGGCAGTTCTATTTTCAACATTTTGAGGAATCTCCATGCTGTTTTCCAGAGAGGTTGCACCAGCTTGCATTCCCACCAACAGTGTAGGAGGGTTCCCCTTTCTCCGCATCCTCTCTAGCATCTGTCATTTCCTGACTTGTTGATTTTAGACATTCTGACTGGTGTGAGGTGATATCGCATTGTGGTTTTGATTTGTATTTCCCTGATGCCGAGTGATATGGAGCACTTTTTCATGTGTCTTTTGGCCATCTGGATGTCTTCTTTGCAGAAATGTCTGTTCATGTCCTCTGCCCATTTCTTGATTGGATTATTTGTTCTTTGGGTGTTGAGTTTGCTAAGTTCTTTATAGATTCTGGACACTAGTCCTTTATCTGATATGTCGTTTGCAAATATCTTCTCCCGTTCTGTCAGTTGTCTTTTGATTTTGTTAACTGTTTCCTTTGCTGTGCAAAAGCTTTTGATCTTGATGAAATCCCAATAGTTCATTTTTGCCCTTGCTTCCCTTGCCTTTGGCGTTGTTCCTAGGAAGATGTTGCTGCGACTGAGGTCGAAGAGGTTGCTGCCTGTGTTCTCCTCAAGGATTTTGATGGATTCCTTTCGCACATTGAGGTCCTTCATCCATTTTGAGTCTATTTTCGTGTGTGGTGTAAGGTAATGGTCCAATTTCATTTTTCTGCATGTGGCTGTCCAATTTTCCCAGCACCACTTATTGAAGAGGCTGTCTTTTTTCCATTGGACATTCTTTCCTGCTTTGTCGAAGATTAGTTGACCATAGAGTTGAGGGTCTATTTCTGGGCTCTCTATTCTGTTCCATTGATCTATGGGTCTGTTTTTGTGCCAGTACCATGCTGTCTTGATGATGACAGCTTTGTAATAGAGCTTGAAGTCTGGAATTGTGATGCCACCAACGTTGGCTTTCTTTTTCAATATCCCTTTGGCTATTCGAGGTCTTTTCTGGTTCCATATAAATTTTAGGATTATTTGTTCCATTTCTTTGAAAAAGATGGATGGTACTTTGATAGGAATTGCATTAAATGTGTAGATTGCTTTAGGTAGCATAGACATTTTCACAATATTTATTCTTCCAATCCAGGAGCATGGAACATTTTTCCATTTCTTTGTGTCTTCCTCAATTTCTTTCATGAGTACTTTATAGTTTTCTGAGTATAGATTCTGTGTCTCTTTGGCTAGGTTTATTCCTAGGTATCTTATGGTTTTGGGTGCAATTGTAAATGGAATTGACTCCTTAATTTCCCTTTCTTCTGTCTTGCTGTTGGTGTAGAGAAATACAACTGATTTCTGTGCATTGATTTGATATCCTGACACTTTACTGAATTCCTGTATAAGTTCTAGCAGTTTTGGAGTAGAGTCTTTTGGGTTTTCCACATATAGTATCATATCATCTGCGAAGAGTGATAATTTAACTTCTTCTTTGCCGATTTGGATGCCTTTAATTTCCTTTTGTTGTCTGATTGCTGAAGCTAGGACCTCTAGTACTATGTTGAATAGCAGTGGTGATAATGGACATCCCTGCCGTGTTCCTGACCTTAGTGGAAAAGCTTTCAGGTTTTCTCCATTGAGAATGATATTTGCGGTGGGTTTTTCATAGATGGCTTTGATGATATTGAGGTATGTGCCCTCTATCCCTACACTTTGAAGAGTTTTGATCAGGAAGGGATGCTGTACTTTGTCAAATGCTTTTTCAGCATCTATTGAGAGTATCATATGGTTCTTGTTCTTTCTTTTATTGATGTGTTGTATCACATTGACTGATTTGCGGATGTTGAACCAACCTTGCAGCCCTGGAATAAATCCCACTTGGTCGTGGTGAATAATCTTTTTAATGTACTGCTGAATCCTATTGGCTAGTATTTTGTTGAGTATTTTCGCATCTGTGTTCATCAAGGATATTGGTCTATAGCTCTCTTTTTTGGTGGGATCCTTGTCTGGTTTTGGGATCAAGGTGATGCTGGCCTCCTAAAATGAGTTTGGAAGTTTTCCTTCCATTTCTATTTTTTGGAACAGTTTTAGGAGAATAGGAATTAGTTCTTCTTTAAATGTTTGGTAGAATTCCCCCGGGAAGCCGTCTGGCCCTGGGCTTTTGTTTTTTTGGAGATTTTTAATGACTGTTTCAATCTCCTTACTGGTTATGGGTCTGTTCAGGCTTTCTATTTCTTCCTGGTTCAGTTGTGGTAGTTTATATGTTTCTAGGAATGCATCCATTTCTTCCAGATTGTCAAATTTATTGCCGTAGAGTTGCTCATAGTATGTTCTTATAATAGTTTGTATTTCTTTGGTGTTAGTTGTGATCTCTCCTCTTTCATTCATGATTTTATTTTTTTGGGTCCTTTCTCTTTTCTTTTTGATAAGTCGGGCCAGAGGTTTGTCAATTTTTTTAATTCTTTCAAAGAACCAGCTCACTTTCATTGATTTGTTCTATTGTTTTTTTGGTTTCTATTTCATTGATTTCTGCTCTGATCTTTATGATTTCTCTTCTCCTGCTGGGCTTAGGGTTTCTTTCTGGTTCTTTCTCCAGCTCCTTTAGTTGTAGGGTTAGATTGTGTACCTGAGACCTTTCTTGTTTCTTGAGAAAGGCTTGTACCGCTATATATTTTCCTCTCAGGACTGCCTTTGTTGTGTCCCACAGATTTTGAACCGTTGTATTTTCATTATCATTTGTTTCCATGATTTTTTTCAATTCTTCTTTAATTTCCCGGTTGACCCATTCATTCTTTAGAAGGATGCTGTTTAGTCTCCATATATTTTGGTTTTTTTCAAACTTCCTTTTGTGGTTGAGTTCTAGCTTTAGAGCATTGTTGTCTGAAAATATGCAGGGAATGATCCCAATCTTTTGATACTGGTTGAGTACTGATTTAGGACCGAGGATGTGATCTATTCTGGAGAATGTTCCATGTGCACTAGAGAAGAATGTGTATTCTGTTGCTTTGGGATGAAATGTTCTGAATATATCCGTGATGTCCATCTGGTCCAGTGTGTCGTTTAAGGCCTTTATTTCCTTGCTGATCTTTTGCTTGGATGATCTGTCCATTTCAGTGAGGGGAGTGTTAAAGTCCCCTACTATTATTGTATTATTGTTGATGTGTTTCTTTGATTTTGTTATTAATTGGTTTATATAGTTGGCTGCTCCCACGTTGGGGGCATAGATATTTAAAATTGTTAAATCTTCTTGTTGGACAGACCCTTTGAGTATGATATAGTGTCTTTCCTCATCTCTTATTATAGTCTTTGGCTTAAAATCTAATTGATCTGGTATAAGGATTTCCACTCCTGATTTCTTCTGATGTCCATTAGCATGGTAAATTCATTTCCACCCCCTCACTTTAAATCTGGAGGTGTCTTCGGGCTTAAAATGAGTTTCTTGGAGGCAACATATAGATGGGTTTTGTTTTTTTATCCATTCTGAATACCCTGCGTCTTTTGACAGTGGCATTTAGCCCATTCACATTCAGGGTAACTATTGAGAGATATGAATTTAGGGCCATTGTATTGCCTGTAAGGTGACTGTTACTCTATATGGTCTCTGTTCCTTTCTGATCTACCACTTGTAGGCTCTCTCTTTGCTTAGAGGACCACTTTCAAGATTTCCTGTAGAGCTGGTTTGGGGTTTGCAAATTCTTTCAGTTGTTGTTTGTCCTGGAAGCTTTTAATCTCTCCTTCTATTTTCAATGATTGCCTAGCTGGATATAGTATTCTTGGCTGCATGTTTTTCTCATTTAGTTCTCTGAAAATATCATGCCAGCTCTTTCTGGCCTGCCAGGTCTCTGTGGACAAGTCAGCTGCCAATCCAATATTTTTACCATTGTATGTTACAGACTTCTTTTCCCAGGCTGCTTTCAGGATTTTCTCTTTGTCACTGAGACTTGTAAATTTTACTATTAGGTGACGGGGTGTGGGCCTATTCTTATTGATTTTGAGGGGCATTCTCTGAACCTCCTGAATTTTGATGCTCGTTCCCTTTGCCATATTGGGGAAATTCTCCCCAATAATTCTCTCTAGTATACCTTCTGCTCCCCTCTCTCTTTCTTCTTCTTCTGGAATCCCAATTATTCTAATGTTGTTTCGTCTTATGGTGTCACTTATCTCTCGAATTCTCCCCTCGTGGTCCAGTAGCTGTTTGTCCCTCTTTTGCTCAGCTTCTTTATTCTTTGTCATTTGGTCTTCTATATCCCTAATTCTTTCTTCTGCCTCATTTATCCTAGCAGTGAGAACCTCCATTTTTGATTGCACCTCATTAATAGCTTTTTTGATTTCAACTTGGTTAGATTTTAGTTCTTTTATTTCTCCAGAAAGGGCTTTTATATCTCTCGAGAGGGTTTCTCTAATATCTTCCATGCCTTTTTCGAGCCCGGCTTGAACCTTGAGAATTGTCATTCTGAACTCTTGATCTGACATATTACCAATGTCTGTATTGATTAGGTCCCGAGCCTTCGGTACTGCCTCTTGTTCTTTTTTTTGTGTTGAATTTTTCCGTCTTGTCATTTTGTCCAGATAAGAGTATATGAAGGGGCAAGTAAAATACTAAAAGGGTGGCAACAACCTCAGGAAAATATGCTTTAACCAAATTAGAAGAGATCAAAATCGTGAGGGGGGAGAAAGGGGATAAAAAGAGGTTCAAAAAGGAAGAAAGAAAAATAAAAAAGAAAAAAAAAGAAAAGAATTAAAAAAAAAGAAAACACCTAAGAAAAATATAAAAAAGAAAAAATATATATATTAGATAAACTAGTAAAAAATCGTTAAAAAAGAAAAAGGTAACAGTTAAAAAAAATTTTACCCGAATGCGAGAAAAAAAAAACAAAAAATGAAAAAGAAAAAAAATTAAATTAATTGCAAGACTACAAAAAATCACAGGGAAAATCCATGAGTTCCGTGCTTTGCTTTCTCCTCCTCTAGAATTCTGCTGCTCTCCTTGGTATTGAAACCGCACTCTTTGGTAGGTGAACTTGGTCTCGGCTGGATTTATTGTTGATCTTCTGGGGGAGGGGCCTGTTGTAGTGATTCTCAAGTGTCTTTGCCCCAGGCGGAATTACACCGCCCTTACCCGGGGCCGGAGTGAGTAATCCGCTTGGGTTTGCTTTCAGGAGCTTTTGTTCCCTGAGCGCTTTCCATAGAGTTCCGGAGGACGGGAATAGAAATGGCAGCCTCCTGGTCTCGGCCCAGAGGAGCCGAGAGCCCAGGGCCGCACTCCTCAGTGCGTGCTCAGAGAACCACGCCCAGTTACTCCCGTCTGCCTGACCTCCGGCCGTGCTCCGAGCTCACCGAGCCTGCGACCGGTTCAAGGTCACCCCGAGCTGCGAGCTTACTGTCGGCTCTGTCTCTGTAGCCGGCTTTCCCGTTCCAATACCCGCAAGCTCTGCAACACTCAGACACCCCCGATCCTTCTGTGACCCTGCGGGACCTGAGGCCACGCTGACCCCGTGTGGGCTTTGCCCCGGGTAGCCTCTGGAGCGATGTCCCTCAGCGGAACAGACTTTTAAAAGTCCTGATTTTGTGCGCGGTTGCTCCGCCACTTGCCGGGAGCCGGCCCCTCCCCCCGGGGTCTATCTTCCCGTCGCTTTGGATTCACTTCTCCGCCGGTCCTACCTTTCAGAAAGTGGTTGTTTTTCTGTTTCCAGAATTGGTGTTCTTCTTCTCTTCGATCTGCCGATGGATTTTCAGGTGTTTGCAATCTTTAGATAAGCTATTTAGCTGATCTCTGGCTAGCTGATCTCTGGCTAGCTGAAGTAGTCTCAGCCTTCTTGATTCCTCCCCCGAATAGTAATCTCTTTAATGAATAGATCATAATTTGTCTTTGCTCTATTGATGGACATTGATGAACATTTCCACTGTTTTCAATTCTTAAAAATAAAGCTGCTATGAAATTCATATACAAGTCCTAGTATGAACATAGAGTTTGTTTCTCTTGGTTAAATGCCTAGAAGTAAAATGGCTATTTGTGTAACTGCAACATATTTTGCATTTAAAAAAATTTTCAAACTATTTTCCCAAGTGGTTGTATCATGATATATGCCAACAACAGTTTAGATTTTTTGTTGCTTCTCAATCCAGCTCAGACCAAGTACAATTAACCTTTATAATTTAACCATTCTAATAGATATGTAAGCATGTCTCATTATGATTTTAATTTGTATTTATTTAATGTCTAAATGTTGAGAAAATTGTCATGTGGTTATGAGCCATCCATATCCTTTTTGTGACATGTCTCTTCCATTATTTCCTTCACATGTAAAATTGGATACTCTGTTTGGTTATTTAAGGTTTTTTATTTTTATTCATTTTTTAATAATCAGAGTAGATGTCCATTATCAGATATATAATTTGCAAATCCCTTCTCCATCTTTACGGTTTCTCCATGGAGCTTTGATAGCTGTGTCTTTCAAGAAATATGCTACTTCTTTCCTGGTACACGGGGGTAAGACTAGAACATTATCAATGTTGACCTTTGCAAAGAAAATCATGGCTTAAGATATATGTAGTCTGCAGTTGTTGGGAGTGTTCTCTATCCTTGCCTCTAACTCCTCTCCCACTGCCCACACATTCAGATATAGGGGAATATTGATTGACAAAATATTAATTGCCAAATAACCCTAGTTGGAGAATAAGAAAAATGCAGGCACTTGATTTTATAATATTACTTAAATAAAATATGTTTTTATAAGTGCTATTAGAAGTAAATTCCTCAATACTTTAATCACACAGAATGATGGAATCCTAGATTTTTTTTCTTGTATTTACTAAGAAAATGATCATGCCTCAAGTATATTAAAATGGAATAGGGAATATTAAAAATTTTTTTAAGTTGATTTGCGTGTGTTGTGCGTATGTGAGAGAGAAAGTGAGAGAGAAAGAGAAAGAGAGAAAAAGAGAAAGGGAAAGACAGAGAGGTGCCTGCAGTGAATTGATGAGTTGCAGGATAGATTTTAAAGTTTTGTCTTTTGCTTTCTACATTTCCTTTTCCTTAGGTTCAAGAGAACAATCAGTAATATCTCAGATGCCTGCTGGTAACATCAGCAGAAAGAGTTAGAGGTTCCCAGAAAATTAAAGATGAGATATAGTTTTCCTGACATAAGAAAAGTCATTTTTTGTCCCCAGATGTTTTCAATGATCTATAACCCACCTGTGTACTTGCCCAAGCACACTTCTTCCAAAACTTCCTGGGAGGTTCTTACAAAGAAATGCAAAAACTTCACTAGTTAAGGATTTTGAGGGAACAAGGCAATGGGAAAACAAACAGTCACCACCAGACCAGGAAATAGCCTAAGCTATTGAGACAATAAATCAGTGGTAAAACTCCTAGTGCTATTTCAAAAGTAATCAAGGCCTTGCATTCCTTGTCCCAGAAAATGAGCCCAAGACCCCATCTAGTTTATATCTGCTCTTGAAGCCTGCAGAGTCCCTTTCCCTTGGCCAACAGTTACCTCTGCTTTATTCTAACGTTGAAGTTTCTGCCCTCGGTGGAATACAAGCTTCATTCAGGTGAACATGCAATACATATTGCACAAATACATATGTGGATGTGCATGCATCCACAACCTTATGGCCAACCATACACGGGATAATAAAACTCTCCCTTCTGAGTATTCATCTTAAATACTAAATAAAAATATCTTTCCTGTTCAAACAGTCAAGGCTTTGGAACTTATTCCCTGTGATCTCCTTGTATGTTGTAAACAAAGATTCCTTTGTTTGACAACTCCACCTGTTTCTGTGATTCACCAAAGACTGACCTCAGTTAGTTCAGTTACTGTAATGGCTTTCACTACTCTGATTCTACCTCTGCAAGTCTCCAAATTTAACCATTTTTTTTCTCCCAATTCCGCATGTTCTTGGCTTTAAACTGCAACTCTGAAGAGATGATTTGTTTGTTTAAAAAAAAAATCAAGAAAAGGGAGTGGTAGTCAACATTGTTACTTTGAACTTCCTGCCCTAAGGGGTCTCCTATTGTTTCTCTTTGACTTCCTGGACTGAAATGACAGAAATTTGGCAATACATCACTGCCCAATCCAGATTACTGACAGAACAGTTTATACTCTTAGAAAATATTAGATTAAAAGATCACATAATTAAATACTTAAGCATGTAGTGTAATATAGTGGTTTACAAGAAATATATTTTGGTCATCTGAATATTTGGCTTTCAACCATGGCTACTGACTCATCACAGCTCCTAAAACTCTTGGAATTTCCTGTGATAAATCAGGGTGAGAGAGGTGTGTTTTGTTATGTTAATGAAGTGACCTTCAGACCTCACTCAAGGCAAGGGCTGTTTGCCTGAAGGACCAACCACTTGGTGAAAGCCTTCATAACTTTTTGCCCAACATGCCTCCCCTTCCTCCAAATTCAGGATTATCTGGAGAGGGAAGAGGAGCTGGAGATTAGATCAGCAAATGACAATGATTTAGTCAGTCATGACTATGTCATGAAGCCTCCACAGAAAACCTGAAAGGACTGGGTTCAGAAAGCTTTTAGTTTGTTAAATGTATGAAAAGGCAGGAAGAGTGGCAGTTTTCCAGAAGGTAATAGAAGCTCTGTGCCCATTCTCCATACCTTGCCATGTGCACTTCTTTATCTATCTATTGATTTAAATCTTCTATTATATCTTTTAATAAGCTGGCAAACATAAAGTAAGTATTTTTCTGAGTTTTGTGAGTCCCTGTAGCAAATTAAAAGAACGTAAGAAGTAGGCCACTGGGACCTCCAACCTGTAGTTGCTCAGTCACAAGCACAGGTAATAACCTGGGGCCTACAGTGAGACTGGCATCTGAGGTGGGGTTGGAGATAGTCTTGGAGGACTGATCCCTTAACTGATGAAATCTTACGCTATGTTCAGGTAGATAGTGTCAGAATTTAGTTGAATTCTTGGAGATCCTGCTGTTGTCTGAAAATTATTTGGCATTGTTGGTATGATGTCCTAAAACCCAAAAAGATATAGCTACCTCAAAATGAGAATAAGGTTGACAGCTTATATATAATAAGTGAGTATATCAGGGATTTAAAATATACCCAATAAATAATGTAAGGAAATAAGGAAAGATTTTGAAATAAAAACAGGAATAAGAACCTAGTGGTACTAATAGATTAAATATATGTAATCTAGTTGAATTAAGAATACAATGGATAGAATACGTAATGGATTCAATAGAGATAAGAAGTCACTTAAGGATATAGTCATCTGGATACCAGCAAATCATTAAAATTATCAATATAAAAGAGGTGTAAGATGTAGGTGACGGGTGTGGAACAAAAGCTAGAGAAAAAATTAGATTTCCTTACTACTCATAGCCTGTTGACAAGTCCTTGAAGTTCCTCTGGGGACTCAGCTGCTTCCATGTAGACACATCCACTCAGGGCAAAAAGCATTCTTAGTCCACTCCCCAGGATACTGAAAATCTACTTTCCCATGTAAAAATTACTTTGGAAACTTCTTTATCTCTACTCCCCACCCCTGCCCTCAAGCTATACATTGGCAATCATCTCCCAAGCATATACCCACTGATACACATCAGAAGAGTCTCTTCCCTGAGTTTTTACTAAATAATAATAAATTACCTTTCCCTAACAATAGCTAGGCCCTCAAGGTCCTGGAAACCTTGTTTATAAAATACCTTGGAGGCTTGTGCTATCCCTAACCTCCTCCCAAATTGAAAGTATATAATCAGCCACTCTTCATGACCCTCTCTCTCTACTCCAAATAAATAAATAAATATTTTTTAAATAAAATAAAATAAATGACTTTTTTTTAAATGAAAGAAGAAAAAGGAAAGAAATATTTGAATATTAATGTACATCTATTTCTCAAGCATAAAATAGTCAAGACACTGGATTAAAACTTACATACAAGAAAAGAAAGAAAATATTCATAACTATAGTTATGAATAGTTATAGATAAAGGGGGAAAAAATAGCTCAACTTGACATGACTAGTTGGTTGCCACTGTGTTTTATTTACATTTTCCACCACTTTTTTGGTCAATGCAATTATTTTACATGTATCTATTATTATCTTGTAGGACATGTTACACTAATATCATTATTAATGAAGTTGAGAATAAGAATATGATGCCTCGTTTCATCATAATTGTTAAAAATGATCCCTAAGCTGTTAAATGCAGGAAGCCAGAAACAGAAATAATAATTAGCACCAATTTAAAAGCTTGTCCACCTGGAACCTGTAAGAAAATCCAACTAGATCCTGAAAATAATGAGTGATTTGAGGAAACAGGACAGGGATATAGATTTCCAGATGCTTTTTACTTATAATGGCAATAGCAACTTAGACAATGTAATGGAAAAAAATCTATTAATTGGCAGTAGGAAAATTATTTAAAATATATAAACCATAAGCCAATGAACTTGGGAAAATTATGAAGAATCTACATAAACATAAAAAGAAACAATATGTATTTGCCAAGGCACATTCCCATTTTAAAAAATAAGTTGAAAGGAGAACAATATGCCATAATACATATATCAATGTTTTTCATAGAAGTTTAGTATAAAAAATAAACATTTTAAATAATTTATTTGGAAATTGATATCACATATCTGAAAAACTTGGAAGAAGAAATGGATAACCATGACTAAACACATGTAGCAGAAAAATGATTTACAATAAGACATAAAAGCTATTCAAAAATGCAGTGAATATTGGCCAAAGCTTAGAAAAATCGATAAAATATAAAATGTAAAATGAATTCATGAATGAAAAATTGAATCCCATTAAATCTAATTTGGAAAGAACTAATAATTTTTTTTTGCCTGAATCTGCTCTGCCATTCATTAGGTGGGACACTGACCAAACCCACTGAGCTCCTCTCTCATGCCCAGTAATAGTAAAGTCAGGGACATTAATTACTTCTGGGATGAATTTTAACCACTGTGGATAGGATGCAGAATCCAGTGGGTTAAACAGATTCTTTCTTGTTTCAGGAAAATTATTCTGAGATGTATTCTGTGCATTAGGATTGATGCTCAGTTGTCCACAATCATAATCCACTCAGTCTGAACTCATATATGTTTCTCCGGGACCACTTAGCTCTTCTCATTCTCTCCTCTCCCACGTGATCAAATCCCAAAATAATTATTTAGGTTGTGTATGCAAGTCCTGATTTTGAAGGGAAACTCAGTTGCAGAGAGAGATGAAAATAAAGATACAGGGAAAAAAATGGTGCACTTGGGTGACTCAATTAGATAAGCATCGGACTCTTGATTTCAGCTCAGGTTGTTATCTCAGGGCGATGAGATGAAGCCCCTATAGGCTCTGTGCTGGGCAAGGAGGTTGCTTAAGATTCTCTCTTCTTATCCCTTTCCTTCCACCCCTCACCTCCCATGCTGTCTTTCTCTTAAATAATAAGCACTGCTGAACTATCTTAGATTCTGTACCTTCTCTCCAGCCATGAAACTATCACTGTCTTTAACTCTTGAAAACTTCATTAGACAAATTAATGTGGTGAAGGAAGCAATATGAGAAAGCCTATTAATCTGATGAGCATGGAACTGAACAAACCCTATAGATACTTTCCCTTTGATTTCTAGCCTATCAATACCTACAGTGAGTCACATACACTCAAGATTATTGTTTTTATTGTATACCTCACATATTCATTAATTTATGACTCGTTATCATTTCGTTGAAGTGTTAAACTATGGTAATAAACAAACTTTTAATTAACTTTTCCTCCTATGATACAAATATAACTTGCACTTGAGCTTTAGCTAATTTTATGTTCTAAAATTGCCAAAACACAATGATCAAGGTTTCTAGATTATTTACTGTATTTTCTACTATATAATATTGTTCTATCTCTTCTGTATAAAGAAAATGAATGCTTGGGGCTCTTGGGTGGCTCAGTGCGTTAAAGCCTCTGCCTTCTGCTCATGTCATGATCCCAGAGTCCTGGGATAGAGCCCCACATCAGGCTCTCTGCTCAGCAGGACCCTGCTTCCCTTCCTTTCTCTCTGCCTGCCTCTCTGTCTACTTGTGATCTCTGTCTGTCAAATAAATAAATAAAATCTTAAGAAAAAAGAAAATAAATGCTTGATAACTAAATGAATGCTTTACTGAACAAATTAAATATGGCAATAGCATTTTATTTTATCATGCTTTACATACTAAACTATAATATTATATCACTGGTCTACAAATAATCTACTCACATAGTCATTTGGAAGCTTTTAGCAAAAGAATTCTTCCTCCTGATTGTAGTATAAAAGCCACAGAAATATACAGAAGACTCCTAGGATAGAAAGTTAAATCCAGTTATCCATGATGCCTTCAGTAGGACCTGACCCATGTATGTCCTGGAATGCACTAGTAACTGTTACATGTGATAGGATTATATTTAATATATACAGTTTCATTTACTTCACAAAGGAGATATAAATTTGAGAATAAAATATTTGATGAATCTATAAAGTCTATATCTATTTGTAACCAATGTGGTAGAATTAAGATGTTAATTTGAAAAACAAATTTCATTGAACACATACACATATTCAATTGTTTTTATATATATAAACAGCATTATTTATTTATGTAAATCAATGCATTGTCAGTAAAATCCATTTACTTATCAATCATAAGGGTAATTTTAAGTACTAAGAATAAGAAATATGTGAAAAGATAAGTGTTCAAGAGTGCAGTTTGTGGTAATTAATACAATATGATAGGCTCATAAAAAAAGATATATTACTTGAGCTTAAAAGCTTCTATAATTAAGCGATGACCACTTGAAATTTGCATTTAGTCTTACTGCATTTTTTCCTTGCACTTAATGAACTTCCCCAGAAGTTCATTAAGAATTTCTGTGAATGTCCTTATGTTTAATCTCATTCATAGATTCCACTGCTGCTCACAAAACAAAGCCAAAAAGAGAGGTAACTCTATGTGGCACTCCATCCACAAGCAATATATTCATAAATAATTAAAAAGCTCTCTACTTCATTTGTTACCCATTCAGCTGATAATTTAGATGAGTAACTGAGGCCATTTTATCAGCACTTTTAATAGAATGCGACTCAGAAACTTCACAGTGTTATTTAAGAAGAAATGCTCATGTGTTAAGGTTTTTATTGTTTTTAAATCAACAAAATAATTTTCAAATATTAAAAGCAAATGTCTCCTTTTCCTCCACGTTTCCTTGCTATGTCAAAGTTATAAATAAATACATTACAATCGTATTTTGAGTAGTAGATAAAAACAAATGTTTTGAAACTGTCTGTGGGTTGAGTGTCTGGGTTAACTTGTATAAATATCTGAACTCAATGTATTTAGACTTTATTAGATGGTTTTTTTTAGACTATTTAAAAATACATGCTCAGATAATGACAACATTATTTTATTCATTTTAATAAATAAATTATTTTATTTAATTATGTTTAGATATTTATTTATTAAATCAATGATTTAATATTTAATAATCTAAATTTGAAATATTTAAATTCTAAAAATATTTATTTAATTAAATTTATATATTTAATATAAATATTTAATAAATTATTTAATCATTATTATAATTATGCAATACATTATGTATTGTGTAATAATTGCATTTTAATAAATAAATAAATGTATTAGTTACGTTATTTTATTTTATTTTATTTTATTTTATTTTAATTTATTTAGTTGACAAAGAGAGGGAGAACGCAAGCAAAGGGAGCTGCAGGCAGAGGGAGAGGGAGAAGTAGGCTCCCAGCTGAGCAGAAAGTTCAACCTGGGGTTCCATCCCACGACCCTGGGATCACCACCCGAGTCAAAGGCAGATGCTTAACTGACTGAGCCATCCAGATGCCCAAGGCTTTGTATTCTTCGCTTCTAAATATTGATGCTGCTTCATCTCTGGAGTTAGTAAATTGATGTGGAGAATTCATATCAAAGAATTGATAGTAGCTGTTAAACAGAAACATGTAATTTAGGGGAAAAAAAGAACAGAAGGAAGAGAAAGGCCAAAAGTCAAAAGCACATTAATATAAAATTTAATTAGATAAATAAAGCTGATATTCCTGAAGGGGGCTAATAAAAGAACTGCAAAGAGCTGATAGGATTGGGAAAATTGTCCACTCCTGGTCATTTCATAATTTGAAACTATTCCTTATTAATAAATATACTTAGTTCCAGAAACACAACCACATAAGGACATTTCCACCAAGTTTCCTCTAACAGCATTTACAAATTAGACGTTCAAACAATGTAGTTCGTTACATGTTGCATCTGTATCTTAAAGTTTAAACACTTTCTGTGACACATTTTCTAACAATTAAAATATATATATATATATATATATATATATATATATATATATATTATCCCTAAATGGAAAAATAATAATATATATATATAGAAACCTTATCCCTAAATGAAACCTTTCTTTGTTTATTAGCTTAAATAGGTAAATTAGCAACAACAACAACAACAAGCAGCTAATATTATAGAGGTAGGAACAATTTACCTTTTCATTCATTGCTATTTTCTAAAAATTCCTATTTAATTTTTTTCTCAAGTCTGTCATAATAATTTTCTAGATCTCCTGCCTTCTTCAATTTTTTTCTTTTAGTGGAAATCTCTATTTCATATTTATTTTCTCTTCCTCCACTCTTTGTTCTAATAATTCAATGTATTATTAGATTTTCTGTTTTTCTCTTTATCCAGATATATCTTTTCTTTCTTTCTTTCTTTCTTTTTTAAATAATTTGCTTTGCTGGCATTTTACATCAGTACATGCTTTCTTATGGATGTTAGAAATGTCTGTGGAACTGCTAGAAGAATAAACTTTTTTACCTTTAAGAAGTTTACAGTCTAGAGTGCCTGGGTGGCTCAGTTGGTTAAGTGTCTTCCTTCAGCTTAGGTCATGATGCCAGGGTACTAGGATCCAGTCCTGCATCAGCTGCCTGCTCAGCAAGGAGTCTGGTTCTTCCTCTCCCTCTGCCCCTCCCTCTCTCTCTCTAATAAATAAATAAAATCTTTAAAAAAAAGACTTACTTAAATCTGAGACTGAATTACTAAATTCAGTCTTAATATAAGACAGCTAAACAAAGCAATGATCACAACTGGAAAATTTAGTCAGATCATGGTGTAACATTTTTGGTTGACACAGGACCTCTTTCAGTAACAACTTTCCCTAAATATCAATTTTTTTTAAAGGTTTTATTTATTTATTTGACAGAGAGAAATCACAAGTAGATGGAGAGGCAGGTAGAGAGAGAGAGAGAGAGAGAAGCAGGCTCCTTTCTGAGCAGAGAGCCCGATGCGGGACCCGATCCCAGGACCCTGAGATCATGACCTGAGCCGAAGGCAGCGGCTCAACCCACTGAGCCACCCAGGCGCCCCAATATCAATTTCTTTTTAAGGCAAAAAATTTTGACAAGAAATCCAGATCCTTCTCATCATTTTCATATCAATTTAATGTGACATCCTTGGAGTATATAATCAAATATGTAATTATTGTATCTGTTGCCTTGTATATTGCCTGTATGTTTTTCAGACTCAAAGTTCCATTGAGGTAGAGTTTTTTTTTTTTTTTTTTTAAAGCAGAGATTTTTAAAGTGTTTGATATATACAAGATGCTTAATAAATGTTTACAAAACCTATGTATTTCAGAAGCCTTAAACAGGCTTTAAAATAATGTAGGTGATATTAGTAGTCATATCAAACAATTTGTAGGTTTCAGTCATGTAAATAACTACATTTCTCAGAGACAGAGAAACATACAAATGATCTGGGTCCAGTAGGATAATGCTAGCATGTGTTGTAAATTCTCTTATATGACCTTATTCTTGCAAGATTTGGTTATGCGGCAGAAAATAAGGTATCACTATCTTATACTTTATTATTTAAAGAGATTTATGGAAGTTGTTAATTTCTTACACTACCCATTTATTTCAGTGGACCCAATTTCCGTGGTAATGGTGAGAGGAAAGTAGGCAATTTAGGCAGCAGCAAAAATCTCCTACAAGGCACTATAAAATAAGGCTTGTTCTAGATCATGGGTCTGTCCAAAGGGGAATGTTAAGGGGTAGAATGGATGATGGATGCATTGTGGACTTCTAACTATAAGATTAATACTGTTGTGCCCCAATAATGGGTCTATGATTAAAGGAGTGAGACTGATGTAAAGCGAAGGTCAAGCAAAGCATTATTTCATGCCAAGCATCAAGAATCTAACCGAACGTTTGGGGCCACACCTCTTATGAGAGAAGGCAACCCTTCGCTGTTTCACAGTCTAGCTTTTAAGGGCAAAGGCCATGCAGTCAGGCCTGGCCACGCACAGGTGACCAATGAGATTTTAACACACACAGGAAACTCCACAGTGAGGCTAGGTGACCAGTTGAGGTTCAATTTACCCTAGTATACACATTTGACCCAGCCTATTACACCTTGATTAGGATTGGTGCCAAAAAGGTTCCCAAAGGGCGGTGGAGTGGGGCATACTCCTTAGTATCTAGGGAGACAATATGCAAACACCACGCCCCCCTCCCGCTGATTGATGTCTCCACCTGGCCTGACCCACCCTTGTATATGGGCTTTGTTACCTGGAGCTGATTTCCAGGACTTGTTTTTAAGTGAATCCCCTGGGGGAAGGGGAGCAAGGACAGTTTAAGGGTTAACCTCAATGGAAGCCTCTTGCTAAAATATAAAAATATAAAATAGGTCCTTACATTACAACAACTCAGTAGGGAAAGTCCCAGTGTGGTGATAAAAGAAGTGATGTAACATGCATTGCACATTTTATTTTTAAAAAGTGTAAGTTGTATTTTTCCCTGCCATGACATAATACTTTATTTTCATCTCTGTCTACTAGATTAAAACTAGTTAAACAAACTCAACAATTTTTTTAAAAATATTTTTTTTATTTATTTAAGAGCAAAAGCCAGAGAGAGAGAGAGAGAGAGAGAGAGAGAGCATGAGCAATACGGGGCTCGATCCCAGAACTCTTGAGATCATGATCTGAGCCAAAGGCGTCTAGACACTTAACTGACTGAGCAAATGAGACTCCCACAAACTGAACAATTTTATAAAATTTTCATTTGTTGGGGTGCCTGGCTGGATCAGTCAGTAAAATATGTAACTCTTGATCTTGGGGTTGTACGTTTGAAATCCACCTTGGGTGTAGAGGTTTTTAAAAATAAAATCTTAAAAAAATTTTTTTTCATTTTTTTATTTAAGCCATTGTATGGCAGTGTTGATCACTATATTGTACACCTGAAACTAGTATTAACCTTATTTTAACTAACTGGAATTTAAATAAAAACTTTAAAAATAAAATAAAAATAATATTCATAAAAATAAAAAAGAGGAAAAATTATTTGGCAGGCAATTTTCTTAATTGCATTATTATTTATTATTATCATAGTCTGTGTGTCGGTGGGAAGTGGCTGGTATTACAGTGAGTTCCATATCTGTGTTACACTGAGGTCCATGTCTGTAGTCAGTCTTTTTTTTTCTTTTAATTTATTTTCAGTGATCCAAAATTCATTGTTTATGCACCACACCCAGTGCTTCATGTAATAAATTCCCTCCTTAATACCCACCACTGGGCTCACCCAACCACCTGCCACTCTCCTCTTCAAAACCCTCAGTTTGTTTCTCAGAGTCCACAGTCTCTCATGGTTTGTCTCTCCCTCCGATTTCCCCCAGCACACCTCTCTCCATCTCCCAGTGTCCTCCACGTTATTCCTTATGTATTGAGTCTTATAAAAACTTTTATTTCTTTCCCTATTCTGCTTTGCATGTCCATACCTTAGATGTTAAAATGTTATAAACCTCTCCTGCCTGGTCCATTTTCGCTCTCTTATCTCATGATTTCTCATGCTCTCCCTGCCAACCCCACATGCCTTACAATATCTAGATATGACTAATTTCTTCCTGAGCTACTTTATTCTACTCTGCCATATGGTGGCCCTTCCCTCTTCTGTACCATAACTTCTATCCCCTGCATTTGTGCTTTAACAATACCTAATTCTTTTCACTACATCGGTATCTTTGAGGTCAATACTCAGTAGTGCAATCGCTGGGTCATAGGCTAGCTCTATTTTACTGGAAAGAAGGGCCATATGCACCCCAGTGTTCATAGCAGCAATGTCCACAATAGCCATTCTGTTGAAAGAGCCAAGATCCCCTTCAACAGACAAATGGATGAAGAAGATGTGATCTATGGATACAATGGAATATCACTCAACTATCAGAAAGGATGAATACCCAACTTTTGCATCAACATGGATGGGACTGGAGGAGATTATGTTAAGTGAAATAAGTCAAGCAGAGAAAGTCAATCATCATATGGTTTCACTTATTTGTGGAACCTAAGGAATAGCATGGAGGACATTAGGAGAAGGAAAGGAAAAATGAAGTGGGGGGATTGGAGGGGGAAATGAAACATGAAAAACTATGGACTCCAGAAACATACTGAGGGTTTTAAAGATGAGAAGGATGTGGGGATGGGTGAGCCTGGTGATGGGTATTAAGGAGGGCACATATTGCATGGGGCACTGGGTGTTTTACACAAACAATGAATCATGGAACACTACTTCAAAAACTAATGATGTATTGTATGGCAACTAACATAACATAATTTAAAAAAAAAGGAGGGGGACAATACCTAACACTCAATCTTTGCTAGTTTCTTGTTTACCTCCTTTTAAGAGTAAGCTCAATAGTAGTTTTTTGTTTGTTTGTTTGTTTTTGTGTCAACTAAAAGAAGAAAAATAATACACATTATTTTGAAAACTTTTTGAACAGCGTACAAACGTTAGTCAAGTCCACAATGTCTCATCTCTTCTTCCTCCTAACATGGCTGTTGAAAAACCCTTTATCTGGGAAAAGATCATTCTCCTGCCACCTTGTATAAGATTTTGGCTTTAGCTTAGATTTATCCTTTCTTTCCTTTTCTGAAAATAAGTTGAAAATATTAATAGCCTCAGTTTCTTCTTCCAAAATATGACTGCTACTTTACCAAGTGCAAAAGCAACCCATTTTGACCGTAGTAAACTGCTTGGACCTACTTTGTTTGGCTCACTGTTTTAGTGAGACAAGTGGAGAGTGAAGATGACACACCATTTCCAAATGTATTAATAATTGGTAGACCATACTTCTAAATTGAAGTTTTGTTGTCATTAAACAACGACCAGACTCACTATAATTACAGAGGTAAGTTCTTTATATTTACTATATTTGAAATTACCATATAATACCAAAATAAAATTATGATTATGTGAAGAGTCTGTAATATTAAGAAGATGACTTTGAAATTATTGCTTATCTAAATGAAATTTCCCATTCTATAATCTTGTATAAGCTTCCGTTGTCATTTCCTATTTAAAATCTATTAGAAGGCACTCTTATTTTCCCTTAAGTGGGAAGTCAAATGTGGAACAAATTCATCCCAAAGGAACTGATTCTATATTCCACTGAAGACCAGGTGGCTTCCATGTGGCATTTTGCCTCTTGCATATTGTTCATCTCCTACAACAAACGGGGGTATGCTCTTTAATAAACTAATTCAACTCAATTAGAGACATTGTCTTCAAGGGATAACATCATAGAGACTAGAATCAGAATCATACTTTTGGGAAAATTGGGCCCAGGCTTTTTGTTTTGTTTTGTTTTAAGATTTTATTTATTTATTTGACAGACAGAGACCACAAGTAGGCAGAGAGGCAGAGAGAGAGATGGGGGAGCAGGATCCCTGCTGAACAGAGAGCCTGATGCAGAGCTCGATCCCAGGACCCTGAGATCATGGCCTGAGCCGAAGGCAGAGGCTTAACCCACTGAGCTACCCAGGCGCCCCTGGGCCCAGGTTTTGATGGCTTCTTTCCTCAATCTTATAAAACCTATTTGAACTCTACTGGATGCCAGAACTGCTTAAAAATATTTGGTCCCTTGTAATTTTAACCTTCCAGTATTCAATGCACCTGATCCATGTAATATCCTATAGTATTTTTGTCAAATGAAGACTCTCAAAGTGTGCTTCTTGGGAGACACTTTTCAGTTGGTTGCTTACATTTCTGCATTTATTATTTGTTCTAGACCATCCTTTGAAGATGGTTGTATTGAATAGACTTGGAAGACAGAAATAGTATCTTTTTTTTAACTTAACCTGTTGTGTTTGCAAATATTATCTGCCTCTGTTTTGATACTTCTTGTGGGAACTGAGGCTCAGAACTGATATATAACTCCCACCCCTACACACACACACACACACACACACAAACACACACACACACAAATACTGTTAATATTCTGGCTACCTCTATTGCTGTGAATAATAAACTATATTATTTCTGAACCATGAGTCTGCGTCTTCTATCAACACCCAAGAAACCACGGCAGACTCATACACCAGCTTTCAAATAAGGGCAAATAATCTCAGATGCTTTATATTTTTTGATAGTGTTACCTACCTCTGAACATATGACTGAACACATATAAAGCTGGAGCCATGACCATTTAGAGCTTCTTCTGTGGAAGAACTATGCATTCACTAGTAAACAAAAGTAGTTTCATCTTTTCTTTTTCCACCTGGACACCATTTCCTCTCTCACACTGTTGCTCAAATTGGATGGAGTCTAAGGTCCTTTGAGGAAATTTTTGTTTAATGACTCAAAATAAAATAGGAAGAGTCTAAAGTGCTAAAAATAATTCTAGATAAAATGCATAAGATCATGCCAGAAAGGATAGTAATTTTATCTAACAACTGCCTGTTCACCCCTTATTTGTTCATTAACTAATCTCCAAATTCCTGACTAAATCCCTTTTGTAAGCCAGAATGTGAGCTAAAAACTGGGATTTTAAAAAGTTTTCATTTGAAATCCAGTTAGCTAACATATATGGTTGTATTAGTTTCATGTGTACAATATAACATATAGCACTCAGTGCTCATCATGACAAGTGCTCTAATTAACCCCCATCACTTATTTAATCCATCACTCCTTTCAGATCCCCTCAAGTAACCATCAGTTTGTTCTCCGTAATGAAATGCCTGTTTCTTGCTTTGTTTCTCTTTCTATGTCTTATTATTTTCCCCTTTGCTTGTTTGTTTTGTTTCTTTTATTCCATATATGAGTAAAGGTATTTGTCTTTCTCTGACTGACTTATTTCACTTTTAGCATTATACTGTCTAGTTCCACCCATGTTATTGCAAAGGGCAAGATTTCAGTCTTTTTTTATGGCAGAATAATATTCCATTGTATATACATACCACCTATTCTTTATTTATTCATCAATTGATGGATACTCGGGCACTTTCCATATCTTAGCTTTATAAATAATGCTGCTATAAACATAGGGGTGCTAGCATAACTTTGAACAAATTTTCTTATATTCATTGGGTAAATACACACCAACAGGATTGTGGGATCACAAAGGACTTCTATTTTTAAATTTTATGGAAATTCCATACTGTTTTCCAATATGGCTGTATCAGTTTGCATCACCACCAACAGTTCACAATTGTTACTTTTTCTTTTTTTTAAGATTTTATTCATTTGACAGAGAGAGATCACAAGTAGAGAGAGAGAGAGGAGGGAGCAGGCTCCATGCCTGGCAGAGAGCTCGATGTGGGACTTGATCCCAGGACCCTAAGATCATGACCTGAGCTGAAGGCAGAGGCTTAACCCACTGAGCCACCCAGGCAAGTGTTACACCCCACAAGTGTTACTTTTTCACATCCTCTCCAACACCTTTTGTTTCTTGTAGTGTTGATTTTAGCCATTCTGACAGGTGTGAGGTGGTATCTCTTTCTAGTTTTGCTTTGCAATTTCCTGATGATACATGATGATGGACATCTTTTCATGTATCTACTGAACATTTGAATGTGTTATTTGGGGAAACACTTGTTCATGTCTTCTATCCATGTTTTTATTGGATTATTTGTTTTTGGATGTTGACTAAAAACTGGATATTAAGTAACACACAAGACAGGTTTCCTTGAGCTTAAATTTTATTTGCATGAGTATCATTAACAGGAAAAAATATGCATATGTGTATGTACAAGTGTGTTTATGTACACATATATCTATCTATCTATCCTCTATCCCCTGTCTTCTAATTGTGGTAAATCCTGTAAGGTGGGGAATGGGATAGTCTGAAGAAATATGCTGCTGGATATGTTGGGTAAGCAGATTTAATTGCACTCAGATGCATTGGATATAAGTGAATCACTCAAATGAGTTATTTAATATTATATAGAAACAAATTAATATTTTATGTAGTTGAAAATAATAGGTAGTTAAAATAATTTTTGTTGTTTGTTGTTTTTGTGTCTTTTTTTGTTTATATATACTATGGTGTGAATGTTTATGTCTCCCAAAATCATATTATGAAATCTAACTCTGGAAGTGATAGTATTAAAACATAGGGGCCTTTGGGAGGTGATTAGGTCATAAGTGGGATTACAGTCCTTTTAAAGGAGACCCCAGAGAGTTCTCTTGATTCATTCATCATGTACGTTTACAGTGAGAAGATAGCCATCTATGAAGAAGTGGGCTCTCCCTGGATCTGCCCATTCCTTAATCTTGAACTTCTCAGTTCTAGAACTGTGAGAAATAAATTCCTGTTCCTTATAAGCTATTAAGTCTATATCATGTCCGTTATAGCAGCCTGCATGCAGAAGGACACTATGACCTAAAACGAGAGCAATAAATATAAAGTTTCAGTAAAGTCAGTTGGTACAATGTTTTTTTACTTAGAGAAGACATGCTGCTTCATGTTAAACCTTGATATTGTATATGTTTCTTGAAGGGCCACTTCTTACTCCTTTGTGTGTTTTCCACAAAGTCCAGGATGATGCCTTACATAAAGGTAATATTTTATAAATACTGTTGGGAATATATACTTCTCTAAAATCTTATTTTGCCTACAGATTACTTGGATCCACTTTGCCTTGTGTAGAATATTTGAAATATATTCAGAACAGAATGTCTCTCTAAATAACATTTAGAATCATCATTAGTTTATGACTCCTGACTCATTTGTTTATGCAGTGATACTTACTGCAAGAACACTGAAGTTTGGAATATAATTTTTGCATTAATCACCAAGCTAGTTTATTGTAACTTATGAAAAAATAATTTCTCATGCTGGTTTAATTCTGCTCTTATGTTATGGTCATGACATTTTCATTAAAATAAAGTAGAAAATAGAAGTAAATAATAAATGAAAAATAAAAATAATAAATAAAAAATAAAAGTCAAACTCTTGTGAAATGTTAAACTTTTCTTACTTATTTTGTTTTGCTTTTCCTCTACCATGCTGGCAAAGCTGTATTTTGCAGATAGATACAATTTTCTAGTTGCTAGGTTTGTTAGTTTTGCTAAAATTTTCAAAATATAAGAAGTTGAATAGTCATGGATTGTTTACTAAACTCCTTATCTACACATATAAAAATAAAACAATGATGGTGACCTGGGTATTTCTAAAATTGTATTCTGTTTCTCCATATTATGTTTTACAATGTAATTAATAAAGATTCTGCATATATTAACACCCATCCCCTTCTATCTCATCTGTATGTCCATTACAGAGCATGTATGATTTCTATTCATTGCTATGTTGTGGTGAAGAGATTGTCTGAAGTAGTCCTATATTTATGCAGGTAGATCTTAAGCTACGGTGCTCTTGTTTATTTACTTGTTCGTGATCAGTATGTCTGAAAGATGGTAACTATTGCATCAGGTATGACGATTAAAAAATATTATTGGTGCTTGATACACTGTGATAAAATAGGTAAGTCGATTCATAATTTGTTAATTAAATTAGAAAAAAAATCCTTTGGATTTGTCCTTTATTAAGAGTTTTTTTTTTTTAACGAATTCCTTGGGATGTTTTTTGTGTAATATATATCAAATGCCTCAACCTTTAAATTTGAATGTAGAAAAGAGGTATCAGAATGAGCCTAGAAAATATTGTTATGAAATATTTGTGTTCTGTTATGTTATGTTAACTTAGGAAATAATGGTAGTTATTTTTATTAGCATTTCCTACTCTACACATGCCTTACAGATGAGATATCATGTTTTTCCTACTCTTTTTATCGTGGTTGTTATATTCTTCATGATCAATAACAATCAATGAAAATTCATAACATTAATTTTCTTTGGGAAAGTGATATTTTAGCAAGAATCCATGACCAAGAATTTTAGCTATTGTTCTTCCAGGAGATGAGACTATCAATGTTCCCGAAATTTCAAGAAATAGAACTTATTAATTGTGTTGGTTGATGTTTATTGTCTCTGAACTTAGAGGTGCATAATTCAATTTAAAATTTATTTTGGGGGCGCCTGGGTGGCTCAGTGGGTTAAAGCCTCTGCCTTTGGCTCAGGTCATGATCCCAGGGTCCTGGGATCGAGCCCCACATCGGGCTCTCTGCCTAGCAGGGAGCCGGCTTCCTCTTCCCTCTCTCTCTGCCTGCCTCTCTGCCTACTTGTGATCCCTATCTGTCAAATAAAATAAATAAAATCTTAAAAAAAATGGAGTGGTCCTTAGGGGGGTGCTTATCTGAAATTGAGGGACATTATAAAAAAAATAAAAAATACAATTTATTTTGAATTGAAAACAAGATCTTACTGAAGTTTAGGCATCCCACTTTATATCAGGCCTCCAGTACATTCTAATTTATTTATAGAAAATATCATAAACATGAATGTCACTTTTCCTATTGCATTTATTCTGAAACTGCAATGACACAAAGATGTCAGATCTGAAAAGCACTACCTTTCTATAATTTCTGTTTCCTAAGAGGAATGGATATACCATTTTAGCACAATTATCCAACAGTATTCAAAACCACCATGAATTTTAAAACATAGTTATTACACCCTAAAAATCAAGTATGAAAATGTATAAACAACCAAATCTCTATCTGTAAATGAAATACTCCCACACAGACTGGTTTTAAAACTTTCTAACTTAAGGAATTTGATAGCACAGACTCAGGGTAGTAGTTTCAGTGCCTACAGTATACTTTCAGAGAGAGAGTAATGTAGGCTCTGAGTCACTTTCTGCCTAGAGATGACCTAATAGTGGTTCTGGCATTGTTTGCTTGTTTTTGAAAATACGTTCCTGGGCGTCATTCAGAAAATGCAGAGTTTGGCAATCTATATAAATTAAGGATGATCTTTTTGAATGTTTGTCTTTCACTACATCAAATTAACATAATTGGACAGAAATTCCACTAAATTAAGCATTGTTAGGAAACGTGTAAATTGGAGCTGCTCAAATTAGTTGCTCTTTGAACTATGTGCTGTTGGTTCAGGATTAGATAAGGAGTTTGAAGGAAAACCTAAATCATTGCTTCCTTTTTTGAGAGAGTCTTAGCATATTTTCTTAAAATTAGCTGAAATAAACAATGTGTTTAGTCGCAAAGTGATTTGCATTTTTGCACAAACTCCCTATCTCCTTGAGAATTATAACAAATATTTCATGAAACATCATTGATCTTTACTTTGTTACACTGCTGTAAAGTACATTCAGAGTTGCCAGTTAAAAGTGTTAGTGTTGAGATGAAATGTCATGCATTTTTCTTCACTTCCATGCAAATGAACACAGTAATTTATTAAGACACAATGAAGACAAAAAAAATTGACAATGAGTTCCAGATTTTAAAAATCACTTGCCATTCAATCCAAATTGTGAGTTTGATCGGTTACCGAACACTTTATAATGCACCCCCGGTAATTTTACAGAGATTATTTTTTCTTACCAATTCTTGATTATTCTGTCTTGCAATGCAGAGAAAGCTAACTAATTTAAAATAAACTTCCATTAATTTTGATTGTTATAAACTTAAAATTGATTAATTCCAATATACAGAGTTTAAAATGTTCACAATTTACATTAAATATATATTCTGTGTATACCTTGGAAAAATTATACTGAAAACTGAAATTAAAATGATGTTGTATATAGCTGCAAGAAGCCGCCTGTCCCATTTCATCTTACTATATAAGTTGTGTCAGGTAATTTATAAAATCCCTACTCCATAACAAGTCTATTTTTTGTTGGAATGGGTAGTAATGTTTCTTCTTATTTCTAAATAGGAGTTGGTCTATGAGTGCATCTGCAACTGTATTTTTCCTAAGTGGCTTCATGGTCTTGAACTGAGAAAGCTCAGAACATTAAACATCAAAATAATATATTTTGACATAATTAGACATCAAGGAAATGCAATTAAGATGACACTGAGATATCACTACACACTTAACAGAATGGCTAAAATAAAATATAATGACAAGGCCAAAAGAAAAAAATATACCATTTGATGATACACAATGGCAAGTTGTACCATAACTTAGCCATCTCAGTCTAGTGTAGTGTTAAATTTGTTTTTCTAAGCAATATTTTGGGTCACTTACCACTTTTCAAGGATATAAAGTGCTATCATTTTACTTAAAACTGTGAAATTAGGTCAGATTTAAATTTCAATTTATGTTAAGACATTCTGTAAACTGTGTTAAACTTTACATTTGTTCCCTCTGGTCAGTGAATAACACTATATCATATTCTGAAAAATACGCTAATTTTCACTTTGAAAAATATCCCCTTTTCCTCTTATGGTAATTATTAATATGAATTAATAGTAGAAATTGATATGGTTCCTTATGACCATAAATACTTTATTGTATATTATCCAATTTAATAATGAATATAATGAACTTCTTTGGACAATTTTTAAAGACCAGTCTACTCTTAAAACAAAAAAATGGAGACACACTTCTTTAGTTCACACAAATTTCATCTTATTATATATAACCTCAGATAAATTTCAAGAAATCATAATTTATTAAAATTATGTCTACTTAAAAATCTCATAGAAGGGTAAAACCATCAAAAATAAAAATAAACAGGTGAGGAGTCAAGATGGCGGAGAAGTAGCAAGCTGAGACTGCTTCAGCTAGCCGGAGATCAGCTAGATAGCTTATCTAAAGATTGCAAACACCTGAAAATCCATCGGCAGATTGAAGAGAAGAAGAACACCAATTCTGGAAACAGAAAATCAACCACTTTCTGAAAGGTAGGTCCGGCGGAGAAGTGAATCCAAAGCGACGGGAAGAGAGACCCCGGGGGGAGGGGCTGGCTCCCGGCAAGCGGCGGAGCAACCGCGCACAAAATCAGGACTTTTAAAAGTCTGTTCCGCTGAGGGACATCGCTCCAGAGGCTAAACCAGGGCGAAGCCCACGCGGGGTCAGCGTGGCCTCAGGTCCCGCATGGTCACAGAAGGATCGGGGGTGTCTGAGTGTTGCAGAGCTTGCGGGTATTGGAATGGGAAAGCCGGCTGCAGAGACAGAGCCGACAGTAAGCTCACAGCTCGGGGTGACCTTGAACTGGTCGCAGGCTCGGTGAGCTCGGAGCGCGGCCGGAGGTCAGGCAGACGGGAGTAACTGGGCGCTGTTCTCTGAGGGCGCACTGAGGAGTGCGGCCCTGGGCTCTCGGCTCCTCCGGGCCGAGACCAGGAGGCCGCCATTTGTATTCCCGTCCTCTGGAACTCTATGGAAAGCGCTCAGGGAACAAAAGCTCCTGAAAGCAAACCGGAGCGGATTACTCACCCAGGCCCCGGGTAAGGGCGGTGTAATTCCGCCTGGGGCAAAGACACTTGAGAATCACTACACCAGGCCCCTCCCCCAGAAGATCAACAAGAAATCCAGCCAAGACCAAGTTCACCTACCAAGGAGTGCGGTTTCAATACCAGGGAGAGCAGCAGATTTCCAGAGGAGGAGAAAGCCAAGCACGGAACTCATGGCTTTTTTCCTGTGATTTTTTTTAGTCTTGCAGTTAATTTAATTTTTACTTTTTCATTTTTTTTTTTTCTTCTCGCCTTCGGGTAAAATTTTTTTTTTAAATGTTACCTTTTTCTTTTTTAACGATTTTTTACTAGTTTATCTAATATATATATATTTTCTTTTTTACATTTTTTTAGGTGTTTTCTTTTTTTTAAAATTCTTTTCTTTTCTTTTTTTTTCTTTTTTCTTTTTTTTTTTTTCTTTCTTACTTTTTGAACCCCTTTTTATCCCCTTTCTCCCCACTCACGATTTTGGATCTCTTCTAATTTGGTTAAAGCATATTTTCCTGGGGTTGTTGCCACCCTTTTAGTATTTTACTTGCCCCTTCATTTACTCTTATCTGGACAAAACGACAAGACGTAAAAATTCAACACAAAAAAAAGAACAAGAGGCAGTACCGAAGGCTAGGGACCTAATCAATACAGACATCGGTAATATGTCAGATCTAGAGTTCAGAATGACAATTCTCAAGGTTCTAGCTGGGCTCGAAAAAGGCATGGAAGATATTAGAGAAACCCTCTCGAGAGATATAAAAGCCCTTTCTGGAGAAATAAAAGAACTAAAATCTAACCAAGTTGAAATAAAAAAAGCTGTTAATGAGGTGCAATCAAAAATGGAGGCTCTAACTGCTAGGATAAATGAGGCAGAAGAAAGAATTAGTGATATAGAAGACCAAATGACAGAGAATAAAGAAGCTGAGCAAAAGAGAGACAAACAGCTACTGGACCACGAGGGGAGAATTCGAGAGATAAGTGACACCATAAGATGAAACAACATTAGAATAATTGGGATTCCAGAAGAAGAAGAAAGAGAGAGGGGAGCAGAAGGTATACTGGAGAGAATTACTGGGGAGAATTTCCCCAATATGGCAAAGGGAACGAGCATCAAAATTCAGGAGGTTCAGAGAATGCCCCTCAAAATCAATAAGAATAGGCCCACACCCTGTCACCTAATAGTAAAATTTACAAGTCTCAGTGACAAAGAGAAAATCCTGAAAGCAGCCCGGGAAAAGAAGTCTGTAACATACAATGGTAAAAATATTAGATTGGCAGCTGACTTATCTACAGAGACCTGGCAGGCCAGAAATAGCTGGTATGATATTTTCAGAGCACTAAACGAGAAAAACATGCAGCCAAGAATACTATATCCAGCTAGGCTATCATTGAAAATAGAAGGAGAGATTAAAAGCTTCCAGGACAAACAACAACTGAAAGAATTTGCAAACCCCAAACCAGCTCTACAGGAAATATTGAAAGGGGTCCTCTAAGCAAAGAGAGAGCCTACAAGTGGTAGATCAGAAAGGAACAGAGACCATATACAGTAACAGTCACCTTGACAGGCAATACAATGGCCCTAAATTCATATCTCTCAATAGTTACCCTGAATGTGAATGGGCTAAATGCCCCTGTCAAAAGACGCAGGGTATCAGAATGGATAAAAAAACAAAACCCATCTATATGTTGCCTCCAAGAAACTCATTTTAAGCCCGAAGAAACCTCCAGATTTAAAGTGAGGGGGTGGAAAAGAATTTACCATGCTAATGGACATCAGAAGAAAGCAGGAGTGGCAATCCTTATATCAGATCAATTAGATTTTAAGCCAAAGACTATAATAAGAGATGAGGAAGGACGCTATATCATACTCAAAGGGTCTGATCAACAAGAAGATTTAACAATTTTAAATATCTATGCCCCCAACGTGGGAGCAGCCAACTATATAAACCAATTAATAACAAAATCAAAGAAACACATCAACAATAATACAATAATAGTAGGGGACTTTAACACTCCCCTCACTGAAATGGACAGGTCATCCAAGCAAAAGATCAGCAAGGAAATAAAGGCCTTAAACGACACACTGGACCAGATGGACATCACGGATATATTCAGAATATTTCATCCCAAAGCAACAGAATACACATTCTTCTCTAGTGCACATGGAACATTCTCCAGAATAGATCACATCCTCGGTTCTAAATCAGGACTCAACCGGTATCAAAAGATTGGGATCATTCCCTGTATATTTTCAGACCACAATGCTCTAAAGCTAGAACTCAACCACAAAAGGAAGTTTGGAAAGAACCCAAATACATGGAGACTAAATAGTATCCTTCTAAAGAATGAATGGGTCAACCGGGAAATTAAAGAAGAATTGAAAAAAATCATGGAAACAAATGATAATGAAAATACCACGGTTCAAAATCTGTGGGACACAACAAAGGCAGTCCTGAGAGGAAAATATATAGCAGTACAAGCCTTTCTCAAGAAACAAGAAAGGTCTCAGGTACACAACCTAACCCTACACCTAAAGGAGCTGGAGAAATAACAAGAAAGAAACCCTAAGCCCAGCAGGAGAAGAGAAATCATAAAGATCAGAGCAGAAATCAATGAAATAGAAACCAAAAAAACCAATAGAACAAATCAACGAAACTAGGAGCTGGTTCTTTGAAAGAATTAATAAAATTGATAAACCCCTGGCCCGACTTATCAAAAAGAAAAGAGAAAGGACCCAAATAAATAAAATCATGAATGAAAGAGGAGAGATCACAACTAACACCAAAGAAATACAAACTATTATAAGAACATACTATGAGCAACTCTACGGCAATAAATTTGACAATCTGGAAGAAATGGATGCATTCCTAGAAACATATAAACTACCACAACTGAACCAGGAAGAAATAGAAAGCCTGAACAGACCCATAACCAGTAAGGAGATTGAAACAGTCATTAAAAATCTCCAAACAAACAAAAGCCCAGGGCCAGACGGCTTCCCGGGGGAATTCTACCAAACATTTAAAGAAGAACTAATTCCTATTCTCCTGAAACTGTTCCAAAAAATAGAAATGGAAGGAAAACTTCCAAACTCATTTTAGGAGGCCAGCATCACCTTGATCCCAAAACCAGACAAGGATCCCACCAAAAAAGAGAGCTATAGACCAATATCCTTGATGAACACAGATGCGAAAATACTCAACAAAATACTAGCCAATAGGATTCAACAGTACATTAAAAAGATTATTCACCACGACCAAGTGGGATTTATTCCAGGGCTGCAAGGTTGGTTCAACATCCGCAAATCAGTCAATGTGATACAACACATCAATAAAAGAAAGAACAAGAACCATATGATACTCTCAATAGATGCTGAAAAAGCATTTGACAAAGTACAACATCCCTTCCTGATCAAAACTCTTCAAAGTGTAGGGATAGAGGGCACATACCTCAATATCATCAAAGCCATCTATGAAAAACCCACCGCAAATATCATTCTCAATGGAGAAAAACTGAAAGCTTTTCCGCTAAGGTCAGGAACACGGCAGGGATGTCCATTCTCACCACTGCTATTCAACATAGTACTAGAGGTCCTAGCTTCAGCAATCAGACAACAAAAGGAAATTAAAGGCATCCAAATCGGCAAAGAAGAAGTCAAATTATCACTCTTCGCAGAGTGATATGATACTATATGTGGAAAACCCAAAAGACTCCACTCCAAAACTGCTAGAACTTATACAGGAATTCAGTAAAGTGTCAGGATATAAAATCAATGCACAGAAATCAGTTGCATTTCTCTACACCAACAGCAAGACAGAAGAAAGAGATATTAAGGAGTCAATCCCATTTACAATTGCATCCAAAACCATAAGATACCTAGGAATAAGCCTAACCAAAGAGACACAGAATCTATACTCAGAAAACTATAAAGTACTCATGAAAGAAATTGAGGAAGACACAAAGAAATGGAAAAATGTTCCATGCTCCTGGATTGGAAGAATAAATATTGTGAAAATGTCTATGCTACCTAAAGCAATCTACACATTTAATGCTATTCCTATCAAAGTACCATCCATCTTTTTCAAAGAAATGGAACAAATAATGCTAAAATTTATATGGAACCAGAAAAGACCTCGAATAGCCAAAGGGATATTGAAAAAGAAAGCCAACGTTGGTGGCATCACAATTCCGGACTTCAAGCTCTATTACAAAGCTGTCATCATCAAGACAGCATGGTACTGGCACAAAAACAGACCCATAGATCAATGGAACAGAATAGAGAGCCCAGAAATAGACCCTCAACTCTATGGTCAACGAATCTTCGACAAAGCAGGAAAGAATGTCCAATGGAAAAAAGACAGCCTCTTCAATAAATGGTGCTGGGAAAATTGGACAGCCACATGCAGAAAAATGAAATTGGACCATTTCCTTACACCACACACAAAAATAGACTCCAAATGGATGAAGGACCTCAATGTGCGAAAGGAATCCATCAAAATCCTTGAGGAGAACACGGGCAGCAAACTCTTCGACCTCTGCCGCAGCAACATCTTCCTAGGAACAACGCCAAAGGCAAGGGAAGCAAGGGCAAAAATGAACTATTGGGATTTCATCAAGATCAAAAGCTTTTGCACAGCAAAGGAAACTGTTAACAAAATCAAAAGACAACTGACAGAATGGGAGAAGATATTTGCAAACAACATATCAGATAAAGGACTAGTGTCCAGAATCTATAAAGAACTTAGCAAACTCAACACCCAAAGAACAAATAATCCAATCAAGAAATGGGCAGAGGACATGAACAGACATTTCTGCAAAGAAGACATCTAGATGGCCAACAGACACATGAAAAAGTGCTCCATATCACTCGGCATCAGGGAAATACAAATCAAAACCACAATGAGATATCACCTCACACCAGTCAGAATGGCTAAAATCAACAAGTCAGGAAATGACAGATGCTGGCGAGGATGCGGAGAAAGGGGAACCCTCCTACACTGTTGGTGGGAATGCAAGCTGGTGCAGCCACTCTGGAAAACAGCATGGAGGTTCCTCAAAATGTTGAAAATAGAACTGCCCTATGACCCAGCAATTGCACTATTGGGTATTTACCCTAAAGATACAAGTGTAGTGATCCAAAGGGGCACATGCACCCGAATGTTTATAGCAGCAATGTCTACAATAGCCAAACTATGGAAAGAACCTAGATGTCCATCAACAGATGAATGGATCAAGAAGATGTGGTATATATACACAATGGAATACTATGCAGCCATCAAAAGAAATGAAATCTTGCCATTTGCGACAACATGGATGGAACTAGAGCGTATCATGCTTAGCGAAATAAGTCAAGCAGAGAAAGACAACTATCATATGATCTCCCTTATATGAGGAAGTGGTGATGCAACATGGGGGCTTAAGTGGGTAGGAGAAGAATAAATGAAAGAAGATGGGATTGGGAGGGAGACAAACCATAAGTGACTCTTAATCTCACAAAACAAACGGAGGGTTGCTGGGGGGAGGGGGTTTGGGAGAAGGGGGTGGGATTATGGACATTGGGGAGGGTATGTGCTTTGGTGAGTGCTGTGAAGTGTGTAAACCTGGTGATTCACAGACCTGTACCCCTGGGGGTACAGGTAAAAAATAAAAATAAAAAATAAAATAAAAATAAAAATAAAAAAATAAAAATAAACACACACAACACACACACATCACCCATGTATTGGCAAATCACAATTGCTGTAACAATACATTAGGCATTCCACAGTTAAGGGCTATCAAAATTTCCATCAGTGACAAAAAGATTTGTATCCAAATGGACTGATTTTCCAGAATCCAAGAAAAAGTCTCCTAGGGTTTATTTAAAGATAAATATTGGAACAAATAATTCTTAAATTTAGGAAATTCAGAACATACGATTAAAGAATATTTGCAGTGCAGACTATATTCAATCCTTCCTTCAAAATGTGCCTTTGAGTACATAATTCTGTTTTCTCTATCTAAATTGAGCTGTCCTCCAAGGAAGTTTTCTAAAATGTGTGTCTCTGTGTGATAAATGTTCTAAGACCTAACATGCTTCATTGTATTTTTACTGTGCTCTCAAATTTAATCAATAATTTGGCTTGATGTATCTAGTTTCAAATATCTTTTCCATCTATACAAACACCCAGCTGTCTCCTTTATATGCTATTTCTATTGAGAATTCTGCTGTCAGTATTATTCTTGTACATTTTAGGTGATCTGTTCTTCTCTTGGGCATCATTTATGCTCTTCTCTGTTTTTGATATTCTTAAAACTCACCATAATGTATATGAGTGGTTTTTTGTGGGTGTGGTTTTTGTTTTGTTTTGTTTCTGATTTCTCATGTTTGGCATCATTTTAAGTCTGGTATCTTTTATCTTTCTTTAATTCTCCAAAATTTATCTCAGTACTTATTTAAATATTTTCTTTATTTTTTTTTCTCTTATGCTGCATTTGGGCAGAAGTCATTAATTTGTTTCTTTGTTTGTTTGTTTGCTTTTCCCAACTCATTTATTCATTTTACAGCTATATTCATCTTAGTCTCCATTTATTGTATTCTTTATTTCAACAATTTTCACTTAATTTATATTCACAGTATAGTATCTTTCTTTTCTTTGTATATGTATATCATTATTTTATCATATACTTTTAAGCTATTTTTAAAAATATTTTATTTATTTATTTGACAGTGAGACATCACAATTAGGCAGAGAGGCGGACAGAGAGAGAGGAAGGGAAGCAGGCTACCTGCTGAGCAGAAAGCCTGATGTGGGGCTTGATCCCAGGACCCGGAGATCATGACCTGAACCGAAGGCAGCGGCTTAACCCACTGAGCCACCCAGGCGCCCCTTTTAAGCTATTTTTTAAAAGTACAGTCATTCTTTTTTTTTTTTTAAGATTTTCTTTCTTTATTTATTTGACAGAGAGAGATCACAAGTAGACGGATGGCAGGCAGAGAGAGAGAGAGAGAGGGAAGCAGACTCCCTGCTGAGCAGAGAGCCTGATGCAGGACTTGATCCCAGGACCCTGAGATCATGACCTGAGCTGAAGGCAGTGGCTTAATCCACTGCGCCACCTAGGCGCCCCTAAGCTATTTTTAAAATTCCTGTTCCAATAACACTTGGATTGCCATATAAAGTTAACCACATCATCTTTTTTAGGTAAGTGATTGTACTTTTTATGTGCATAGTTATTTTGGTCCATGAGTTCAGCTTCTCTTAGGATCATTAAATCTCCGTAAAGTCTGGGTATGCTAGGATTTTCTAAGCAACAATAAAATACATTGAAACCTGGTAGCTTAATTATAATAATGTTTTCTTTCTCAATCATTCACAATAGTATTACATTCTGAGTAGCTTCCTTCTATTTTGCAGCTATAGTGTTTGGAAAAACTTGAATTGTGATATCACTGTGATAATGTGAATTAGTCATGGTTTTTCAGAGAATCGGGAAGAGAAAAAAAGGAAGATATTCTCCAGGGCCAACTCTAGAATTGACTATTGAAACATCTGTCCAAATTCAATTGAACAAAACTCAGAAATGCCATCTCCAGTGAAATACAAAGAAGATTATATATAGTTCTGGGCACACACATCTCATTTGACCCAAGATATACATCAATGAAAGACTGAAGGCCAATCACCACTCCATGGGAGAATTTAAAAATAAATTTACTAATGAGGCCAAGAATTCAGAATCACAAATACTTCAGAACTAATAATAACTGCCTTCACTTGATGTTATTCTATAAGATAAATCCTATGATCAAGTTTCAATTTTAAATTCTTACAATTTTAAATTCTTAAATCCTTATGAAGAAGCATCATTTGGAGGGAGCAGTTTTAATAATTTATCATCCATCAGCCTTTTTTTTAAGATTTTATTTATTTATTGGACACAAAGAGAGAGAAAGAGAGAGAGAGAGAGAGATCACAAGTAAGCAGAGAGGCAGGCAAGCAGGGAGGGAAGCAGGCTTCCTTTTGAGCAGAGCCCGATGTGGGGCTGGATCCCAGGACCCAGAGACCATGACTTGAGTTGAAGGCAGAGGCTTAACCCACCACCCACGTGATGAGAGAGCCACTCAGGTGCCCCTCATCCATCAGTCTTAATTGATTGGAGGAAAATGTGTGGAGGAATAATGCCTTAGGGAGCTAATCTCTCTAAAGAATTTTCAAGTCTTTACACCTTCAAGGTTTTTGTACAGTTCTGATAGCCTCTAAATATCCAGCTGATTTCTACAGTGACAGGCCTGTTACAACCTGTCTTCAAACCAGGAATAGAGCTTGAAACATACCAGTCAAGAGCAACTTTGAGTCTTTTAAGGAATTTATCATCATTTCTTTGCGTTTGGTTAATATCTGAAATAGTTCCATATTACACTTGCATAATTTCTCCAGAGCTGACTTTGAAGGAGGCATTCAGTTCCAGCTAGTTCCATATTTTGGCAAGAACTATAATTCTATATTTAAAAAAAACATATTTTAGGGTGCCTGGTTGGCTCAGTGGGTTAAAATCTCTGCCTTCGGCTCAGGTCATGATTCCAGGTTCCTGGGATTGAGTCCCACAGTGGACTCTCTTCTCAGCAGGGAGCCTGCTTCCATTCCTCTCTCTCTGGCTGCCTCTCTGCCTTCCTGTGATCTCTGTCAAGTAAATAAATAAAATTTTTTAAAAAACATATTTTATACCAGTTATTCATGTTTATTAACTAAGATATCATAATACAAATAATAGGAACAGTTGCTCTTTATGAATACCTTCAACCAAGAGCAAAAAATATGTCATATCTTCTCCAAAAATTTTATATCATCTGATAGGTAAGATATATATAAAATTACATTTAAAGTTTTTAAAATATCAGCAAATATTTTCATTTTAATGCAAATTTGAAAAAAAAATCTACTTTTCCAAACACGACTTTTTATCCTATGATTTTTGAATTTTGTCGACAACTGATAAAATGTTTAGCGAGACTATAAATGTTAGATCGAAAAAAATGATTAATTGATGTAGGTTCAAATTATTATGTTCCATTAAAAATGATTTAGTCTTTTTGATGAACATCGTTTGGTAATATGTTGTATCCAGATATAGTAAATTAATGACATATAAAATTATAGGGAAATGACACCTTCCGTTCCATTATGAGTAGAGCTTTTAAAATGCTATTAGTCACAACCTGTCATCTTGTCATTATGTAGCATTGTTTAGCATTAAAAAATGTATACTCTTCACTTCGAAGTCTTTTAGAAATCTAAACTATGACTTTCTATGGTTTGTGTCTCCATATTCCTTTATTGCCAGGTTGAACAAATCCACATGCTTTGATTCAAAGGTAATAAATTCCTCTTATTTGGAAAAATGATGTTTATTTTTGTTCTCTCACACTTAGCAGGTGGTTTCATTTTAGCACACTTCAGAGTTATAATTTCATGCTTATTAAAAACATTTATTATGATCTACATAGATGAATGAAACTTTTATTTTATTAAATTATTTGACAAAATCTGTTATTTTTAAAAATGTATTTCCTTTGAAGGGTTATTTTAGAGCATTCAGAGAGGATCTAGGAGTGTGGTATTATGCAATTTTTAAGTAGGACTGAAATGGTTATTTATATGATTGTTTCTTTAAGGCTTATGTATATTGTCCATTATATGCTATAAAATATTTTGAAAGTAAATTTAAATTATGTTTTACATAGTTTATTTTTTGGAACAAAATATTGAAATGACTTATGAAATTCAGTATACTCTCAACATTAGTTTATTCTGAAATATACCAGTTGTCTACTGAACCTATTATATGGCAGATATTACTTCAGACTACACTGGTCAATGAAATACTTGGCTTTGTAGAACTTTTATTTTAATGGGTGAGACAATTAAAAGCTATAAACCTTAATAAAAATTGCATAGTGCATTCCAAAGTGCATAGTACAATGGGGAAAAAGAAAAATTCGATCAGGGTGAGAAAAATCAAGGTTGCTAGGCAGGGGTTGGGGAGTTAAGAATTTTTAATAGGAAGATCAGGGTAGTTACAATGAAGCTGACAATTGAACAAAGGTATGGAAAGGTGATGAATTTGCCCAGAACTATCAGCAATAAGGTCACTCCAGACAAAGGAATTGGCTATTTTGAAGGCCATAAGGTTGGATCATGCCTGGCATATCTGAGGAATAGCAAGGAGGCCACTGTGAGTTACTGAAGAGTAGCAGTGAAAGAGGTCATAGAGGTTAAATGAGTGGTTAGATCATGTATAAGCTTAGAAGTCATTGTAAAACTCTGGCTTTTATATTTGGAAACTTACTGTGTGGTAGAATTTCTGCTAATAACTGAGAGTTCAAATGTCCATAAAAGTTCAAGGATTCTTATTCTAGTAAGACAGAATAAAGAAAAAGAGTTCATATTTTCACATGGTGCAACAAATGCTCGGAGATCCAAGTGTAGGAAGCTATGGGAGCAAAGAAGAAGGCACTAAAATCACACCAATATATTTGATGACTGTGTCTATATATAAATTTGTATTTTCTAGATTTTTTATAGTCATGGAATCACACAGTATATACTATTCATTGCCTGGCTTTTCTTTTCTCAGCATCATTACTTTGAGAATCTCCAATTGTAAATAGCTCATTTTGATGTTGAATTGTAATCTCTTTAATGAATAGATCATAATTTGTCTTTGCTCTATTGATGGACATCGATGAACATTTCCACTGTTTTCAATTCTTAAAACTAAAGCTGCTATGAAATTCATATACAAGTCCTTGTATGAACATAGCGTTTGTTTCTCTTGGTTAAATGCCTAGAAGTAAAATGGCTATTTGTGTAACTGCAACATATTTTGCATTTCAAAAAATTTTCAAACTATTTTCCAAAGTGGTGGTATCATGGTATATGCCAACAACAGTTTAGATTTTTTGTTGCTTCCCAATCTAGCTCAGACGAAGTACAATTAGCCTTTATAATTTCAGCCATTCTAATAGTTATGTAAGCATGTCTCATTATGATTTTAATTTGTATTTCTTTAATGTCTAAATGTTGAGAAATTTGTCATGTGCTTATAAGCCATCCATATCCTTTTGGTGACATGTCTCTTCCATTATTTCCTTCACATGTAAAATTGGATACTCTGTTTGGTTATTAGTAAGGGTTTTTTTTTTATTCATTTTTTAATAATCAGAGTAGATGTCTATTATCAGATATATAATTTGCAAATCCCTTCTCCATCTTTACGGTTTCTCAATAGAGCTTTGATAGCTGTGTCTTTCAAGAAATATGCTACTTATTTCCTGGTACACGGAGGTATGACTAGAACATTATCAATGTTGACCTTTGCAGAGAAACTCATGGCTTAAGATATATGTAGTCTGCGGTTGTTGGGAGTGTTCTGTAATATCAAGCATATCTAGTTAGTTTATAATTTTGTTCAAGTCTTACATATCTTACCTATCTGATGACCATTTGCCTATATAATCTTAAAATAAGGGTGTTGAAATTTTTTTCCATTTCTCTTCTAAGGTAGAAGTTATGATTTTTGTTCTTAGTTTTTCCCTATATATCTCCAAATCTGTTATTAAGTATTAAAAGTCAAGAATTATTATACTGTCTGATGAATTCATCCTTTTACTCTTCTGTAATTTTGACTTGATCTTTATGTCTGATAATGAAATTTGCTTTAAAAACACTTTTCATTATCTTGATATAACCACCAAAGTTATAGTGTGATTAGTGTTAATATAGCATATTTTTCTTTTACTTTTTAAAGCACTTCTATATATTTAATCCTGACAAAGAAACAAAACAGCTTTTTAACTCTGGAAGCATCTATCTAAATTAACCTTTTTTTTTTTTTAAATGAAGCAGTATCAATTTTTGTTAAGGGACCTAAACTGAAAGTAGGTTTAGGAATTTATTTATTTAATTATTTATTTAGTAAAAGATTTTATTTTGTTTATTGACAGCAAGAGAGAGAGAGAGAGAGAGAGAAGAAGCACACAAGCAGGGGGAATCACGTGCAAAGGGAGAGGAAGAAGCAAGCTCCTTTGGGTGCAAGTAGTCCCATGCAGGGCTGGATCCCTGTACACTGGAATCATGACCTCAGCCAAAGGCAAACATCTGCTTAAACAACTGAGTCATCCAGGCACCCCTAGAAAATTAAAAAAAAAAAGACCTTTAAAAAACATTTTGTTTCTTTCTTGTTTTTTTTTTTTAATATTTTATTTATTTGACAGTCAGAGAGTCAGGAAGAGGAACTATAAGCAGCACAGTGGGAAAAGGAGAAGCAGGTTTCCCACTGAGCAGACAGCCTGATGTGGGGCTCCATCCCAGGACCCTGGGATCATGACCTGAAAAGAAGGGACACTTATGGAGGAAGCCACCCAGAAACCTCTTTTCTTTGTTTTTAATATATGGCAACTTATGCTTCCCAGACATGAGGAGCATATTACCCATTGATTAAATCTTTGATAACAAACTATTTATAAAGGTGTGTAAATATATACTTACTCAGATTTATACACTTTGTGTTTTCTTCATAGTTTGGGGCTGGACCCCAGGGTCACAACACTGCTTCCAGTCTTTGCCTTCCCATCTTTTGATACCAGGTATTTGGTCAGCAAAGCAAATTAGTATCAAAATTAATAAGCCCTTGGCACCATATCTCTGGAGCAGGGGTTGCTCTTAGCCAAGGCCCAGAGCAGTTGACCTCCCCTCGCTAGTGCTATAGCCCCAAGGACTAGGTCCCTGCCACCAGAACTCAGTCTTACATGTTATGCTAAGCAGACAAAACCAAAACAGGAAAGCTCCGACAGCTTTCACTAGCATGCCTCATCTCCAACTCCCTCGACGTCCAGGCAGTACCAGATGACAGGGAGGGGTCTTGGTCCAACATATGGGAGGGAAGGAAGTAGCCACGAGCAAGTACGTGCCTCTCTGTTCCTTTCTTTCATGAGCAGGTTGTAAGGAGGAGGAAGAGGAAGGGGAAGAGAGGTGAACTTCAAGGGGTGAAGGCCTCAGGTAGGCAGCTGGATGCTGCCAGTAGGAAAGGGACAAAGGAGAAGGCAGTGAGTCTTGCAGGGAGGGTGGGTGGTAAGGGCTACAGCTTATGACGGAATCTGGACAGGAGTAATAGGGATACTAGTCATTTGAGTCCACCATTGGCAAGCTGGGCTGGGTGTCAGGGCAGATAGGCCTCCCTGGGCAACGGCACATGAGAGAAGGTGGAATTCTTCTCTGAGGAGCAGGTGGAGCTTTGGGTGTTGGGAAAGAATAGACAGTATTGTTCCAGGGCCAAAGACAGGTCCGGGTACGCCTGGTTGGAGGTCAAAGCCACAGTATGATCCAGGTCTTCTACCAGCAGCTTGAAGGTACCACATGCCAGCCACCCCTCATTATTGTGTATAACTCTCTGGTGCACTTATTGGCTTATCCATCAAATGACTCCTTCAGCAGCTTGAAAACCACCTCCACAGCACTCCAGGATATGGGAGGCTTCCAGAGTGAAAATTTTGCACAGGATCACCCCAAAAGACCAGAAGTCACTCTGGTGGATGTAATTCTGGTCAAACATGACCTTAGGGACCATCCACTTCACAGGCAGTCCACTGTTGGTTTTCTTTTTATAGTAACTGATGTGGTGATATCTCTGGCAAGGATCAAGTCTGAGATATTCATCATGTTGTCCTTTGTCACCAGCACTTCCCTGGGGTCCAGGTCTTGGTGTATGCACTTCTTGGAGGCAAGGTACTCCATGCCTCAGGCTACCTAGTAGGCACAGGATACCAGGTCCTTGGAGGAGATTTGCTCTGCTGCATTGTGGCTGATATTGTAACAGTACTCCAGGTCAGGAGGCCTCTGGGCCTGCAGGTACTCCTGTATGTTGTCTTTGGAGGCATATTCCATGATAGTGTACGAAGGACCGTCCTGTGTGCAGGACCCAGCAGGTTGGTGGTGTCCTTGTTCTGTCCAATCATCTTCATCATCTCCGTTTCTGAGATTAGGTTTGACAGGTCTTTCTCTGTTGCATCTGACTTCAACATCTTCACAGACACTTTAGTCAAATGGTTGGATTTGTCTTTGTCCAGCCCAATGGCCTCCTCCAACACCACCTGCCCAAAGTAGACCTGTCTTAGGGGTCTGCCTAAACTGCCTACAACCAGCCTGCCTCAAGGCAGTTATGAACTCTAGATTATCCTCAAAAACTTTAAACCACAAGCTAAAACTTCTCTTCACTAGGTCTCTGTCACAGGTCTAATTTTCTTATTTTTCATCATTTATCTTTTTCCTAATTCTTATTTTCAGTATAGTTTCTTTTGCTTCCAGGTGCTTCCCCTGGTTTCTGTATGCTGTTTCATAGGGAAGAATTATCCTGTCATAAAATTATTTCTTGAGCATTCATTACATCTCTCAGTTAAAATGGGTTCTTTTATGGTATTGATTCATTTGAGTTTTCTCAAAATGGGAAGAATTTTCAAAATGGTGTTTTCCTCAAGGTTCAGAGTATGTCTTATCCTCATCTTTACTCTTTTTGAAATTCACTTTTCAAATTCTTGTCCCTCTTTTTATCTTTTTAAATTAAAAGGTTCTATTTTTACTATTTTTTTATTTGAGTATAGTTGATATTCAGTGTTACATTGGTTTCAGGTTTTCAATATCTCCATACATTATTCTATGATCACTACAAATATAGCCACCATCTGTCTCCATATAACACTTTATAATATCATTGGCTATATTCTCTACACTGTCCCATATCTCTTTTTAAAATCTCTGATTTTTATGTTTTCTGTTATTCCAATTTTCGACCATCATTTTACTTGGTTACTTTATAAAATATGTCTGATTACATACTCTTTGCTGAACACCATAGCATTTGATTTATAGTAGTCTTCTTCTTCTTCTTCTTTTTTAATTAACATATAATGTATTATTAGCCCCAGGGGTACAGGTCTGTGAATCGCCAGGTTTACACACTTCACAGCACTCACCACAGCACATACCCTCCCCAATGTTCATAACCCCACCACCCTCTCCCTACTCTCCCCACCCCCCCGGCAACTCTCAGTTTGTTTTGTGAGATTAAGAGTCTCTTATGGTTTGTCTCCCTCCCGATCCCATCTTGTTTCATTTACTCTTTTCCTGTCCCCCAAATCCCCCACATTGCACCTCCATTTCCTCATGTCAGGGAGATCATATGATAGTGTCTTTCTCTGGTTGACTTATTTTGCTAAGCATAATACCCTCCAGTTTCATCCATGTCAACGCAAATGGCAAGATTTCATTTCTTTTGATGGCTGCATAGTATTCCATCGTATATATATATACTATTTATTTGTTGATGGACATCTAGGTTCTTTCCATAGTTTGGCTATTGTGGATATTACTGCTATAAACATTTGGTGCACTTGCCCCTTTGGATCATATAGCAGTCTTCTTTACCTCTATCAGAACCCCAGGAAGCTTTACTTATTTATTTACTCACATAAACAGATGATCCAACACAACGTTTTTTGATGTTCAAATGTATTATAATGTCTTACCGCTTAACACTATGCTTACTGCTCTCTTTCACTGTCTGACTAAATCCTGATCATCACTATGCCATTTAATGAGAAAGAACATTTGAACTCAGAGTTCTCTCCATATCAGGGAATGAAGACTCCACCCTACTGTTTGTGCAGGTAAAATAAATGTTGATATTGTCTGTCCTGCACATACCCATCCTGTTCACCAGAATATTCACCATCAAAATATAAACAAAATGAAAACCATACCTCACCACTTCTATTACCACCCAGCATGCTAACAACACCATCATATGTTCCTGAATTATTGACTTGATTGATAACCCCACTTCCACACATACTGCACTCCTTTCTCCCTGCAAATTTATTTTGGTACAGCAATTTAACCTAAAAATCATGTCAGATGATTTTATTCTGCTGTTGAAAGTCTTTTGGTATCTTCCCCTTTCATATTAAATAAAAACTGAAGGCGTTTCAATGTACTAGAAGGTCATACATCAATACGTTCTTCCTCTCTCCACCACTATGAACTCCTCATTGGCCTCCTTGCTTTTCCTCAAAAGTAACAGACAAGCTGTTCACACAAAGTCTATATACTTACTTGCTCTTCCTAGAGCAATCTTTTCCTTTAATATTTGTATAACACTCTCCTTCACTTCCTGGGTCTTTGTGCAAATAACATCTCATAAATGAGATTTAACCACCCAACACAAAATAAAATTAACTTTCATCCCAGCATTCTCCAATGGCTTTTACCTTTCTTGTATTTCTTTGTAACACTTATCACCATCAACCATCAATCATTATTCTATTACTGGTTTATTTTCTTATTTGAGACAGAGAGAGAGAGAATTGGGAGGGTGCGCAGAGGAAGAAGAAAACACCCCACTGCCTAGAAAGCCTGCTGGGGAGTTACATCCCAGGACCCTGAGATCATGACCCAAGCCAAAGGCAGTCACTCAATAGACTGAGCCACCGAGGTGCCCCTCTATTAATGGTTTATTTCACTATTATATTTCAAAAGAATGTAAGCTTTTTGTGGTCAGGTGTTTTATATGTTTTATTAATTGAAGTATTCTCAGATAGGTAGCTGGCAGTTTGTAAGGGCTCACTAAACTGTATTTTGTTGTTATTACTGGGCTCCTTTATGAGCTTTACCTCTTACACTAGAAGTCTATCCTTCAGATGTAAGCAATAAGAATAGAGCCCTGCTGCCTGTTCAAATGTGTAAAAAGCCTGTATTAAGTGGATATTTTAAAAGCTAAATGAATGGCTTAATAGTTGTATATAGGGGGAAAGGGAACATATTTTCCACAGTTTAGAAGTGGAGTTCTTTTATAGAGTTCTTGTACAAGCCTACACTATTGAACGATAATGGGCAGTTGTACTTTACAATTATACAAACACTATGGTAATTTATATCCTTTTTTTGTAATTCATGACTGGATCATTTAATTCCTTAGGAGCATTATAGCACTTCAACATTTCATGTTCAATAAACTTATTGGGGTTGCTACCTTTTTTTATCAAATGGAGAAATAGTCATGATTTTATCTAAACAAAGTGTTATTGATTGTGTTATTTTCTAGGAATGAGTCGCACATGCTAGTTTAAAAGTTTTGTTAAATTCACAAGTCTGTCACTGATAAAAGCCTTTTGTAGATTAGTAACTTGTTCAAAACGGAAAAGTTATGTAACACCAATTGTTATACTATTTTGTTTCCATCTTGCATTGTAATAACACCCATCTTAACTCTATTTAAGACAAATCATTGCCAGATGGATTTCTGCCATTGATTGCATGATATGAAATCTAGTATAACTAAAAGTTTTTGGCTTTAGTAGCATATAAATCAATTTAGAAAAATATATGTATTTGAATATAAGATAAAGTTTTAAATTATTTGGCAATAGTAAACGAACCTTTTTTTTTTGTAAATTTTTATTTTCTAAAATTTCATTGAGCTCTTTTGCAATAAGAAACAAGTTACAAAAAATTAAGGTTTATTTACCCCAATTCAAAATTATTAGGAATATAATCATAAAGGTTGAAGTATTTAAAATATTGAACCCAAAATATTTTATTAGGTAAATTCATGAATGCTGAGCATTCACTGTTAAAATATACTAATACTATTGATAGACTGGTAGAAGCCTAAAATCAAATATTTATTAAATATTTATATCCATATCTTTTCATGGCTTGGTAATTCATTTCTCTAGCATTAAATAATATTCCATTGTTCGCACATACTACACTTTATTTGACCTTTCACCTATGGAAGGATATCTTGGTTGCTTCCAAGCTTTTGTCAGTTATGAATAAAACTACTATAGACATCTTTGTGGGTATAGATTTCATCTTCTTTGGATAAATACTAAGAACTGCTACTGCTGAATCATCTGGCAAGAATATGTTTAGTTTTGTAAGAAACTGCCAAGTTGTATTCCATTCTTTATTCTCAATAGACATGGAAGAACATTCCTGTAGCTCCACATCCTCACCAACATTTTGTGTTCTGTTGTCAGTGCTCTGGATTCTGGGTATGTACTGGTGTCTCTTTTTTGTTTTAATTTGCATTTTCCTGATGACATATGATGTGAAGCATCTTTTTATATGCTTATTTGCCATCTGTAATATTTTCTTTTGTGAGTTATCTGCTAAGTTCTTTGGCTCATTTTTAATCAGGTTTTTCCCCCATTGTTGAGTTTTAAGTGGTCTTTGTGTATTTTTGATTAACAGTCCTTTGCCAGATGTGTATTTTGCAAATCTTTTCTCATAGTCTGTGCTTTGCCTTTTAATTCTCTTGGCATTGTGTTTCACAGAGTAGACATTTTAAAATTCAGTGCTTGTTCTTTTGTAGCTAAAGGTATTGCCAAAACCAAGGTCATTTAAATTTTCTTCTATATTACCTTCTACATGTTTCATGTTTAGGTTTATAATCCAATCTGAGTTAATTTTTGTGAAGAGTGTATGATATCTGCCTGGATTTATTTTATTTTATTTTATTATTTTATTTTATTTCATTTTATATTTTTACATTTAGCTTCACCATTACTCCAGAACCATTTGTTTAAAAGATTGTATTTTGCTCTCTTGTATTGCTTTTGCTTTTTTATTAAATATAAAATATAATTGATAATATATATTCTGTTGCTTTAATCTAGTCTTTCTGTGGTATTACAATATCTTGCTTACAATTATCGTTATGGTATACTTTTTTTAAGATTTTATTTATTTATTTGACAGAGAGAGAGATCACAAATAGGCAGAGAGACAGACAGAGAGAGAGATGAGGAGATGCAGGCTCCCTGCTGAGCAGAGAACCCAATGAGGGACTCGATCTCAGGCCCCTGGGATCATGACCTGAGCCGAAGGCAGAGGTTTAACCCACTGAGCCACCCAGGCGCCCCATCGTTATGGTAAACTTTGAAGTCAGTCCTCAGTCTTTGATCTCCTTCAACACTATGTTGACTATTGTGAGTCTTTGCCTCTCCATATAAACTTTAAAATAAGTTTGTTAATATTTTAAAAAAAAGAACTTGCTGGAATGAATTAATTGTATAGATAAACTTGGAAACCAGTGACCTCTTGAGCTTAGCAGGAGATAGACCATGGACATCAGTTGTCACAGTGGTGCCTCTGGCAGAACCTATTGCAAATCCCTAGGCAAAATGAGACCTCAAGGATCTGAGAGGATGTTTAAGAAGTACTTGATACATCCCTTGGGTATGGTTTATTGAAGTGTCCACCTGTCTGAAAGCTGGGGAATCTAGATAAGGGAGGGAAAATTAGTTATGATAAAACATATCAACAAACATCAATAAATTTTGTAAAACTAATTGTCATGGCTCATATACAATATGACCAAAAGAGGGACCATCAGAAGGAAAGCATCAGTTATGTTTATTGTGAAATTTTTTATTCAAAATAAAGCAATGTGAGAGGAAGACACAATGAGAAAATTACCATTTTTTAAATGGTTAAACTTCTTACAAAATGGAATAGGTTTTATATACTAAGTAGTATATTAAAAAGTAAAACCTTGGGGCACCTGTGTGGCTCAGTCCCCGCATCGGGCTCTCTGCTCTGCAGGGAGCCTGCTTCCCTGTCTCTCTCTCTCTCTCTCTGCCTGCCTCTCTGCCTACTTGTGATCTCTGTCTGTCAAATAAATAAATAAAATATTTAAAAAAGAAAAGAAAAGTAAAACATTTAAAAATAAAATTTTAATTAAAAAAATTATGTAATTTAAAAAAAGGTTAAAAATAGCAGAACAATTTTTCTTATAACTGGAAAATACATTGTATATATATCTATCAAAAATAACTTGTCATGGGGGCGCCTGGGTGGCTCAGTGGGTTAAAGCCTCTGCCTTCGGCTCAGTTCATGATCCCAAGATCCTCGGATCGAGTCCCACATTGGGTTATTAGCTCAGCAGGGAGCCTGCTTCCACCTCTCTCTCTCTGCCTGACTCTGCCTACTTGTGATCTCTGTCAAATAAATAAATAAAATCTTTTATAAAAAAATTTTAAAAAATAACTTGTCATGTCTGGAATCAGGAGCATATGGAAAAAAATAATATCTGAGGACAATACTTCTGCCATGTTTTGTGCCTTGTTAATATTTTTAAACAGTCAGGCAACTTTTAGCTTTATTGAAATACCTGCTAAGATACCAGCAGTGCCTTTTGGAGCCCTATGACTATAAAAATTAATTGCAAATATTCAAAATATTTACTATGGTGTCACTATTTAGGGCCACCACCAAGTATGTTTCAGAAGTAAGCATAACTGTTACTCTTCCATAAGGCAAAAGGGCATATTTTCAGGAGTTCCATCCTCTGTACCAGGAGGTGAATCAAGTAATGATTTTTGTCTATAAAATAATTCACTTTTCAATCTAACATTCCTCATTCCACATTATAATAATAAAAACTAGGAGGAGACTAAAACAAACAAACAACTACAACTACAACAACCAGCTTTTCCTTCAGTGGAAAAGTAAATATAACCTTATGTAGCCTGAAATTTATTTTTAAATATTCTTAAGAGAAACGTTTTTGCTAGAAAACCATATATTTTATATTACTAAGAAATAACAGGCAAAGTTTTATTAACTTCTAAAAAGTCTAGTTACTTCTATTTATCTATGAACTCATCTCTTTATGAAGTAGAACACCTATTGTATCTACCCAAGTTTGTATGCTTTGGTTATTTTATGTTTGCTATTTCCTTGCTTAATTTTTACAATATTTGATACATAATAGTATCTTTAAGTCCATCTATGGTTTCACAGAATTTGTTTGAACTTCATAAAAATGTACCATACTTTTTGCACTGTCCTTGTTTTACTTCTCTATTAGCTTTCCAAGATTTATTCACTTTAGAGTGTGTAGCTATCATTTATTTTTATTCCTCCATAATGCTATGTTTACAAATTTGTATTTATCTGTACTTTTAAAAATATCTTAATTATATACCATTTCTCATCTCACATAACACTCGTGTTACTTCTACACTTATCAGATATTATGTAACTGAAAACCACAACTCAGCAACAATAGAACACCACTTTTCAAAATTAAATGGCTTACCATAATTCTTTAATTCTATCCTTTATTTGTATTAGATGACCCTTTATTCTGGTATTTGGCATTGTTCATATGGAGGAAAGCTTATAAGTTGATATTCCATAAATAGAAGGATTTATTATGATTGATTAATTATTTTCATTTAGAATGCCTAGAATATGGTTGATTTAATATTTCTTTCTTACTCTCTGCCTGGAACATAGTGCTATCTATGTAATAGCCACTAAAATATTAAGTTAATTACCTAGACTTTAAACTGCATATTAATAGGAATAACATACAGAACTCTTCTCAGATTGGGACACCTGGGTGGCTCAGTCAGTTAAACGCCCTAGGGTCCTGGGACTCAGTTCTGCAACAGATTCCCTGCTTAGCCGGGAGTTTGCTTCTCCCTCACCCTGCTGCTCCCCCTGCTTGTGCTCTCTCTCATGCTCTCTCTTACAAAGAAATAAAATTAAAAAAATAGCTAATATACAATATCGTCTTTGTATTCATCAAAGGGAAAGTGCCATATAATAAAGAAATTCAGTCTACTTCAAATTCATTTTTTAACCAGTAAGAAAGTACTGGAAACAAGCCAAAAATGTCTTCAATGAATAAAAGAAATAGATTGATTTAAAATATTTTAATGTTTCTAAAATAAATTGCAAGATTTTTATACTAGATATCAGTGTAAATATTCATTATACAAGGATATTCTAAAAATAAACCCGAGAAAACTACTTGACATATATGATGACAAAAACGAGTTTGACAAAAGTCAGTTTGGGTAAAACTTACAACACCTACCACCTGAAACTCTTGTTCTATAATTTAATTATTTTAATTTACAAAAATACAAAAATAATATATCAGAGTAAGTATATTGATAGCTTTGAAGGTATGCTCTGGTTGTGCACTGTTTACTATTTAAAGGGGAATCAAATATGTGATGCTTATGGTGTGACTATATTAAAATTCAACAAGTTCAGAAGCATACGAGGAATAGAATAAAGACAAAAGATGACCCTTAGTTATCCTAAAGATAGACAATGGTATATATGTGCTAGTTGGGGAGAGAATCCAGTCAGTAGATGGAGGATGTGGTAGTGGAAAAAAAAGACACAACGTTTTGGTTGAAAGTTTAGCACTATATTTAACAAAGTGAAATTGTGTGTTAATAGCCTTGAATAAAATCCAAAAAATATTTTCAATTCATTGAAGATTATTTAGGATAAACTTGAAAAATACAACTTGATAAGGATTCCAATAAAAGATTCATAAGCAATACAAGTTTCAGAATTTTTAGTATATTTTCCCTAAAAAGCCATTTGATTTAAATTAAAAAGAATTCTATTTGCCTGCGACTTAAATAAGAGGAAATTATTTGGTTTTGTAATAAGTCAATAAAATAAATTAACATATCTTTAGAAAACAGATATGCACACTAATATAAACAGAATAGTGCTTAATCTGTTCAGCAAACATTTGTAAAATTCCTTGCCATCAGCTAGCTCTGGAGTTCTGCTAGGTGAGTAAGGCCATGTATGTTACTGCTCAGAGTACTGACGCAAAGCAATTGTCCCCTTCACATCCATTCTTTGCTGTTGATATGTCATGCTATGTTGTTTAGAGATCCATAGATGGCCCTACATGAAGGCCTTTTTTTGTGTGTATATGGGTGACTGTGATTTAACTTTCAAATCAGATGGCTCCTGATACAATGATTCAACTTATGATATATTTGGCAATGATGTGAAAGTGAAAGTGATTCAGTAGAAACTGTACTTTGAATTTTGAATTTGGGTCTTTATAAAAAGGGCCAGTGACATGTGGTATGGTGCCATCTTGTGATGCTGGGCAGCGGCAGTGAGTCACAGCTCCCAGTCAGCTAGAAGATTACAGGGGTGAACACCTGATATTCTTACAAGCATTCTACATATAACCATTCTTCTTTTTTTAGTGTAATATTTAATAAATTGCATGTGATATTTGATACTTTGTTATAAAATAGGCTTTGCTTAAGATGATTTTGCCCAAATGCAGGCAAATGTAAGTGTTCTGAGTATGTTTAAATAAGCTTAAGGTAAGCTATGATATTTGATAATTTAGGGGTATTAAATGCATTTTCAATTTTTTATGTGTTTCTCTGTACAAAGCCCCCCTTGTAAGCTGAGGAACATCTCTATATGTATATGTAGCCTTGGTATGGCTTACATATTATTGGCATGAAACATCTAGAACAGTACATGTGCCATATAATTTTCTACAACATCAAACAAGTTTCTTGAAAACTTGTGCCAAAGGGGTTATGTCTTTAAGGATTCTTATTTCAGAAGTGTTCTCTCAAACGTAAGATTTTTCAGAAGTTAAGTGAAAATATGACCAAACTAAACATTTTTCAATTTTCCCTAGTGAGCAAAGATAAATAGATAAAATCTATCTGCCATTTTCAACACTGTACTCAACGATTGTAATTCTAATTTAAGAACAGATTATTTATATCAAAACCACATGTTGGCCTAAAGACAAAGACACTGAGTATGAGAAAAGAGTAATAGATAAGAAGAATCAATGCATTTGAGGAAAATGGGAATTGAGTTACACAATGATTGTTGATTTTTTTAGATGGAGAAAACAAAGGTAGCTTGCAAGAAGGAAATAACAGAAGACATGTTGTGATGTGATACAGAATCCTGGAAAAGGCAGTAACGTGGAATAAAGGAGTAGGGAGAGCATATCAGGTAATTTGGATAGGAAGGAGTTAGGAGATAATTGCTTGATAAATTTTATATGGCCCACTTAAATGCACAGATTTCTCTTCTTTAATTTATATGGAGAACAGGGTGTCCTTTCTCTACCCTTTCAGAGCACCAGAGGTGTACTCTTTCAGACTGAAAACCTGAAAAGCTCAGGACTCAGTTGCTTAAGCACAGCTGAGAGGACATATTTCAATTAAGATTTACATTTTGCTGTAGGTAGTAGACTGTCAAAAGTGGTTTAACCATATGTTTTCATTTAACAAGAAGACTACAGAGAGTGTTTTCTGGTGTTGGTTCAGAGTCTTAAGAAAGTCAAGTGAAGTATCTTAGAGGTTTTCATGGCTTTTTATTCACAGCTGCAAAAATTGCTGTTGGAGTTCTCACTATTAAGCCCACATTTCTGGCAGAAAGATAGAGGTAAAAGAGAATGATATCTTGTACGACTGATACTTTGTCATATGGTTACAATGTAACTAGAAAAGACACAATAAAATATTTGATGTTAAGTTTCCTTGTTGTCAATCCCTCAGTGCTTTCTGATATTAAAGGAAAAAGTAGATGGATATTGACCTGGCAACTCTCAACACCTGTCAGTCTCTCTTGGATAACCAATATTTCTATAATCTCTTCTTCCCAGTAAAAAAATTAAAATATATTCATAACCCACACTGTGCCATCTCAAGTTACTGCACCAAGATAAAATTACAATGATTTTCAGTTGTTCCAAATGGACAGAATACCCTTCCTTATGATATCATGTCTTATAAGAATGATAATTGGCTTGCTACCAATATACCCATATGTGACTGTGGAAGAGCCAGGAAAAAAATAATAATATTTATTTATTCCTTGGGTTGACCCTGTTTACACAGATGCATTACTATTAGAAAAGGTTGGTTTGGGACATTGGAATGAATTTACTTAATGTGTCTGTATGTAATTTGGTAGGAGGAAATTTTTAATTTCTACAAAAATTATTAGAATTCTATCTTATTCTCTTTTGTTAATTTTCACATGTTAACAAAGCCAACGTTTTTGTCCAGCAGACAAGATCTTAAATCCTAACAAAACTCAATTTTTTACTTTTTTTTTTTTTTTAAGTTTGAGAGCCTCATGTTCTCTCATGCTGCTTTAAATACAACTCAAAAAAAAAAAAAAGGAACTAAATGGGGCAGCAAGACCAGACTTTTTATTTTATTTTATTTATCTTATTTTTAATTAAAAAATTAAAGATTGTATTTATTTATTTGAGAGAGAGAGAGCATGAGTGGGGCCGGGGAATGTAGCTGCAGAGAGAGAGTGGGAAGTATACTCCCTAATGAGCAGGAAGCCCGATATGGGGCTCAATCCCAGGATCCTGACTGAGATCATGACCATAGACAAAGGCACATACATGTGCAAAATCCCTTTTTTTCTGGGAAACAATACTTTACAAGAGATGTTTGAAAAAGTACTGGGGAATCAAACTTAATCGGAGATACAAAAATTTAATTGACTTTTGTAAAGCTACAGGGATCCAAATGATGGGAATCCCAGCCCGTTTAGGTTGTGGACCCCAGAGTATTCTTCTCTGTAATATTTTATTTTCTTCCATGTCTACTAACTCCAGTCCAAGTTCACTGATCTCTTTTTAGATAGTGCAAAACATGGCAAAGAATACCAAACAAGTGCCCAATATTCTACATTTATTACATCATTTCTAACATATAGAAGTGTGTTATCAAGGCTGGTTCTGTGAACGAACCTAGTTATGCTAAAGTGTGTTTTGTTCTCCAAGAAATTAAATGCATGATTACCACACAATTATAAAATACTTTTGTCAAGAATTTTTATTCAAAAATTCATAAGAGAAGCAGATATTAAAACTAGTTCACATGGTTATTTAGGATATAAGCAGAGTTGTGCAGCAGAAGTGCTCTGGGCCCATAATTTGGGTTATAGAATTTATGTTTTCTAATGAAAAATCACTAACTTGCATTATTGTTAACAAGAATCTTGTACATTACCATCAGTTTTCTACATTATAAGCTCTTGCTCCACAGTTTGTAAATTACTTTGTCAATAGCAAGCTAATAAACGGGGTGACTCCAATGGATTGAGATAATCTCCAGACTTTCTGCTACATAATGCCCAGGACACCATTGAAAGGACACCTAAGAATTTATTTTGCCCAAAAATTTGATCATTTTTTTCACTGTCCTTACCTATTTTCCAAACCTAGTCCTTTTGCTTCACCTTTCAGTCAACGGACAACCCTGTATCTGACTGACTTGTTAATTCTGGGAATGTCTTGCAGATCAATTTGCTTGCCAGAGGTGGTTCTTCTAATTGATGTCTAAGAACCCTAAGTAGTTAAGAAAACATTTTTTTAACATTTTCATTGCTATTTGTTATTATTATTATTATTGCTAATATCTCTATTATAAATAATTCACAAGGGCATCTTTCTGACAAAAGACAAAGAGCTGGCTACTAGTAGAAACAGTACATTTGACTCTGTCAGTGAAAGTGGTAAAGGGATTTGAGAAAATAAGGCAAAGCACTGGAATTATGTGTTAAAACTTTAAATATTATAGACACATTTACTTAATTTCTAATACTGTTGTTGCTTATAATTAAATAAGTTGTTTTCCCTGAACCATGCATTACAGCAAATATATTGTTTATACAGATTAAATTTTCATCAAAAGGGACGCCTGGGTGGCTCAGTTGGTTAAGCAGCTGCCTTTGGTTCAGGTCATGATCCCAGCGTCCTGGGATCGAGTCCCGCATCGGGCTCCTTGCTCGTCCAGGAGCCTGCTTCTCCCTCTGCCTCTGCCTGCCATTCTGTCTGCCTGTGCTTGCTCTCTCGCCCACTCTCTCTGATAAAGAAATAAAATCTTAAAATAAATAAATAAATTTTCATCAAAAAATTGTCTGTGTATTTTATTGTAGGATCATGATAAGCATTTTGCAGATGAGAAAAGTGAAATTTAGAAAAGTATGTCTCTTCAAATCCCTCATACAATATCTGGCCTAGATAGAAGGATATACTATCACAATTGAGGAAGATAATTGAGATTACTTAAAATGATAAACTTTATGTATAGGGTTTTTTAAAAGTTTGCCACAGATTCAGATTCTTTTAAAATATATATCTATTTTGTGTAAAGAGAATGCACTGAGAAGTAAAAAGAAAGTGATATATCAGTGCTACCAACTAATGGCTATAATATCATCACCTTATTTATGAACAATGAAACAGTGTGCAATATTTAAATAAATTTAAATAAATTCCTATTTATTTTATATATTTATAAATTTAAATAAATTCCTATTTATTTATTATTAAAGAAATTCCTCTAACAAACAGTATGTTTTGAAGGTTGCTAGCAGGAAAGTGTTGTACTACATGGAAGTAATCAGAAAATGTGATTTAAAATTCTGCTTCCAAGGGCGCCTGGGTGGCTCAGTGGGTTAAAATTCTGCTTTCAAGAAGCTATAACAGGAAGTACTGAGCATTAGCTATTCTATACTATGGATGAATAGCTGAAATCTACTTTTGAAACTAATGGTACACTATATGTTAACTAACTGAATTTTAAAACGTTAATTAAAAACCCCACTATTTTATAAAACAATATTCCCAACAGGCTCTTTTGCTTTAAAATACTCACTTTGTAATGAGAGTCATTACTTTTGTCTAGCCAATTCTTACATCACTGTTTATCCCTTCCCTGCTTTATCCTTTCCCAGTATCAATAAAGGCTACCTTGGGTTACCTAGAAGCCATGAGGAAGCTTGTAATAGGTCTGGCTGGTTTTCACCAGCAATTTGACCACCATGTGCACAGGGAAGTCTATTGATAAAGGCTTTATTGCAATAAGTTGCAAATACATGGATGATTTTGAATTCTCTTTCTTGAGATCTTGTTTCATGATAATAAATTGAGGGTGGCTTATTGGAATAGATGTTATTAACATATCTTCATAGTTATAAGAACATGGAATTGTAAAATAGATGAATGAATGTGGCATTACTGACAACTGTCCTCATTTTGAAATCAAATTACAGTGTACTAAGATGAGGATGCAAAGCAGATTTGGGATTATGAGTGAAATAATTTTAAAAAGTCTTAGGGGTATGATCAGACTATTGGGTAATTCAGTAGAAAAATGTCAACTGATTGAGATTCTGTGTTCCCTGATTTCAGAGAGAAGTTAAGATAAATAAGTAACACGAGGAGACTAGGAAGCCAAACATAAGTGATAATTTTGTGCCAGGGTGTGTATGCATCTGTTTATCTTCTTGCTTTACCACTAAGGTTGCTCCTAGAGGAGAGCTTAAATATGTGTTGGAGCTAATCTCTGTGGATTACACAAGAAACCACATCCTACAGCTCTCCCTGAAACACCCCTTAGGATTTCAATGTAATTTGGTTTTTGCATTTTTAGAAATAACAAAATACTTTGCAAACTCATCTACTTTATTACCACCACAAGTGAGTCAGCTGACTCCACATTTTAACACAGAGACAGTCACAAAAGAATGGAGGAATGAGTAGAGTTATCAATATATGTGCTTTTAAGAAGTATGACAGGGTAGAAGCTATTTCCAGGAACCAAAACATGGGTCAGCAGCTGTGCAGGAAAAGTGATGGAATAAATGACTCATTTCAGAGGAGTTCTATAACATATTAGTTCTATAATGTATCTTCAGCACCCAATTTCCCGCTTTGATCTAAAGATAAGGATTTACAGTTAAGGTCCCATTTATGATTTGACTGGTAGGGTCTGAATCATTTTTACTACTGTTTTGACTATTACTTGAAACCTATAGTAGTACTTGGGATATGTGTTGGGTATTCTGTGAACATGTGCTATTTTTAGATTAGATAATTTCTGTCTCGAACCCCTGTTAATTTGTTTGGTTTTGTTTATTTGATAGTGGCTTCAGTAAATGGATATATTTGAAAAATTACAAAGCCACTATTAAAATAAGTTATCATTATATATAACATGGAATTGCACATTCCTCCTTTGAATCCGACAGAGCTTCACCATATCCTTAACAATTTGGGAAAAACATGCTATTATGTTTCTTTATAAAATTTCTCCTGTTAGGCTCTGATGGTTGTCATCAGCAGTAACTCCTCTGAAGGCTTTGTCAAAAGAGTCGAAAAAATTGGAAAGGTGTGAAGGAAGCTGTTTGCTGAATATGAAGAAAAGAGCATTGAAGTACAATTCACACACTTACTTCTCCTTCTATGCTTTCAGATGTTTGACATTTGAAAATTTTGCTCTAGAATAGATGCCCTATATAATTCTTACTTTAAGGAGCAAGTTGCTTTTATAGTTTTTAAATTATTCTACCATTCATGTATTTCCATTTAAATTAAATTCAATACCATTTAAAAAAAATCAAAAGTGCAGCCAGTATTCAATTCCTGAGCTAAATAATTTTAGAAAGCTTTGTGTTATTGAACCTACAGGGTTTTTCTGTAGTTTTAACTCTTTCTTTCTGTGATTTTTCCCATTAGTCACGTAAGTGACTGCAATATAACAGACATTGAAGATAACGAAGGACTGAATAGAACAATCCTTGGCCTCATGAAGTTGAGAATCTAGCAAGGGAGTCAAACAATTCAATCATTCAGAGACAATTTATTGAGTGCCTGGCCTAAGATGAGCACTACAAAACCCCAGCACAGAGGAATCATTTTAATGGGAGAGATAGATAATAGGTAAGCCAACTTTTAAAAAATATCGTACTGGTTTTTCTTTAATAGGGATGCATATTTGAACTAAAAAAGCACATTTTAAAAAGAGCAGTGATTGAGAAGAGGTTTTTTAACTGAGTGGTCCGAAAGGGCCTCCCTGAAAAAGTCTGTTTTGAACAGATTTCTGAATAATATCAGCTAGGAAGCTGCGTAAAAATCTCAGGGATGGGTGATTTTTCCAGTCAAAAGACTGTAAAGGCTCCAAAGTCACAATAGAGCTATAAGTTTCTCTAATAAAGTAACTTCTGACAAAGAATGAGAAGAAATAACTAACCCAGGTTTGAAAGAAAAGGGACAGACTTTCTATGGAATTCATATTTAATTAAAGCTCTAAAGGACAAAAATACAATAGAGCAAAATTCTGGTCACGCTGATATACCTAATGAAAGTTCGTAAACAAGGTGTGGGTAGCAAAGAGTGTGTGGGAATGTTGGTAAGAACAGTGGGGAAGAGTCATCCCTGAACATGTTCTGAAATGAAGCAATTCTTGTGTTGTTTTAAAGGGTAAATTGGAGTTTGCCTAAGTGATTAGAGAAGGATGCCTCAGCTTATGGAAGTTCAAAGCCATAAAGATGTGATAAACTACTGCAGATATTTTCATGTATATTTGTTGTTGCTTCTAGTAATAGTGATCTAAAAACTCCTACTTAAGACAACTAAAAATCCAGACAAAATAGCTTTGAAAGTTAAAAATATCAGAATGATTATAAAAATAAGTGAGGGATTACTGGGCCAAAATAGGAAATACAATGAGAGCCTAGAGATATATGCCCTAAAGCCATTTTAGCTATGAGAGCATTTGAAACTGCTAAAACACACTGATCTGTGTTGTTTATAGACTCTTGATACTAGAGAAACAAAATTCAAAATCCAGCAGCAATCAAATTTGAGGACTTTGGTACAACCCAAATTTAAGTTAAGATCCCCAAAGCAAAAGGAGAAGCAGAAATAAGACTATAGCCTACCTTGCCTTCTGTGTAAACTGAGAAAGTCAATAACTGAATTTGGAGTATGATTGTCTTGTAGAATCTCAGATATAAGGGAAAATCCTGCCAAGGAGGACCATACCATTATTATAGCTCTTAATTATCCCTACTCAATAAGAGTTTCAAATATAATGTCTTGAACATAGCAAAATGTAACAAAGCACACAAAGAAAAACCATTAACAAGATTTGATAGACAAAATGGGATTAAGTATGATTTTAAAATGATCAATAAAGATTGTAAAATGGCTTGATTACTCTGCTCAAAGAAATGAGAGGGGAAGCAAATTGAACAAAAATCTGAAACTAAAAATGATATTGAGAAAGGTTTTATAAATGAACCAAATGGATACTCTAGAACTTTAAAGATATGACAGGGGTGCCTGGGTGGCTCACTTAATTAAACCTCCAATTCTTTTTCTTTTTTTTTAACACCTTAATTTTATTTTATTTTTTTCATTTTGGCTCAGGTCATGATGTCAGGGTTGTGAAATAGAGCCCAGAGTTGGGCTCTGTGCTGAGCCTGGAGCCTGCTTAAGATTCTTTTCCCTTCTTTTTCTATCCCTCCCTGTGCTGTCACTTGCTCGCTCTCTCTTGCTGGCAAATAAATAGATAGATAGATAGATAATAAACAAAGCAAAACAAAAGCAGATTATGAAAATAAATATAAAGATTTTGAAATGAAAACAAGTTCAAAATAAAATAGAGAAGACCTACACAGCTAAAATTTCATTCAGAAAATCTACTATTAAAGAAGTCAGTATGACACAATGTTAAGATATCAAAAGATTTGAGCATGTACTTTACAGAAAGGGTAATCCAAATGGCCACTCATATATAAAAACTGTTTATCTTTATTATGAATCTGGAATTAAATCAAATTAAATTAAAAATAAATTAAAACCTAAAATGACATGCTATTACACACTTACCATATAGGACAACAGTAAAATTGTCTTGCAAGAATGTGAAAGAATGAAAGTGCCCATAATAAAAACATTTGAAGTAAGTTGGACAATATTTAAAAAACTTAAAAATAAAAATAAAAATTTGGTCCATTCCTAGAAATACAACATGGAACTAAATGAATATTTTCACCAGGATATGCAAACAGATGATTATAGCTATTTCATTCATAACGGCAGATCAGTAGTGGTCTGTTTGCACAATGTTACATTAAATAAGAGAGAATATTAACAAACTGGGAGGACGGGCTAGGTTGTTATCATAAACAGATCTACTATGGTGCTGATTATGTTCTATTTCTCAAAATCTTTAAGTTAAAAAAGTTTTCAAATTTATATCTAGATAGATAGATGATAGATGATAGTAGACAGATATCCCAGAAGCTTCAATGCAAGGCTAAGACCAGGCTTTAAAGAGCTTTTCTATACTCTACTAAATACTTGAAACCATTCATTACATCATAGCTCAGTGTTCAAATCTCCATTTGTTTCCTCAGTTTCCTAATATTTATCTTAAGGTGACCTGATCCAGACTTTTGATCACCTTTGTCTAAATATTTCTATTTTAACAAAGTCCTTTTGAACACTCAGAGACTAAAACTTAGAAAAATACTCTGATTGTTATTTCACTAGAGTGGAAAATATAGAGTTTCCCATTAACTAATGCTATCCATGTCTACATTAGATCCATGACATTTTTAATTCTTGGGAGCTTTTGGTTAAATGAATTTTTTAAGCTTCCTTTAAATGAAGCTTTAAGCCATCACCACATGAATAAAATTAAAGAACTAAATGAAAACAGGCCAAGTATTTACAGAGTAATAGAATGTGCAGTGGAAAGAGTACAATTCTGAAATCATAAAGCCTAAATTAGTGTGATGCATCTTTCCTAGCCATGTAATCATAAACCAGTTATCTAAATGTGTTAGCCTCAGTTTTTTCACCCATGAAATGGTGATGATAATACTTATTATGCAGAGTTGTTGTGTGGATGTGATGAAGCATGGAGCATGAGAGTCTCATACTCCATGCTAAAATGATAGCTATTTTTATGCTTATAATAATTCTAATAATAGTAATTAAATTGTTCAAAATGGTAATATTCATTTATATTGAGGCATTGTATTGACTATTCATAGACACATTTACCAAGATAAATTTCATTTTACTTTACCCCCTCTGAGGATATATATTCCCTAATTCAATATGAATCTCATTATGAATAATAATTATCATAATAAATATGCTGATTTTTCTTTTATTTATTTTTAGGGAGGTATCCTTTACTGTTGAACATAAAGAAACTTAAGCAAGTCTGTCTTATTCAAAATTTGCATGCTGCTTTCTTATGAAACTAGATGATAGAGTTGTATGAAATAAATTCATGCAGTTAAGACATTTAAGTTTGGAAAACTGGGTGGTCAGTTTAGTATTTCAAAAGAAGATTTTAAATTTAAACCTTAAAACTGAGCTCTTTAAGCCTTATTTATAGACCATCCTTCATGCTTCATAAGTACTCCTTCATTGTAAACTAAGTAATAGTTTTTGTCACAGTGTATATAACGAAAATGGATTTTATATTCTATTATTTCATAGTTAGTTGCAGTTTCTACTTCCTTACTTCCTTTTTTGAAAAATGGATTAATTCTACAAAAAGTTTTTTCCAGCTTTATTGAAAAAAAATCGACATATTATAATTTGTAAATTTAAGAAATGATTTCTTATAACATTGAAAACTTTTAACATTGTGTAAATTTTGTACAATTTGATAAATTGGTATACATCTTTATTGCAATATAATCTACATAAAAATATTAATACATCTACTATCTCGTATAGTTGCCACTGTTTTTTATGCATGTGTCGTAAGGAATTTTAAGATCTACTCTCTTAGCAACTTTTATGTATATAGTATAGTAGAGATAAACTTCAGAGGTCTTGTGGGTTTTGTTCCAGACTGCCTCAATAAAGTGATTATCTCAATAAACTAAGTCAAATTATTATTTTTTTTGGTTTCCCAGTGCATATAAAAAGTTATGTTTCCCAGTGCATATAAAAAATAAACACTATACTGTACTGTTCAAAAGCATTATGTTTTTAAAGAAAAACAATGTATATACCTTAAGTAAACTAGTTCTGAGTTTTCAGTGGGTCATAATTACTGATCACAGATCACCATAACAAATACAATAATAATGAAAAAACTTGAAATATTGCAAGAATTACCAACATGTGACAGAGAGACACAAAATGAACAAATGTTGTTAGAAAAATGGTGGCAGCAGACCTCTTATACAAGATTGCTGTAAACTTTCAACTTGTAAGAATGTGATATATGCAAAGTTTAATAAAGGGAAGCACAATAAAAAAAGTATGTATATTTTATTAACTATGATCATCATGCTGTACATTAGATCCCCAGAACTTTTTCATATTATAGTTGCAAGTTTGCACCCTTTGACCACCTTACTCCACCCCAGGTTCACCCCTTGTCAACTCAACTCTAAGTTTCCATTAGTTTGCCTTTTCCTCAGATTCTGTATGTAAGGGATATCATAACACATAAATTAAAAAAATATATAAAATCTTTGAAATATTTCACTTAGTATAATACCTTCAAGATCCATCCATGCTGTTGTAAATGGCAGTATTTCTTAATTTTTCATGGTTAAGTAGTATTCCATAGGATATATTTACCATACTTATTTTAATCATTCATCCATTAATGGATACTGAAGTTATTTCCATCTCTTGCTTAGAGTTAATAATTTTATAATAAACATAAGAGTGCAGATATGTCTTTGAACAGTGACTTCGTTTCCTTTAGATATATACCTAGAAGTGGGATTACTGAATCATATGGTAATTTTACTTTTAATAACATGAATAATCTCCATACTGTTTTCCATACAAATTTATATCCCTATCACATTGCCTAAGTTCACCATTTTCCCCAATATTTACCAAAATTTGTTAGTTTCAATTTTTTGGTAGTATATATTCTAATGGGTAGTAATATCTTGCTGTGTTTTTCAGAGGTAAACAACAACAACAACAACAAAATGACTTTGCCCTGAGTTTTTTACGTTGAGCACTTTTTAATGCTCCTGTTGGTCATTTATATAACTTTTTTGAAAAAAAAAGTCTATTGAGATCCTTTTGCTATTTTTTTAATTATATATTTTTTTCTATTTGTATCTGTTGGTTATTAACCTCTTTTCAGATATAAGATTTGTAAGTGTTTTCTTACATTTTGTGGATTGTGTTTTCCTTCTTTCTCTTTTTTTTTTTTTTTTTGGCAATGCAGAAACTTTAGTTTGATGTAATACCATTTATTTATTTTTGCTTTTTTTTGCTTGTGTTTTTGGTCTGGTATCCAACAAACTATTGGCAAGACCAATGTCAAGGAGAATTTTTCCTATGTTTTCCTTTAGGAAATTTAGTTTCATGCATCACCTTTAAGTCTTTAATCTATTTCAAGTTAAGACTTATGAGTGATATAAGGTTCCAGTTTCATACTGTTTATGTGACTATTCAGTTTTAAATATCATTTATTGAACAGACTATCTTTACCCATTACATATGTGGGCCCCTGTCAAATATTAGGTGACTGTATGAAAGGATTTATTTCTGGACTCTCAATTCTGTTCTACTTGTTTATTGGTCTGTTTTTATGCCAGTATACTTTATTATTTTGAGCATGAGGGCTTTGTAGTATAGTTTCAAATCAAGAAGTGTAATTTCTCTTCTTCATTCTTTCTCAGAACTGCTTTGATTATTTGTTGTCTTTTATGGTCTCATATAAATTTTAGGATTCTTTACTTACTTCTGTAAAAAAATAATATTGGATTTTTTTTAAAGATTTTTAATTTATTTATTTGACAGAGAGAGATGACAAGCAGGCAGAGAGGCAGGCAGAGAGAGAAGAGGAAGCAGGCATCCTGCTGAGCAGAAAGCCTGATGCGGGGCTCAATCCCAGCACCCTGGTATCATGACCTGAGCCGAAGGCAGCGGCTTAACCCACTGAGCCACCCAGGTGCCCCTAACATTCGATTTTTGATAGGAATTGGATTTACAGATGGTTTTCGGTAATATGGACATTTTAACAATGTTAATTCTTACCATTCATAAATATGAGCTATCTTTCCATTTGTGTCTCCTTCAATTTCTTTATCAATGTCATAGTTTATGGAGTACAGATCTTTCATCTTCTTAGTTAAATCTATTCCTAAGTATTTTATTATTTTTGATGCTATTGTGAATTAGATGGTTTTATTTATTTTTTCAGATAGTTCATCATTAGAGTGTTAAAATGCTCCTGTCTTGTGCTTACTTTGGCAGCTCATATACTAAAATTGGAATGATGCAGAGAAGATTAGCGTGATCATGGAACAAGGATGACATGAAAAACTGGGAAGCATTCCATATTTTTAAAAAATGAAACAAAACAAAATTCTTGTCTTTTATATATTGATCTTGTATTTGGAGGCTTTACTAAATTTGTTTATTCAAATTTTTTTGTGAAGTTTTTAGGATTTTTTAACATGTAAGTTCATGTTATCCAAAACAAGAAAATTTTACTTCTTGCTTTTTTTTTTTTTTTTTTTTTGGAGTCTCTTATTTCTTTGTGTTCCTTGTTTCTCTGGCTAGGACATCCAGTACTATGTCAAATGAGAGTAGTGAAAGTGGACACACTTGTCTTTTTTCTGATCTTTAAAAGGAAAACTTTCAAACTTTTTTTGATTGAATATGAGATTAGCTCTGGGCTTGCAATATGTGTTTTTTCTTTAATGGATTTTTAAAATTTTTTTTCAAAATTTTTTATAAACATATAATGTGTTTTTATCCCTAGGGGTACAGGTCTGTGAATCACCAGGTTTACACATTTCACAGCACTCACCATCACTCACCATAGCACCTGCCCTCCCCAATGTCCATACCCCCACCATCCTCTCCCAACACACCTCTCCCCAGCAACACTCAGTCTGTTTTGTGAGATTCAGTCTTTTATGGTTTGTCTCCCTCCCAATCCCATCTTCTTTTATTTTTCTTTTCGTACGCCCGAAACTGCCTATGTTGCATCTCCACTTCATCATATCAGGGAGATCACATGATAGTTGTCTTTCTCAGATTGATTTATTTTGCCAAGCATAATACCCTCTAGTTCCATCCACGTCATCACAAATAGCAGGATTTCATTTCTTTTGATGGCTGCATAGTATTCCATTGTACAAATATACCACATCTTATTTATTGATTCATCTGCTGAAGGACATTTAGGTTCTTTCCATAGTTTAACTATTGTGGACATTGCTGCTATAAACATTTGGGTGCATGTGCCCCTTCAGAATGCCACGTTTGTATCTGTAGGGTATATACCCAATACTACAAGAACTGGGTCATAGGGTAGTTCTATTTTCAGCTTTTTGAGGCACCTCCATGCTGTTTTCCAGAGTGGTTGCACCAGCTTGCATTCCCACGTACAGTGTAGGAGGTTGCCCTTTCTCCACATCCTCGCCAGCATCTGTCATTGACTGACTCTGAAAGGTGTGAGGTGGTATCTCATTCTGGTTTTGATTTGTATTTCCCTGATGCCGAGTGATGTGGAGCATTTTTTCATGTGTCTGTTGGCCATTTGGATGTATTCTTTGCAGAAATGTCTGTTCATGTCCTCTGCCCATTTCTTCATTGGATTATTTGTTCTTAGGGTGTTGCGTTTGATAAGCTCTTTATAGATTTTGGATACTGTCCCTTTATCTGGTATGACATTTGTAAATATCTTCTCCCAGATAACTTCTGACAGTCATCTTTTGGCTTTGTTAACTGTTTTCTTTGCTGTGCAAAAGCTTTTTGATCTGATGAAATCCCAATAGTTCATTCTTGCCCTTGCTTCCCTTGCCTTTGGCGATGTTCCTAGGAAGAAGTTGCTGCTGCTGAGGTCAAAGAGGTTGCTACCTGTTCTCTCCTCAAGGATTTTGATGGATTCCTTTCTCACATTATGCTTCTTCATCCATTTCCAGTCTATTTTCATGTATGGTGTAAGGAAATGGTCCAATTTAATTTTTCTGCATGTGGCTGTCCAATTTTCCCAGCACCATTTATTGAAGAGGCTGTCTTTTTTCCATTGGACATTCTTTCCTGCTTTGTCAAAGATTAGTTGACCATAGAGTTGAGAGTCTATTTCTGGGCTCTCTATTCTGTTCCATTGATCTATGGGTCTGTTTTTGTGCCAGTACCATGCTGTCTTGATGATGACAGCTTTGTAATAGAGCTTGAAGTCCGGGAATGTGATGCCACCAACGTTGGCTTTCTTTTTCAATATCCCTTTAGCTATTCGAGGTCTTTTCTGGTTCCATATAAATTTTAGCATTATTTGTTCCATTTCTTTGAAAAAGATGGATGGTACTTTGATAGGAATTGCTTTAAATGTGTAGATTGCTTTAGGTAGCATAGACATTTTCACAATATTTATTCTTCCAATCCAGGAGCATGGAACATTTTTCCATTTCTTTGTGTCTTCCTCAAATTCTTTCATGAGTACTTTATAGTTTTCTGAGTATAGATTCTGTGTCTCTTTGGTTAGGTTTATTCCTAGGTATCTTATGGTTTTGGGTGCAATTGTAAATGGGATTGACTCCTTAATTTCTCTTTCTTCTGTCTTGTTGGTGTAGAGAAATGCAACTGATTTCTGTGCATTGATTTTATATCATGACACTTTACTGAATTCCTGTATAAGTTCTAGCAGTTTTGGAGTAGAGTCTTTTGGGTTTACCACATATAGTATCATATCATCTGTGAAGAGTGATAATTTGACTTCTTCTTTGCCGATTTGGATGCCTTTAATTTCCTTTTGTTGTCTGATTGCTGAGGCTAGGACCTCTAGTACGATGTTGAATAGCAGTGGTGATAATGGACATCCCTGCCGTGTTCCTGACCTTAGCGGAAAAGCTTTCAGTTTTTCTCCATTGAGAATGATATTTGCGGTGGGTTTTTTATAGATGGCTTTGATGATATTGAGGTATGTGCCCTCTATCCCTACACTTTGAAGAGTTTTGATCAGGAAGGGATGCTGTACTTTGTCAAATGCTTTTTCAGCATCTATTGAGAGTATCATATGGTTCTTGTTCTTTCTTTTTTTGATGTGTTGTATCACATTGACTGATTTGCGGATGTTGAACCAACCTTGCAGCCCTGGAATAAATCCCACTTGGTCGTGGTGAATAATCTTTTTAATGTACTGCTGAATCCTATTGGCTAGTATTTTGTTGAGTATTTTCGCATCTGTGTTCATCAAGGATATTGGTCTATAGCTCTCTTTTTTGGTGGGATCCTTGTCTGGTTTTGGGATCAAGGTGATGCTGGCCTCCTAAAATAAGTTTGGAAGTTTTCCTTCCATTTCTATTTTTTGGAACAGTTTCAGGAGAATAGGAATTAGTTCTTCTTTAAATGTTTGGTAGAATTCCCCCGGGATGCCGTCTGGCCCTGGGCTTTTGTTTGTTTGGTGATTTTTAATGACTGTTTCAATCTCCTTACTGGTTATGGGTTTGTTCAGGCTTTCTATTTCTTCCTGGTTCAGTTGCGGTAGTTTATATGTTTCTAGGAATGCATCCATTTCTTCCAGATTGTCAAATTTATTGCCATAGAGTTGCTCATAGTATGTTCTTATAATAGTTTGTATTTCTTTGGTGTTAGTTGTGATCTCTCCTCTTTCATTCATGATTTTATTTATTTGGGTCCTTTCTCTTTTCTTTTTGATAAGTCTGGCCAGGGGTTTATCAATTTTATTAATTCTTTCAAAGAACCAGCTCCTACTTTCGTTGATTTGTTCCATTGTTTTTTTGGTTTCTATTTCATTGATTTCTGCTCTGATCTTTATGATTTTTCTTCTCCTGCTAGGCTTAGGGTTTCTTGCTTGTTCTTTCTCCAGCTCCTTTAGGTGTAGGGTTAGATTGTGTACTTGAGACCTTTCTTGTTTTTTGAGAAAGGCTTGTACCGCTATATATTTTACTCTCAGGACTGCCTTTGTAGTGTCCTGCAGATTTTTAACCATTGTATTTTCATTATCATTTGTTTCCATTATTTCTTTCAAATCTTCTTTAATTTCCCGGTTGACCCATTCATTCTTTAGAAGGATGCTGTTTAGTCTCCATGTATTTTGGTTCTTTTCAAACTTCCTTTTGTGGTTGAGTTCTAGCTTTAGAGCATTGTGGTCTGAAAATATGCAGGGAATGATCCCAATCTTTTGATACCGGTTGAGTCCTGATTTAGGACCGAGGATGTGATCTATTCTGGAGAATATTCCATGTGCACTAGAGAAGAATGTGTATTCTGTTGCTTTGGGATGAAATGTTCTGAAATAAAATTAAAAAAAAGTCTGGTCTTACGACCCCATTTAGCTCCTTTTTTTTTTTTGAGTTGTATTTAAAGCAGCATGAGAGAACATGAGGATCTCAAACTTAAAAAAAATAAAAAGGAAAAAATTGAGTTTTGTTGGGATTTAAGATCTTGTCTGCTAGACAAAAACGTTGGCTTTGTTAACATGTGAAAATTAACAAAAGAGAATAAGATAGAATTCTAATAATTTTTGTAGAAATTAAAAATTTCCTCCAACCCAATTACATACAGACCCATTAAGTAAATTCATTCCAATGTCCCAAACCAACCTTTTCTAAAAGTAATGCATCTGTGTAAACAGGGTCAACCCAAGGAATAAATAAATATTATTATTTTTTTCCTGGCTCTTCCACAGTCACATATGGGTATATTGGTAGCAAGCCAATTATCTATCTTATAAGACATGATATCATAAGGAAGGGTATTCTGTCCATTTTGAAAAACTGAAAATCATTGTAATTTTATCTTGGTGCAGTAACTTGAGATGGCAAAGTGTGGGTTATGAATATATTTTAATTTTTTTTACTGGGAAGAAGAGATTATAGAAATATTGGTTATCCAAGAGATACTGACAGGTGTTGAGAGTTGCCAGGTCAATATCCATCTACTTTTTCCTTTAATATCAGAAAGCACTGAGGGATTGACAACAAGGAAACTTAAAACAACCTCAAATATTTTATTGTGTCTTTTCTAGTTACATTGTAACCATATGACAAAGTATCAGTCATACAAGATATCATTCTCTTTTACCTCTATCTTTCTGCCAGAAATGTGGGCTTAATAGTGAGAACTCCAACAGCAATTTTTGCAACTGTGAATAAAAAGCCATGAAAACCTATAAGATACTTCACTTGACTTTCTTAAGACTCTGAACCAACACCAGAAAACACTCTCTGTAGTCTTCTTGTTAAATGAAAACATATGGTTAAACCACTTTTGACAGTCTACTACCTACAGCAAAATGTAAATCTTAATTGAAATATGTCCTCTCAGCTGTGCTTAAGCAACTGAGTCCTGAGCTTTTCAGGTTTTCAGTCTGAAAGAGTACACCTCTGGTGCTCTGAAAGGGTAGAGAAAGGACACCCTGTTCTCCATATAAATTAAAGAAGAGAAATCTGTGCATTTAAGTGGGCCATATAAAATTTATCAAGCAATTATCTCCTAACTCCTTCCTATCCAAATTACCTGATATGCTCTCCCTACTCCTTTATTCCACGTTACTGCCTTTTCCAGGATTCTGTATCACATCACAACATGTCTTCTTTTATTTCCTTCTTGCAAGCAAGTTTTGTTTTCTCCATCTAAAAAAATCAACAATCATTGTGTATTTCAATTCCCATTTTCCTCAAATGCATTGATTCTTCTTATCTATTACTCTTTTCTCACACTCAGTGTCTTTGTCTTTATGGGGTTTGTACTTTGCTTTTCCCCATCCTTTACTGCCATTATATAATCAAATCTAATAACTTCTTAGAGAAAGTTAAAAATTCCTGCATAGCCACACGTGAACACAAAGTCACTGATTTTTAGCAAACCTATAAGATAGTCAGACATCCATTCAATTTCTTTTTTTTAAAGATTTTATTTATTTATTTGACAGAGAGAGATGACAAGCAGGCAGAGAGGCAGGCAGAGAGAGAGGAGGAAGCAGGCTCCCTGCTGAGCAGAGAGCCTGATTTGGGGCCTGATTTTAAGCTGAAGACAATGGCTTAACCCGCTGAGCCCCCCAGGCGTCCCTCCATTCAATTTCTTAACTGAGTCTCAAATACATCCTGAGTTCTAACCTAAACCTAAGTTCTACTTCTTACATGTTGTTATATGACCAAATTCTTTCAGTTCAGTATTTTGTAACATTTAAATATTAATCCATTGATGCTTTGTTTGTGTATTTATATGAAAATAATTTGAATACTATAGATTTATTGTTATATTTATAGATTTATAATCAATGTTTCATCAGTTGAAGTTTTTGGAAATTTTAGATATAATGATCAACCTAAAATGATACTGCCTCAAATCCCTCTGATATCAAGGCCCAACACCTGATTATAGCCAAACCTGTGGTGGATAGTTCCATGGGAAATTGAAGGTACTTAACACTGATAGCATCTCATGTTCTCTCTCTCATTTTAGAATGTCTCCAACACAACCCAAAAATTGTAGGAGAGTTAATGTCCTCTGAGGACAGCTCTCAGTGAAGTGGAAATAAGAACCATAGGTAAAATTGTCAGTTTTCAGGTCTTCATGAGGACAACTTAAAGAAGTTTCTCAGGACCTTTCAGGAAAAGCAAGCCTTCATTTTCTATCCACAACAATTGTATCAACAATGTACCTCTTTGACAAAGTTGCTTCTTCACTGTACCACTTTCCCATTCTTTTCTACCTTGGATAATCTCCCAGATAAACTAACAGTACTCAAATTCTTTGTCCTACTATTTGCTCTCAGGATAAATGGAGCCAAAAGACTTAGATTAATATCAAGTTCTGAATGGGATCTTAGAGCTATTTCTGTCCAGATTTTCATAAACATAGGGACCTTTGAATTATCAGGCTATAAATAAGTTCCAAATGGAGGGGGCAAAAGCAAAAATTAGAAATTTTTATGTTTGATTTTTAATCATGATTAATTGACTTTATTGATTATTAAAAATACTAACATTATAAAAGTGTGGATCTTTGTAAAACCATGTCATAATGTAAGAAATAAGTTGCATAGTCCTTTTGAGAATATTAAACCAAGTGTTCAGGTGCCATCTAATTTCTTGTTTAATCCAGAACTTTGGTGTGCATTATCTTGAGGAATAGGATTTTGAAGTCCAGACAGACTAACAGAAAACTGATCCAAATGTGTGTGTTTATATTTCTGCTTTTGTTGTAAAAATCAAAGTGTGATTGCTGGTTTAAAATGGTAAAACTAATAATGTTCATGGACTCTATTATAAATTTTCTAATTCGATGGGAAGAATCCAATAAACATAGAATTAATTGATTTGCAAATCCTCAAAGAGCTACAGGATCAGGTAGTGGTATGTTCTGATTCAACAGCATCATAATGCAACATTTTATATGTGTGGCTAATGGATATTTTCATGAATGTTTGCTAGCTAGTCAGCCAATACAGAGAAATATTAGGTAGGGTAATTACTCACAGTTGTGTTTAATAAAATGAGAGAAAATTATCAAATAATACTACTAATAATAATCCTATAGCAGGGTAAATAATTCAATGATAATTACAAGTATTAATCTAGCTTTCTTCCCTGATTATGACTCTTCACTCCTTTATCATAATGGGGGTAGCAGATTGTCTGCAATGAATTGTGAAAACCCAGCAGTGACTTTGGCAGTGAAGGCCTCCCATCAATTTTGATAGGTTAAAATGATTCCGCTTGGTCTTGAGAAAATGTGTCAATTTTTTTTTTCTGTGTGTGTCATAAAAGAAAGAAGCAATAGTAAATTCTTGCTGTTATTCCATGGAGCCAATAAAATCATACTGCCAACAAGAGGCTGTAGACACCATAAGTGTAGTTAACTGTCTTGAAATACTAGGCCTGGAAATAAAATTCCAATATTTCACATAACCTCTTTTTTTTAAAGAAAAAAAACAAAACAACTATACTGCTTACATATAGGGCCCGGCTGTTGTGTACCTATTTTTGAACATGTCTACTGTAAGTGTATATATATATATATTTTTCTGTGCAATAAATTCATTTAGAGATAAATTTGGATTGCAAATTATTTTGGGGGAGGCATAGTATTCGTGGCTAGTCTTACAAGTAAAAAGGACTAAAAGAAAGAAGAAAAACATTTTTTATTACAGCATATTTACATCTGTCCAAAGTACTTATTTACTATAATACTGACTAATGTATAATACTGTACACAAAGAAAGAAGTTAAATGAGTTATAATTCAATCGAAGTATAGCTGGCCATTTTAAAACTTACCACTGAATCTTTCTGGTATGAAATGTGATATCTGGCAATCTGGTCCAGTTCATTACATCAGGTCATTTGTATGTTCTTATTACCATTTGGTAGCATAGCACATTTTATAACCCAGACATTTTACAATGGAACTATGATGCATGTATTTTCAAAAGTATAGACATACATGAAGCTATGAGGTCAAAAAAGATGAATGTCCGTAGTACCATATAGACTCAACAAATAAAAGTGTAAGACTCTGAGTGAGATTTATGAATATTCTATAAGATTAGGCCAACATGTGGTTTTGATATAAATAATCTGTTCTTAAATTAGAATTACAATCGTTGAGTACAGTGTTGAAAATGGCAGATAGATTTTAGCTATCTTTGCTCACTAGGGAAAATGGAAAAATGTTTAGTTTGGTCAGATTTTCACTTAATTTCTGAAAAATCTTATGTTTGAGAGAACACTTCTGAAATAAGAATCCTTAAAGACATCACCCCTTTGGCACAAGTTTTCAAGAAACTTGTTGGATGTTGTAGACAATTATATGGTACACGTAGTGTTCTAGATGTTTCATGCCAATAATATGTAAGCCATACCAAGGCTACATATACATATAGAGATGTTCCTCAGCTTACAAGGGGGCTATGTACAGAGAAACACATAAAAAATTGAAAATGCATTTAATACCCCTAAATTATCAAATATCATAGCTTACCTTAAGCTTATTTAAACATACTCAGAACACTTACATTTGCCTGCATTTGGGCAAAATCATCTTAAGCAAAGCCTATTTTATAACAAAGTATCAAATATCACATGCAATTTATTAAATATTACACTAAAAATAAGAAGAATGGTTATATGTACAATGCTTGTAAGAATATCAGGTGTTCACCCCTGTAATCTTCTAGCTGACTGGGAGCTGTGGCTCACTGCCGCTGCCCAGCATCACAAGATGGCACCATACCACATGTCACTGGCCCTTTTTATAAAGACCCAAATTCAAAATTCAAAGTACAGTTTCTACTGAATCACTTTCACTTTCACATCATTGCCAAATATATCATAAGTTGAATCATTGTATCAGGAGCCATCTGATTTGAAAGTTAAATCACAGTCACCCATATACACACAAAAAAAGGCCTTCATGTAGGGCCATCTATGGATCTCTAAACAACATAGCATGACATATCAACAGCAAAGAATGGATGTGAAGGGGACAATTGCTTTGCGTCAGTACTCTGAGCAGTAACATACATGGCCTTACTCACCTAGCAGAACTCCAGAGCTAGCTGATGGCAAGGAATTTTACAAATGTTTGCTGAACAGATTAAGCACTATTCTGTTTATATTAGTGTGCATATCTGTTTTCTAAAGATATATTAATTTATTTTATTGACTTATTACAAAACCAAATAATTTCCTCTTATTTAAGTCACAGGCAAATAGAATTCTTTTTAATTTAAATCAAATGGCTTTTTAGGGAAAATATACTAAAAATTCTGAAACTTGTATTGCTTATGAATCTTTTATTGGAATCCTTATCAAGTTGTATTTTTCAAGTTTTTCCTAAATAATCTTCAATGAATTGAAAATATTTTTTGGATTTTATTCAAGGCTATTAACACACAATTTCACTTTGTTAAATATAGTGCTAAACTTTCAACCAAAACGTTGTGTCTTTTTTTTCCACTACCACATCCTCCATCTACTGACTGGATTCTCTCCCCAACTAGCACATATGTACCATTGTCTATCTTTAGGATAAGTAAGGGTCATCTTTGTCTTTATTCTATTCCTCGTATGCTTCTGAACTTGTTGAATTTTAATATAGTCACACCATAAGCATCACATATTTGATTCCCCTTTAAATAGTAAACAGTGCACAACCAGAGCATACCTTCAAAGCTATCAATATACTTACTCTGATATATTATTTTTGTATTTTTGTAAATTAAAATAATTAAATTATAGGGCGCCTGGGTGGCTCAGTTGGTTGGACGACTGCCTTCAGCTCAGGTCATGATCCTGGAGTCCTGGGATCGAGTCCAACATCAGGCTCCCAGCTCCATGGGGAGTCTGCTTCTCTCTCTGACCTTCTCCTCGCTCATGTGCCCTCTCTCACTGTCTCTCTCTCAAGTAAATAAATAAAATCTTAAGAAAAAAAAATGTTTAAAAAAAAAAACTTTAAAATAATTAAATTATAAAACAAGAGTTTCAGGTGGTAGGTGTTGTAAGTTTTACCCAAACTGACTTTTGTCAAACTCGTTTTTGTCATCATATATGTCAAGTAGTTTTCTCGGGTTTATTTTTAGAATATCCTTGTATAATGAATATTTACACTGATATCTAGTATAAAAATCTTGCAATTTATTTTAGAAACATTAAGATATTGAAAATCAATCTATTTCTTTAATTCATTGAAGACATTTTTGGCTTGTTTCCAGTACTTTCTTACTGGTTAAAAAATGAATTTGAAGTAGTCTGAATTTCTTTATTATATGGCACTTTCCCTTTGATGAATACAAAGACGATATTGTATATTAGCTATCTGAGAAATATTTATTTTTTTAATTTTATTTCTTTGTAAGAGAGAGAATAAGAGAGAGCACAAGCAGGGGGAGCAGCAGGGTGAGGGAGAAGCAAACTCCCGGCTAAGCAGGGAATCTGTTGCAGAACTGAGTCCCAGGACCCTAGGGCGTTTAACTGACTGTGCCACCCAGGTGTCCCAATCTGAGAAGAGTTCTGTATGTTATTCCTATTAATATGCAGTTTAAAGTCTAGGTAATTAACTTAATATTTTAGTGGCTATTACATAGATAGCACTATGTTCCAGGCAGAGAGTAAGAAAGAAATATTAAATCAACCATATTCTATGCATTCTAAATGAAAATAATTAATCAATCATAATAAATCCTTCTATTTATGGAATATCAACTTATAAGCTTTACTCCATATGAACAATGCCAAATACCATAATAAAGGGTCATCTAATACAAATAAAGGATAGAATTAAAGAATTATGGTAAGCCATTTAATTTTGAAAAGTGGTGTTCTATTGTTGCTGAGTTGTGGTTTTCAGTTACATAATATCTGATAAGTGTAGAAGTAACATGAGTGTTAGGTGAGATGAGAAATGGTATATAATTAAGATATTTTTAAAAGTACAGATAAATACAAATTTGTAAACATAGCATTATGGAGGAATAAAAATAAATGATAGCTACACACTCTAAAGTGAATAAATCTTGGAAAGCTAATGGAGAAGTAAAACAAGGACAGTGCAAAAAGTATGGTACATTTTTATGAAGTTCAAACAAATTCTGTGAAACCATAGATGGACTTAAAGATACTATTATGTATCAAATATTGTAAAAATTAAGCAAGGAAATAGCAAACATAAAATAACCAAAGCATACAAACTTGGGTAGATACAATAGGTGTTCTACTTCATAAAGAGATGAGTTCATAGATAAATAGAAGTAACTAGACTTTTTAGAAGTTAATAAAACTTTGCCTGTTATTTCTTAGTAATATAAAATATATGGTTTTCTAGCAAAAACGTTTCTCTTAAAAATATTTAAAAATAAATTTCAGGCTACATAAGGTTATATTTACTTTTCCACTGAAGGAAAAGCTGGTTGTTGTAGTTGTAGTTGTTTGTTTGTTTTAGTCTCCTCCTAGTTTTTATTATTATAATGTGGAATGAGGAATGTTAGATTGAAAAGTGAATTATTTTATAGACAAAAATCATTACTTGATTCACCTCCTGGTACAGAGGATGGAACTCCTGAAAATATGCCCTTTTGCCTTATGGAAGAGTAACAGTTATGCTTACTTCTGAAACATACTTGGTGGTGGCCCTAAATAGTGACACCATAGTAAACATTTTGAATATTTGCAATTAATTTTTATAGTCATAGGGCTCCAAAAGGCACTGCTGGTATCTTAGCAGGTATTTCAATAAAGCTAAAAGTTGCCTGACTGTTTAAAAATATTAACAAGGCACAAAACATGGCAGAAGTATTGTCCTCAGATATTATTTTTTTCCATATGCTCCTGATTCCAGACATGACAAGTTATTTTTTAAAATTTTTTTAGTAAAAGATTTTATTCATTTATTTGACAGAGATCACAAGTAGGCAGAGTCAGGCAGAGAGAGAGAGGAGGAAGCAGGTTCCCTGCTGAGCTGAGAGCCCCATGTGGGACTCAATCCAAGGATCCTGGGATCATGACCTGAGCCGAAGGCAGAGGCTTTAACCCACTGAGCCACCCTGGCGCCCCCATGACAAGTTATTCTTGATAGATATATATACAATGTATTTTCCAGTTATAAGAAAAATGGTTCTGCTATTTTTAACCTTTTTTTAAAATAACATAATTTTTTCATTAAAATTTTGTTTTTTAATGTTTTACTTTTCTTTTCTTTTCTTTTTTAAAGATTTTATTTATTTATTTGACAGACAGAGATCACAAGTAGGCAGAGCGGCAGGCAGAGAGAGAGAGAGAGAGAGAGAGAGAAGCAGGCTCCCTGCGGAGCAGAGAGCCTGATGCGGGGCTCAATCCCAGGACCCTGAGATCATGACCCGAGCCGAAGGCAGCAGCCCAACCCACTGAGCCACCCAGGCGCCCCAATGTTTTACTTTTCAATATACTACTTAGAATATAAAACCTATTCCATTTTGTAAGAAGTTTCACCATTTTAAAAATGGTAATTTTCTCATTGTGTCTTCCCCTCACATTGCTTTATTTTGAATAAAAAGTTTCACAATAAACATAACTGATGCTTTCCTTCTGATGGTCCCTCTGTTGGTCATATTGTATATGAGCCATGACAATTAGTTTTACAAAATTTATTGATGTTTGTTGATATGTTTTATCATAACTAATTTTCCCTCCCTTATCTAGATTCCCCAGCTTTCAGACAGGTGGACACTTCAATAAACCATACCCAAGGGATGTATCAAGTACTTCTTAGACATCCTCTCAGATCCTTGAGGTCTCATCTTGCCTAGGGATTTGCAATAGTTTCTGCCAGAGGCACCACTGTGACAACTGATGTCCATGGTCTATCTCCTGCTAAGCTCAAGAGGTCACTGGTTTCCAAGTTTATCTATACAATTAATGCATTCCAGCAAGTTCTTTTTTTTTAATATTAACAAACTTATTTTAAAGTTTATATGGAGAGGCAAAGACTCACAATAGTCAACATAGTGTTGAAGGAGAACAAAGACTGAGGACTGACTTCAAAGTTTACCATAACGATGGGGCGCCTGGGTGGCTCAGTGGGTTAAGCCTCTGCCTTCGGCTCAGGTCATGGTCCCAGGGGCCTGGGATCGAGTCCCGCATTGGGTTCTCTGCTCAGCAGGGAGCCTGCTTCTCCTCATCTCTCTCTCTGTCCGTCTCTCTGCCTATTTGTGATCTCTCTCTCTCTGTCAAATAAATAAATGAAATCTTAAAAAAAGTTTACCATAATGATAATTGTAAGCAAGATATTGTAATACCACAGAAAGACTAGATTAAAACAACAGAATATATATTATCAATTATATTTTATATTTAATATAAAAGCAAAAGCAATACAAGAGAGCAAAATACAATCTTTTAAACAAATGGTTCTGGAGTAATGGTGAAGCTAATTGTAAAAATATAAAATAAAATTTAAAAAATAAAATAATAAAATAAAATAAATCCAGGCAGATATCATACACTCTTCACAAAAATTAACTCAGATTGGATTATAAACCTAAACATGAAACATGTAGAAGGTAATATAGAAGAAAATTTAAATGACCTTGGTTTTGGCAATACCTTTGGCTACAAAAGAACAAGCACTGAATTTAAAAATGTCTACTCTGTGAAACACAATGCCAAGAGAATTAAAAGGCAAAGCACAGACTATGAGAAAAAATTTGCAAAATACACATCTGGCAAAGGATTGTTAATCAAAAATACACAAAGACCACTTAAAACTCAACAATGGGGGAAAAACCTGATTAAAAATGAGCCAAAGACCTTAGCAGATACCTCACAAAAGAAAATATTACAGATGGCAAATAAGCATATAAAAAGATGCTTCACATCATATGTCATCAGGAAAATGCAAATTAAAACAAAAAAGAAACACCAGTACATACATACCCAGAATCCAGAGCACTGACAACAGAACACGAAATGTTGGTGAAAATGTGGAGCAACAGGAATGTTCTTCCATGTCTATTGAGAATAAAGAATGGAAAAAAACTTGGCAGTTTCTTACAAAACTAAACATATTCTTGCCAGATGATTCAGCAGTAGCAGTTCTTGGTATTCATCCAAAAAGATGAAATCTATACCCACAAAGATGTCTATAGTAGTTTTTTTCATAACTGACAAAAGGTTGGAAGCAACCAAGATATCCTTCCATAGGTGAAAGGTCAAATAAAGTGTAGTACATGCAAACAATGGAATATTATTTAATGCTAGAGAAATGAATTACCAAGCCATGAAAAGATATGGATATAAAGATTTAATAAATATTTGATTTTAGGCTTCTACCAGTCTATCAATAGTATTAGTATATTTTAAGAGTGAATGCTCAGCACTCATGAATTTACCTAATAAAGTATTTTGGGTTCAATATTTTAAATACTTCAACCTCTATGATTATATTCCTAATAATTTTGAATTGGGGTAAATAAACCTTAATTTTTTGTAACTTGTTTCTTATTGCAAAAGAGCTCAATGAAATTTTAGAAAATAAAAATTTACAAAAAAAGTTTCGTTTACTATTGCCAAATAATTTAAAACTTTATCTTATATTCAAATACATATATTTTTCTAAATTGATTTATATACTACTAAAGCCAAAAACTTTTAGTTATACTAGATTTCATATCATGCAATCAATGCCAGAAATCCATCTGGCAATGATTTGTCTTAAATAGAGTTAAGATGGGTGTTATTACAATGCAAGATGGAAACAAAGATAGTATAACAATTGGTGTTACATAACTTTTCCGTTTTGATCAAGTTACTAATCTACAAAAGGCTTTTATCAGTGACAGACTTGGGAATTTAACAAAACTTTTAAACTAGCATGTGCGACTCATTCCTAGAAAATAACACAATCAATAACACTTTATTTAGATTAAATCATGACTATATCTCCATTTGAATAAAAAAGGTAGCAACCCCAATAAGTTTATTGAACATGAAAAGTTGAAATGCTATAATGCTGCTAAGGAATTAAATGATCCAGTCATGAATTACAAAAAAAAGGATATAAATTACCAAAGTGTTTGTATAATTGTAATGTACAACTGCCCATTATCGTTCATTAGTATAGGCTTGTACAAGAACTCTATAAAAGAACTCCACTTCTAAACTGTGGAAAATATGTTCCCTTTCCCCCTATATACAACTATTAAGCCATTCATTTAGCTTTTAAAATATCCACTTAATACAGGCTTTTTACACATTTGAACAGGCAGCAGGGCTCTATTCTTATTGCTTACATCTGAAGGATAGACTTCTAGCGTAAGAGGTAAAGCCCATAAAGGAGCCCAATAATAACAACAAAATACAGTTTAGTGAGCCCTTACAATCTGCCAGCTACCTTTCTGAGAATACTTCAATTAATAAAACATATAAAATAACTGACCACAAAGAGCTTACATTCTTTTGAAATATAATAGTGAAATAAACCATTAATAGAGGGGCACCTCGGTGGCTCAGTCCATTGAGAGACTGACTTTGGCTTGGGTCATGATCTCAGGGTCCTGGGATGTAACTCCCCAGCTGGCTTTCTAGGCAGTGGGGTGTTTTGTTCTTCCTCTGCACACCCTCCCAATTCTCTCTCTCTCGTTCTCAAATAAGAAAATAAACCAGTAATAGAATAATGATTGATGTTTGATGGTGATAGGTGTTACAAAGAAATACAAGAAAGGTAAAAGCCATTGGAGAATGCTGGGATGAAAGTTAATTTTATTTTGTGTTGGGTGGTTATATCTCATTTATGAGATGTTATTTGCACAAAGACCCAGGAAGTGAAGGAGAGTGTTATACAAATATTAAAGGAAAAGATTGCTCAAGGCAGAGCAAGTAATTATATAGACTTTGTGTGAACAGCTGGTCTGTTACTTTTGAGCTAAAGAAAGGAGGCCAATGAGGAGTTCATAGTGGTGGAGAGAGGAAGAACGTATTGATATATGACCTTCTAGTACATTGAAACGCCTTCAGTTTTTATTTAATATGAAAGGGGAAGATACCAAAAGACTTTCAACAGCAGAATAAAATCATCTGACTTGATTTTTAGGTTAAATTGCTGTACCAAAATAAATTTGCAGGGAGAAAGGAGTGCAGTATGTTTGGAAGTGGGCTTATCAATCAAGTCAATAATTCAGGAACATATGATGGTGTTTTTCACATGCTGGGTGGTAATAGAAGTGGTGAGGTATGGTTTTCATTTTGTATATATTTTGATGGTGAATATTCTGGTGAACAGGATGGGGTATGTGCAGGACAGACAATATCAACATTTATTTTACCTGCACAAACAGAAGGGTGGAGTCTTCATTCCCTGATATGGAGAGAACTCTGTGTTCAAATGTTCTTTCTGATTAAATGGCATAGTGATGATGAGGATTTAGTCAGACAGTGAAAGAGAGCAGTAAGCATAGTTTTAAGCGGTAAGACATTATAATACATTTGAACATCAAAAAACGTTGGGTTGGATCATCTGTTTATGTGAGTAAATAAATAAATAAAGCTTCCTGGGATTCTGATAGAGGTAAAGAAAACTGCTATATGATCCAAAGGTGCATGGGCACCAAATGTTTATAGCAGTAATATCCACAATAGCCAAACTATGGAAAGAACCTAGATGTCCATCAACAAATGAATGATATATATATATATGTATACATATATATATATATATATATATACACGATGGAATACTATGCAGCCATCAAAAGAAATGAAATCTTGCCATTTGCGTTGACATGGATGGAACTGGAGGGTATTATGCTTAGCAAAATAAGTCAACCAGAGAAAGACACTATCATAGGATCTCCCTGATATCAGGAAATGGAGGTGCAATGTGGGGGGTTTTGGGGACAGAAAAAGAGTAAATGAAACAAGATGGGATCGGGAGGGAGACAAACCATAAGAGACTCTTAATCTCACAAAACAAACTGAGAGTTGCCGGGGGGGTGGGGAGGGTAGGGAGAGGGTGGTGGGGTTATGAATATTGGGGAAGGTATGTGCTGTGATGAGTGCTGTGAAGTGTGTAAACCTGGCGATTCACAGACCTGTACCCCTGGCGCTATTGATACATTATATGTTAACTTAAAAAAAAAGAAGAAGAAGAAGACTACTATAAATCAAATGTTATGGTGTTCAGCAAAGAGTGTGTAATCAGGCATATTTTATTAAAGTAACCAAGTAAAATGATGGTCGAAAATTGGAATAACAGAAAACATAAAAATCAGAGATTTTAAAAAGAGATATGGGACAGTGTAGAGAATATAGTCAATGATATTATAATAGTGTTATATGGTGACAGATGGTGGCTATATTTGTAGTGATCATAGAATAATGTATGGAGACATTGAAAACCTGAAACCAATGTAACACTGAATATCAACTATACTCAAATAAAAAAATAGTAAAAATAGAACCTTTTAATTTAAAAAGATAAAAAGAGGGACAAGAATTTGAAAAGTGAATTTCAAAAAGAGTAAAGATGAGGCTAAGACATACTCTGAATCTTGAGGAAAACAACATTTTGAAAATTCTTCCCATTTTGAGAAAACTCAAATGAATCAATACCATAAAAGAACCCATTTTAACTGAGAGATGTAATGAATGCTCAAGAAATAATTTTATGACAGGATAATTCTTCCCTATGAAACAGCATACAGAAACCAGGGGAAACACCTGGAAGCAAAATAAACTATACTGAAAATAAGAATTAGGAAAAAGATAAATGATGAAAAATAAGAAAATTAGACCTGTGACAGAGACCTAGTGAAGAGAATTTTTAGCTTGTGGTTTAATGTTTTTGAGCATAATCTAGAGTTCATAACTGCCTTGAGGCAGGCTAGTTGTAGGCAGTTTAGGCAGACCCCTAAGACAGGCCTACTTTGGGCAAGTGGTGTTGGAGGAGGCCATTGTGCTGGACAAAGACAAATCCAACCATTTGACTAAAGTGTCTGTGAAGATGTTGAAGTCAGATGCAACAGAGAAAGACCTGTCAAACCTAATCTCAGAAATGGAGATGATGAAGATGATTGGACAGCACAAGGACACCACCAACCTGCTGGGTCCTGCACACAGGACGGTCCTTCGTACACTCTCATGGAATATGTCTCCAAAGACAACAAACAGGAGTACTTGCAGGCCCAGAGGCCTCCTGACCTGGAGTACTGTTACAATATCAGCCACAATGCAGCAGAGCAACTCTCCTCCAAGGACCTGGTATCCTGTGCCTACCAGGTAGCCTGAGGCATGGAGTACCTTGTCTCCAAGAAGTGCATACACCAAGACCTGGCCACCAGGGAAGTGCTGGTGACAAAGGACAACATGATGAAGGTCTCAGACTTCAGCCTTCCCAGAGATATCACCACATCAGTTACTATAAAAAGACAACCAACAGTGGACTGCCTGTGAAGTGGATGGTCCCTAAGGCCATGTTTTACCAGATCTACATCCACCAGAGTGACTTCTGGTCTTTTGGGGTGATCCTGTGCAAAATTTTCACTCTGGAAGCCTCCCATATCCTGGAGTGCCTGTGGAGGTGGTTTTCAAGCTGCTGAAGGAGTCATTTGATGGATAAGCCAATAAGTGCACCAGAGAGTTATACACAATAATGAGGGGTGGCTGGCATGTGGTACCTTCAAGCTGCTGGTAGAAGACCTGGATCATACTGTGGCCTTGACCTTCAACCAGGCGTACCCGGACCTGTCCTTGGCCCTGGAACAATACTGTCTATGCTTTCCCAACACCCAAAGCTCCACCTGCTCCTCAGAGAGGAATTCCACCTTCTCTCATGTGCCATTGCCCAGGGAGGCCTATCTGCCCTGACACCCAGCCCAGCTTGCCAATGGTGGACTCAAATGACTAGTATCCCTATTACTCCTGTCCAGATTCCGTCATAAGCTGTAACCCTTACCCCCCACCCTCCCTACAAGACTCACTGCCTTCTCCTTTGTCCCTTTCCTACTGGCAGGAGCCAGCAGCCTACCTGAGGCCTTCACCCCTTGAAGTTCACCTCTCTTCCCCTTCCTCTTCCTCCTCCTTACAACCTGCTCATGAAAGAAAGGAACAGAGAGGCAGGCACTTGCTCGGGCTACTTCCTTCCCTCCCATATGTTGGAACAAGACCCCTCCCTGTCATCTGTTACTGCCTGGACGTCGAGGGAGTTGGAGATGAGGCATGCCAGTGAAAGCTGTCGGAGCTTTCCTGTTTTGGTTTTCTGCTTAGCATAACATGTAAGACTGAGTTCTGGTGGCAGGGACCTAGTCCTTGGGGCTATAGCACTAGCGAGGGGAGGTCAACTGCTCTGGGCCTTGGCTAAGAGCAACCCCTGCTCCAGAGATATGGTGCCAAGGGCTTATTAATTTTGATACTAATTTGCTTTGCTGACCAAATACCTGGTATCAAAAGATGGGAAGGCAAAGACTGGAAGCAGTGTTGTGACCATGGGGTCCAGCCCCAAACTATGAAGAAAACACAAACTGTATAAATCTGAGTAAGTATATATTTACACACCTTTTTAAATAGGTTGTTATCAAAGATTTAATCAATGGGTAATATGCTCCTCGTGGCTGGGAAGCATCAGTTGCCATATATTAAAAACAAAGAAAAGAGGTGTCTGGGTGGCTTCCTCCATAAGTGTCCCTTCTATTCAGGTCATGATCCCAGGGTCCTGGGATGGAGCCCCACATCAGGCTGTCTGCTCAGTGGGAAACCTGCTTCTCCTTTTCCCTCTTCCCTGCTTATAGTTCCTCTTCCTGTCTCTCTGTCTGTCAAATAAATAAAATATTAAAAAAAAAACAAGAAAGAAACAAAATGTTTTTAAAAGGCCTTTTTTTTTTTTTTTTAATTTTCTTGGGGTGCCTGGATGACTCAGTTGTTTAAGCAGATGTTTGCATTTGGCTGAGGTCATGAATCCAGTGTACAGGGATCCAGCCCTGCATGGGACTTCTTGCACCCAAAGGAGCTTGCTTCTTCCTCTCCCTTTGCACGTGATTCCCCCTGCTTGTGTGCTTCTTCTCTCTCTCTCTCTCTTGCTGTCAATAAACAAAATAAAATCTTTTACTAAATAAATAAATAAATAAATTTCTAAACCTACTTTCAACTTAGGTCCCTTAACAAAAATTGCTACTGCTTCATTTAAAAAAAAAGATAATTTAGAAAGATGCTTCCAGAGTTAAAAAGCTGTTTTGTTTCTTTGTCAGGATTAAATATATAGAAGTGCTTTATAAATTAAAAGAAAAAATATGCTATATTAACACTAATCACACTATAACTTTGGTGGTTATATCAAGATAATGAAAAGTGATTTTAAAGCAAATATCATTATCAGACATAAAGATCAAGTCAAAATTAAAGAAGAGTAAAAGGATGAATTCATCAGGGAGTATAATAATTCTTGACTTCTAATACTTAATAACAGATTTGGCGATATATAGGAAAAAACTAAGAACAAAAATCATAACTTCTACCTTAGAAGAGAAAAGGAAAAAAATTACAACACCTTTATTTTAAGATTATATAGGCAAATGGTCATCAAATTGGTAAGATATGTAAGACTTGAACAAAATTATCAACTAACTAGATATGCTTGATATTACAGAATATTCCCAACAACCGCAGACTACCTATAACTTAAGCCATGATTTTCTTTGCAAAGGTCAACATTGATAATGTTCTTGTCATACCTCCGTGTACCAGGAAAGAAGTAGCATATTTCTTGAAAGACACAGCTATCAAAGCTCCATTGAGAAACCGTAAAGATGGAGAAGGGATTTGCAAATTATATATCTGATAATGGACATCTACTCTGATTATTCAAAAATGAATAAAAATAAAAAACCTTACTAATAACCAAACAGAGTATCCAAATTTACATGTGAAGAAATTAATGGAAGAGACATGTCACCAAAAGGATATGGATGGCTTATAAGCACATGACAAATTTCAACATTTAGACATTAAAGAAATACAAATTAAAATCATAATGAGACATGCTTACATATCTATTAGAATGGCTAAAATTATAAAGGCTAATTGTACTTCGTCTGAGCTAGTTTGGGAAGCAACAAAAAATCTAAACTGTTGTTGGCATATATCATGATACAACCACTTTGGAAAATAGTTTGAAATTTTTTTTAAATGCAAAATATGTTGCAGTTACACAAATAGCCATTTTACTTCTAGGCATTTAACCAAGAGAAACGAACCCTATGTTCATACAAGGACTTGTATATGAATTTCATAGCAGCTTTATTTTTAAGAATTGAAAACAGTGGAAATGTTCATCAATGTCCATCAATAGAGCAAAGACAAATTATGATCTATTCATTAAAGAGATTACTATTCAACATCAAAATGAGCTATTTACAATTGGAGAATCTCAAAGTAATGATGCTGAGAAAAGAAAAGCCAGGCAATGAATAGTATATACTGTGTGATTCCATGACTATAAAAAAAATCTAGAAAATACAAATTTATATATAGTCACAGTCATCAAATATATTGGTGTGATTTTAGTGCCTTCTTCTGTGCTCCCATAGCTTCCTACACTTGGATCTCCGAGCATTTGTTACACCATGTGAAAATATGAACTCTTTTTCTTTATTCTGTCTTACTAGAATAAGAATCCTTGAACTTTTATGGACATTTGAACACTCAGTTATTAGCAGAAATTCTATCACACAGTAAGTTTCCACATATAAAAGCCAAAGTTTTACAATGACTTCTAAGCATTTACATGATCTAGCCACTCATTTAACCTCTGTGACCTCTTTCCCTGCTACTCTTCAGTCACTCACAGTGGCCTCCTTGCTATTCCTCAGATATGCCAGTCATGATCCAACCTTACGGCCCTCAAGATAGCCAATTCCTTTGTCTGGAGTGACCTTATTGCTGATAGTTCTGGGCAAATTCATCACCTTTCCATACCTTTGTTCAATTGTCAGCTTCATTGTAACTACCCTGATCTTCCTATTAAAAATTTTAACTCCCCAACCCCTGCCAAGCAACCTTGATTTTTCTCACCCTGATCGAATTTTTCTTTTTCCCCATTGTACTCATCAATTTTGAATGCACTATGCAATTTTTATTAAGGTTTATAGCTTTTAATTGTCTCACCCATTAAAATAAAAGTTCTACAAAGCCAAGTATTTCATTGAACAGTGTAGTCTGAAGTAATATCTGCCATATAATAGGTTCAGTAGACAACTGGTAAATTTCAAAATAAATTAATGTTGAGAGTATACTGAATTTCATAAGTCATTTCAATATTTGTTTTCCCAAAAATAAACTATGTAGAACATACTTTAATTTACCTTCAAAATATTTTATAGCATATAATGGAAAATATACATAAGCCTTAAAGAAACAATCATATAAATAACCATTTCATACCTACTTAAAAATTGCATAATACCACACTCCTTGATCCTCTCTGAACCCTCTAAAATAACCCATTTAAAGAAATACATTTTTAAAAATAACAGATTTTTTGGCAAATAATTCAATAAATTAAAAGTTTCATTCATCTATGTAGACATAATAAATGTTTTTAATAAGCATGAAATTATAACTCTGAAGTGTGCTAAAATGAAACCACCTGCTAAGGGTGAGAGAACAAAAATAAACATCATTTTTCCAAATAAGAGGAATTTATTACCTTTGAATCAAAGCCTGTGGATTTGTTCAAAATGGCAATAAAGGAATATGGAAACACAAACCATAGAAAGTCATATTTTAAATTTCTAAAAGACTTCGAAGTGAAGAGTATACATTTTTTAAATGCTACATAATGCTACATAATGACAAGATGACAGGTTGTGACAAATAGCATTTTAAAAGCTCTACTCATAATGGAACGGAAGGGGTCATTTCCCTATAATTTTATATATGTCATTAATTTACTATATCTGGATACAACATATTACCAAACAGATGTTCATCAAAGACTAAATCATTTTTAATGGAACATAATAATTTGAACCTACATCTATTAATCATTTCTTTCGATCTAACATTTATAGTCTCGCTAAACATTTTATCAGTTGTTGACAAATTTCAAAAAAAATAGGATAAAAAGTCGTGTTTGGAAAAGTAGATTTTTTTCAAATTTGCATTTAAATGGAAATATTTGCTGATATTTTTAAAACTTTAAATGTAATTTTATATATATCTGACCTATCAGATTATATAAAATTTTTGGAGAAAATATGACATATTTTTTTATCTTGGTTGAAGGTATTAATAAACAGCAACTGTTTGTATTATTTGTATTGTGATATCTTAGTTAATAAACATGAATAACTGGTATAAAATATCTTGTTTAAAAATTTTATTTATTTACTTGACAGGGATCACAGGAAGGCAGAGAGGCAGCCAGAGAGAGAGGAATGGAAGCAGGCTCCCTGCTGAGAAGAGAGCCCACTATGGGACTCAATCCCAGGAACCTGGAATCATGACCTGAGCCGAAGGCAGAGATTTTAACCCACTGAGCCACCCAGGCGCCCTAAAATATGTTTTTTTTTTTTTATATAGAATTATAGTTCTTTCCAAAATATGGAACTAGCTGGAACTGAATGCCTCCTTCAAAGTCAGCTCTGGAGAAATTATGCAAGTGTAATATGGAACTATTTCAGATATTAACCAAACACAAAGAAATGATGATAAATTCCTTAAAAGACTCAAAGGTGCTCTTGACTGGTATGTTTCAAGCTCTATTCCTGGTTTGAAGACAGGTTGTAACAGGCCTGTCACTGTAGAAATCAGCTGGATGTTTAGAGGCTATCAGAACTGTACAAAAACCTTGAAGGGGTAAAGACTTGGAAATTCTTTAGAGAGATTAGCTCCCTAAGGCATTATTCCTCCACACATTTTCCTCTAATCAATTAAGAATGATGGATGAGGGGCACCTGAGTGGCTCTCTCATCACGTGGGTGGTGGGTTAAGCCTCTGCCTTCATCTCAAGTCATGGTCCTTGGGTCCTGGGATCCAGCCCCACATCAGGCTCTGCTCAAAAGGAAGCCTGCTTCCCTCCCTGCTTGCCTGCCTCTCTGCTTACTTGTGATCTCTCTCTCTCTCTCTTTCTCTCTCTCTGTGTCCAATAAATAAATAAAATCTTAAAAAAAGGCAGATGGATGAAAAATTATGAAAACTGCTCCCTCCAAATGATGCTTCTTCATAAGGATTTAAGAATTTAAAATTGTAAGAATTTAAAATTGAAACTTGATCGTAGGATTTATCTTATACAATAACATCAAATGAAGGCAGTTATTATTAGTTCTGAAGTATTTGTGATTCTGAATTCTTGGCCTCATTAGTAAATTTATTTTTAAATTCTCCCATGGAGTGGTGATTGGCCTTCAGTCTTTCATTGATGTACATCATTGGGTCAAATGAGATGTGTGTGCCCAGAACTATATATAATCTTCTTTGTATTTCACTGGAGATGGCATTTCTGAGTTTTGTTCAATTGAATTTGGACAGATGTTTTAATCGTCACTTCTAGAGTTGGCCCTGGAGAATATCTTCCTTTTTTTCTCTTCCCGATTCTCTGAAAAACCCTGACTAATTCACATTATCACAGTGATATCACAATTCAAGTTTTTCCAAACACTATAGCTGCAAAATAGAAGGAAGCTACTCAGAATGTAATACTATTGTGAATGATTGAGAAAGAAAACATTATTATAATTAAGCTACCAGGTTTCAAAGTATTTTATTGTTGCTTAGAAAATCCTAGCATACCCAGACTTTACAGAGATTTGATGATCCTAAGAGGAGCTGAACTCATGGACCAAAATAACTATGCACATAAAAAGTACAATCACTTACCTAAAAAAGATGATGTGGTTAACTTCATATGGCAATCCAAGTGTTATTGGAACAGGAATTTAAAAAATAGTTTAGGGGCGCCTAGGTGGTGCAGTGGATTAAGCCACTGCCTTCAGCTCAGGTCATGATCTCAGGGTCCTGGGATCAAGTCCTGCATCAGGCTCTCTGCTCAGCAGGGAGTCTGCTTCCCTCTCTCTCTCTCTCTCTCTCTGCCTGCCATCCGTCTACTTGTGATCTCTCTCTGTCAAATAAATAAAGAAAGAAAATCTTAAAAAAAAAAAAGAATGACTGTACTTTTAAAAAATACCTTAAAAGGGGCGCCTGGGTGGCTCAGTGGGTTAAGCCGGTGCCTTCGGTTCAGGTCATGATCTCAGGGTCCTGGGATCAAGCCCCACATCGGGCTTTCTGCTCAGCAGGTAGCCTGCTTCCCTTCCTCTCTCTCTGTCTGCCTCTCTGCCTACTTGTGATCTCTCACTGTCAAATAAATAAATAAAATATTTTTAAAAATAGCTTAAAAGTATATGATAAAATAATGATATACATATACAAAGAAAAGAAAGATACTATACTGTGAATATAAATTAAGTGAAAATTGTTGAAATAAAGAATACAATAAATGGAGACTAAGAGGAATATAGCTGTAAAATGAATAAATGAGTTGGGACAAAGAAACAAACAGACAAACAAATTAATGACTTCTGCCCAAATGCAGCAGAAGAGAAAAAGAAATAAAGAAAATATTTAAATAAGTACTGAGATAAATTTTGGAGAATTAAAGAAAGAAAAAAGATACCAGACTTAAAATGATGCCAAACATGAGAAATCAGAAACAAAACAAAACAAAAACCACACACACAAAAAACCACTCATATACATTATGGTGAGTTTTAAGAATATCAAAAACAGAGAAGAACATAAATGATGCCCAAGAGAAGAACAGATCACCTAAAATGTACAAGAATAATACTGACAGCAGAATTCTCAATAGAAATAGCGTATAAAGGAGACAGCTGGGTGTTTGTATAGATGGAAAAGATATTTGAAACTAGATATTATACATCAAGCCAAATTATTGATTAAATTTGAGAGCACAGTAAAAATACAATGAAGCATGTTAGGTCTTAGAACATTTATCACACAGAGACACACATTTTAGAAAACTTCCTTGGAGGACAGCTCAATTTAGATAGAGAAAACAGAATTATGTACTCAAAGGCACATTTTGAAGGAAGGATTGAATATAGTCTGCACTGCAAATATTCTTTAATCGTATGTTCTGAATTTCCTAAATTTAAGAAGTATTTGTTCCAATATTTCTCTTTAAATAAACCCTAGGAGACTTGTTCTTGGATTCTGGAAAATCAGTGCATTTGGATACAAATCTTTTTGTCACTGATGGAAATTTTGATAGCCCTTAACTGTGGAATGCCTAATGTATTGTTACAGCAATTGTGATTTGCCAATACATGGGTGATGTGTGTGTGTTGTGTGTGTTTATTTTTATTTTTGATGGTTTTACTCTTCTATGAGATTTTTAAGTAGACATAATTTTAATAAATTATGATTTGTTGAAATTTATCTGAGGTTATATATAATAAGATGAAATTTGTGTGAACTAAAGAAGTGTGTCTCCATTTTTTTGTTTTAAGAGTAGACTGGTCTTTAAAAATTGTCCAAAGAAGTACATTGTATTCATTATTAAATTGGATAATATACAATAAAGTATTTATGGTCATATGGAACCATATCAAATTCTACTATTAATTCATATTAATAATTACCATAAGAGGAAAAGGGGATATTTTTCAAAATGAAAATTAGCGTATTTTTCAGAATATGATATAGTGTTATTCACTGAACAGAGGGAACAAATGTCAAAGTTTAACACAGTTTACAGAATGTTTTAACATAAATTGAAATTTAAATCTGACCAAATTTCACAGTTTTAAGTAAAATGATAGCACTTTATATCCTTGAAAAGTGGTAAGTGACCCAAAACATTGCTTAGAAAAACAAATTTAACACTACACTAGTCTGAGATGGCTAAGTTATGGTACAACTTGCCATTGTGTATCATCAAATGGTATATTTTTTTCTTTTGGTCTAGTCATTACATTTTATTTTAGCCATTCTGGTAAGTGTGTAGTGATATCTCAGTGTCATCTTAATTGCATTTCCTTGATGTCTATGTCAAAATATATTATTTTGATGTTTAATGTTCTGAGCTTTCTCAGTTCAAGACCATGAAGCCACTTAGGAAAAATACAGTTGCAGATGCACTCATAGACCAACTCTTATTTAGAAATAAGAAGAAACATTACTACCCATTTCAACAAAACATAGACTTGTTATGCAGTAGGGATTTTATAAATTACCTGACACAACTTATATAGTAAGATGAAATGGGACAGGCGGCTTCTTGCAGCTATATACAACATCATTTTAATTTCAATTTTCAGTATAATTTTTCCAAGGTATACACAGAATATATATTTAATGAAAATTGTGAACATTTTAAACTCTGTATATGGAAATTAATCAATTTTAAGTTTATAACAATCAAAATTAACGGAAGTTTATTTTAAATTAGTTAGCTTTCTCTGCATTGCAAGACAGAATAATCAAGAATTGGTAAGAAAAAAATAATCTCTAAAATTACCGGGGGTGCATTATAAAGTGTTCGGTAACCGATCAAACTCACAATTTGGATTGAATGGCAAGTGATATTTAAAATCTGGAACTCATTGTCAATTTTTTTGTCTTCATTGTGTCTTAATAAATTACTGTGTTCATTTGCATGGAAGTGAAGAAAAATGCATGACATTTCATCTCAACACTAACACTTTTAACTGGCAACTCTGAATGTACTTTACAGCAGTGTAACAAAGTAAAGATCAATGATGTTTCATGACATATTTGTTATAATTCTCAAGGAGATAGGGAGTTTGTGCAAAAGTGCAAATCACTTTGCGACTAAACACATTGTTTATTTCAGCTAATTTTAAGAAAATATGATAAGACTCTCTCAAAAAAGGAAGCAATGATTTAGGTTTTCCTTCAAACTCCTTATCTAATCCTGAACCAACAGCACCTAGTTCAAAGAGCAACTAATTTGAGCAGCTCCAATTTACACGTTTCCTAACAATGCTTAATTTAGTGGAATTTCTGTCCAATTATGTTAATTTGATGTAGTGAAAGACAAACATTCAAAAAGATCATCCTTAATTTATATAGATTGCCAAACTCTGCATTTTCTGAATGACGCCCAGGAACGTATTTTCAAAAACAAACAAACAATGCCAGAACCACTATTAGGTCATCTCTAGGCAGAAAGTGACTCAGAGCCTACATTACTCTCTCCCTGAAAGTATACTGTAGGCACTGAAACTACTACCCTGAGTCTGTGCTATCAAAGTCCTTAAGTTAGAAAGTTTTAAAACCAGTCTGTGTGGGAGTATTTCATTTACAGATAGAGATTTGATTGTTTATACATTTTCATACTTGATTTTTAGGGTGTAATAACTATGTTTTAAAATTCATGGAGGTTTTGAATACTGTTAGATAATTGTGCTAAAATGGTATATCCATTCCTCCTAGGAAACAGAAATTATAGAAAGGTAGTGCTTTTCACATCTGACATCTTTGAGTCATTGCAGTTTCAGTATAAATGCAATAGGAAAAGTGACATTCATGTTCATGATATTTCCTATAAATGAATTAGAATGTACTGGAGGCCTGATATAAAGTGGGATGCCTAAACTTCAGTAAGATCTTGTTTCCAATTCAAAATAAATTTTATTTTTTATTTTTTTTATAATGTCCCTCAATTTCAGATAAGCACCCCCCTAAGGTCCACTCCATTTTTTTAAAGATTTTATTTATTTTATTTGACAGATAGAGATCACAAGTAGGCAGAGATGCAGGCAGAGAGAGAGGGAAGAGGAAGCAGGCTCCCTGCTAGGCAGAGAGCCCGATGCGGGGCTCGATCCCAGGACCATGGGATCATGACCTGAGTGAGCCAAAGGCAGAGGCTTTAACCCACTGAGCCACCCAGGCGCCCCCAAAATAAATTTTAAATTGAATTATGCACCTCTAAGTTCAGAGACAATAAACATCAACCAACACAATTAATAAGTTCTATTTCTTGAAATTTTGGGAACATTGATAGTCTCATCTCCTGGAAGAACAACAGCTAAAATTTTTGGTCATGGATTCTTGCTAAAATATCACTTTCCCAAAGATAATTAATGTTATGAATTTTCATTGATTGTTATTGATCATGAAGAATATAACAACCACGATAAAAAGAGTAGGAAAAACATGATATCTCATCTGTAAGGGCATGTGGAAAGTGGAAATGCTAATAAAAATAACTACCATTATTTCCTAAGTTAACATAATATAACAGAACACAAATATTTCATAACAATATTTTCTAGGCTCATTCTGATAACTCTTTTCTACATTCAAATTTAAAGGTTGAGGCATGTGATATGTATTTCATAAAAAACATCCCAAGGAGTTCGTTAAAAAAAAAAAAAAAACTCTTAATAAAGGACAAATCCAAAATAATTTTTTTTCTAATTTAATTAACAAATTATGAATCGACTTACCTATTTCATCACAGTGTATCAGGCACCAATAATATTTTTTAATCGTCATACCTGATGCAATAGTTACCATCTTTCAGACATACTGATCACGAACAAGTAAATAAACGAGAGCACCGTAGCTTAAGATCTACCTGCATAAATATAGGACTACTTCAGACAATCTCTTCACCACAACATAGCAATGAATAGAAATCATACATGCTCTGTAATGGACATACAGATGAGATAGAAGGGGATGGGTGTTAATATATGCAGAATCTTTATTAATTACATTGTAAAACATAATATGGAGAAACAGAATACAATTTTAGAAATACCCAGGTCACCATCATTGTTTTATTTTTATATGTGTAGATAAGGAATTTAGTAAACAATCCATGACTATTTAACTTCTTATATTTTGAAAATTTTAGCAAAAGTAACAAACCTAGCAACTAGAAAATTGTATCTATCTGCAAAATACAGCTTTGCCAGCATGGTAGAGGAAAAACAAAACAAAATAAGCAAGAAAAGTTTAACATTTCACAAGAGTTTTACTTTTATTTTTTTATTTATTATTTTTTATTTTTCATTTATTATTTACTTCTATTTTCTTCTGTATTTTAATGAAAATGTCATGACCATAACATAAGAGCAGAATTAAACCAGCATGAGAAATTATTTTTTCATAAGTTATAATAAACTAGCTTGGTGATTAATTCAAAAATTATATTCCAAACTTCAGTGTTCTTGCAGTAAGTATCACTGCATAAACAAATGAGTCAGGAGTCATAAACTAATGATGATTCTAAATGTTATTTAGAGAGACATTCTGTTCTGAATACATTTCAAATATTCTACACAAGGCAAAGTGGATCCAAATAATCTGTAGGCAAAATAAGATTTTAGAGAAGTATATATTTCCAACAGTATTTATAAAATATTACCTTCATGTAAGGCATCATCCTGGACTTTGTGGAAAACACACAATGGAGTAAGAAGTGGCCCTTCAAGAAACATATACAATATCAAGGTTTAACATGAAGCAGCATGTCTTCTCTAAGTAAAAAAACATTGTACCAACTGACTTTACTGAAGCTTTATATTTATTGCTCTCGTTTTAGGTCATAGTGTCCTTCTGCATGCAGGCTGCTATAACGGACATGATATAGACTTAATAGCTTATAAGGAACAGGAATTTATTTCTCACAGTTCTAGAACTGAGAAGTTCAAGATTAAGGAATGGGCAGATCCAGGGAGAGCCACTTCCTCATAGATGGCTATCTTCTCACTGTAAACGTACATGATGAATGAATCAAGAGAACTCTCTGGGGTCTCCTTTAAAAGGACTGTAATCCCACTTATGACCTAACCACCTCCCAAAGGCCCCTATGTTTTAATACTATCCCTTCCAGACTTAGATTTCATAAAATGATTTGGGGAGACATAAACATTCACACCATAGTATATATAAACAAAAAAAGACACAAAAACAACAAACAACTAAAATTATTTTAACTACCTATTATTTTCAACTACATAAAATTTTAATTTGTTTCTATATAATATTAAATAACTCATTTGAGTGATTCACTTATATCCAATGCATCTGAGTGCAACTAAATTTGCTTACCCAACATATCCAGCAGCATATTTCTTCAGACTATCCCATACCCCACCTTACAGGATTTACCACAATTAGAAGACAGGGGATCGAGGATAGATAGATAGATGTGTACATAAACACACTTGTACATACACATATGCATATTTTTTCCTGTTAATGATACTCATGCAAATAAAATTTAAGCTCAAGGAAACCTGTCTTGTGTGTTACTTAATATCCAGTTTTTGGTCAACATCCAAAAACAAATAATCCAATAAAAACATGGATAGAAGACATGAACAAGTGTTTCCCCAAAGAACACATTCAAATGTTCAGTAGATACATGAAAAGATGTCCATCATCATGTATCATCAGGAAATTGCAAAGCAAAACTAGAAAGAGATACCACCTCACACCTGTCAGAATGGCTAAAATCAACACTACAAGAAACAAAAGGTGTTGGAGAGGATGTGAAAAAGTAACACTTGTGGGGGCTGCCTGGGTGGCCCAGTGGGTTAAGCCTCTGCCTTCAGCTCAGGTCATGCTCTCAGGGTCCTGGGATCAAGTCCCACATCGGGCTCTCTGCCAGGCATGGAGCCTGCTCCCTCCTCTCTCTCTCTACTTGTGATCTCTCTCTGTCAAAAGAAAAAAATCTTAAAAAAAAAAAGAAAAAGTAACAATTGTGAACTGTTGGTGGTGATGCAAACTGATACAGCCATATTGGAAAACAGTATGGAATTTCCATAAAATTTAAAAATAGAAGTCCTTTGTGATCCCACAATCCTGTTGGTGTGTATTTACCCAAGGAATATAAGAAAACTTATTCAAAGGGATGCTAGCACCCCTATGTTTATAGCAGCATTATTTATAAAGCTAAGATATGGAAAGAGCCCAAGTATCCATCAATTGATGAATAAATAAAGAATAAGTGGTATGTATATACAATGGAATATTATTCTGCCATAAAAAAAGACTGAAATCTTGCCCTTTGCAATAACATGGATGGAACTAGATAGTATAATGCTAAAAGTGAAATAAGTCAGTCAGAGAAAGACAAATACCTTTACTCATATATGGAATAAAAGAAACAAAACAAACAAGCAAAGGGGAAAATAATAAGACATAGAAAGAGAAACAAAGCAAGAAACAGACATTTCATTATGGAGAACAAACTGATGGTTACTTGAGGGGATCTGAAAGGAGTGATGGATTAAATAAGTGATGGGGGTTAATTAGAGCACTTGTCATGATGAGCACTGAGTGCTATATGTTATATTGTACACATGAAACTAATACAACCATATATGTTAACTAACTGGATTTCAAATGAAAACTTTTTTAAAATCCCAGTTTTTAGCTCACATTCTGGCTTACAAAAGGGATTTAGTCAGGAATTTGGAGATTAGTTAATGAACAAATAAGGTGTGAACAGACAGTTGTTAGATAAAATTACTATCCTTTCTGGCATGATCTTATACCTTTTATCTAGAATTATTTTTAGCACTTTAGACTCTTTCTATTTTATTATGATTCATTAAACAAAAATTTCCTCAAAGGACCTTAGACTCCATCCAATTTGAGCAACAGTGTGAGAGAGGAAATGTTGTCCAGGAGGAAAAAAAAAAAAAAAAGATGAAACTACTTTTGTTTACTAGTGAATGCATAGTTCTTCCACAGAAGAAGCTCTAAATGGTCATGGCTCCTGCTTTATATGTGTTCAGTCATATGTTCAGAAGTAGGTAACACTATCAAAAAATATAAAGCATCTGAGATTATTTGCCCTTATTTGAAAGCTGGTGTATGAGTCTGCCGTGGTTTCTTGGGTGTTGACAGAAGACGCAGACTCATGGCTCAGAAATAATATAGTTTATTATACACAGCAATAGAGGTAGCAAAAATATTAATAGTATTTTTGTGTATGTGTGTGTGTTTGTGTGTGTGTTTGTGTGTGTAGCGGTGGGAGTTATATATCAGTTCTGAGCCTCAGTTCCCACAAGAAGAATCAAAACAGAGGCAGATATTTGCAAACACAACAGGTTAAGTTAAAAAAAAAAAAAAGATACTATTTCTGTCTTCCAAGTCTATTCAATACAACCATCTTCAAAGGATGGTCTAGAACAAATAATAAATGCAGAAATGTAAGCAACCAATTGAAAAGTGTCTCCCAAGAAACACACTTTGAGAGTCTTCATTTGACACAAATACTATAGGATATTACATGGATCAGGTGCATTGAATACTGGAAGGTTAAAATTACAAGGGACCAAATATTTTTAAGCAGTTCTGGCATCCAGTAGAGTTCAAATAGGTTTTATAAGATTGAGGAAAGAAGCCATCAAAACCTGGGCCCAGGGGCGCCTGGGTAGCTCAGTGGGTTAAGCCTCTGACTTCGGCTCAGGCCATGATCTCAGGGTCCTGGGATCGAGCTCTGCATCAGGCTCTCTGTTCAGCAGGGACCCTGATTCCCCCTCTCTCTCTGCCTCTCTGCCTACTTGTGGTCTCTGTCTGTCAAATAAATAAATAAAATCTTAAAACAAAACAAAACAAAAAACCTGGGCCCAATTTTCCCAAAAGTATGATTCCGATTCTACTCTCTATGATGTTATCCCTTGAAGACAATGTCTCTAATTGAGTTGAATTAGATTACTAAAGAGAATACCCCCATTTGTTGTAGGAGATGAACAATATGCAAGAGGCAAAATGCCACATGGAAGCCACCTGGTCTTCAGTGGAATATAGAATCAGTTCCTTTGGGATGAATTTGTTCCACATTTGACTTCCCACTTAAGGGAAAATAAGAGTGCCTTCTAATAGATTTTAAATAGGAAATGACAACGGAAGCATATACAAGATTATAAAATGGGAAATTTCATTTAGATAAGCAATAATTTCAAAGTCATCTTCTTAATATTACAGACTCTTCACATAATCATAATTTTATTTTGGTATTATATGGTAATTTCAAATATAGGAAATATAAAGAATTTACCTCTGTAATTATAGCGAGGCTGGTCGTACTTTAATGGCAACAAAACTTCAATTTAGAAGTATGGTCTATCAATTATTAATACTTTTGGAAATGGTGTGTCATCTTCACTCCACTTGTCTCACTAAAACAGTAAGCCAAAAAAAGTAGGTCCAAGCCGTTTACTATGGTCATAATGGGTTGCTTTTGCACTTGGTAAAGAAGCAGTCATATTTTGGAAGAAGAAACTGAGGCTATTAATATTTTCAACTTATTTTCAGAAAAGGAAAGAAAAGATAATCTAAGCTAAAGCAAAAATCTTACACAAGGTGTCAGGAGAATGACCTTTTCCCAGATAAAGGGTTTTTCACCTTAGCCATGTTAGGAGGAAGAAGAGATGAGACATTGTGGACTTGACTAACGTTTGTACACTGTTCAAAAAGTTTTCAAAATAATGTGTATTATTTTTCTACTTTTAGTTGAGACAAAAAACAAACAAACAAACAAAAAACCACTAATGAGCTTACTCTTAAAAGGAGGTAAACAAGAAACGAGCAAAGATTGAATGTTAGGTATTGTCCCCCTCCTTTTTTTTAAATTATGTTATGTTAGTTACCATACAATACATCATTAGTTTTTGAAGTAGTGTTCCATGATTCATTGTTTGTGTAAAACACCCAGTGCCCCATGCAATATGTGCCCTCCTTAATACCCATCACCAGGCTCACCCATCCCCACATCCTTCTCATATTTAAATCCCTCAGTTTGTTTATTGGAGTCCATACTTTTCATGTTTCATTTCCCCCTCCAATCCCCCCACTTCATTTTTCCTTTCCTTCTCCTAATGTCCTCCATGCTATTCCTTAGGTTCCACAAATAAGTGAAACCATATGATGATTGACTTTCTCTGCTTGACTTATTTCACTTAACATAATCTCCTCCAGTCCCATCCATGTTGATGCAAATGTTGGGTATTCATCCTTTCTGATGGCTGAGTGATATTCCATTGTATCCATAGATCACATCTTCTTTATCCGTTTGTCTGTTGAAGGGGATCTTGGCTCTTTCAACAGAATGGCTATTGTGGACATTGCTGCTATGAACACTGGGGTTCATATGGCCCTTCTTTCCAGTAAAATAGAGATAGCCTATGACCCAGCGATTGCACTACTGAGTATTGACCTCAAAGATACAGATGTAGTGAAAAGAATTAGGTATTGTTAAAGCACAAATGCAGGGGATAGAAGTTATGGTACAGAAGAGGGAAGGGCAACCATACGGCAGAGTAGAATAAAGTAGCTCAGGAAGAAATTAGTCATATCCAGATATTGTAAGGCATGTGGGGTTGGCAGGGTGAGCATGAGAAATTATGAGAGAAGAGAGAGAAAATGGACCAGGCAAGAGAGGTTTATAACATTTTAACATCTAAGGTAAGCATATGCAAAGCAGAATAGGGAAAGAAATAAAAGTTTTTATAAGACTCAATACATAAGGAATGACGTGGAGGACACTGGGAGATGGAGAGAAGTGTGCTGGGGGAAATCGGAGGGAGAGACAAACCATGAGAGACTGTGGACTCAGAAACAAACTGAGGGTTTTGAAGAGGAGGGTGGCAGGTGGTTGGGTGAGCCCAGTGGTGGGTATTAAGGAGAGAATTTATTACATGAAGCACTGGGTGTGGTGCATAAACAATGAATTTTGGATCACTGAAAATAAATTAAAAGAAAAAAAAAGACTGACTACAGATATGGACCTCAGGGTAACACAGATATGGAACTCACTGTAATACCAGCCACTTCCCACCGACACACACAGACTATGATAATAATAAATAATAATGCAATTAAGAAAATTGCCTGCCAAATAATTTTTCCTCATTTTTATTTTTATGATTATTATTTTTATTTTATTTTTAAAGTTTTTATTTAAATTCCAGTTAGTTAAAATAAGGTTAATATTAGTTTCAGGTGTGCAATATAGTGATCAACACTGCCATACAATGGCTTAAATAAAAAAATTAAAAAAAAATTTTTTTAAAGATTTTATTTTTAAAAACCTCTACACCCAAGGTGGATTTCAAACGTACAACCCCAAGATCAAGAGTTACATATTTTACTGACTGATCTAGCCAGGCACCCCAACAAATAAAAATTTTATAAAATTGTTGAGTTTGTGGGAGTCTCATTTGCTCAGTCAGTTAAGTGTCTGCCTTTGGCTCAGTTCATGATTTCAAGAGTCCTGGGATCTAGCCCCATATTGCTCATTCTCTCTCTCTCTCTCGCTCTCTCTCTGGCTTTCGCTCTTAAATAAATAAATAAAATATTTTTTTTAAAAAATTGTTGAGTTTGTTTAACTAGTATTAAACTAGTAGACAGAGATGAAGATAAAGTATGATGTCATGGCAGGGAAAAATACAACTTACACGTTTTAAAAATAAAATGTGCAATGCAAGTTACATCACTTCTTTTATCACCACACTGGTACTTTCCCTACTGAGTTGTTGTAATGTAAGGACCTATTTTATATTTTTATATTTGAGCAAGAGGCTTTCATTGAGGTTAACCCTTAAACTTTCCTTGCTCCCCCAGGGAATTCACTTAAAAACAAGTCCTGGAAATCAGCTCCAGGTAACAAAGCCCATATACAAGGGTGGGTCAGGGCAGGTGCAGACATCAATCAGCAGGAGGGGGGGCGGTGTTCGCATATTGTCTCCCTAGATACTAAGGAGTATGCCCTACTCTTCCGCCCTTTGGGAACCTTTTTAGCACAATCCTAATCAAGGTGTAATAGGCTGGGTCAAATGTGTATACTAGCATAAATTGAACCTCAATTGGTCAACTAGCCTCACTGTGGAGTTTCCTGTGTGTGTTAAAATCTCATTGGTCACCTGTGCGTGTCCAGGCCTGACTGCATGGCCTTTGCACTTAAAAGCTAGACTGTGAAACAGGGAAGGGTTGACTTCTCTCATAAGAGGTGTGGCCCCGAACGTTCGGTTAGATTCTTGATGCTTGGCATGAAATAAAGCTTTGCTTGACCTTCGCTTTACATCAGTCTCACTCCTTTAATCATAGACCCATTATTGGGGCACAACAGTATTAATCTTATAGTTAGAAGTCCACAATGCATCCATCATCCATTCTACCCCTTAACATTCCCCTTTGGACAGACCCATGATCTAGAACAAGCCTTATTTTATAGTGCCTTGTAGGAGATTTTTGCTGCTGCCTAAATTGCCTACTTTCCTCTCACCATTACCACGGAAATTGGGTCCACTGAAACAAAGGGGTAGTGTAAGAAATTAACAACTTCCATAAATCTCTTTAAATAATAAAGTATAAGATAGTGATACCTTTTTTTCTGCCACATAACCAATTCTTGCAAGAATAAGGTCATATAAGAGAATTTACAACACATGCTAGCATTATCCTACTGGACCCAGATCATTTGTATGTTTCTCTGTCTCTGAGAAATGTAGTTATTTACATGACTGAAACCTACAAATTGTTTGATATGACTACTAATATCACCTACATTATTTTAAAGCCTGTTTAAGGCTTCTGAAATACATAGGTTTTGTAAACACTTATTAAGCATCTTGTATATATCAAACACTTTAAAAATCTCTGCTTTAAAAAAAAAAAACAAAAAAACTCTACCTCAATGGAACTTTGAGTCTGAAAAAGATACAAGGCAACAGATAGAATAATTACATATTTGATTATATACTCTGAGGATGTCACATTAAATTGATATGAAAATGATGAGAAGGATCTGGATTTCTTGTCAAAATTTTTTGCCTTAAAAAGAAATTGATATTTAGGGAAAGTTGTTACTGAAAGAGGTCCTGTGTCAACCAAAAATGTTACACCATGATCTGAATTTTCCAGTTGTGATCATTGCTTTGTTTAGCTGTCTTATATTAAGACTGAATTTAGTAATTCAGTCTCAGATTTCAGTAAGTCTTCTTTTAAAGATTTTATTTATTTATTAGAGAGAGAGAGGGAGGGGCAGAGGGAGAGGAAGAACCAGACTCCTTGCTGAGCAGGCAGCTGATGCAGGACTGGATCCTAGTACCCTGGCATCATGACCTAAGCTGAAGGAAGACACTTAACCATCTGAGCCACCCAGGCACTCTAGACTGTAAACTTCTTAAAGGTAAAAAAGTTTATTCTTCTAGTAGTTCCACAGACATTTCTAACATCCATAAGAAAGCATGTACTGATGTAAAATGCCAGCAAATCAAATTATTTAAAAAAGAAAGAAAGAAAGAAAGAAAAGATATATCTGGACAAAGAGAAAAACAGAAAATCTAATAATACATTGAATTATTAGAGCAAAGAGTGGAGGAAGAGAAAATAAATATGAAATAGAGATTTCCACTAAAATAAAAAATTGAATAAAGCAGGAGATTTAGAAAATTATTATGACAGACTTGAGAATAAAATAAAATAGGAATTTTTAGAAAATAGCAATGAATGAAAAGGTAAATTGTTCTTACCTCTATAATATTAGCTGTTTGTTGTTGTTGTTGTTGCTAATTTACCTATTTAAGCTAATAAACAAAGAAAGGTTTCATTTAGGGATAAGGTTTCTATATATATATATATATTTCTCATTTAGGGATAAGGTATATATATATATATATATATATATATATATATATATATATATATATATATATATATATATACATATATATATGTATATATATATATTAATTCTTAGACAATGTGTCACAGAAAGTGTTTAAACTTTAAGATACAGATGCAACATGTAACGAACTACATTGTTTGAACGTCTAATTTATAAATGCTGTTAGAGGAAACTTGGTGGAAATGTCCTTATGTGGTTGTGTTTCTGGAACTAAGTATATTTATTAATAAGGAATAGTTTAAAATTATGAAATGACCAGGAGTGGACAATTTTCCTAATCCTATCAGCTCTTTGCAGCTCTTTGATAAGCCCCCTTCAGGAATATCAGCTTTATTTATCTAATTAAATTTTATATTAATGTGCTTTTGACTTTTGGCCTTTCTCTTCCTTCTGTTCTTTTTTTTCCCTAAATTACATGTTTCTGCTTAACAGCTACTATCAATTCTTTGATATGAATTCTCCACATCAATTTACTAACTCCAGAGATGAAGCAGCATCAATATTTAGAAGCAAAGAATACAAAGCCTTGGGCATCTGGATGGCTCAGTCAGTTAAGCATCTGCCTTCGACTCAGGTGGTGATCCCAGGGTCATGGGATGGAACCCCAGGTTGAACTTTCTGCTCAGCTGGGAGCCTACTTCTCCCTCTCCCTCTGCCTGCAGCTCCCTTTGCTTGCATTCTCCCTCTCTTTGTCAACTAAATAAAATAAAATAATGTAACTAATACATTTATTAAAATGCAATTATTACACAATACATAATGTATTGCATAATTATAATAATGATTAAATAATTTATTAAATATTTATATGAAATATATCAATTTAATTAAATAAATATTTTTAGAATTTAAAATATTTCAAATTTAGATTATTAAATATTAAATCATTAATTTAATAAATAAATATCTAAACATAATTAAATAAAATAATTTATTTATTAAAATGAATAAAATAATGTCATTATCTGAGCATGTATTTTTAAATAGTCTAAAAAAAAACCATCTAATAAAGTCTAAATACATTGAGTTCAGATATTTATACAAGTTAACCCAGACACTCAACCTACAGACAGTTTCAAAACATTTGTTTTTATCTACTACTCAAAATACGATTGTAATGTATTTATTTATAACTTTGACATAGCAAGGAAACTTGGAGGAAAAGGAGACATTTGCTTTTAATATTTGAAAATTATTTTGTTGATTTAAAAAAAATAAAAACCTTAACACATGAGCATTTCTTCTTAAATAACACTGTGAAGTTTCTGAGTCGCATTCTATTAAAGGTGCTGATAAAATGGCCTCAGTTACTCATGTAAATTATCAGCTGAATGGGTAACAAATGAAGTAGAGAGCTTTTTAACTATTTATGAATGTATTGCTTGTGGATGGAGTGCCACATAGAGTTACCTCTCTTTTTGGCTTTGTTTTGTGTGCAGCAATGGAACTATGAATGAGATTAAACATAAGGACATTCACAGAAATTCTTAATGAACTTCTGGGGAAGGGCAATAAGTGCAACGAAAAACTGCAGCAAGACTAATTGCAAATTTCAGGTGGTCATCGCTTAATTATAGAAGCTTTTAAGTTCAAGTAATATATCTTTTTTATGAGCCTATCATATTGTATTAATTACCACAAACTGCACTCTTGAACACTTATCTTTTCACATATTTCTTATTCTTAGTACTTAAAATTATCCTTATGATTGATAAGTAAATGGATTTTACTGACAATGCATTTATTTACATAAATATATAATGCTGTTTATATATATATAAACAATTGAATATGTGTATGTGTTCAATGAAATTTTTTTTTCAAATTAACATCTTAATTCTACCACATTGGTTACAAATAGATATAGACTTTATAGATTCATCAAATATTTTATTCTCAAATTTATATCTCCTTTGTGAAGTAAGTGAAACTGTATATATTAAATATAATCCTATCACATGTAACAGTTACTAGTGCATCCCAGGACATACATAGGTCAGGTCCTACTCAAGGCATCACGGATAACTGGATTTAACTTTCTATCCTAGGAGTCTTCTGTATATTTCTGTGGCTTTTATACTACAATCAGGAGGAAGAATTCTTTTGCTAAAAGCTTCCAAATGACTATGTGAGTAGATTATTTGTAGACCAGTGATATAATATTGTAGTTTAATATGTAAAGCATGATAAAATAAAATGCTATTGCCATATTTAATTTGTTCAGTAAAGCATTCATTTAGTTATCAAGCATTCATTTTCTTTTTTTTAAGATTTTATTTATTTATTTGACAGACAGAGATCACAAGTAGACAGAGAGGCAGGCAGAGAGAAAGGAAGGGAAGCAGGGTCCCTGCTGAGCAGAGAGCCTGATGTGGGGCTCTATCCCAGGACTCTGGGATCATGACCTGAGCAGAAGGCAGAGGCTTTAACACACCAAGCCACCCAAGAGCCCCAAGCATTCATTTTCTTTATACAGAAGAGATAGATCAATATTATATAGTAGAAAATACAGTAAATAATCTAGAAACCTTGATCATTGTGTTTTGGCAATTTTAGAACATAAAATTAGCTAAAGCTCAAGTGCAAGTTATATTTGTATCATAGGAGGAAAAGTTAATTAAAAGTTTGTTTATTACCATAGTTTAACACTTCAACGAAATGATATCGAGTCAAAAATTAATGAATATGTGAGGTATACAATAAAAACAATCATCTTGAGTGTATGTGACTCACTGTAGGTATTGATAGGCTAGAAATCAAAGGGAAAGTATCTATAGGGTTTGTTCAGTTCCATGCTCATCAGATTAATAGGCTTTCTCATATTGCTTCCTTCACCACATTAATTTGTCTAATGAAGTTTTCAAGAGTTAAAGACAGTGATAGTTTCATGGCTGGAGAGAAGGTACAGAATCTAAGATAGTTCAGCAGTGCTTATTATTTAAGAGAAAGACAGCATGGGTGGTAAGGGGTGGAAGGAAAGGGATAAGAAGAGAGAATCTTAAGCAACCTCCTTGCCCAGCACAGAGCCTATAGGGGCTTCATCTCATCGCCCTGAGATAACAACCTGAGCTGAAATCAAGAGTCCGATGCTTATCTAATTGAGTCACCCAAGTGCACCATTTTTTTCCCTGTATCTTTATTTTCATCTCTCTCTGCAACTGAGTTTCCCTTCAAAATCAGGACTTGCATACACAACCTAAATAATTATTTTGGGATTTGATCACGTGGAAGAGGAGAGAATGAGAAGAGCTAAGTGGTCCAGGAGAAACATATATGAGTTTAGACTGAGTGGATTATGATTGTGGACAACTGAGCATCAATCCTAATGCACAGAATACATCTCAGAATTATTTTTCTGAAACAAGAAAGAATCTGTTTAACCCACTGGCTTCTGCATCCTATCCACAGTGGTTAAAATTCATCCCAGAAGTAATTAATGTCCCTGACTTTACTATTACTGGGCATGAGAGAGGAGCTCAGTGGGCTTGGTCAGTGTCCCACCTAATTATGAAAGGCAGAGCAGATTCAGGCAAAAAAAAATTATTAGTTCTTTCCAAATTAGATTTAATGGGATTCTATTTTTCAGTCATGTATTCATTTTACATTTTATATTTTATCGATTTTTCTAAGCTTTGGCCAATATTCACTGCATTTTTGAATAGCTTTTATCTATTTTTGTAAATCATTTTTCTGCTACATGTGTTTAGTCATGGTTATCCATTTCTTCTTCCAAGTTTTTCAGATATGTGATATCAATTTCCAAATAAATTATTTAAAATGTTTATTTTTTATACTAAACTTCTATGAAAAACATTGATATATGTATTATGGCATATTGTTCCCCTTTCAACTTATTTTTTAAAATGGGAATGTGCCTTGGCAAATACATATTGTTTCTTTTTATGTTTATGCAGATTCTTCATAATTTTCCCAAGTTCATTGGCTTATGGTTTATATTTTTTTAATAATTTTCCTACTGCCAATTAATAGATTTTTTTCCATTACATTGTCTAAGTTGCTATTGCCATTATAAGTAAAAAGCATCTGGAAATCTATATCCCTGTCCAGTTTCCTCAAATCACTCATTATTTTCAGGATCTAGTTGGATTTTCTTACAGGTTCCAGGTGGACAAGCTTTTGAACTGGTGCTAATTATTATTTCTGTTTCTGGCTTCCTGCATTTACCAGCTTAGGGATCATTTTTAACATTATGATGAAATGAGGCATCATATTCTTATTCTCAACTTCATTAATAATGATATTAGTGTAACATGTCCTACAAGATAATAATAGATACATGTAAAATAATTTCATGGACCAAAAAAAGTGGTGGAAAATGTAAATAAAACACAGTGGCAACCAACTAGTCATTTCAAGTTGAGCTATTTTTTTCCCCCTTTATCTCCATGTCTCTTTAATTTCCTGTAGCACATTCCTACAAAGTATTTTAAGGTGTTTTATATGCACATACATAGAGATCATCATGGAGTCTAAATCTAATAATTCCTTGTCAGTTTTAAATATTTTAAGTTTTGTTCCTTCCTATGTCAGTTGTCTATTAACTTTTTCTCCACACTGTACTTAATTGCAAGGAAATATTTAATTTTAATATAAATTAATTAATCACTTTAATAAATATTTTTACCTTATGGATTAATCATTGATGCTTATTTCTTATTTTTTTTTAACTTTTAAAATTCTATTTATTGAGAGAGAGAGAACAAGCGCAAGCAGGGGAAGCTGCAGAGGGAGAGGGAAAAGAAGAAGCAGGTTCCCCACCAAGCAGGGAGTCAAGCTCAGTCTCAGGGCCTTGGGATCATGATCTGAGGTGAAGGCAGAGGCTTAGCTGACTGAGCCACTGAGACTAATTGTTATCTTTGATATTTAAGGAAATACTTTATCATCTCTAATTGATCCCCTATGTCACAAATACAGTTTTCTCTATGGTGCTACTAATTTTATTGTCTTAAAATTAGACTCTTTTTCTAGAAGCATTTTTAATCAGTCTCTTAGGTCTATAATTTAGTTTTTATACATTTCATTTAGTATTTTATTTTATCTTCATCATCTCTGAGTATTCCAGACCAGTACTCATTGGTCAAAACTTTCTTATTAGTCTATTCCAAAAATTTGTTTGTTTCTATAATATTTTATTATTAATGCTGTATTCATAGGTTTTGCCTTTATATTCGTTTTGTTTTATTTTGTTGTTTTATGCTTTGGTGTTTTCGTTGTATTGTTTTGTTTTTCTTTTGAATTAATACAATTAAACCTTAAGATTTCCTTCATACCTTTAATTATTGTCACTTATTTTCACAAATGATATTACCATAGTACAGTAATTCTACATATTTCTGAATTAGCTGTATTATTTCTTTTTAGGTATAAAGTTAACTTCCAGTTACATGGACTTAATATTTTGGTCATTCTATTCTAGTTTTATTGCCTTATCATTGGAAAATATAGCCTGATACTTAACTCTAGGGAATGTAGGGAATGATGTGGGAGAGCTAGGTTCTTGTCTCTTGGAGTCAAAGAAGGAATCTCGTGGGCAATGGAGAGTGAGTAAGTGACAGAAGTTTATCAAGTGAATATATAGAAAAAGCTCTCACAACAAAGAGGGGTCCCCACACAGTTAAGAATGAGTGCCTTCAGGGTTTATTTTTTATAAAAAGGTAACCAGGCAACTTTAATCCTTTTAACATCTCTATCAATAGCTGCTGCTATGGCTTACCTCCTTTTTAGGGTCTGATTATTCTTTTTTGGTTACAGGTGTTTATCATAGAGACACCCACCCCACATGACCCACCCCATACACCTAGGGCAGGGTGGTCCTCCATCCCACATGCCTAGATCAGGGTGCTCTTCCCTGGGGTAGGGTGGTCCAACTTATCTCTTTACTCTGGTTTTCCCACACCACATTTTGGGGATTTCAGAGAGCCTGTTCACAAAGTTCCCTATGGATCTCTTCCTCCCTAGCCCCACCTGTCCGTTACTCATTTTGAGAGTTGATATTACCAAAGTACTGTAATTCTAAAAATTTCTGAATTCGCTGTATTATTTCTTTTTCGGTATGAAGTTAACTTCCAATTATATGAATTTAATATTTTGGTCATTGTTTTCTAATTTTATTGCCTTATTCTTGGAAAATATAGCCTGATACTTAACTCTAGGAATTTATTGGCATATACTTCTGGCCTAAATAATGGCCTGTTTGTGTAAATGTTCAACTTATGCTTATATACTTACTGAAGACTATTGTTTTGGGGTCAGGATGGCTACATTTATTAATAGATCAGGACTATTAGATTCTCTAAATTTTGATGTTTCTTAATTTAATCTAATTAAATTATCAGTTAAAGAAAGAAGTTAAATTTTTTATGTACTACTGCATCTAAACTTATCAAAGTCTTTTGCTATAATTAGACAAGTATGTCATCCTGTTTTTATACCAAGTCTTACATTAAAAAAATCGTACTATCTGAAATATTTCTTCTTCTTCTTCTTCTTCTTATTATTATTATTATTGTTGTTTTTAAATATTGTATTCATTGGGGTACCTGAGTGGCTCAGTCAGTTACAGGGTCCTGGAATAGAGCCCCACAGGGGGTTCCCTGCTCAGTGGGGTGCTTCTCCCTCTCCCTCTGTTATTCCCCCTGCTGTGTGCATGTTTTTCTTTTCTCACTCTCTCTCAAATAAATAAGTAAAATTTAAAGATTATCTCTCTCAAATAAATAAGTCAAATTTTTTTTCTCAATGGGAGGGAGAAGCAGACTCTCCACTGAGCAGGGAGACTGATGCAGGGCTCAATACCAGGACCCTGGGATCATCACCTGAGCTGAAGGCAGACACTTGAACCGACTAAGTCACCCAGGCACTCCAGTTGTTCATTTATTTATTTATTTTTATTATGCATATGTTTTATCTCTCTTTTCTTCAAGTCTTTTTTTCGATCTTTTTACTTTTTTCATAAAACTGAATTATTTCAAGATGACTTGGTCATCCTCTTTTCCCCCACCCCATAGGTCATAGAGTACATTTTAACTGTTAAAATAATATTAGTATTTAAGTGCTGCCTACACAAATTAAGGCAGATTATCTGTGGTCTGTATTCATGAAAATATTTTTTTTTATTATGCCTTCCTATTCCAATGACATTTTATAAGGATCTAAATGTTTACATTTGTGATTATTTTTTTCAAGATAATAAAGCTATTACTTCATTCTTTTTTATATCTGATGTTATTTAAAAAAAATTCTGTCAGTCTGATTCTTGTTTCTTTATTAATGAATTTTTTTTTTCTCTCTAACACTTATGATTTTTTTTTTGTCTTTGGTATGTATGCCCTAGTTTGGGATTCATAGAGTCAACTATAGTTATGAATATTTTCTTTCTTTTCTTGTATGTAAGTTTTAATCCAGTGTCTTGACTATTTTATGCTTGAGAAATAGATGTACATTAATATTCAAATATTTCTTTCCTTTTTCTTCTTTCATTTAAAAAAAAGTCATTTATTTTATTTTATTTAAAAAATATTTATTTATTTATTTGGAGTAGAGAGAGAGGGTCATGAAGAGTGGCTGATTATATACTTTCAAGTTGGGAGGAGGTTAGGGATAGCACAAGCCTCCAAGGTATTTTATAAACAAGGTTTCCAGGACCTTGAGGGGGCTAGCTATTGTTAGGGAAAGGTCATTTATTACTATTTAGTAAAAACTCAGGGAAGAGACTCTTCTGATGTGTATCAGTGGGTATATGCTTGGGAGATGATTGCCAATGTATATCTTGAGGGCAGGGGTGGGGAGTAGAGATAAAGAAGTTTCCAAAGTAATTTTTACATGTGAAAGTAGATTTTCAGTATCCTGGGGGGTGGACTAAGAATGCTTTTTGCCCTGAGTGGATGTCGTTTGTAGGCCTCTGTTTTGCCTATGCTTCGGTAGCATAGGACTGTACAACAGCGTGCGTTGTTGGTCTGTATTCTGTAGGCAGCTTGAGAAGGAGCTGACGAGCTCGGACTTCTCCCCTGCCAACCCTGGGGGACGCTCCAGGGTGTCGAGGGGCCCAATTTTTGGGGGCCCCTCATCTGTCCGAGGGTTATATCCGTCTGTCCATTCCAGAGGTGCCTCGGCTCTGCACGGAGTCTGTCCACCGCAGGGAGACCTCGAGGCTCCCTGGGCCGGTGGAAACCATTCTTTCGGTAGTATACCGAAACCGCGCAGCGACCTTTTTGTTAATTGTCTTGTGTGTCTTGTGTGCTTTTCTCGTCGCCCTTTGTGTTTCCCTTGATTAAGGTTAACTGGAGCCAACTGGGGTTGGTCTAACTCGAGACAGAGACTATAAGGAATATTCCCAAGCAGCTGCCGAAACTCTTTGTTTCGGGGAAGTTTCCCTGTGTTCTCTGGCCTGACTAAGACTGCTTAACCCCTCCCCCCTTGCTGGTGGGAAAGCATGGCGTCTGCTCCTCTGTTGGGGCTTATGAGCTCTAAAACTGGGAATCCTTTCTCTGCCTCCTGGCAGCACTTTGTTTCTTCTATTTCCCTCTTCTCCTATTTCTGTACCAACGTGTGTGCAGCCTGCATGATTGGCCTCTAGATCATGCACCACAGCTCCTTCTCTCTCCACTGTTAAGGAACAAGAACAACACCCCCTGGACCTAACACCTCCCCACTCCAGATCTTCCCACATATCTCAGGTAAACATTCAAAGCGGAGTGGGCCCAGGTGGAACGTAAATCAGTGTTGGAACTAAGTTAAGTCTGTTGGTTTAATTAAGATAAGACCTGTCTTTTAAGTTATCAGCAGTAAATGTAAAACTTTGAAGTTTACTGAAGGTCAAGTAAGCTCATGTTATTTATTAAAATTTGTTAGCAAAGAAATGACTAAACTGATGGTTAATTGTCTGTCTCAAAGTTCTAATGGGTAATTGCTGAAGTAGCTTTAAAAGTCTTTGGTAACCTGAAAGTTTTAAAGTTTTGCTTGGATGACAAATGGAATTAAATTGTGGACATCTAGGTCTTAACCATACAGGATAAAATGCTAAGTCGTTAATTACTGGATGTAGGTTTGTGCTTTTTGACTTCTTACTGCAAAGAAACTAAGAGTATTTAAATCTGCTGGTAAACTTGTTTGCCACTTAACTGATTCATAAATTGCCACCTGAAGAATTCTGTTGTAACAGTTCACAATTGGTTAATAACTAAAGGTGTTTCTAAGAATACGAAGTTCTGCTTAGTGTAACTAAGACTGATGGAAATAAAGGGAAACTCTGTATGTAGGAAAGTAGGAGATATGTAAGAAAGATTTAAGGAATGGGAATACATTTTGTTGAAGGTAAAGGAAGGTAATTTTGTCCTAAATGAGATGGTTGTTTAGAAGGAAATGGCTTGGGACAAAACCTGAATGCAAAGGAAAGTTGTAGAAGGTTTGTGAAGGGAAATCTTCAGAAAAGGAATTTTATCTATGGTCAAGAATGTATTAAGATTGAAATGAATGGGTTTTAAAGGTACATTGGTACAAGACTGAAATTGTCTCTGTTCAAAAGGACAATGTTTTCTTAGATCAATTGATCTGCTGTTAAGAAAATGTAAATGGTTTTCTCTTTGCCTGCCCAGAAAAACCAGTTTCTATGTTTTGTTTATCAGGTGTTTAACATCCCTAATTATATTTAGGCATGTGCTTTAAAACTTTCTAAGATTTTAGGAAATGTTGACAGGATTTAAATTGTAAATCTCTTTAACTCAGGCTTTTCCTTGGTATGTGAAGTTGCTCATGAAGTACTACTGAACCAATGATAAACCTTGGGTTACATTTGGGAAAATGCTATAACTATTCTAGAGATTCTACACACTTCCTAAAGTTTTAATGTTTTGAGAGATCATCGCTTGATACTGTAATTATGGAAATGTTATGTATCACAGAAATAACCTGATTTCCTTGCAGCTAAATTGTAAACTCCCATGTCTCTTTAGCTCTAACCATATCCATTCTGAGTTTTTGTCATTTATAATTGTTTTAATTCTCTTGTAAAATGAGTTTTATCTTCAAGTAGATTCCTATAAAGGACTTTCAGGACAAATACAGATATTTGATATACTTGAAAATCCTAAAACTGAAATGGGTAAGAATTTCCAGAACTGACTAAAGCCGAATTCACCAGAATTAGTAACATGGGACTAAATGAACTAAAAGATTATAGTGTTGTGTCTCTTAATGTTTTGTCTTACTTTAAACATTGCTGGTTCTCTCTAATGTTTGCTCTTCCAGACTAGGGATACTTTTTCTTAAGTTATCTGTAACTTATAGAGATGTAAAAGTGCTCAAAGCATTCAAGCTTTTCTCTCTATCTGAACCCTCTGAAACCAAAAGGTCTTAGTAAGTATTCTTTCTTCCATGGCAATCAGTCATTTGCATAAGTCCAATAAGAATCTGTTCTCCTTATAACAGGAAAGAATTGGAAACACGGGTTATTTTACCAAGGCTTTGACTGGGATGTCATATTTGAAAAGACTCAGATATGACCAGACAGTTTAAAGGAACTAAGGTTGACTTTATGAAACCTGGAGCCATAAAGCCCCTTGGGACTGTTGGCCTGATACCTTGCTTACAGAGTTCCCAGCAGCCCCACCAGGTGAGTAAAGAATGTCACTCCTTGGTAGGTGCAGTCTCAGGAAGAGGAATTCGCCCAAAGGTATTGCAGGCATGCCTGATGGCAAGTACAGGGCTTGGCTTCTGGCCCGGAGAGGCTACTAAAAGTTCAACCTAGAGATTCCTTATACAAAGTTCCAGCAAAGCAGATTCTAAAAGATCTATTGATCACAGTCACTGTTCTTGCTGAGCTTATGTAAATAATAGGCCAAGTTTGTAAAAACTGGACTTGTTTCTCAAGTGAATTAGTCCTGATTTGGCTATCTCTGTAAATGAGGGTTATTTTAGAGAGAAAAATTATATTTTAGTAACACAACTTTATGGCTTATTGGTTTCATCCCTTAGTCATACTTATCCTACAGGCCACCTCTGTTGAGGTGCAATTGCAAACAGATGCTTTAGCTAAGCATGGAACAGCCCTCCTATAAAAGAGCCTCAAAGCTCACTATAAAACAGTCCCTGAATGTAATGACTTCACATCAGGTCCAGATTTGTCTTAGAAGCCAAAGGCCACCAATGGATGATGTAGGCCAACTAATTAAATATTGGACTATACTTATAGATATGCCAGAAATAATACTTAAAATTTGCCAAACTTTAAACCTAGTTACCTGTATGCCTGAACCTGACCACTGTACTTCTTTCTCTATAGAGCAAAAGTGTTCTTTTTATTTTATTTGATCTTGCTTACTCTATCTGGCCAGATTTAAGATGCCCCTGTTAAAATATGAATGACATCTGCGGGACTAGAGGATGTCATGTGGCATGTAGAAGCCCTTAATAAATATACTACAAAGGCACTCAATGATCCACTAAATGGCATCTCCCTCCTTAATACCAAAGTCTCACAAATACGCAAGGCAGTCCTACAAAATAGGATGTCCTGACAGCAGCCCAGGGTGGCACATGTGCAATCATCAAAACAGAATGTTGCGTGTACATCCCAGACTATCGCAAAAATGTCACAGGAATAATAAAGGATATAAATGCCCAGATTAAGGCTCTACAAGGTCCCTCTCTTAGTGATTGGTTAAGTTCCTGGTTTGAAGGAGGACTATGGCCAAATCTCCTTCTCAGGCTTCTCATTTTTATCACCTCATTAACCTTAATATGTTGCTTTGTTCAATGTTTCTCTACTTGGTGCCGAGACTCCATTGCTACAATGACTTCACCATGACAGACGATCCTTGTCGCGTGAGAGGACGCCTCTTCACTGTCAGCGCTGGATTCGGCTGCCTCCGCCTTTCGTAACTCCCCTATATATTCCTCCACTGATCAATATTGACCCCAGTAGGTAGGGACAGCTCTACGCCCCTATTCAGCAGGAAGAAGTTACAGAAGATGAGACCTTCCACCTTCAACCACCTTAAAGATTTAAGAGTCAAAATTGTTCAGGGGGAAATGATGAAGGAGCAGGAGGCTGGCTGAGGATGGAGAAGGGGCTGATGCCTTGCACCCCTCTCCACCCTTCTCCACCGCGAAAACTGGTTCAACAGATTGCCTTGGCTTACTACTTTGTTGTCATCTATAACGGGCCCTCTCATCATTCTGTTATTAATTCTAACTTTTGGTCCTTGTGTCTTAAACAGGTTAGTACAGTTCATTAAAGATCGCTTGTCTGTTGTTCAGACTATGGTACTGACACAGCGATACCAACTCCTCAAACAAACAGAGCCCCGGACTAGCTCAATGCAAGGGCAGGACATGCAAGAACAAGACGAACGGATAGAAGATTCTATCCATGATAAAGAAAAAGGGGGGAATGAAAGACCCCTCCCCTAGAAGATAGATAGGATAACTAACCGCTTGTTTGCTTTTCTGTGAACCGCTGGCTTTTAGGCGTAAATTAGGTTATTAATTGCTCTTTTGCCCTTCTGTAACTGCTTGGCTTATAGAAATAATAGAAGACGCCATGATGGCATTCCTACCTTCCCCCTTCTTGTTCCCCCTCCCTGCCTCTCTCCTCCCGCGCGCGGGCCCTCAGAACCAATCAGCTTGTTCCCCCTTCCCGCCTCTCTCTTCGCGCGCGCGGGTCCCCAAAGCCAATCAGCAAACTCCACTAAGGCCTTTTTCAAAAGTTCTAACTGTCAACCAATCAGTTGCACCCCACCCAAAACTTGTTTGTACCTTCCTATAAAAGACCCCGCTTCACTCCGGTCGGTGTACTCGGTTAGCTGGAGCTGCCGAACACCCGCCGGTACCTGCGCAACAATAAACCTCTTGCTGATTGCATCCAGTGGCAGTGTTGGATTCTTGGGTAAGGGGATCCGCGGGTCTTTCAGAAGCAGCTGAGTCCCCAGAAGAACTTCAAGGACTTGTCAACAGGCTATGAGTAGTAAGGAAATCTAATTTTTTCTCTAGCTTTTGTTCCACACACATCACCAACATCTTACACCTCTTTTATATTGATAATTTTAATGATTTGCTGGTATCCAGATGACTATATCATTAAGTGACTTCTTATCTCTATTGAATCCATTACGTATTCTATCCATTGTATTCTTAATTCAACTAGATTACATATATTTAATCTATTAGTACCACTAGGTTCTTATTCCTGTTTTTATTTCAAAATCTTTACTTATTTCCTTACATTATTTATTGGGTATATTTTAAATCCCTGATATACTCACTTATTATATATAAGCTGTCAACCTTATTCTCATTTTGAGGTAGCTATATCTTTTTGGGTTTTAGGACATCATACCAACAATGCCAAATAATTTTCAGACAACAGCAGGATCTCCAAGAATTCAACTAAATTCTGACACTATCTACCTGAACATAGCATAAGATTTCATCAGTTAAGGGATCAGTCCTCCAAGACTATCTCCAACCCCACCTCAGATGCCAGTCTCACTGTAGGCCCCAGGTTATTACCTGTGCTTGTGACTGAGCAACTACAGGTTGGAGGTCCCAGTGGCCTACTTCTTACGTTCTTTTAATTTGCTACAGGGACTCACAAAACTCAGAAAAATACTTACTTTATGTTTGCCAGCTTATTAAAAGATATAATAGAAGATTTAAATCAATAGATAGATAAAGAAGTGCACAGGGCAAGGTATGGAGAATGGGCACAGAGCTTCTATTACCTTCTGGAAGACTGCCACTCTTCCTGCCTTTTCATACATTTAACAAACTAAAAGCTTTCTGAACCCAGTCCTTTCAGGTTTTCTGTGGAGGCTTCATGACAGTCATGACTGACTAAATCATTGTTATTTGCTGATCTATTCTCCAGGTCCTCTTCCCTCCCCATATAATTTTGAATTGGGAGGAAGGAGAGGCATGTTGGGCAAAAAGTTATGAAGGCTTTCACCAAGTGGTTGGTCCTTCAGGCAAACAGCCCTTGCCTTGAGTGAGGTCTGAAGGTCACTTCATTAACATAAAGAAACACACCTCTCTCACCCTGATTTATCACAGGAAATTCCAAGAGTTTTAGGAGCTGTGAGTCAGTAGCCATGGTTGAAAACCAAATATTCAGATGACCAAAATATATTTCTTGTAAACCACTCTATTACACTACATGCTTAAGTATTTAATTATGTGATCTTTTAAACTAATATTTTTCTAAGAGTATAAACTGTTCTGTCAGTAATCTGGATTGGGGAGTGATGTATTGCCAAATTTCTGTCCTTTCAGTCCAGGATGTCAAAGAGAAACAACAGGAGAGCCCCTTAGGGCAGGAAGTTCAAAGTAATAATGTTGAGTACTACTCCCTTTTCTTGATTTTTTTTTTAAACAAGCAAATCATCTCTTCAGAGTTGCAATTTAAAGCCAAGAACATGCGGAATTGGGAGAAAAAAATAGTTAAATTTGGAGACTTGCAGAGGTAGAATCAGAGTAGTGAAAGCCATTACAGTAACTGAACTAACTGAGGTCAGTCTTTGGTGAATCACAGAAACAGGTGGAGTTGTCAAACAAAGGAATCTTTCTTTACAACATACAAGGAGATCACAGGGAATAAGTTCCAAAGCCTTGACTGTTTGAACAGGAGAGAGATTTTTATTTAGTATTTAAGATGAATACTCAGAAGGGAGAGTTTTATTATCCCGTGTATGGTTGGCCATAAGGTTGTGGATGCATGCACATCCACATATGTATTTGTGCAATATGTATTGCATGTTCACCTGAATGAAGCTTGTATTCCACCGAGGGCAGAAACTTCAACGTTAGAATAAAGCAGAGGTAACTGTTGGCCAAGGGAAAGGGACTCTGCAGGCTTCAAGAGCAGATATAAACTAGATGGGGTCTTGGGCTCATTTTCTGGGACAAGGAATGCAAGGCCTTGATTACTTTTGAAATAGCACTAGGAGTTTTACCACTGATTTATTGTCTCAATAGCTTAGGCTATTTCCTGGTCTTGTGGTGACTGTTAGTTTTCCCATTGCCTTGTTCCCTCAAAATCCTTAACTAGTGAAGTTTTTGCATTTCTTTGTAAGAACCTCCCAGGAAGTTTTGGAAGAAGTGTGCTTGGGCAAGTACACAGGTGGGGTATAGATCATTGAAACAGCTGGGGACAAAAAATGACTTTTCTTATGTCAGGAAAACTATATCTCATCTTTAATTTTCTGGGAACCTCTAACTCTTTCTGCTGATGTTGCCAGCAGGCATCTGAGATATTACTGATTGTTCTCTTGAACCTAAGGAAAAGGAAATGTAGAAAGCAAAAGACAAAACTTTAAAATCTATCCTGCAACTCATCAATTCACTGCAGCCACCTCTCTGTCTTTCCCTTTCTCTTTCTCTCTCACTTTCTCTCTCACGTACGCGCAACACACGCAAATCAACTTAAAACAATTTTTAATTTTCCCTATTCCATTTTAATATACTTGAGGCATGATCATTTTCTTAGTAAATACAAGAAAAAAAATCTAGGATTCCATCATTCTGTGTGATTAAAGTATTGAGGAATTTACTTCCAATAACACTTATAAAAACACATTTTATTTAAGTAATATTATATAATCAGGTGCGTGCATTTTTCTTTTCTCCAACTACTGTTATTTGGCAATTAATATTCTGTCAATCAATATTCCCCTATATCTGAATGTGTGGGCAGTGAGAGAGGAGTTAGAGGCAAGGATGGGGAACACTCCCAACAACTGCAGACTACATATATCTTAAGCCATGATTTTCTTTGCAAAGGTCAACATTGATAATGTTCTAGTCATACCTCCGTGTACCAGGAAAGAAGTAGCATATTTCTTGAAAGACACAGCTATCAAAGCTCCATTGGGAAACCGTAAAGATGGAGAAGGGATTTTCAAATTATAAATCTGATAATGGACATCTACTCTGATTATTCAAAAATGAATAAAAATAAAAAACCTTACTAATAACCAATCAGAGTATCCAATTTTACATGTGAAGGAAATAATGGAAGAGACATGTCTCCAAAAGTATATGGATGGCTTATAAGCACATGACAAATTTCTCGACATATTGACATTAAAAAATACAAATTAAAATCATAATGAGACATGCTTACATATCTATTAAATGGCTAAAATTATAAAGGCTAATTGTACTTGGACTGAGCTAGATTGAGAAGCAACAAAAAATCTAAACTGTTGTTGGCATATATCATGATACCACCACTTTGGAAAATAGTTTGAAAATTTTTTTAAATGCAAAGTATGTTGCAGTTACACAAATAGCCATTTTACTTCTAGGCATTTAACCAAGAGAAACAAACCCTATGTTCATACAAGGACTTGTATATGAATTTCATAACAGCTTTATTTTTACGAATTGAAAACAGTGGAAATGTTCATCAATGTCCATCAATAGAGCAAAGACAAATTATGATCTCTTCATTAAAGAGATTACTATTCAACATCAAAATGAACTATTTACAATTGGAGACTCTCAAAGTAATGATGCTGAGAAAAGAAAAGCCAGGCAATGAATAGTATATACTGTGTGATTCCATGACTATAAAAATCTAGAAAATGCAAATTTATATATAGTCATAGTCATCCAATATATTGGTGAGATTTTAGTATCTTCTTCTGTGCTCCCATAGCTTCCTACACTGGGATCTCCGAGCATTTGTTACACCATGTGAAAATATGAACTCTTTTTCTTTATTCTGTCTTACTAGAATAAGAATCCTTGAACTTTTATGGACATTTGAACTCTCAGTTATTAGCAGAAATTCTATCACACAGTAAGTTTCCAAATATAAAAGCCAGAGTTTTACAATGACTTCTAAGCTTTTACATGATCTAGCCACTCATTTAACCTCTGTGACCTCTTTCCTTGCTACTCTTCAGTCACTCACAGTGGCCTCCTTGCTATTCCTCAGATATGCCAGGCATGATCCAAACTTACGGCTTTCAAGATAGCCAATTCCTTTGTCTGGTGTGACCTTATTGCTGATAGTTCTGGGCAAATTCATCACCTTTCCATACCTTTGTTCAATTGTCAGCTTCATTGTAACTACCCTGACCTTCCCATTAAAAATTTTAACTCCCCAACCCCTGCCAAGCAACCTTGATTTTTCTCACCCTGATCGAATTTTTCTTTTTCCCCATTGTACTCATCGTTTTTGAATGCACTATGCAATTTTTATTAAGGTTTATAGCATTTAATTGTCTCACCCATTAAAATAAAAGTTCTACAAGGCCAAGTATTTCATTTACCAGTGTAGTCTGAAGTAATATCTGCCATATAATAGGTTCTCTCTCTGCCTGCCTCTCTGCCTACTTGTGATCTCTCTCTGTCAAATAAATAAATAAATAAATCTTTAAAAAGAAAATAAATAAAAACTGCATAATACCACACTCTAGATCTTCTCTGAACGCTCTAAAATAACCCTTCAAAGGAAATACATTTTAAAAAATAACAGATTTTTTGGCAAATAATTTAATAAAATAAAAGTTTCATTCATCTATGTAGATCATAATAAATGTTTTTAATAAGCATGAAATTATAACTCTGAAGTGAGCTAAAATGAAACCACCTGCTAAGGGTGAGAGAACAAAACTAAACATCATTTTTCCAAATTAGAGGAATTTATTACCTTTGAATCAAAGCATGTGGATTTGTTCAAACTGGCAATAAAGGAATATGGAGACACAAGCCATAGAATGTCATATTTTAGATTTCTAAAAGACTTCGAAGTGAAGAGTATACATTCACTTTTCCTCTTATTGCTCCTACATATTCATGAATTTGAGAGAAAAAATAGGCCCTGTGTGTCTTAGCAACTAATGGGATATATTTTGATATTTACATGCTTACACATATTATGTGTTATAGTCTTCTCTTTTACATGCTGTAAAAAGGTTAACCCCTTTTCTGCAGAGATCTGAAAATGTGAAACAGTGCCTGAGTAGCTGAATTCATCTAATTTGACTTTCTTGCAGGTCTAAGACCTATTGTTTTTCACTTGACTGCCTCCTTTTTCATCTGTCAATTGGTTACAAATTCTGGTACTGAAGAGAATACATTGGGGCTGGTGGCTCAGTGGGTTAAAGCCTCTGCCTTCAGTTCAGGTCATGATCTCAGGATCCTGGGATCGAGCTCCACATCAGGACATAATGTAACGACAGATAGTTTATATGGGAGCCCTTTGGGTACTCTGGAGGATGAATGTTTTTCAATTAGTTTTCCATGGACATGGGGAGTTAGAGACGAGAAGGGAGGTGGGGGAAATTGGTAGGGGAGCTGAACCATGAGAGACTATGGACTCTGAAAAACAATCTGAGGGTTTTGAAGGAGCGGGGGGTTGGAGGTTGGGGTACCAGGTGGTGGGTATTATAAAGGGCACTGCTTGCATGGAGCACTGGGTGTGGTGCAAAAAGAATGAATACTGTTATGCTGAAAATAAATAAAATATAAATTTAAAAAATATTAGTTTTTCGTAAACTACAAAAAAAAAGAAAAGCACTCCCATTTATAGCGTACACTTTATGGTTCACAAAGCACGTGGCAACAATAAAAATAATGATGGGTTACCGTTACAATTCATAGAAAAGGAGGTACAGGGAAATTGAATGAAAGCGAATAACAAAGTAGGTTCATAAGTCAATCTTCCTTGTAAAAAAAATTAACCTTAAAGTGCGTTTCTGCCACCTCTCTCCTGTGTGATATGATAAAGAACGACCATGAATTATAGTTGGGGGTTTTGAAAAGCATAATAGCTTTATACCAACACTTGAGCTTTTATTTATTTATTTATTTATTGCTAACAAGATAGCTCGATTTGATATGCAGTTCCTGATAACCAACCTCAAATAATTCCATCTTCATGAGAAGTCAGAAAGAACCACAAACCAAACCTCAAAATAGATTCAAAGAGAAAATACTCTTTAAAAAATTTCCCTTCCTGGGGCACTGGAGTGGCTCAGTGAGTTAAAGCCTCTGCGTTTGGCTCAGGTCATGATCCTAGGGTCCTGGGATTGAGCCCCATGTCTGGCTCTCTGCTCAGTGGGGAGCCTGCTTCCACCTCTCTCTCTCTCTGCCTGCTCTCTGCCTACTTGTGATCTGTCTGTCAAATAAATAAATAAATAAATAAAATCTTTCTTCGGACACCCAGCAGGACCTTCTTCTCTGGGCCTGGTATTTCTTCAATGGCCTATTCCAGAGAATAAGACACTAAACTACTGAGCGCCATGGGCCTCAGAACCACGAAAGAGAGGATGAGGGGCACAAAGCATGCCTCTGTTCACCAAGAGGGTATGGAAACATTTGCTGCTTTTCTGCATTTTTCAAAGCTGAGTTTTTAGCTGGAGGCCACTCCTTTATGATAAATTGCTGATACCCAATAGAAAAAGCTATTATATGATCTTTTACAAACCATTTCGTATCTTTGCATTCTCATGTGCCAATACAGACACGGATTATTTAAAACCCTGAAGAGAGTGCTCTTGCATTTAAATTGCCTGTAACCTTCGTTTAATAGATTTATGATTGATAATAGATTTAGTTAAAATATAACTATTTTAAATATTTACTCTCAGTAAACGATTTCAACCTATGCTCATTTAAGGAACTTGGTGCATAATCCCTTTTCTATTAAACCATAGTGCTAGGACCAATGCCGCATTTCCGAGAGAACCCCAATCTATTTTTCTAGAATGGCCATATGCCTATATATGAGGCGTCCTGTTTTCACTCCCTTTGTGGAGCACCTACCCTGGAGGTCATGTAATAACCAATGACCAAAAAACAATAAAAAACCCAAACATCCAGGTCGAAGTGCCATCCCTGCCTGGAGATGAGTAGACTGCTCAAACAGATCCTGGGCATGCATCTCAGCCCAGGCCTGTGCTGGGGAAGCTAGTTCCTGGCTTTGGGCGCAATCTGGAAGCCAGCAAACTGACCCGAGAGTGCAGCCAGGGTTAACAGGACTGATGATCTTTTTGCAGCCAGTCCGCGCCCAGACACCCGCTCAGGGAGCCAGGCTAGGAGGCTGCCCAATGCTGGCGCTGGCAAGGCTTGCAGCCCCCTGGGGCTTTGCCAGGCGCCCAAGCCCGGTCCGGGCCTCAGGAGGGAGGGGGGCTGGGGCAGTGCAGAGAAGGGGCTTTGCTAATTGTCAAAGCAGGAAGTGAGCTTGCAGCAGGACTCAGGAGGGAGGGGGGCGGAGGTGGGTCTAAGGAGGCCAGCAGAAGAGGCTTTGCTAATTGCCTAAGCAGGAAGCGAGCTCTCGGAGGATGTGGTGGAGAGTCTGGGTCTAGGTGGAGGGGCTGGCGGGGGAGGGGCGCGCAGCAGCGTGGTGCTGTACTGGGCCTCAGTCGGGACTGCAGGACCCACCAGACTCGCCACGCCACCCGTGTGCTGCCCCGTGAGGCCGCGCTGTCCCGCTCCCGCTGCCTGCTGCCCCTCCCAGCCCCAAGGCTTCTCCGGACCACCCTCTGCTCAAGGTAAAGTGATACCGCGCCGCGCCCTCACCTGGAGCAGAAAGCGGGAGATGCGACCTGGGGGCGGGGAGGGGGGTTGTCGAGGCCCAGCCTCCCACGAACTCCAGGGCACCGGGACCATCCCGGACGCTGCCCCGAACCTGGGTCCGCATGGGGTCGGGCTGGGGACAGCGCCTTGCGAGGTGCCCCCTGCCAGCGGGCGCGCTAGCCCCCATCGTTCGGCACCCCCACGCCCGCGTGCTGAGGACCCCCTTCCCTCCACCACCGTGGCCCTGCTACTTTTGTTCAGGACTTGGGATCCCAGGTGGAAACTAGTCCCTCAGTCCTCCCTGGCAGCAAGGAGGGCAGGGAGGGATTCCTGGTTTTCTGCCCTGGCTCTTCCTCTCTCCCCATTCACATGCCTTCTGGCTTCCCTTTCCTCTCCTCATTGTCAGTTTTATTAAATGGTTTTCTTCTGCATGTTGACCCGCAGAGCTATTTCATGAATGAATATACATGAAACTGAGTCGGAGCCCACCTGTGAGAGCCCACCTGTAGAGGCCTTTCATTAGAATGGTCTCTGGTTCTAGCCTCAGTTCAGAATACTGCATGTACCTGAGGACCGAGTCCAGATGTTTCTTTCATCTCTGACTTGAATTTGAAATCCTCCTCAGACTTCAGCTTCCAGGATTTCTCCAGTCCTTGCTCTCCCACTGTCTTGGTGGGGATCCGCCATGAGTGTTGAACCCAGGAATGAATGAATGATATATACCCCAGATCGCTGGGGCTTTGTCTTGTTTTGCTGAGGTTGGAAAGGCTTGGGAGAGACCCCCTGTATGCAGATACAGAGCTGCATGCAATTGCTTAGATAAACGTGTTCCCCACTTAATTGCTTGCGCATTGGACATTTTGCCCTTAACCTGTGGCTTGAGCAGTTAGGAGGAGACAATCTGGAGGTGAATCAGAAGATGGCTGAATCCACATGGTGGTGGTCTGGGTTTGGGAGATTTTCCTGGAGATTCAAACGAAAGATCTAAATTCTTCCAGTGGGGAGTGGTAAACATTTTATCGATGGGAGATGGAAAATAAATGGTCTGGTTAACCTTTCCCTCCCCCTCAAAACCCATTATTTGAAAAAACAAAAAGGGAAGTGAAGGGAGAAATCCTCCCACTCCCATCCCCACTCACCTCCATAGCCATCTCCTCTTCCAAGAACCTAACAGACAAGGTGCCAAGAAGTGTTAGGTACCAGCAGTGGTCTCAGATCTCATTCAAGGATCATGGTGAAAGGCATTAAAGAGATTGTGGGGGCACAGGGATACAATTAAGGGGGACAAGTTTAACCTTTGCCTGGTCCCCTAAAAATTAATGGCACTAGAGAAGATGAGCTTTGGGAACTATAGCTTAATGGATACAATGTGTAAAAAGCTTCAGTGAGTCATGGTGGGAAGAGGCCATGAGGGCAGCAAATACAGTCTTAGATGATGTGATTAATAGTACTACAGGCTCTAGATTTCCTGTGGTGGTGTTCTTGGCAAGACCAGCCTGGCCAAAGTGGATACTCACAACCTGGAACAGAGGGTCTTGGAGATCCCAGCACGTGAGGTATGATGAGAGGGTAAAATGATAGGAGGTGTCCTTTGGAAGGACTGTCTCCTTGACTTTAAAAGGGAGAACCCAAATCTGTAGGTGAAATCTTTTTGGCTACAAAGAGGGCCGAGGCCTCCTAAGGTCAAGGTCTCCTCGTCACTTGCAAAGATGTCGAAGAACATATTCAGACATTTCAAAGATGTCCTCATGTCCATCGGTTCCCACTCTGGAATTCTCTCAATAAGGTGAGAGTTCCTCTAGCTGAAAAAAAGATCTAAAAAGACTTCCCTTTCTCATGTAATTTCTGTAACCTCCAGGACACACCCACCTCCCCCTTCCAGCTCTGTAATGAAGCCACAGCTGGTGCCAATTTGTGGAACTCCTTAAAGGCTATTCTCCCTTATATACCCCCGGACCAAGTTCCCATGCTCCCTCACCTGATTTCCTGCACTCACCTCCCACCTGGAGTGTTCACACCTGCAAGTGCCTTTTACCAACCCCTTTGCCAAAAGGCAGCCAGAGTGACCTTTCAAAGACCTATCAGTTCCTGGCATTTGTCTCCATAGAAATCTGTACTGATCTTCTAACAAATTCTCAGTCCTCCAAAGGCACCCATAATCCTCCCATCAGTCTCTTCATACCCCTCAAACTGACTGATGCCTGTTCTGCCCCATCTCTCTGCCCTTCAACCACACTGCCTCCCTCTTCCTGAGGAGACCCCTCATGGCGCCTGCCTGCAAGCACAGGTGATTCCCATTGATGTGAACACCCTCTTCCTCTCCCCCATCTCCCCACTCCAGTTACTCCCACTTATTCGTGAGCTCACAAGCCCCATGGTACACACTCTCCATGCAGCCTGCTCTCTCTTTTCTAGCACTGGCCTCCATTTCTAGCTGTGGTTGTGTCGTGGATGTCCCTCCCCAGCCAGCCTCCAAGCTCTCCTTCCCTTTAGCTCCAACACCTGACACAGTGCCTGGCACGTAGTAAGTCCTGGCTAGCTTCTGAGAGCCTCACTGAGGGATTGAAAGCATTTTAAAAATGTCACCACGTAGGCTCCAAACTGTAGGCAGAAAAAGCTTTGCCAGGATTGACATTTTAGAGACGTATTCATCAAGTTGGATGTGTTCACTGACTTTACCTTGTAAAATTTAAAACAAAAAAAAGGACCTTTGTATCGCTTCGCATCTACCGAAGGCACATGTATACTATTAGACCACGTTATGAGCTTAATGGAAGGAGACAAGATGTTTTCGCTAAAAAAATGTCTAAGACTGTTGAGGTCAAGTGGGAGGAAATAGTCCGTTTGTGGGAGCATTGCTATCTTACTCTATCACAGCCGCTAATAAAAATCTGACACGGGGTGAGTCAGAATTGTCTGTCTGAGATGAGTTAGATCTGGCTCATGTTCCTACAGACATGAAAGCCAGGAACGAAGAAGGAGGCTTTGAAAGCCTGTGTTAAGGAGGCGGTGTGGTTCACTGCGATGAGCTAAGTGCCCAGGGCCACAAGCAGACATGCGGGCCTGTGTCCTTCCTTTGTTCTGGGGTCCCTCTTGCACCATGTGGTGAGGCTGGTGGCTGGGAGCAGCTCAGGACAGGACCTGGTGGCATCTTACCTCTCCCACCCTCCTGTGGGCTCCAGTGGGCTCCAGTAGGTCCCAGGGGACAGCCTACCTTCCTTGCAAATCCCAGTAGCACTGGGAGCAGAAACTGGGACCAAAGAGTGAGCACCCTGTTTGACAAGCTGGACCAGCACCTCTTCTTCAGATGCAGGGGGAGCCCTGGCATGCTGACTCCTCCCTTCTCCCTTTCCCCTTTCCTCTCTTCCTCCCTCTTCCCTTCCCCTCTCTCCTTCCCTGGTGGTGCCCTTTCCCAATGCCCACTTCATCCCTTTTCCTTTCTACATGCCTGTCTTCTAGAGTTTCTTCTCTTTCCTCCCCATTACTTCCCTTCATCTGAATCTCCTCTTTGGTCCTTTTGTCCCAGCTCTCTGCTCCTCCTCCCCTTCCCTGGCCCCTGTTCAGCTCCATCCCACCTGCAGGCAGAGCTGGACTAACATGCTCACTTGCTAGCTCAGCCACCCTCCAGAGAAGTCACTCTTCAGTGGCCACCTTCCTGACCCCCTGGTCCCTTCTCCACTTGTTCAGATATTGCTCTGAAGTCTGAGGAGGACAGAGCGGGGCTGCCACAGAATCAGGCCAGAGGAGAAACCAAACCATGTGTCCACACTGTCCCCCAGCAGTGCTGCTCTGAGAGCTTTCAGAGTCCTCAACAGTGTTAGGATTTAGGGGCTTCTTCAGAACCAGGAGTGAAAACAACCATAGGTCAAAAGAAAAGCTATGGCCCCCACACAAAAATAATAATCACAAATGAAAACTATGTTAACTCTGAAGTCCCAAAGTGGAAGAATTACCTTGAATCTGTCACTAGAAAGCACCCAAGGCCTCACTCTCTGGGTTCTGGGTGCCCTGGAAATGGCAGGAGGCTCTGACACATGCGTGGGCGGGCCGAACAATGGGGTCTAGCTTGCCTTCTGGCCGGCAAGGGGTGGGGTACCCTGGCCCGACCCCTTGCGGACGGGGTTCTCGCGGCGTCCGGGGTGGTCCGGGTGCCCTGGGGTTCGCGGGTGGCTGGGCCCCTACCCCACCGCCCCCGCTCGTGGCCCCCGTTTTCTGCTCCATGTTAGGGCACGGCGCGGTTTCACTCTACCTGTGAGCAGAGGGTCCTCTGGAGAAGCCATGGGGCGGGGAGGGGTAGCAGGCAGCGGAAATGGGGCAGCGCGGCCTCGGGGGCTAGGCTGGAGCTCGGGAGCGCGCGGGCAGCGAGTACTGTGGGTCCTGCCGTCCCGACTGGGCTGCAGCACAGCACCCTGGCGCTCTGTGCCCCTCCTCCGCCAGGCCCTCCACCTCCTCCCAGACTCTCCTCAGCGTCCTCCCAGAGCTCACTTCCCGCCTTGGCAATTAGCAAAGCCCATTCTCCGGGCCGCCCCCCTCCCGCCCCCGCCCAACTCCCTCCTGAGTCCTCTGCGAGCTCACTTCCCGCTTTCGAAATTAGCAAAGCCCCTTCTCTGCTCCGCCCCCGCCCCCCTCCCTCCTGAGGCCTGGCCCGGGCTGGGGTGCAGGGCAAAGCCTGGGAAGGCTGTGAGCATTGCCAGCGCCAGCCCTGGGCAGTCTCCTAGCCTGGCTCCCTGAGCGGGTGTCCCCGCGTGGCCTGGCTGCGAAGAGATCATCAGTCCTAAAGGCAGGCTGCACTCTTGGGTCAGTTTGCTGGCTTCCAGATTGTGCCGAAAGCCAGGAACCAGCTTTCCCAGCACAGGCCTGGGCTGAGATGCCTGCCTGGGATATGTCTGAGCAGTCTCCTTGTCTCCAGGCAGGGATTGCACTTCGACCTGGATGTTTGGGTTTTTTGTTTGTTTTTTTGGTCATTGGTTATTACATGACCTCCAGGGTAGGTGCTCCACAAAGGGAGTGAAAACAGGACGCCTGATATATACGCATTCGGCCATTCTAGAAAAATATCTTGGGGTTCTCTCAGAAATGTGGCATTGGTCCTTGCACTATGGTTTAATAGAAAAGGGATTATGCACCAAGTTCCTTAAATGAGCATAGGTTGAAATCGTTTACTGAGAGTAAATATTTAAAATAGTTATATTTTAACTAAATCTATCATCAATCATAAATCTATTACACAAAGGTTACAGGGAATTTAAATGCAAGAGCACTCTCTTCAGGGTTTTAAATAATCCGTGTCTGTATTGGCACATGAGAATGCAAAGATACGAAATGGTTTGTAAAAGATCATATAATAGCTTTTACTATTGGGTATCAGCAATTTATCATAAAGGAGTGGCCTCCAGCTAAAAACTCAGCTTTGAAAAATGCAGAAAAGCAGCAAATGTTTCCATACCCTCTTGGTGACCAGAGGCATGCTTTGTGCACCTCATCATCTCTTTCGTGGTTCTGAGGCCCATGGCGCTCAGTAGTTTAGAGTCTTATTCTCTGGAATAGGCCATTGAAGAAATACCAGGCCCAGAGAAGAAGGTCCTGCTGGGTGTCTGAAGAAAGTACAACCTTTTAGAAAAAGCTTTCTAGGGAGTTTGTTAGTGGTTTGGTCTGCTTCTGATAGGAAGGGAAATTTTTTTTAAAGATTTTATTTATATATTTATTTGACGGACAGATCACAAGTAGGCAAGGAGCAGGAAGAGACAGAGAGAGAGAGAGAGAGGTGGAAGCAGGCTCCCCACTGAGCAGAGAGCCAGACATGGGGCTCAATCCCAGGACCCTAGGATCATGACCTGAGACAAACGCAGAGGCTTTAACTCACTGAGCCACTCCAGTGCCCCAGGAAGGGAAATTTTTTAAAGAGTATTTTCTCTTTGAATCTATTTTGAGGTTTGGTTTGTGGTTCTTTCTGACTTCTCATGAAGATGGAATTATTTGAAGTTGGTTGTCAGGAACTGCATATCAAATCGAGCTATCTTGTTAGCAATAAATAAATAAATAAATAAAAGCTCAAGTGTTGGTATAAAGCTATTATGCTTTTCAAAACCCCGAACTATAATTCATGTACCGTGGTCGTTCTTTATCATATCACACAGGAGAGAGGTGGCAGAAACACACTTTCAGGTTAATTTTTTTACAAGGAAGATTGACTTATGAACCTACTTTGTTATTCCCTTTCATTTAATTTCCCTGTACCTCCTTTTCTATGAATTGTAACGGTAACCCATCATTATTTTTATTGTTGCCACGTGCTTTGTGAACCATAAAGTGTATGCTATAAATGGGAGCGCTTTTCTTTTTTTTTTGTAGTTTACGAAAACTAATATTTTTTAAATTTATATTTTATTTATTTTCAGCATAACAGTATTCATTCTTTTTGCACCACACCCAGTGCTCCATGCAAGCAGTGCCCTTTATAATACCCACCACCTGGTACCCCAACCTCCAACCCCCCGCTCCTTCAAAACCCTCAGATTGTTTTTCAGAGTCCATAGTCTCTCATGGTTCAGCTCCCCTACCAATTTCCCCCACCTCCCTTCTCGTCTCTAACTCCCCATGTCCATGGAAAACTAATTGAAAAACATTCATCCTCCAGAGTACCCAAAGGGCTCCCATATAAACTATCTGTCGTTACATTATGTCCTGATGTGGAGCTCGATCCCAGGATCCTGAGATCATGACCTGAACTGAAGGCAGAGGCTTTAACCCGCTTTAACCCACTGAGCCACCAGCCCCAATGTATTCTCTTCAGTACCAGAATTTGTAACCAATTGACAGATGAAAAAGGAGGCAGTCAAGTGAAAAACAATAGGTCTTAGACCTGCAAGAAAGTCAAATTAGATGAATTCAGCTACTCAGGCACTGTTTCACATTTTCAGATCTCTGCAGAAAAGGGGTTAACCTTTTTACAGCATGTAAAAGAGAAGATTATAACACATAATATGTGTAAGCATGTAAATATCAAAATATATCCCATTAGTTGCTAAGACACACAGGGCCTATTTTTTCTCTCAAATTCATGAATATGTAGGAGCAATAAGTGAGAAGTGAATGTATACTCTTCACTTCGAAGTCTTTTAGAAATCTAAAATATGACATTCTATGGCTTGTGTCTCCATATTCCTTTATTGCCAGTTTGAACAAATCCACATGCTTTGATTCAAAGGTAATAAATTCCTCTTATTTGGAAAAATGATGTTTATTTTTGTTCTCTCACCCTTAGCAGGTGGTTTCATTTTAGCTCACTTCAGAGTTATAATTTCATGCTTATTAAAAACATTTATTATGATCTACATAGATGAATGAAACTTTTATTTTATTAAATTATTTGACAAAATATCTGTTATTTTTAAAAATGTATTTCCTTTGAAGGGTTATTTTATTTATTTTTATTTATTTTTATTTTTTTTTGTGATCTCTGTCAAATGAAGGGTTATTTTAGAGTGTTCATAGGAGATCTAGGAGTGTGGTATTATGCAGTTTTTATTTATTTATTTTTTTAAAAGATTTATTCATTTATTTATTTGACAGAGAGAGAGAGATCACAAGTAGGCAGAGAGGCAGGGAGAGAGAGAGAGAGAGGAGGAAGCAGGCTCCCTGCAGAGCAGAGAGCCCAAGGCGGGACTCGATCCCAGGATCCTGAGATCATGACCTGAGCCGAAGGCATCGGCTTTACCCACTGAGCCACGCAGGCACCTCGTATTATACAGTTTTTAAATATGTATGAAATGGTTATTTATATGATTATTTCTTTAAGGCTTATGTATATTGTCCATTATATGCTATAAAATATTTTGAAAGTAAATTTAAGGTATGTTTTACATAGTTTATTTTTTGGAAAATATTATTGTAATGACTTATGAAATTCAGTATACTCTCAACATTAATTTATTCTGAAATTAACCACTTGTGTATTGAACCTATTATATGGCAGATATTACTTCAGACTACACTGGTAAATGAAATACTTGGCCTTGTAGAACTTTTATTTTAATGGGTGAGACAATTAAAAGCTATAAACCTTATTAAAAATTGCATAGTGCATTCAAAAACGATGAGTACAATGGGGAAAAAGAAAAATTCGATCAGGGTGAGAAAAATCAAGGTTGCTTGGCAGGGGTTGGGGAGTTAAAATTTTTAATGGGAAGATCAGGGTAGTTACAATGAAGCTGACAATTGAACAAAGGTATGGAAAGGTGATGAATTTGCCCAGAACTATCAGCAATAAGGTCACTCCAGACAAAGGAATTGGCTATCTTGAGGGCCGTAAGGTTGGATCATGACTGGCATATCTGAGGAATAGCAAGGAGGCCACTGTGAGTGACTGAAGAGTAGCAGGGAAAGACATCACAGAGGTTAAATGAGTGGCTAGATCATGTAAAAGCTTAGAAGTCATTGTAAAACTCTGGCTTTTATATTTGGAAACTTACTGTGTGATAGAATTTCTGCTAATACCTGAGAGTTCAAATGTCCATAAATTTCAAGGATTCTTATTCTAGTAAGACAGAATAAAGAAAAAGAGTTCATATTTTCACATGGTGTAACAAATGCTCGGAGATCCAAGTGTAGGAAGCTATGGGAGCACAGAAGAAGGCACTAAAATCACACCAATATATTTGATGACTGTGATTATATATAAATTTGTTTATATTCTAGATTTTTTATAGTCATGGAATCACACATTATATACTATTCATTGCCTGGCTTTTCTTTTCTCAGCATCATTACTTTGAGAGTCTCCAATTGTAAATAGTTCATTTTGATGTTGAATAGTAATCTCTTTAATGAATAGATCATAATTTGTCTTTGCTCTATTGATGGACATTGATGAACATTTCCACTGTTTTCAATTCTTAAAAATAAAGCTGCTATGAAATTCATATACAAGTCCTTGTATGACCATAGGGTTTGTTTCTCTTGGTTAAATGCCTAGAAGTAAAATGGCTATTTGTGTAACTGCAACATATTTTGCATTTAAAAAAATTTTCAAACTATTTTCCAAGGTGGTGGTATCATGATATATGCCAACAACAGTTTAGATTTTTTGTTGCTTCTATATCTAGCTCAGTCCAAGTACAATTAACCTTTATAATTTTAGCCATTCTAATAGATATGTAAGCATGTCTCATTATGATTTTAATTTGTATTTCTTTAATGTCTAAATGTTGAGAAATTTGTCATGTGCTTATAGGCCATCCATATACTTTTAGTGACATGTCTCTTCCATTATTTCCTTCACATGTAAAATTGGATACTCTGTGAGATTATTAGTAAAGTTTTTTATTTTTATTCATTTTTTAATAATCAGAGTAGATGTCCATTATCAGATATATAATTTGCAAATCCCTTCTCCATCTTTATGGTTTCTCCATGGAGCTTTGATAGCTGTGTCTTTCAAGAAATATGCTACTTCTTTCCTGGTACACGGAGGTATGACTAGAACATTATCAATGTTGACCTTTGCAAAGAAAATCATGGCTTAAGATATATGTAGTCTGCAGTTGTTGAGAGTGTTCCCCATCCTTGCCTCTAATTCCTCTCTCACTGCCCACATATTCAGATATAGGGGAATATTGATTGACAGAATATTAATTGCCAAATAACAGTAGTTGGAGAAAAGAAAAATGCAGGCACCTGATTATATAATATTACTTAAATAAAATATGTTTTTATAAGTGTTATTGGAAGTAAATTCCTCAATACTTTAATCACACAGAATGATGGAATCCTAGATTTTTTTTCTTGTATTTACTAAGAAAATGATCATGCCTCAAGTATATTAAAATGGAATAGGGAAAATTAAAAATTGTTTTAAGTTGATTTGCGTGTGTTGCGCGTATGTGAGAGAGAAAGTGAGAGAGAAAGAGAAAGAGAGAAAGGGAGAATCGGAAAGACAGAGAGGTGGCTGCAGTGAATTGATGAGTTGCAGGATAGATTTTAAAGTTTTGTCTTTTGCTTTCTACATTTCCTTTTCCTTAGGTTCAAGAGAACAATCAGTAATATCTCAGATGACTGCTGGTAACATCAGCAGAAAGAGTTAGAGGTTCCCAGAAAATTAAAGATGAGATATAGATTTCCTGACATAAGAAAAGTCATTTTTTGTCCCCAGCTGTTTTCAATGATCTATATCCCACCTGTGTACTTGCCCAAGCACACTTCTTCCAAAACTTCCTGGGAGGTTCTTACAAAGAAATGCAAAAACCTCACTAGTTAAGGATTTTGAGGGAACAAGGCAATGGGAAAACTAACAGTCACCACCAGACCAGGAAATAGCCTAAGCTATTGAGACAATAAATCAGTGGTAAAACTCCTAGTGCTATTTCAAAAGTAATCAAGGCCTTGAATTCCTTGTCCCAGAAAATGAGCTCAAGACCCCATCTAGTTTATATCTGCTCTTGAAGCCTGCAGAGTCCCTTTCCCTTGGCCAACAGTTACCTCTGCTTTATTCTAACGTTGAAGTTTCTGCCCTCGGTGGAATACAAGCTTCATTCAGGTGAACATGCAATACATATTGCACAAATACATATGTGGATGTGCATGCATCCACAACCTTATGGCCAACCATACACGGGATAATAAAACTCTCCCTTCTGAGTATTCATCTTAAATACTAAATAAAAATCTCTCTCCTGTTCAAACAGTCAAGGCTTTGGAACTTATTCCCTGTGATCTCCTTGTATGTTGTAAAGAAAGATTCCTTTGTTTGACAACTCCACCTGTTTCTGTGATTCACCAAAGACTGACCTCAGTTAGTTCAGTTACTGTAATGGCTTTCACTACTCTGATTCTACCTCTGCAAGTCTCCAAATTTAACTATTTTTTTCTCCCAATTCCGCATGTTCTTGGCTTTAAATTGCAACTCTGAAGAGATGATTTGCTTGTTAAAAAAAAAATCAAGAAAAGGGAGTAGTACTCAACATTATTACTTTGAACTTCCTGCCCTAAGGGGCTCTCCTGTTGTTTCTCTTTGACATCCTGGACTGAAAGGACAGAAATTTGGCAATACATCACTCCCCAATCCAGATTACTGACAGAACAGTTTATACTCTTAGAAAAATATTAGTTTAAAAGATCACATAATTAAATACTTAAGCATGTAGTGTAATAGAGTGGTTTACAAGAAATATATTTTGGTCATCTGAATATTTGGTTTTCAACCATGGCTACTGACTCACAGCTCCTAAAACTCTTGGAATTTCCTGTGATAAATCAGGGTGAGAGAGGTGTGTTTTATTATGTTAATGAAGTGACCTTCAGACCTCACACAAGGCAAGGCTGTTTGCCTGAAGGACCAACCACTTGGTGAAAGCCTTCATAACTTTTTGCCCAACATGCCTCCCCTTCCTCCCAATTCAGGATTATCTGGGGAGGGAAGAGGACCTGGAGAATAGATCAGCAAATGACAATGATTTAGTCAGTCATGACTATGTCATGAAGCCTCCACAGAAAACCTGAAAGGACTGGGTTCAGAAAGCTCTTAGTTTGTTAAATGTATGAAAAGGCAGGAAGAGTGGCAGTCTTCCAGAAGGTAATAGAAGCACTGTGCCCATTCTCCATACCTTGCCCTGTGCACTTCTTTATCTATCTATTGATTTAAATCTTCTAGTATATCTTTTAATAAGCTGGCAAACATAAAGTAAGTATTTTTCTGAGTTTTGTGAGTCCCTGTAGCGAATTAAAAGAACGTAAGAAGTAGGCCACTGGGACCTCCAACCTGTAGTTGCTCAGTCACAAGCACAGGTAATAACCTGGGGCCTACAGTGAGACTGGCATCTGAGGTGGGGTTGGAGATAGTCTTGGAGGACTGATCCCTTAACTGATGAAATCTTACGCTATGTTCAGGTAGATAGTGTCAGAATTTAGTTGAATTCTTGGAGATCCTGCTGTTGTCTGAAAATTATTTGGCATTGTTTGTATGATGTCCTAAAACCCAAAAAGATATAGCTACCTCAAAATGAGAATAAGGTTGACAGCTTATATATAATAAGTGAGTATATCAGGGATTTAAAATATACCCAATAAATAATGTAAGGAAATAAGTAAAGATTTTGAAATAAAAACAGGAATAAGAACCTAGTGGTACTAATAGATTAAATATATGTAATCTAGTTGAATTAAGAATACAATGGATAGAATACGTAATGGATTCAATAGAGATAAGAAGTCACTTAATGATATAGTCATCTGGATACCAGCAAATCATTAAAATTATCAATATAAAAGAGGTGTAAGATGTTGGTGATGTGTGTGGAACAAAAGCTAGAGAAAAAATTAGATTTCCTTACTACTCATAGCCTGTTGACAAGTCCTTGAAGTTCTTCTGGGGACTCAGCTGCTTCCATGTGGACACATCCACTCAGGGCAAAAAGCATTCTTAGTCCACCCCCCAGGATACTGAAAATCTACTTTCACATGTAAAAATTACTTTGGAAACTTCTTTATCTCTACTCCCCACCCCTGCCCTCAAGATATACATTGGCAATCATCTCCCAAGCATATACCCACTGATACACATCAGAAGAGTCTCTTCCCTGAGTTTTTACTAAATAGTAATAAATGACCTTTCCCTAACAATAGCTAGCCCCCTCAAGGTCCTGGAAACCTTGTTTATAAAATACCTTGGAGGCTTGTGCTATCCCTAACCTCCTCCCAACTTGAAAGTATATAATCAGCCACTCTTCATGACCCTCTCTCTCTACTCCAAATAAATAAATAAATATTTTTTAAATAAAATAAAATAAATGACTTTTTTTTAAATGAAAGAAGAAAAAGGAAAGAAATATTTGAATATTAATGTACATCTATTTCTCAAGCATAAAATAGTCAAGACACTGGATTAAAACTTACATACAAGAAAAGAAAGAAAATATTCATAACTATAGTTGACTCTATGAATCCCAAACTAGGGCATACATACCAAAGACAAAAAAAAATCATAAGTGTTAGAGAGAAAAAAAAAATTCATTAATAAAGAAACAAGAATCAGACTGACAGAATTTTTTTTAAATAACATCAGATATAAAAAAGAATGAAGTAATAGCTTTATTATCTTGAAAAAAATAATCACAAATGTAAACATTTAGATCCTTATAAAATGTCATTGGAATAGGAAGGCATAATAAAAAAAAATATTTTCATGAATACAGACCACAGATAATCTGCCTTAATTTGTGTAGGAAGCACTTAAATACTAATATTATTTTAACAGTTAAAATGTACTCTATGACCTATGGGGTGGGGGAAAAGAGGATAACCAAGTCATCTTGAAATAATTCAGTTTTATGAAAAAAGTAAAAAGATCGAAAAAAAGACTTGAAGAAAAGAGAGATAAAACATATGCATAATAAAAATAAATAAATAAATGAACAACTGGAGTGCCTGGGTGACTTAGTCGGTTCAAGTGTCTGCCTTCAGCTCAGGTGATGATCCCAGGGTCCTGGTATTGAGCCCTGCATCAGGCTCCCTGCTCAGTGGGGAGTCTGCTTCTCCCTCCCATTGAGAAAAAAAATTTGACTTATTTATTTGAGAGAGATAATCTTTAAATTTTACTTATTTATTTGAGAGAGAGTGAGAAAAGAAAAACATGCACACAGCAGGGGGAATAACAGAGGGAGAGGGAGAAGCACCCCACTGAGCAGGGAACCTCCTGTGGGGCTCTATCCCAGGACCCTGTAACTGACTGAGCCACTCAGGTACCCCAATGAATACAATATTTAAAAACAATAATAATAATAATAATAATAAGAAGAAGAAGAAGAAGAAGAAATATTTCAGATAGTATGATTTTTTTAATGCAAGACTTGGTATAAAAACAGGATGACATACTTGTCTAATTATAGCAAAAGACTTTGATAAGTTTAGATGCAGTAGTACATAAAAAATTTAACTTCTTTCTTTAACTGATAATTTAATTAGATTAAATTAAGAAACATCAAAATTTAGAGAATCTAATAGTCCTGATCTATTAATAAATGTAGCCATCCTGACCCCAAAACAATAGTCTTCAGTAAGTATATAAGCATAAGTTGAACATTTACACAAACAGGCCATTATTTAGGCCAGAAGTATATGCCAATAAATTCCTAGAGTTAAGTATCAGGCTATATTTTCCAAGAATAAGGCAATAAAATTAGAAAACAATGACCAAAATATTAAATTCATATAATTGGAAGTTAACTTCATACCGAAAAAGAAATAATACAGCGAATTCAGAAATTTTTAGAATTACAGTACTTTGGTAATATCAACTCTCAAAATGAGTAACGGACAGGTGGGGCTAGGGAGGAAGAGATCCATAGGGAACTTTGTGAACAGGCTCTCTGAAATCCCCAAAATGTGGTGTGGGAAAACCAGAGTAAAGAGATAAGTTGGACCACCCTACCCCAGGGAAGAGCACCCTGATCTAGGCATGTGGGATGGAGGACCACCCTGCCCTAGGTGTATGGGGTGGGTCATGTGGGGTGGGTGTCTCTATGATAAACACCTGTAACCAAAAAAGAATAATCAGACCCTAAAAAGGAGGTAAGCCATAGCAGCAGCTATTGATAGAGATGTTAAAAGGATTAAAGTTGCCTGGTTACCTTTTTATAAAAAATAAACCCTGAAGGCACTCATTCTTAACTGTGTGGGGACCCCTCTTAGTTGTGAGAGCTTTTTCTATATATTCACTTGATAAACTTCTGTCACTTACTCACTCTCCATTGCCCACGAGATTCCTTCTTTGACTCCAAGAGACAAGAACCTAGCTCTCCCACATCATTCCCTACATTCCCTAGAGTTAAGTATCAGGCTATATTTTCCAATGATAAGGCAATAAAACTAGAATAGAATGACCAAAATATTAAGTCCATGTAACTGGAAGTTAACTTTATACCTAAAAAGAAATAATACAGCTAATTCAGAAATATGTAGAATTACTGTACTATGGTAATATCATTTGTGAAAATAAGTGACAATAATTAAAGGTATGAAGGAAATCTTAAGGTTTAATTGTATTAATTCAAAAGAAAAACAAAACAATACAACGAAAACACCAAAGCATAAAACAACAAAATAAAACAAAACGAATATAAAGGCAAAACCTATGAATACAGCATTAATAATAAAATATTATAGAAACAAACAAATTTTTGGAATAGACTAATAAGAAAGTTTTGACCAATGAGTACTGGTCTGGAATACTCAGAGATGATGAAGATAAAATAAAATACTAAATGAAATGTATAAAAACTAAATTATAGACCTAAGAGACTGATTAAAAATGCTTCTAGAAAAAGAGTCTAATTTTAAGACAATAAAATTAGTAGCACCATAGAGAAAACTGTATTTGTGACATAGGGGATCAATTAGAGATGATAAAGTATTTCCTTAAATATCAAAGATAACAATTAGTCTCAGTGGCTCAGTCAGCTAAGCCTCTGCCTTCACCTCAGATCATGATCCCAAGGCCCTGAGACTGAGCTTGACTCCCTGCTTGGTGGGGAACCTGCTTCTTCTTTTCCCTCTCCCTCTGCAGCTTCCCCTGCTTGCGCTTGTTCTCTCTCTCTCAATAAATAGAATTTTAAAAGTTAAAAAAAAATAAGAAATAAGCATCAATGATTAATCCATAAGGTAAAAATATTTATTAAAGTGATTAATTAATTTATATTAAAATTAAATATTTCCTTGCAATTAAGTACAGTGTGGAGAAAAAGTTAATAGACAACTGACATAGGAAGGAACAAAACTTAAAATATTTAAAACTGACAAGGAATTATTAGATTTAGACTCCATGATGATCTCTATGTATGTGCATATAAAACACCTTAAAATACTTTGTAGGAATGTGCTACAGGAAATTAAAGAGACATGGAGATAAAGGGGGAAAAATAGCTCAACTTGAAATGACTAGTTGGTTGCCACTGTGTTTTATTTACATTTTCCACCACTTTTTTTGGTCAATGAAATTATTTTACATGTATCTATTATTATCTTGTAGGACATGTTACACTAATATCATTATTAATGAAGTTGAGAATAAGAATATGATGCCTCATTTCATCATAATGTTAAAAATGATCCCTAAGCTGGTAAATGCAGGAAGCCAGAAACAGAAATAATAATTAGCACCAGTTCAAAAGCTTGTCCACCTGGAACCTGTAAGAAAATCCAACTAGATCCTGAAAATAATGAGTGATTTGAGGAAACTGGACAGGGATATAGATTTCCAGATGCTTTTTACTTATAATGGCAATAGCAACTTAGACAATGTAATGGAAAAAAATCTATTAATTGGCAGTAGGAAAATTATTAAAAAAATATAAACCATAAGCCAATGAACTTGGGAAAATTATGAAGAATCTGCATAAACATAAAAAGAAACAATATGTATTTGCCAAGGCACATTCCCATTTTAAAAAATAAGTTGAAAGGGGAACAATATGCCATAATACATATATCAATGTTTTTCATAGAAGTTTAGTATAAAAAATAAACATTTTAAATAATTTATTTGGAAATTGATATCACATATCTGAAAAACTTGGAAGAAGAAATGGATAACCATGACTAAACACATGTAGCAGAAAAATGATTTACAAAAATAGATAAAAGCTATTCAAAAATGCAGTGAATATTGGCCAAAGCTTAGAAAAATCGATAAAATATAAAATGTAAAATGAATACATGACTGAAAAATAGAATCCCATTAAATCTAATTTGGAAAGAACTAATAATTTTTTTTTGCCTGAATCTGCTCTGCCTTTCATAATTAGGTGGGACACTGACCAAGCCCACTGAGCTCCTCTCTCATGCCCAGTAATAGTAAAGTCAGGGACATTAATTACTTCTGGGATGAATTTTAACCACTGTGGATAGGATGCAGAAGCCAGTGGGTTAAACAGATTCTTTCTTGTTTCAGAAAAATAATTCTGAGATGTATTCTGTGCATTAGGATTGATGCTCAGTTGTCCACAATCATAATCCACTCAGTCTAAACTCATATATGTTTCTCCTGGACCACTTAGCTCTTCTCATTCTCTCCTCTTCCACGTGATCAAATCCCAAAATAATTATTTAGGTTGTGTATGCAAGTCCTGATTTTGAAGGGAAACTCAGTTGCAGAGAGAGATGAAAATAAAGATACAGGGAAAAAAATGGTGCACTTGGGTGACTCAATTAGATAAGCATCGGACTCTTGATTTCAGCTCAGGTTGTTATCTCAGGGCGATGAGATGAAGCCCCTATAGGCTCTGTGCTGGGCAAGGAGGTTGCTTAAGATTCTCTCTTCTTATCCCTTTCCTTCCACCCCTTACCACCCATGCTGTCTTTCTCTTAAATAATAAGCACTGCTGAACTATCTTAGATTCTGTACCTTCTCTCCAGCCATGAAACTATCACTGTCTTTAACTCTTGAAAACTTCATTAGACAAATTAATGTGGTGAAGGAAGCAATATGAGAAAGCCTATTAATCTGATGAGCATGGAACTGAACAAACCCTATAGATACTTTCCCTTTGATTTCTAGCCTATCAATACCTACAGTGAGTCACATACACTCAAGATGATTGTTTTTATTGTATACCTCACATATTCATTAATTTTTGACTCGATATCATTTCGTTGAAGTGTTAAACTATGGTAATAAACAAACTTTTAATTAACTTTTCCTCCTATGATACAAATATAACTTGCACTTGAGCTTTAGCTAATTTTATGTTCTAAAATTGCCAAAACACAATGATCAAGGTTTCTAGATTATTTACTGTATTTTCTACTATATAATATTGATCTATCTCTTCTGTATAAAGAAAATGAATGCTTGGGGCTCTTGGGTGGCTTGGTGTGTTAAAGCCTCTGCCTTCTGCTCAGGTCATGATCCCAGAGTCCTGGGATAGAGCCCCACATCAGGCTCTCTGCTCAGCAGGGACCCTGCTTCCCTTCCTTTCTCTCTGCCTGCCTCTCTGTCTACTTGTGATCTCTGTCTGTCAAATAAATAAATAAAATCTTAAAAAAAAGAAAATGAATGCTTGATAACTAAATGAATGCTTTACTGAACAAATTAAATATGGCAATAGCATTTTATTTTATCATGCTTTACATATTAAACTACAATATTATATCACTGGTCTACAAATAATCTACTCACATAGTCATTTGGAAGCTTTTAGCAAAAGAATTCTTCCTCCTGATTGTAGTATAAAAGCCACAGAAATATACAGAAGACTCCTAGGATAGAAAGTTAAATCCAGTTATCCGTGATGCCTTGAGTAGGACCTGACCTATGTATGTCCTGGGATGCACTAGTAACTGTTACATGTGATAGGATTATATTTAATATATACAGTTTCACTTACTTCACAAAGGAGATATAAATTTGAGAATAAAATATTTGATGAATCTATAAAGTCTATATCTATTTGTAACCAATGTGGTAGAATTAAGATGTTAATTTGAAAAAAAAATTTCATTGAACACATACACATATTCAATTGTTTATATATATATAAACAGCATTATATATTTATGTAAATAAATGCATTGTCAGTAAAATCCATTTACTTATCAATCATAAGGATAATTTTAAGTACTAAGAATAAGAAATATGTGAAAAGATAAGTGTTCAAGAGTGCAGTTTGTGGTAATTAATACAATATGATAGGCTCATAAAAAAGATATATTACTTGAACTTAAAAGCTTCTATAATTAAGCGATGACCACCTGAAATTTGCAATTAGTCTTGCTGCAGTTTTTCGTTGCACTTATTGCCCTTCCCCAGAAGTTCATTAAGAATTTCTGTGAATGTCCTTATGTTTAATCTCATTCATAGTTCCATTGCTGCACACAAAACAAAGCCAAAAAGAGAGGTAACTCTATGTGGCACTCCATCCACAAGCAATACATTCATAAATAGTTAAAAAGCTCTCTACTTCATTTGTTACCCATTCAGCTGATAATTTACATGAGTAACTGAGGCCATTTTATCAGCACCTTTAATAGAATGCGACTCAGAAACTTCACAGTGTTATTTAAGAAGAAATGCTCATGTGTTAAGGTTTTTATTTTTTTTAAATCAACAAAATAATTTTCAAATATTAAAAGCAAATGTCTCCTTTTCCTCCAAGTTTCCTTGCTATGTCAAAGTTATAAATAAATACATTACAATCGTATTTTGAGTAGTAGATAAAAACAAATGTTTTGAAACTGTCTGTAGGTTGAGTGTCTGGGTTAACTTGTATAAATATCTGAACTCAATGTATTTAGACTTTATTAGATGGTTTTTTTTTAGACTATTTAAAAATACATGCTCAGATAATGACATTATTTTATTCATTTTAATAAATAAATTATTTTATTTAATTATGTTTAGATATTTATTTATTAAATTAATGATTTAATATTTAATAATCTAAATTTGAAATATTTTAAATTCTAAAAATATTTATTTAATTAAATTGATATATTTCATATAAATATTTAATAAATTATTTAATCATTATTATAATTATGCAATACATTATGTATTGTGTAATAATTGCATTTTAATAAATGTATTAGTTACATTATTTTATTTTATTTAGTTGACAAAGAGAGGGAGAATGCAAGCAAAGGGAGCTGCAGGCAGAGGGAGAGGGAGAAGTAGGCTCCCAGCTGAGCAGAAAGTTCAACCTGGGGTTCCATCCCATGACCCTGGGATCACCACCTGAGTCGAAGGCAGATGCTTAACTGACTGAGCCATCCAGATGCCCAAGGCTTTGTATTCTTTGCTTCTAAATATTGATGCTGCTTCATCTCTGGAGTTAGTAAATTGATGTGGAGAATTCATATCAAAGAATTGATAGTAGCTGTTAAGCAGAAACATGTAATTTAGGGAAAAAAAAAGAACAGAAGGAAGAGAAAGGCCAAAAGTCAAAAGCACATTAATATAAAATTTAATTAGATAAATAAAGCTGATATTCCTGAAGGGGGCTTATCAAAGAGCTGCAAAGAGCTGATAGGATTAGGAAAATTGTCCACTCCTGGTCATTTCATAATTTTAAACTATTCCTTATTAATAAATATACTTAGTTCCAGAAACACAACCACATAAGGACATTTCCACCAAGTTTCCTCTAACAGCATTTATAAATTAGACGTTCAAACAATGTAGTTCGTTACATGTTGCATCTGTATCTTAAAGTTTAAACACTTTCTGTGACACATTGTCTAAGAATTAATATATATATATACATATATATATATTAAGGTATATATATATATATATACCTTATCCCTAAATGAGAAATATATATATATATATAGAAACCTTATCCCTAAATGAAACCTTTCTTTGTTTATTAGCTTAAATAGGTAAATTAGCAACAACAACAACAACAAACAGCTAATATTATAGAGGTAAGAACAATTTACCTTTTCATTCATTGCTATTTTCTAAAAATTCCTATTTTATTTTATTCTCAAGTCTGTCATAATAATTTTCTAAATCTCCTGCTTTATTCAATTTTTTATTTTAGTGGAAATCTCTATTTCATATTTATTTTCTCTTCCTCCACTCTTTGCTCTAATAATTCAATGTATTATTAGATTTTCTGTTTTTCTCTTTGTCCAGATATATCTTTTCTTTCTTTCTTTCTTTCTTTTTTAAATAATTTGATTTGCTGGCATTTTACATCAGTACATGCTTTCTTATGGATGTTAGAAATGTCTGTGGAACTACTAGAAGAATAAACTTTTTTACCTTTAAGAAGTTTACAGTCTAGAGTGCCTGGGTGGCTCAGATGGTTAAGTGTCTTCCTTCAGCTTAGGTCATGATGCCAGGGTACTAGGATCCAGTCCTGCATCAGCTGCCTGCTCAGCAAGGAGTCTGGTTCTTCCTCTCCCTCTGCCCCTCCCTCTCTCTCTCTAATAAATAAATAAAATCTTTAAAAGAAGACTTACTGAAATCTGAGACTGAATTACTAAATTCAGTCTTAATATAAGACAGCTAAACAAAGCAATGATCACAACTGGAAAATTCACATTGGAAAATTCACAACTGGAAAATTCAGATCATGGTGTAACATTTTTGGTTGACACAGGACCTCTTTCAGTAACAACTTTCCCTAAATATCAATTTCTTTTTAAGGCAAAAAATTTTGACAAGAAATCCAGATCCTTCTCATCATTTTCATATCAATTTAATGTGACATCCTCAGAGTATATAATCAAATATGTAATTATTCTATCTGTTGCCTTGTATCTTTTTCAGACTCAAAGTTCCATTGAGGTAGAGTTTTTTTGTTTTTTTTTTTTTAAAGCAGAGATTTTTAAAGTGTTTGATATATACAAGATGCTTAATAAGTGTTTACAAAACCTATGTATTTCAGAAGCCTTAAACAGGCTTTAAAATAATGTAGGTGATATTAGTAGTCATATCAAACAATTTGTAGGTTTCAGTCATGTAAATAACTACATTTCTCAGAGACAGAGAAACATACAAATGATCTGGGTCCAGTAGGATAATGCTAGCATGTGTTGTAAATTCTCTTATATGACCTTATTCTTGCAAGAATTGGTTATGTGGCAGAAAAAAAGGTATCACTATCTTATACTTTATTATTTAAAGAGATTTATGGAAGTTGTTAATTTCTTACACTACCCCTTTGTTTCAGTGGACCCAATTTCCGTGGTAATGGTGAGAGGAAAGTAGGCAATTTAGGCAGCAGCAAAAATCTCCTACAAGGCACTATAAAATAAGGCTTGTTCTAGATCATGGGTCTGTCCAAAGGGGAATGTTAAGGGGTAGAATGGATGATGGATGCATTGTGGACTTCTAACTATAAGATTAATACTGTTGTGCCCCAATAATGGGTCTATGATTAAAGGAGTGAGACTGATGTAAAGCGAAGGTCAAGCAAAGCTTTATTTCATGCCAAGCATCAAGAATCTAACCGAACGTTCGGGGCCACACCTCTTATGAGAGAAGTCAACCCTTCCCTGTTTCACAGTCTAGCTTTTAAGTGCAAAGGCCATGCAGTCAGGCCTGGACACGCACAGGTGACCAATGAGATTTTAACACACACAGGAAACTCCACAGTGAGGCTAGTTGACCAATTGAGGTTCAATTTATGCTAGTATACACATTTGACCCAGCCTATTACACCTTGATTAGGATTGTGCTAAAAAGGTTCCCAAAGGGCGGAAGAGTAGGGCATACTCCTTAGTATCTAGGGAGACAATATGCGAACACCGCCCCCCCTCCTGCTGATTGATGTCTGCACCTGCCCTGACCCACCCTTGTATATGGGCTTTGTTACCTGGAGCTGATTTCCAGGACTTGTTTTTAAGTGAATTCCCTGGGGGAAGGGGAGCAAGGAAAGTTTAAGGGTTAACCTCAATGAAAGCCTCTTGCTCAAATATAAAAATATAAAATAGGTCCTTACATTACAACAACTCAGTAGGGAAAGTACCAGTGTGGTGATAAAAGAAGTGATGTAACTTGCATTGCACATTTTATTTTTAAAACGTGTAAGTTGTATTTTTCCCTGCCATGACATCATACTTTATCTTCATCTCTGTCTACTAGTTTAATACTAGTTAAACAAACTCAACAATTTTTTAAAAAAATATTTTATTTATTTATTTAAGAGCGAAAGCCAGAGAGAGAGCGAGAGAGAGAGAGAGAATGAGCAATATGGGGCTAGATCCCAGGACTCTTGAAATCATGAACTGAGCCAAAGGCAGACACTTAACTGACTGAGCAAATGAGACTCCCACAAACTCAACAATTTTATAAAATTTTTATTTGTTGGGGTGCCTGGCTAGATCAGTCAGTAAAATATGTAACTCTTGATCTTGGGGTTGTACGTTTGAAATCCACCTTGGGTGTAGAGGTTTTTAAAAATAAAATCTTTAAAAAATTTTTTTTTAATTTTTTTATTTAAGCCATTGTATGGCAGTGTTGATCACTATATTGCACACCTGAAACTAATATTAACCTTATTTTAACTAACTGGAATTTAAATAAAAACTTTAAAAATAAAATAAAAATAATAATCATAAAAATAAAAATGAGGAAAAATTATTTGGCAGGCAATTTTCTTAATTGCATTATTATTTATTATTATCATAGTCTGTGTGTGTCGGTGGGAAGTGGCTGGTATTACAGTGAGTTCCATATCTGTGTTACCCTGAGGTCCATATCTGTAGTCAGTCTTTTTTTTTCTTTTAATTTATTTTCAGTGATCCAAAATTCATTGTTTATGCACCACACCCAGTGCTTCATGTAATAAATTCTCTCCTTAATACCCACCACTGGGCTCACCCAACCACCTGCCACCCTCCTCTTCAAAACCCTCAGTTTGTTTCTGAGTCCACAGTCTCTCATGGTTTGTCTCTCCCTCCGATTTCCCCCAGCACACTTCTCTCCATCTCCCAGTGTCCTCCACGTCATTCCTTATGTATTGAGTCTTATAAAAACTTTTATTTCTTTCCCTATTCTGCTTTGCATATGCTTACCTTAGATGTTAAAATGTTATAAACCTCTCTTGCCTGGTCCATTTTCTCTCTCTTCTCTCATAATTTCTCATGCTCACCCTGCCAACCCCACATGCCTTACAATATCTGGATATGACTAATTTCTTCCTGAGCTACTTTATTCTACTCTGCCGTATGGTTGCCCTTCCCTCTTCTGTACCATAACTTCTATCCCCTGCATTTGTGCTTTAACAATACCTAATTCTTTTCACTACATCTGTATCTTTGAGGTCAATACTCAGTAGTGCAATCGCTGGGTCATAGGCTATCTCTATTTTACTGGAAAGAAGGGCCATATGAACCCCAGTGTTCATAGCAGCAATGTCCACAATAGCCATTCTGTTGAAAGAGCCAAGATCCCCTTCAACAGACAAACGGATAAAGAAGATGTGATCTATGGATACAATGGAATATCACTCAGCCATCAGAAAGGATGAATACCCAACATTTGCATCAACATGGATGGGACTGGAGGAGATTATGTTAAGTGAAATAAGTCAAGCAGAGAAAGTCAATCATCATATGGTTTCACTTATTTGTGGAACCTAAGGAATAGCATGGAGGACATTAGGAGAAGGAAAGGAAAAATGAAGTGGGGGGATTGGAGGGGGAAATGAAACATGAAAAGTATGGACTCCAATAAACAAACTGAGGGATTTAAATATGAGAAGGATGTGGGGATGGGTGAGCCTGGTGATGGGTATTAAGGAGGGCACATATTGCATGGGGCACTGGGTGTTTTACACAAACAATGAATCATGGAACACTACTTCAAAAACTAATGATGTATTGTATGGTAACTAACATAACATAATTTAAAAAAAAGGAGGGGGACAATACCTAACATTCAATCTTTGCTCGTTTCTTGTTTACCTCCTTTTAAGAGTAAGCTCATTAGTGGTTTTTTGTTTGTTTGTTTGTTTTTTGTCTCAACTAAAAGTAGAAAAATAATACACATTATTTTGAAAACTTTTTGAACAGTGTACAAACGTTAGTCAAGTCCACAATGTCTCATCTCTTCTTCCTCCTAACATGGCTAAGGTGAAAAACCCTTTATCTGGGAAAAGGTCATTCTCCTGACACCTTGTGTAAGATTTTTGCTTTAGCTTAGATTATCTTTTCTTTCCTTTTCTGAAAATAAGTTGAAAATATTAATAGCCTCAGTTTCTTCTTCCAAAATATGACTGCTTCTTTACCAAGTGCAAAAGCAACCCATTATGACCATAGTAAACGGCTTGGACCTACTTTTTTTGGCTTACTGTTTTAGTGAGACAAGTGGAGTGAAGATGACACACCATTTCCAAAAGTATTAATAATTGATAGACCATACTTCTAAATTGAAGTTTTGTTGCCATTAAAGTACGACCAGCCTCGCTATAATTACAGAGGTAAATTCTTTATATTTCCTATATTTGAAATTACCATATAATACCAAAATAAAATTATGATTATGTGAAGAGTCTGTAATATTAAGAAGATGACTTTGAAATTATTGCTTATCTAAATGAAATTTCCCATTTTATAATCTTGTATATGCTTCCGTTGTCATTTCCTATTTAAAATCTATTAGAAGGCACTCTTATTTTCCCTTAAGTGGGAAGTCAAATGTGGAACAAATTCATCCCAAAGGAACTGATTCTATATTCCACTGAAGACCAGGTGGCTTCCATGTGGCATTTTGCCTCTTGCATATTGTTCATCTCCTACAACAAATGGGGGTATTCTCTTTAGTAATCTAATTCAACTCAATTAGAGACATTGTCTTCAAGGGATAACATCATAGAGAGTAGAATCGGAATCATACTTTTGGGAAAATTGGGCCCAGGTTTTTTGTTTTGTTTTGTTTTAAGATTTTATTTATTTATTTGACAGACAGAGACCACAAGTAGGCAGAGAGGCAGAGAGAGAGGGGGAATCAGGGTCCCTGCTGAACAGAGAGCCTGATGCAGAGCTCGATCCCAGGACCCTGAGATCATGGCCTGAGCCGAAGTCAGAGGCTTAACCCACTGAGCTACCCAGGCGCCCCTGGGCCCAGGTTTTGATGGCTTCTTTCCTCAATCTTATAAAACCTATTTGAACTCTACTGGATGCCAGAACTGCTTAAAAATATTTGGTCCCTTGTAATTTTAACCTTCCAGTATTCAATGCACCTGATCCATGTAATATCCTATAGTATTTGTGTCAAATGAAGACTCTCAAAGTGTGTTTCTTGGGAGACACTTTTCAATTGGTTGCTTACATTTCTGCATTTATTATTTGTTCTAGACCATCCTTTGAAGATGGTTGTATTGAATAGACTTGGAAGACAGAAATAGTATCTTTTTTTTTTTTTTAACTTAACCTGTTGTGTTTGCAAATATCTGCCTCTGTTTTGATTCTTCTTGTGGGAACTGAGGCTCAGAACTGATATATAACTCCCACCGCTACACACACAAACACACACACAAACACACACACATACACAAAAATACTATTAATATTTTTGCTACCTCTATTGCTGTGTATAATAAACTATATTATTTCTGAGCCATGAGTCTGCGTCTTCTGTCAACACCCAAGAAACCACGGCAGACTCATACACCAGCTTTCAAATAAGGGCAAATAATCTCAGATGCTTTATATTTTTTGATAGTGTTACCTACTTCTGAACATATGACTGAACACATATAAAGCAGGAGCCATGACCATTTAGAGCTTCTTCTGTGGAAGAACTATGCATTCACTAGTAAACAAAAGTAGTTTCATCTTTTTTTTTTTTTTTCCTCCTGGACAACATTTCCTCTCTCACACTGTTGCTCAAATTGGATGGAGTCTAAGGTCCTTTGAGGAAATTTTTGTTTAATGAATCATAATAAAATAGAAAGAGTCTAAAGTGCTAAAAATAATTCTAGATAAAAGGTATAAGATCATGCCAGAAAGGATAGTAATTTTATCTAACAACTGTCTGTTCACACCTTATTTGTTCATTAACTAATCTCCAAATTCCTGACTAAATCCCTTTTGTAAGCCAGAATGTGAGCTAAAAACTGGGATTTTAAAAAAGTTTTCATTTGAAATCCAGTTAGTTAACATATATGGTTGTATTAGTTTCATGTGTACAATATAACATATAGCACTCAGTGCTCATCATGACAAGTGCTCTAATTAACCCCCATCACTTATTTAATCCATCACTCCTTTCAGATCCCCTCAAGTAACCATCAGTTTGTTCTCCATAATGAAATGTCTGTTTCTTGCTTTGTTTCTCTTTCTATGTCTTATTATTTTCCCCTTTGCTTGTTTGTTTTGTTTCTTTTATTCCATATATGAGTAAAGGTATTTGTCTTTCTCTGACTGACTTATTTCACTTTTAGCATTATACTATCTAGTTCCATCCATGTTATTGCAAAGGGCAAGATTTCAGTCTTTTTTTATGGCAGAATAATATTCCATTGTATATACATACCACTTATTCTTTATTTATTCATCAATTGATGGATACTTGGGCTCTTTCCATATCTTAGCTTTATAAATAATGCTGCTATAAACATAGGGGTGCTAGCATCCCTTTGAATAAGTTTTCTTATATTCCTTGGGTAAATACACACCAACAGGATTGTGGGATCACAAAGGACTTCTATTTTTAAATTTTATGGAAATTCCATACTGTTTTCCAATATGGCTGTATCAGTTTGCATCACCACCAACAGTTCACAATTGTTACTTTTTCTTTTTTTTTTAAGATTTTTTTCTTTTGACAGAGAGAGATCACAAGTAGAGAGAGAGAGGAGGGAGCAGGCTCCATGCCTGGCAGAGAGCCCGATGTGGGACTTGATCCCAGGACCCTGAGAGCATGACCTGAGCTGAAGGCAGAGGCTTAACCCACTGGGCCACCCAGGCAGCCCCCACAAGTGTTACTTTTTCACATCCTCTCCAACACCTTTTGTTTCTTGTAGTGTTGATTTTAGCCATTCTGACAGGTGTGAGGTGGTATCTCTTTCTAGTTTTGCTTTGCAATTTCCTGATGATACATGATGATGGACATCTTTTCATGTATCTACTGAACATTTGAATGTGTTCTTTGGGGAAACACTTGTTCATGTCTTCTATCCATGTTTTTATTGGATTATTTGTTTTTGGATGTTGACCAAAAACTGGATATTAAGTAACACACAAGACAGGTTTCCTTGAGCTTAAATTTTATTTGCATGAGTATCATTAACAGGAAAAAATATGCATATGTGTATGTACAAGTGTGTTTATGTACACATCTATCTATCTATCCTCGATCCCCTGTCTTCTAATTGTGGTAAATCCTGTAAGGTGGGGTATGGGATAGTCTGAAGAAATATGCTGCTGGATATGTTGGGTAAGCAAATTTAGTTGCACTCAGATGCATTGGATATAAGTGAATCACTCAAATGAGTTATTTAATATTATATAGAAACAAATTAAAATTTTATGTAGTTGAAAATAATAGGTAGTTAAAATAATTTTAGTTGTTTGTTGTTTTTGTGTCTTTTTTTGTTTATATATACTATGGTGTGAATGTTTATGTCTCCCCAAATCATTTTATGAAATCTAAGTCTGGAAGGGATAGTATTAAAACATAGGGGCCTTTGGGAGGTGGTTAGGTCATAAGTGGGATTACAGTCCTTTTAAAGGAGACCCCAGAGAGTTCTCTTGATTCATTCATCATGTACGTTTACAGTGAGAAGATAGCCATCTATGAGGAAGTGGCTCTCCCTGGATCTGCCCATTCCTTAATCTTGAACTTCTCAGTTCTAGAACTGTGAGAAATAAATTCCTGTTCCTTATAAGCTATTAAGTCTATATCATGTCCGTTATAGCAGCCTGCATGCAGAAGGACACTATGACCTAAAACGAGAGCAATAAATATAAAGCTTCAGTAAAGTCAGTTGGTACAATGTTTTTTTACTTAGAGAAGACATGCTGCTTCATGTTAAACCTTGATATTGTATATGTTTCTTGAAGGGCCACTTCTTACTCCATTGTGTGTTTTCCACAAAGTCCAGGATGATGCCTTACATGAAGGTAATATTTTATAAATACTGTTGGAAATATATACTTCTCTAAAATCTTATTTTGCCTACAGATTATTTGGATCCACTTTGCCTTGTGTAGAATATTTGAAATGTATTCAGAACAGAATGTCTCTCTAAATAACATTTAGAATCATCATTAGTTTATGACTCCTGACTCATTTGTTTATGCAGTGATACTTACTGCAAGAACACTGAAGTTTGGAATATAATTTTTGAATTAATCACCAAGCTAGTTTATTATAACTTATGAAAAAATAATTTCTCATGCTGGTTTAATTCTGCTCTTATGTTATGGTCATGACATTTTCATTAAAATACAGAAGAAAATAGAAGTAAATAATAAATGAAAAATAAAAAATAATAAATAAAAAAATAAAAGTAAAACTCTTGTGAAATGTTAAACTTTTCTTGCTTATTTTGTTTTGTTTTTCCTCTACCATGCTGGCAAAGCTGTATTTTGCAGATAGATACAATTTTCTAGTTGCTAGGTTTGTTACTTTTGCTAAAATTTTCAAAATATAAGAAGTTAAATAGTCATGGATTGTTTACTAAATTCCTTATCTACACATATAAAAATAAAACAATGATGGTGACCTGGGTATTTCTAAAATTGTATTCTGTTTCTCCATATTATGTTTTACAATGTAATTAATAAAGATTCTGCATATATTAACACCCATCCCCTTCTATCTCATCTGTATGTCCATTACAGAGCATGTATGATTTCTATTCATTGCTATGTTGTGGTGAAGAGATTGTCTGAAGTAGTCCTATATTTATGCAGGTAGATCTTAAGCTACGGTGCTCTCGTTTATTTACTTGTTCGTGATCAGTATGTCTGAAAGATGGTAACTATTGCATCAGGTATGACGATTAAAAAATATTATTGGTGCCTGATACACTGTGATGAAATAGGTAAGTCGATTCATAATTTGTTAATTAAATTAGAAAAAAAATTATTTTGGATTTGTCCTTTATTAAGAGTTTTTTTTTTTTTTTTTAACGAACTCCTTGGGATGTTTTTTATGCAATACATATCACATGCCTCAACCTTTAAATTTGAATGTAGAAAAGAGTTATCAGAATGAGCCTAGAAAATATTGTTATGAAATATTTGTGTTCTGTTATATTATGTTAACTTAGGAAATAATGGTAGTTATTTTTATTAGCATTTCCACTTTCCACATGCCCTTACAGATGAGATATCATGTTTTTCCTACTCTTTTTATCGTGGTTGTTATATTCTTCATGATCAATAACAATCAATGAAAATTCATAACATTAATTATCTTTGGGAAAGTGATATTTTAGCAAGAATCCATGACCAAAAATTTTAGCTGTTGTTCTTCCAGGAGATGAGACTATCAATGTTCCCAAAATTTCAAGAAATAGAACTTATTAATTGTGTTGGTTGATGTTTATTGTCTCTGAACTTAGAGGTGCATAATTCAATTTAAAATTTATTTTGGGGGCGCCTGGGTGGCTCAGTGGGTTAAAGCCTCTGCCTTTGGCTCACTCAGGTCATGATCCCATGGTCCTGGGATCGAGCCCCGCATCGGGCTCTCTGCCTAGCAGGGAGCCTGCTTCCTCTTCCCTCTCTCTCTGCCTGCATCTCTGCCTACTTGTGATCTCTATCTGTCAAATAAAATAAATAAAATCTTTAAAAAAATGGAGTGGACCTTAGGGGGGTGCTTATCTGAAATTGAGGGACATTATAAAAAAAATAAAAATAAAATTTATTTTGAATTGGAAACAAGATCTTACTGAAGTTTAGGCATCCCACTTTATATCAGGCCTCCAGTACATTCTAATTCATTTATAGGAAATATCATGAACATGAATGTCACTTTTCCTATTGCATTTATACTGAAACTGCAATGACTCAAAGATGTCAGATGTGAAAAGCACTACCTTTCTATAATTTCTGTTTCCTAGGAGGAATGGATATACCATTTTAGCACAATTATCTAACAGTATTCAAAACCTCCATGAATTTTAAAACATAGTTATTACACCCTAAAAATCAAGTATGAAAATGTATAAACAATCAAATCTCTATCTGTAAATGAAATACTCCCACACAGACTGGTTTTAAAACTTTCTAACTTAAGGACTTTGATAGCACAGACTCAGGGTAGTAGTTTCAGTGCCTACAGTATACTTTCAGGGAGAGAGTAATGTAGGCTCTGAGTCACTTTCTGCCTAGAGATGACCTAATAGTGGTTCTGGCATTGTTTGTTTGTTTTTGAAAATACGTTCCTGGGCGTCATTCAGAAAATGCAGAGTTTGGCAATCTATATAAATTAAGGATGATCTTTTTGAATGTTTGTCTTTCACTACATCAAATTAACATAATTGGACAGAAATTCCACTAAATTAAGCATTGTTAGGAAACGTGTAAATTGGAGCTGCTCAAATTAGTTGCTCTTTGAACTATGTGCTGTTGGTTCAGGATTAGATAAGGAGTTTGAAGGAAAACCTAAATCATTGCTTCCTTTTTTGAGAGAGTCTTATCATATTTTCTTAAAATTAGCTGAAATAAACAATGTGTTTAGTCGCAAAGTGATTTGCACTTTTGCACAAACTCCCTATCTCCTTGAGAATTATAACAAATATGTCATGAAACATCATTGATCTTTACTTTGTTACACTGCTGTAAAGTACATTCAGAGTTGCCAGTTAAAAGTGTTAGTGTTGAGATGAAATGTCATGCATTTTTCTTCACTTCCATGCAAATGAACACAGTAATTTATTAAGACACAATGAAGACAAAAAAATTGACAATGAGTTCCAGATTTTAAATATCACTTGCCATTCAATCCAAATTGTGAGTTTGATCGGTTACCGAACACTTTATAATGCACCCCCGGTAATTTTAGAGATTATTTTTTTCTTACCAATTCTTGATTATTCTGTCTTGCAATGCAGAGAAAGCTAACTAATTTAAAATAAACTTCCGTTAATTTTGATTGTTATAAACTTAAAATTGATTAATTTCCATATACAGAGTTTAAAATGTTCACAATTTACATTAAATATATATTCTGTGTATACCTTGGAAAAATTATACTGAAAATTGAAATTAAAATGATGTTGTATATAGCTGCAAGAAGCCGCCTGTCCCATTTCATCTTACTATATAAGTTGTGTCAGGTAATTTATAAAATCCCTACTGCATAACAAGTCTATGTTTTGTTGAAATGGGTAGTAATGTTTCTTCTTATTTCTAAATAAGAGTTGGTCTATGAGTGCATCTGCAACTGTATTTTTCCTAAGTGGCTTCATGGTCTTGAACTGAGAAAGCTCAGAACATTAAACATCAAAATAATATATTTTGACATAGACATCAAGGAAATGCAATTAAGATGACACTGAGATATCACTACACACTTACCAGAATGGCTAAAATAAAATGTAATGACTAGACCAAAAGAAAAAAATATACCATTTGATGATACACAATGGCAAGTTGTACCATAACTTAGCCATCTCAGACTAGTGTAGTGTTAAATTTGTTTTTCTAAGCAATGTTTTGGGTCACTTACCACTTTTCAAGGATATAAAGTGCTATCATTTTACTTAAAACTGTGAAATTTGGTCAGATTTAAATTTCAATTTATGTTAAAACATTCTGTAAACTGTGTTAAACTTTGACATTTGTTCCCTCTGTTCAGTGAATAACACTATATCATATTCTGAAAAATACGCTAATTTTCATTTTGAAAAATATCCCCTTTTCCTCTTATGGTAATTATTAATATGAATTAATAGTAGAATTTGATATGGTTCCATATGACCATAAATACTTTATTGTATATTATCCAATTTAATAATGAATACAATGTACTTCTTTGGACAATTTTTAAAGACCAGTCTACTCTTAAAACAAAAAAATGGAGACACACTTCTTTAGTTCACACAAATTTCATCTTATTATATATAACCTCAGATAAATTTCAACAAATCATAATTTATTAAAATTATGTCTACTTAAAAATCTCATAGAAGAGTAAAACCATCAAAAATAAAAATAAACACACACAACACACACACATCACCCATGTATTGGCAAATCACAATTGCTGTAACAATACATTAGGCATTCCACAGTTAAGGGCTATCAAAATTTCCATCAGTGACAAAAAGATTTGTATCCAAATGCACTGATTTTCCAGAATCCAAGAACAAGTCTCCTAGGGTTTATTTAAAGAGAAATATTGGAACAAATACTTCTTAAATTTAGGAAATTCAGAACATACGATTAAAGAATATTTGCAGTGCAGACTATATTCAATCCTTCCTTCAAAATGTGCCTTTGAGTACATAATTCTGTTTTCTCTATCTAAATTGAGCTGTCCTCCAAGGAAGTTTTCTAAAATGTGTGTCTCTGTGTGATAAATGTTCTAAGACCTAATATGCTTCATTGTATTTTTACTGTGCTCTCAAATTTAATCAATAATTTGGCTTGATGTATAATATCTAGTTTCAAATATCTTTTCCATCTATACAAACACCCAGCTGTCTCCTTTATACGCTATTTCTATTGAGAATTCTGCTGTCAGTATTATTCTTGTACATTTTAGGTGATCTGTTCTTCTCTTGGGCATCATTTATGTTCTTCTCTGTTTTTGATATTCTTAAAACTCACCATAATGTATATGAGTGGTTTTTTGTGTGTGTGGTTTTTGTTTTGTTTTGTTTCTGATTTCTCATGTTTGGCATCATTTTAAGTCTGGTATCTTTTTTCTTTCTTTAATTCTCCAAAATTTATCTCAGTACTTATTTAAATATTTTCTTTATTTCTTTTTCTCTTCTGCTGCATTTGGGCAGAAGTCATTAATTTGTTTGTCTGTTTGTTTCTTTGTCCCAACTCATTTATTCATTTTACAGCTATATTCCTCTTAGTCTCCATTTATTGTATTCTTTATTTCAACAATTTTCACTTAATTTATATTCACAGTATAGTATCTTTCTTTTCTTTGTATATGTATATCATTATTTTATCATATACTTTTAAGCTATTTTTAAAAATATTTTATTTATTTATTTGACAGTGAGAGATCACAAGTAGGCAGAGAGGCAGACAGAGAGAGAGGAAGGGAAGCAGGCTACCTGCTGAGCAGAAAGCCCGATGTGGGGCTTGATCCCAGGACCCTGAGATCATGACCTGAACCGAAGGCACCGGCTTAACCCACTGAGCCACCCAGGCGCCCCTTTTAAGGTATTTTTTAAAAGTACAGTCATTCTTTTTTTTTTTTAAGATTTTCTTTCTTTATTTATTTGACAGAGAGAGATCACAAGTAGACGGATGGCAGGCAGAGAGAGAGAGAGAGAGAGAGAGAGAGGGAAGCAGACTCCCTGCTGAGCAGAGAGCCTGATGCAGGACTTGATCCCAGGACCCTGAGATCATGACCTGAGCTGAAGGCAGTGGCTTAATCCACTGCACCACCTAGGCGCCCCTAAACTATTTTTTAAATTCCTGTTCCAATAACACTTGGATTGCCATATGAAGTTAACCACATCATCTTTTTTAGGTAAGTGATTGTACTTTTTATGTGCATAGTTATTTTGGTCCATGAGTTCAGCTCCTCTTAGGATCATCAAATCTCTGTAAAGTCTGGGTATGCTAGGATTTTCTAAGCAACAATAAAATACTTTGAAACCTGGTAGCTTAATTATAATAATGTTTTCTTTCTCAATCATTCACAATAGTATTACATTCTGAGTAGCTTCCTTCTATTTTGCAGCTATAGTGTTTGGAAAAACTTGAATTGTGATATCACTGTGATAATGTGAATTAGTCAGGGTTTTTCAGAGAATCGGGAAGAGAAAAAAAGGAAGATATTCTCCAGGGCCAACTCTAGAAGTGACGATTAAAACATCTGTCCAAATTCAATTGAACAAAACTCAGAAATGCCATCTCCAGTGAAATACAAAGAAGATTATATATAGTTCTGGGCACACACATCTCATTTGACCCAATGATGTACATCAATGAAAGACTGAAGGCCAATCACCACTCCATGGGAGAATTTAAAAATAAATTTACTAATGAGGCCAAGAATTCAGAATCACAAATACTTCAGAACTAATAATAACTGCCTTCATTTGATGTTATTGTATAAGATAAATCCTACGATCAAGTTTCAATTTTAAATTCTTACAATTTTAAATTCTTAAATCCTTATGAAGAAGCATCATTTGGAGGGAGCAGTTTTCATAATTTTTCATCCATCTGCCTTTTTTTAAGATTTTATTTATTTATTGGACACAGAGAGAGAGAAAGAGAGAGAGAGAGAGATCACAAGTAAGCAGAGAGGCAGGCAAGCAGGGAGGGAAGCAGGCTTCCTTTTGAGCAGAGCCTGATGTGGGGCTGGATCCCAGGACCCAAGGACCATGACTTGAGATGAAGGCAGAGGCTTAACCCACCACCCACGTGATGAGAGAGCCACTCAGGTGCCCCTCATCCATCATTCTTAATTGATTAGAGGAAAATGTGTGGAGGAATAATGCCTTAGGGAGCTAATCTCTCTAAAGAATTTCCAAGTCTTTACCCCTTCAAGGTTTTTGTACAGTTCTGATAGCCTCTAAACATCCAGCTGATTTCTACAGTGACAGGCCTGTTACAACCTGTCTTCAAACCAGGAATAGAGCTTGAAACATACCAGTCAAGAGCACCTTTGAGTCTTTTAAGGAATTTATCATCATTTCTTTGTGTTTGGTTAATATCTGAAATAGTTCCATATTACACTTGCATAATTTCTCCAGAGCTGACTTTGAAGGAGGCATTCAGTTCCAGCTAGTTCCATATTTTGGAAAGAACTATAATTCTATATAAAAAAAAAAAAACATATTTTAGGGCGCCTGGGTGGCTCAGTGGGTTAAAATCTCTGCCTTCGGCTCAGGTCATGATTCCAGGTTCCTGGGATTGAGTCCCATAGTGGGCTCTCTTCTCAGCAGGGAGCCTGCTTCCATTCCTCTCTCTCTGGCTGCCTCTCTGCCTTCCTGTGATCCCTGTCAAGTAAATAAATAAAATTTTTAAACAAGATATTTTATACCAGTTATTCATGTTTATTAACTAAGATATCACAATACAAATAATACAAACAGTTGCTGTTTATTAATACCTTCAACCAAGATAAAAAATATGTCATATTTTCTCCAAAAATTTTATATAATCTGATAGGTCAGATATATATAAAATTACATTTAAAGTTTTAAAAATATCAGCAAATATTTCCATTTAAATGCAAATTTGAAAAAAATCTACTTTTCCAAACACGACTTTTTATCCTATTTTTTTTGAAATTTGTCAACAACTGATAAAATGTTTAGCGAGACTATAAATGTTAGATCGAAAGAAATGATTAATAGATGTAGGTTCAAATTATTATGTTCCATTAAAAATGATTTAGTCTTTGATGAACATCTGTTTGGTAATATGTTGTATCCAGATATAGTAAATTAATGACATATATAAAATTATAGGGAAATGACCCCTTCCGTTCCATTATGAGTAGAGCTTTTAAAATGCTATTTGTCACAACCTGTCATCTTGTCATTATGTAGCATTATGTAGCATTTAAAAAATGTATACTCTTCACTTCGAAGTCTTTTAGAAATTTAAAATATGACTTTCTATGGTTTGTGTTTCCATATTCCTTTATTGCCATTTTGAACAAATCCACAGGCTTTGATTCAAAGGTAATAAATTCCTCTTATTTGGAAAAATGATGTTTATTTTTGTTCTCTCACCCTTAGCAGGTGGTTTCATTTTAGCACACTTCAGAGTTATAATTTCATGCTTATTAAAAACATTTATTATGTCTACATAGATGAATGAAACTTTTAATTTATTGAATTATTTGCCAAAAAATCTGTTATTTTTAAAAATGTATTTCTTTAAATGGGTTATTTTAGAGGGTTCAGAGAGGATCAAGGAGTGTGGTATTATGCAATTTTTAAGTAGGTATGAAATGGTTATTTATATGATTGTTTCTTTAAGGCTTATGTATATTTTCCATTATATGCTATAAAATATTTTGAAGGTAAATTAAAGTATGTTCTACATAGTTTATTTTTGGGAAAACAAATATTGAAATGACTTATGAAATTCAGTATACTCTCAACATTAATTTATTTTGAAATTTACCAGTTGTCTACTGAACCTATTATATGGCAGATATTACTTCAGACTACACTGTTCAATGAAATACTTGGCTTTGTAGAACTTTTATTTTAATGGGTGAGACAATTAAAAGCTATAAACCTTAATAAAAATTGCATAGTGCATTCAAAATTGATGAGTACAATGGGGAAAAAGAAAAATTCGATCAGGGTGAGAAAAATCAAGGTTGCTTGGCAGGGGTTGGGGAGTTAAAATTTTTAATAGGAAGATCAGGGTAGTTACAATGAAGCTGACAATTGAACAAAGGTATTGAAAGGTGATGAATTTGCCCAGAACTATCAGCAATAAGGTCACTCCAGACAAAGGAATTGGCTATCTTGAGGGCCGTAAGGTTGGATCATGACTGGCATATCTGAGGAATAGCAAGGAGGCCACTGTGAGTGACTGAAGAGTAGCAGGGAAAGAGGTCACAGAGGTTAAATGAGTGGCTAGATCATGTAAATGCTTAGAAGTCATTGTAAAACTTTGGCTTTTATATGTGGAAACTTACTGTGTGATAGAATTTCTGCTAATAACTGAGTGTTCAAATGTCCATAAAAGTTCAAGGATTCTTATTCTAGTAAGACAGAATAAAGAAAAAGAGTTCATATTTTCACATGGTGTAACAAATGCTCGGAGATCCAAGTGTAGGAAACTATGGGAGCACAGAAGAAGGCACTAAAATCACACCAATATATTTGATGACTGTGACTATATATAAATTTGTATTTTCTAGATTTTTTTTATAGTCATGGAATCACACAGTATATACTATTCATTGCCTGGCTTTTCTTTTCTCAGCATCATTACTTTGAGAATCTCCAATTGTAAATAGCTCATTTTGATGTTGAATAGTAATCTCTTTAATGAATAGATCATAATTTGTCTTTGCTCTATTGATGGACATTGATGAACATTTCCACTGTTTTCAATTCTTAAAAATAAAGCTGCTATGAAATTCATATACAAGTCCTTGTATGAACATAGGGTTTGTTTCTCTTGGTTAAATGCCTAGAAGTAAAATGGCTATTTGTGTAACTGCAACATATTTTGCATTTAAAAAAAATTTCAAACTATTTTCCAAAGTGGTTGTATCATGATATATGCCAACAACAGTTTAGATTTTTTGTTTCTTCCCAAACTAGCTCAGACGAAGTACAATTAGCCTTTATAATTTTAGCCATTCTAATAGATATGTAAGCATATCTCATTATGATTTTAATTTGTATTTCTTTAATGTCTAAATGTTGAGAAATTTGTCATGTGCTTATAAGCCATCCATATCCTTTTGGTGACATGTCTCTTCCATTAATTTCTTCACATGTAAATTTGGATACTCTGTTTGGTTATTAGTAAGGTTTTTTATTTTTATTCATTTTTGAATAATCAGAGTAGATGTCCATTATCAGATATATAATTTGCAAATTCCTTCTCCATCTTTACGGTTTCTCAATGGAGCTTTGATAGCTGTGTCTTTCAAGAAATATGCTACTTCTTTCCTGGTACACGGAGGTATGACAAGATCATTATCAATGTTGACCTTTGCAAAGAAAATCATGGCTTAAGTTATAGGTAGTCTGCGGTTGTTGGGAATATTCTGTAATATCAAGCATATCTAGTTAGTTGATAATTTTGTTCAAGTCTTACATATCTTACCAATTTGATGACCATTTGCCTATATAATCTTAAAATAAAGGTGTTGTAATTTTTTTCCTTTTCTCTTCTAAGGTAGAAGTTATGATTTTTGTTCTTAGTTTTTTCCTATATATCGCCAAATCTGTTATTAAGTATTAGAAGTCAAGAATTATTATACTCCCTGATGAATTCATCCTTTTACTCTTCTTTAATTTTGACTTGATCTTTATGTCTGATAATGATATTTGCTTTAAAATCACTTTTCATTATCTTGATATAACCACCAAAGTTATAGTGTGATTAGTGTTAATATAGCATATTTTTTCTTTTAATTTATAAAGCACTTCTATATATTTAATCCTGACAAAGAAACAAAACAGCTTTTTAACTCTGGAAGCATCTTTCTAAATTATCTTTTTTTTTAAATGAAGCAGTAGCAATTTTTGTTAAGGGACCTAAGTTGAAAGTAGGTTTAGAAATTTATTTATTTATTTATTTAGTAAAAGATTTTATTTTGTTTATTGACAGCAAGAGAGAGAGAGAGAGAAGAAGCACACAAGCAGGGGGAATCACGTGCAAAGGGAGAGGAAGAAGCAAGCTCCTTTGGGTGCAAGAAGTCCCATGCAGGGCTGGATCCCTGTACACTGGATTCATGACCTCAGCCAAATGCAAACATCTGCTTAAACAACTGAGTCATCCAGGCACCCCAAGAAAATTTAAAAAAAAAAAAAAAGGCCTTTTAAAAACATTTTGTTTCTTTCTTGTTTTTTTTTTAATATTTTATTTATTTGACAGACAGAGAGACAGGAAGAGGAACTATAAGCAGGGAAGAGGGAAAAGGAGAAGCAGGTTTCCCACTGAGCAGACAGCCTGATGTGGGGCTCCATCCCAGGACCCTGGGATCATGACCTGAATAGAAGGGACACTTATGGAGGAAGCCACCCAGACACCTCTTTTCTTTGTTTTTAATATATGGCAACTGATGCTTCCCAGCCACGAGGAGCATATTACCCATTGATTAAATCTTTGATAACAACCTATTTAAAAAGGTGTGTAAATATATACTTACTCAGATTTATACAGTTTGTGTTTTCTTCATAGTTTGGGGCTGGACCCCATGGTCACAACACTGCTTCCAGTCTTTGCCTTCCCATCTTTTGATACCAGGTATTTGGTCAGCAAAGCAAATTAGTATCAAAATTAATAAGCCCTTGGCACCATATCTCTGGAGCAGGGGTTGCTCTTAGCCAAGGCCCAGAGCAGTTGACCTCCCCTCGCTAGTGCTATAGCCCCAAGGACTAGGTCCCTGCCACCAGAACTCAGTCTTACATGTTATGCTAAGCAGAAAACCAAAACAGGAAAGCTCCGACAGCTTTCACTGGCATGCCTCATCTCCAACTCCCTCGACGTCCAGGCAGTAACAGATGACAGGGAGGGGTCTTGTTCCAACATATGGGAGGGAAGGAAGTAGCCCGAGCAAGTGCCTGCCTCTCTGTTCCTTTCTTTCATGAGCAGGTTGTAAGGAGGAGGAAGAGGAAGGGGAAGAGAGGTGAACTTCAAGGGGTGAAGGCCTCAGGTAGGCTGCTGGCTCCTGCCAGTAGGAAAGGGACAAAGGAGAAGGCAGTGAGTCTTGTAGGGAGGGTGGGGGGTAAGGGTTACAGCTTATGACGGAATCTGGACAGGAGTAATAGGGATACTAGTCATTTGAGTCCACCATTGGCAAGCTGGGCTGGGTGTCAGGGCAGATAGGCCTCCCTGGGCAATGGCACATGAGAGAAGGTGGAATTCCTCTCTGAGGAGCAGGTGGAGCTTTGGGTGTTGGGAAAGCATAGACAGTATTGTTCCAGGGCCAAGGACAGGTCCGGGTACGCCTGGTTGAAGGTCAAGGCCACAGTATGATCCAGGTCTTCTACCAGCAGCTTGAAGGTACCACATGCCAGCCACCCCTCATTATTGTGTATAACTCTCTGGTGCACTTATTGGCTTATCCATCAAATGACTCCTTCAGCAGCTTGAAAACCACCTCCACAGGCACTCCAGGATATGGGAGGCTTCCAGAGTGAAAATTTTGCACAGGATCACCCCAAAAGACCAGAAGTCACTCTGGTGGATGTAGATCTGGTAAAACATGGCCTTAGGGACCATCCACTTCACAGGCAGTCCACTGTTGGTTGTCTTTTTATAGTAACTGATGTGGTGATATCTCTGGGAAGGCTGAAGTCTGAGACCTTCATCATGTTGTCCTTTGTCACCAGCACTTCCCTGGTGGCCAGGTCTTGGTGTATGCACTTCTTGGAGACAAGGTACTCCATGCCTCAGGCTACCTGGTAGGCACAGGATACCAGGTCCTTGGAGGAGAGTTGCTCTGCTGCATTGTGGCTGATATTGTAACAGTACTCCAGGTCAGGAGGCCTCTGGGCCTGCAGGTACTCCTGTTTGTTGTCTTTGGAGACATATTCCATGAGAGTGTACGAAGGACCGTCCTGTGTGCAGGACCCAGCAGGTTGGTGGTGTCCTTGTGCTGTCCAATCATCTTCATCATCTCCATTTCTGAGATTAGGTTTGACAGGTCTTTCTCTGTTGCATCTGACTTCAACATCTTCACAGACACTTTAGTCAAATGGTTGGATTTGTCTTTGTCCAGCACAATGGCCTCCTCCAACACCACTTGCCCAAAGTAGGCCTGTCTTAGGGGTCTGCCTAAACTGCCTACAACTAGCCTGCCTCAAGGCAGTTATGAACTCTAGATTATGCTCAAAAACATTAAACCACAAGCTAAAAATTCTCTTCACTAGGTCTCTGTCACAGGTCTAATTTTCTTATTTTTCATCATTTATCTTTTTCCTAATTCTTATTTTCAGTATAGTTTATTTTGCTTCCAGGTGTTTCCCCTGGTTTCTGTATGCTGTTTCATAGGGAAGAATTATCCTGTCATAAAATTATTTCTTGAGCATTCATTACATCTCTCAGTTAAAATGGGTTCTTTTATGGTATTGATTCATTTGAGTTTTCTCAAAATGTGAAGAATTTTCAAAATGTTGTTTTCCTCAAGATTCAGAGTATGTCTTAGCCTCATCTTTACTCTTTTTGAAATTCACTTTTCAAATTCTTGTCCCTCTTTTTATCTTTTTAAATTAAAAGGTTCTATTTTTACTATTTTTTTATTTGAGTATAGTTGATATTCAGTGTTACATTGGTTTCAGGTTTTCAATGTCTCCATACATTATTCTATGATCACTACAAATATAGCCACCATCTGTCACCATATAACACTATTATAATATCATTGACTATATTCTCTACACTGTCCCATATCTCTTTTTAAAATCTCTGATTTTTATGTTTTCTGTTATTCCAATTTTCGACCATCATTTTACTTGGTTACTTTAATAAAATATGCCTGATTACACACTCTTTGCTGAACACCATAACATTTGATTTATAGTAGTCTTCTTCTTCTTCTTTTTTTTTAAGTTAACATATAATGTATCAATAGCGCCAGGGGTACAGGTCTGTGAATCGCCAGGTTTACACACTTCACAGCACTCATCACAGCACATACCTTCCCCAATATTCATAACCCCACCACCCTCTCCCTACCCTCCCCACCCCCCCGGCAACTCTCAGTTTGTTTTGTGAGATTAAGAGTCTCTTATGGTTTGTCTCCCTCCCGATCCCATCTTGTTTCATTTACTCTTTTTCTGTCCCCAAAACCCCCCACATTGCACCTCCATTTCCTGATATCAGGGAGATCCTATGATAGTGTCTTTCTCTGGTTGACTTATTTTGCTAAGCATAATACCCTCCAGTTCCATCCATGTCAACGCAAATGGCAAGATTTCATTTCTTTTGATGGCTGCATAGTATTCCATCGTGTATATATATATATATATATATGTATACATATATATATATATCATTCATTTGTTGATGGACATCTAGGTTCTTTCCATAGTTTGGCTATTGTGGATATTACTGCTATAAACATTTGGTGCCCATGCACCTTTGGATCATATAGCAGTTTTCTTTACCTCTATCAGAATCCCAGGAAGCTTTATTTATTTATTTACTCACATAAACAGATGATCCAACCCAACGTTTTTTGATGTTCAAATGTATTATAATGTCTTACCGCTTAAAACTATGCTTACTGCTCTCTTTCACTGTCTGACTAAATCCTCATCATCACTATGCCATTTAATCAGAAAGAACATTTGAACACAGAGTTCTCTCCATATCAGGGAATGAAGACTCCACCCTTCTGTTTGTGCAGGTAAAATAAATGTTGATATTGTCTGTCCTGCACATACCCCATCCTGTTCACCAGAATATTCACCATCAAAATATATACAAAATGAAAACCATACCTCACCACTTCTATTACCACCCAGCATGTGAAAAACACCATCATATGTTCCTGAATTATTGACTTGATTGATAAGCCCACTTCCAAACATACTGCACTCCTTTCTCCCTGCAAATTTATTTTGGTACAGCAATTTAACCTAAAAATCAAGTCAGATGATTTTATTCTGCTGTTGAAAGTCTTTTGGTATCTTCCCCTTTCATATTAAATAAAAACTGAAGGCGTTTCAATGTACTAGAAGGTCATATATCAATACGTTCTTCCTCTCTCCACCACTATGAACTCCTCATTGGCCTCCTTTCTTTAGCTCAAAAGTAACAGACCAGCTGTTCACACAAAGTCTATATAATTACTTGCTCTGCCTTGAGCAATCTTTTCCTTTAATATTTGTATAACACTCTCCTTCACTTCCTGGGTCTTTGTGCAAATAACATCTCATAAATGAGATATAACCACCCAACACAAAATAAAATTAACTTTCATCCCAGCATTCTCCAATGGCTTTTACCTTTCTTGTATTTCTTTGTAACACCTATCACCATCAAACATCAATCATTATTCTATTACTGGTTTATTTTCTTATTTGAGAACGAGAGAGAGAGAATTGGGAGGGTGTGCAGAGGAAGAACAAAACACCCCACTGCCTAGAAAGCCAGCTGGGGAGTTACATCCCAGGACCCTGAGATCATGACCCAAGCCAAAGTCAGTCTCTCAATGGACTGAGCCACCGAGGTGCCCCTCTATTAATGGTTTATTTCACTATTATATTTCAAAAGAATGTAAGCTCTTTGTGGTCAGTTATTTTATATGTTTTATTAATTGAAGTATTCTCAGAAAGGTAGCTGGCAGATTGTAAGGGCTCACTAAACTGTATTTTGTTGTTATTATTGGGCTCCTTTATGGGCTTTACCTCTTACGCTAGAAGTCTATCCTTCAGATGTAAGCAATAAGAATAGAGCCCTGCTGCCTGTTCAAATGTGTAAAAAGCCTGTATTAAGTGGATATTTTAAAAGCTAAATGAATGGCTTAATAGTTGTATATAGGGGGAAAGGGAACATATTTTCCACAGTTTAGAAGTGGAGTTCTTTTATAGAGTTCTTGTACAAGCCTATACTAATGAACGATAATGGGCAGTTGTACATTACAATTATACAAACACTTTGGTAATTTATATCCTTTTTTTTGTAATTCATGACTGGATCATTTAATTCCTTAGCAGCATTATAGCATTTCAACTTTTCATGTTCAATAAACTTATTGGGGTTGCTACCTTTTTTATTCAAATGGAGATATAGTCATGATTTAATCTAAATAAAGTGTTATTGATTGTGTTATTTTCTAGGAATGAGTCGCACATGCTAGTTTAAAAGTTTTGTTAAATTCCCAAGTCTGTCACTGATAAAAGCCTTTTGTAGATTAGTAACTTGATCAAAACGGAAAAGTTATGTAACACCAATTGTTATACTATCTTTGTTTCCATCTTGCATTGTAATAACACCCATCTTAACTCTATTTAAGACAAATCATTGCCAGATGGATTTCTGGCATTGATTGCATGATATGAAATCTAGTATAACTAAAAGTTTTTGGCTTTAGTAGTATATAAATCAATTTAGAAAAATATATGTATTTGAATATAAGATAAAGTTTTAAATTATTTGGCAATAGTAAACGAAACTTTTTTTGTAAATTTTTATTTTCTAAAATTTCATTGAGCTCTTTTGCAATAAGAAACAAGTTACAAAAAATTAAGGTTTATTTACCCCAATTCAAAATTATTAGGAATATAATCATAGAGGTTGAAGTATTTAAAATATTGAACCCAAAATACTTTATTAGGTAAATTCATGAGTGCTGAGCATTCACTCTTAAAATATACTAATACTATTGATAGACTGGTAGAAGCCTAAAATCAAATATTTATTAAATCTTTATATCCATATCTTTTCATGGCTTGGTAATTCATTTCTCTAGCATTAAATAATATTCCATTGTTTGCATGTACTACACTTTATTTGACCTTTCACCTATGGAAGGATATCTTGGTTGCTTCCAACCTTTTGTCAGTTATGAAAAAAACTACTATAGACATCTTTGTGGGTATAGATTTCATCTTTTTGGATGAATACCAAGAACTGCTACTGCTGAATCATCTGGCAAGAATATGTTTAGTTTTGTAAGAAACTGCCAAGTTTTTTTCCATTCTTTATTCTCAATAGACATGGAAGAACATTCCTGTTGCTCCACATTTTCACCAACATTTCGTGTTCTGTTGTCAGTGCTCTGGATTCTGGGTATGTATGTACTGGTGTTTCTTTTTTGTTTTAATTTGCATTTTCCTGATGACATATGATGTGAAGCATCTTTTTATATGCTTATTTGCCATCTGTAATATTTTCTTTTGTGAGGTATCTGCTAAGGTCTTTGGCTCATTTTTAATCAGGTTTTTCCCCCATTGTTGAGTTTTAAGTGGTCTTTGTGTATTTTTGATTAACAATCCTTTGCCAGATGTGTATTTTGCAAATTTTTTCTCATAGTCTGTGCTTTGCCTTTTAATTCTCTTGGCATTGTGTTTCACAGAGTAGACATTTTTAAATTCAGTGCTTGTTCTTTTGTAGCCAAAGGTATTGCCAAAACCAAGGTCATTTAAATTTTCTTCTATATTACCTTCTACATGTTTCATGTTTAGGTTTATAATCCAATCTGAGTTAATTTTTGTGAAGAGTGTATGATATCTGCCTGGATTTATTTTATTTTATTATTTTATTTTTTAAATTTTATTTTATATTTTTACAATTAGCTTCACCATTACTCCAGAACCATTTGTTTAAAAGATTGTATTTTGCTCTCTTGTATTGCTTTTGCTTTTATATTAAATATAAAATATAATTGATAATATATATTCTGTTGTTTTAATCTAGTCTTTCTGTGGTATTACAATATCTTGCTTACAATTATCATTATGGTAAACTTTTTTTAAGATTTCATTTATTTATTTGACAGAGAGAGAGAGATCACAAATAGGCAGAGAGACGGACAGAGAGAGAGATGAGGAGAAGCAGGCTCCCTGCTGAGCAGAGAACCCAATGCGGGACTCGATCCCAGGCCCCTGGGACCATGACCTGAGCCGAAGGCAGAGGCTTAACCCACTGAGCCACCCAGGCGCCCCATCGTTATGGTAAACTTTGAAGTCAGTCCTCAGTCTTTGTTCTCCTTCAACACTATGTTGACTATTGTGAGTCTTTGCCTCTCCATATAAACTTTAAAATAAGTTTGTTAATATTAAAAAAAAAGAACTTGCTGGAATGCATTAATTGTATAGATAAACTTGGAAACCAGTGACCTCTTGAGCTTAGCAGGAGATAGACCATGGACATCAGTTGTCACAGTGGTGCCTCTGGCAGAAACTATTGCAAATCCCTAGGCAAGATGAGACCTCAAGGATCTGAGAGGATGTCTAAGAAGTACTTGATACATCCCTTGGGTATGGTTTATTGAAGTGTCCACCTGTCTGAAAGCTGGGGAATCTAGATAAGGGAGGGAAAATTAGTTATGATAAAACATATCAACAAACATCAATAAATTTTGTAAAACTAATTGTCATGGCTCATATACAATATGACCAACAGAGGGACCATCAGAAGGAAAGCATCAGTTATGTTTATTGTGAAACTTTTTATTCAAAATAAAGCAATGTGAGGGGAAGACACAATGAGAAAATTACCATTTTTAAAATGGTGAAACTTCTTACAAAATGGAATAGGTTTTATATTCTAAGTAGTATATTGAAAAGTAAAACATTGGGGCGCCTGGGTGGCTCAGTGGGTTGGGCTGCTGCCTTCGGCTCGGGTCATGATCTCAGGGTCCTGGGATTGAGCCCCGCATCAGGCTCTCTGCTCCGCAGGGAGCCTGCTTCTCTCTCTCTCTCTCTCTCTCTCTCTGCCTGCCGCTCTGCCTACTTGTGATCTCTGTCTGTCAAATAAATAAATAAAATCTTTAAAAAAGAAAAGAAAAGAAAAGTAAAACATTAAAAAACAAAATTTTAATGAAAAAATTATGTTATTTTAAAAAAAGGTTAAAAATAGCAGAACCATTTTTCTTATAACTGGAAAATACATTGTATATATATCTATCAAGAATAACTTGTCATGGGGGCGCCAGGGTGGCTCAGTGGGTTAAAGCCTCTGCCTTCGGCTCAGGTCATGATCCCAGGATCCTTGGATTGAGTCCCACATGGGGCTCTCAGCTCAGCAGGGAACCTGCTTCCTCCTCTCTCTCTCTGCCTGACTCTGCCTACTTGTGATCTCTGTCAAATAAATGAATAAAATCTTTTACTAAAAAAATTTTAAAAAATAACTTGTCATGTCTGGAATCAGGAGCATATGGAAAAAAATAATATCTGAGGACAATACTTCTGCCATGTTTTGTGCCTTGTTAATATTTTTAAACAGTCAGGCAACTTTTAGCTTTATTGAAATACCTGCTAAGATACCAGCAGTGCCTTTTGGAGCCCTATGACTATAAAAATTAATTGCAAATATTCAAAATGTTTACTATGGTGTCACTATTTAGGGCCACCACCAAGTATGTTTCAGAAGTAAGCATAACTGTTACTCTTCCATAAGGCAAAAGGGCATATTTTCAGGAGTTCCATCCTCTGTACCAGGAGGTGAATCAAGTAATGATTTTTGTCTATAAAATAATTCACTTTTCAATCTAACATTCCTCATTCCACATTATAATAATAAAAACTAGGAGGAGACTAAAACAAACAAACAACTACAACTACAACAACCAGCTTTTCCTTCAGTGGAAAAGTAAATATAACCTTATGTAGCCTGAAATTTATTTTTAAATATTCTTAAGAGAAACGTTTTTGCTAGAAAACCATATATTTTATATTACTAAGAAATAAAAGGCAAAGTTTTATTAACTTCTAAAAAGTCTAGTTACTTCTATTTATCTATGAACTCATCTCTTTATGAAGTAGAACACCTATTGTATCTACCCAAGTTTGTATGCTTTGGTTATTTTATGTTTGCTATTTCCTTGCTTAATTTTTACAATATTTGATACATAATAGTATCTTTAAGTCCATCTATGGTTTCACAGAATTTGTTTGAACTTCATAAAAATGTACCATACTTTTTGCACTGTCCTTGTTTTACTTCTCCATTAGCTTTCCAAGATTTATTCACTTTAGAGTGTGTAGCTATCATTTATTTTTATTCCTCCATAATGCTATGTTTACAAATTTGTATTTATCTGTACTTTTAAAAATATCTTAATTATATACCATTTCTCATCTCACCTAACACTCATGTTACTTCTACACTTATCAGATATTATGTAACTGAAAACCACAACTCAGCAACAATAGAACACCACTTTTCAAAATTAAATGGCTTACCATAATTCTTTAATTCTATCCTTTATTTGTATTAGATGACCCTTTATTATGGTATTTGGCATTGTTCATATGGAGTAAAGCTTATAAGTTGATATTCCATAAATAGAAGGATTTATTATGATTGATTAATTATTTTCATTTAGAATGCATAGAATATGGTTGATTTAATATTTCTTTCTTACTCTCTGCCTGGAACATAGTGCTATCTATGTAATAGCCACTAAAATATTAAGTTAATTACCTAGACTTTAAACTGCATATTAATAGGAATAACATACAGAACTCTTCTCAGATTGGGACACCTGGGTGGCACAGTCAGTTAAACGCCCTAGGGTCCTGGGACTCAGTTCTGCAACAGATTCCCTGCTTAGCCGGGAGTTTGCTTCTCCCTCACCCTGCTGCTCCCCCTGCTTGTGCTCTCTCTTATTCTCTCTCTTACAAAGAAATAAAATTAAAAAAATAAATATTTCTCAGATAGCTAATATACAATATCGTCTTTGTATTCATCAAAGGGAAAGTGCCATATAATAAAGAAATTCAGACTACTTCAAATTCATTTTTTAACCAGTAAGAAAGTACTGGAAACAAGCCAAAAATGTCTTCAATGAATTAAAGAAATAGATTGATTTTCAATATCTTAATGTTTCTAAAATAAATTGCAAGATTTTTATACTAGATATCAGTGTAAATATTCATTATACAAGGATATTCTAAAAATAAACCCGAGAAAACTACTTGACATATATGATGACAAAAACGAGTTTGACAAAAGTCAGTTTGGGTAAAACTTACAACACCTACCACCTGAAACTCTTGTTTTATAATTTAATTATTTTAAAGTTTTTTTTTTAAACATTTTTTTTTCTTAAGATTTTATTTATTTACTTGAGAGAGAGACAGTGAGAGAGAGCACATGAGCGAGGAGAAGGTCAGAGAGAGAAGCAGACTCCCCATGGAGCTGGGAGCCTGATGTTGGACTCGATCCCAGGACTCCAGGATCATGACCTGAGCTGAAGGCAGTCGTCCAACCAACTGAGCCACCCAGGCGCCCTATAATTTAATTATTTTAATTTACAAAAATACAAAAATAATATATCAGAGTAAGTATATTGATAGCTTTGAAGGTATGCTCTGGTTGTGCACTGTTTACTATTTAAAGGGGAATCAAATATGTGATGCTTATGGTGTGACTATATTAAAATTCAACAAGTTCAGAAGCATACGAGGAATAGAATAAAGACAAAGATGACCCTTACTTATCCTAAAGATAGACAATGGTACATATGTGCTAGTTGGGTCTGCTTAGTTCGGCTTAGCAAGGTGAACCGTGGGCGCGAACTTGGAGCCCGGGAAAGCAAGGCCCAAGAGGCACCAGCTCTCCCGCGGCTCTTATTCCCTGAAGCGACTGAAGCCTTGCTGAGGAAGCAGCGGCGAAGTGCTGTTCGCTCCAAGCCAAAGCCTCTGCGAAAGCACAGAATTCGCTGAGAAATGTTCTGAGGGCTTCTGCTGCTTGCCTGAGCCCAGTCTCGCGGTGGGAGAAACCCGCATACAGCGAAAGCCTCTTTGCCTGGGCATCTACCCTGGGAAAGCACAGCATTCCTTGGGAAATCAGAGTTGGGTTTGGGGATGCTGCTGCTCTTGCCTGAGCTAGTCTCCGCAGCACGGTGGAAGATACCCGCATGGAGCGAAATACTCTTTGCCCTAGCATCCCCTCTGCCTGAGAGAGAAGCGTGGTTGCACACGTCTGTCACAGCGCTCCCCTGGAGAACGTGTGGGGAAGGCGCAGCACGCCGCGCCCGGGGAAGAGAAGGAGCCCTTGGCCTTGGGGTCGGGAAACGCTTGGGAAGCAGGATAGCCTGCCGTGGCACCAGCAGCAGGCCAGTGGCCAGACGAGTATCATCTGCTCCCTGTGCGGAGTGATGGAAGCCTGGCTGCTGAGGAGGCATGAGGGGACGACTAGTGCAGGAGCGAGTGCTTCCACTCTGAGGAAGGAGTCTGGGCAGAAGGCAGGCCTGTCCTGTGCCTCTGGTCCCAAGGGTAGAGCATCTCCTTGGCCACTTGTCCCAAGGGCATACGGCCTTTGCCCCAGGTGCCAAACCCGGAACTCGCAGAAACAACCCCATGCAGAAATGGACAGATGCCGTCCTCCACCAAGATGTGGCAGCCTTGTGGATGGCAAGGGGTGTGCCGGGGAAGGAGTGGAGACACTGCCCCACAGTTCCCCATCCCAGTGCACGTGCCGTGTGCAGGGATTCTGTCACCTCTTTTTTGTGGTGAAGGCACTGGCCTAGACCCCCAGTCTGCCTGAGCGCCGGAGCAAAAGGCAAAGCCTTACCTACGCCAGGAGATGGTAATAGGCATAGAGTGCCATGCTAGGCCACGCACGCTGCTGCAAGGTTGTGACTGTGTCTGCTTAGTTCGGCTTAGCAAGGTGAACCCCGGGCGCGAACTTGAAGCCAGGGAAAGCAAGGCCCAAGAGACACCAGCTCTCCCGCGGCTCTTCTTCCCTGCCGCGACAGAGCGAGCGACCAAAGCCTTGATGAGGAAGCAGCAGCGAAGTGCGGTTCACGCCAAGCTGAAAACCTCTACGAAAGCATAGCAGTCGCTGGGAAATCAGAGTCGGTTCTGTTGGCTGCTGTTGCTGCATGCCTTAGCCTAGTATTCGCAGCACGGCGGGAGAAACCCTCATAGAGCGAAAGCCTCTTTGCCGGGGCATCCCCTCTGGGAAAGCACAGCATTCTTTGGGAAACCAGAGTCGGGTCTGTGGGATGCTGCCTGCTGCTTTCCTAAGCAAGACACTACAGCATGGTGTAATAAACCCTCCTGTAGCGAAATCCTCCCTGCCTGGTCATCCCATCTGCCTGAGAGAGAAGCGCGGTGGCGCCTTTGGAAAGAGCCTTAAGGAAAGGGATATGTCTGTCCCTGGGCTCCCCAGGAGCCTGTCTGGGGAAAGTGCAGCACGCTGCCCCAGGCAAAGAGAAGGAGCCCTTGGCCTTGTGGTCGGGAAACGGTCGCGAAGCTGGAGAGCCGACCCTGGCAGGAACAGCGGGCCGGTGGCAAGACAAGTGTAACCCGCTCTCTGTGCAGAGAGACGAAGCCTGGCTGCTAAGGAGACACGAGGGGACGATTGGGCAGGGGAGCGTGCTCCAATCTGAGGAAGGAGTCTGGGCAGAAGGAAGGCCTTTCCTGTGCCTCTGATCCCAAAGGGACAGCATCTCCTTGGCCACCTGTCCAGAGGGCAGACGTGGGGTTGCCACCAAGCTCCCGGCCCTGAACTCGCAGAAACAACTCCTGGAGGAACGGGCAATCAGATGCCGTCTCCCTCCAGGATGTGGCAGCATTGGCGGAGGCAGAGTGTGTCCCGGGAAAACAGGGACACTTACCCATTACTCCCCATCCCAGGGCACGGGCGGTGTGTAGTGATCCTCTCACGTCTCCTCAAGGATGGAGAAGGCACTGTCCTAGTCCCCTGTCCACCTGAACGCCAGAGCGAAAGGGCAGGCCTTGCCTACGCCGACAGATGGCATTGTGAGCAGAGTGCCATCCTAGGCCACGCACGCTACTGCAGGGTCGAGGCTGTGTCTGCTTAGTTCGGCCTGGCAGGGTGAACCCAGGACGCAAACATGGAGCCCGGGAAAGCAAGGCCCAAGAGGCACCAGCTCTCCCGCAGCTCTTCTTCCCTGACGCGACTGAAGCCTTGCTGAGGAAGCAGCGGCGAAGTGCTGTTCGCTCCAAGCCAAAGCCTCTGCGAAAGCACAACATTCGCTGACAAATGTTCTGTGGGCTTCTGCTGCTCGCCTGAGCCCAGTCTCGCGGTGGGAGAAACCCGCATACAGCGAAAGCCTCTTTGCCTGGGCATCTCCCCTGGAAAAGCACAGCATTCATTGGGAAATCAGAGTTGGGTGTGTGGATGCTGCTGCTGCTTGCCTGAGCTAGTCTCCGCAGCACGGTGGATGATATCCGCATGGAGAGAAATACTCGCTGCCCTAGCATCCCCTCTGCCTGAGAGAGAAGCATGGTCGCATTCGTCTGTCACCGCGCTCCCCAGGAGAAAGTGTGGGGAAGACGCAGCACGCCGCCCCCGGGAAAGAGAAGGAGCCCTTGGCCTTGGGGTCGGGAAACGCTTGGGAAGCAGGATAGCCTGCCGTGGCACCAACAGCAATCCAGTGGCCAGACGAGTGTCACCCGCTCCCTGTGGGGAGAGAAGGAAGCCTGGCTGCTAAGGATACATGAGGGGACGACTAGGGCAGGGCCACGTGCTCCATGTTGAGGAAGGAGTCTGGGCAGATGGCAGGCCTGTCCTGTGCCTCTGGTCCCAAGGGTAGAGCATCTCCTTGGCCACTTGTCCCAAGGGCATAACGGCCTTTGCCCCAGGTGCCAAACCCGGAACTCGCAGAAACAACGGCTTGGAGAAATGGACAGTCAGATGCCGTCTTCCACCAAGATGTGGCAGCGTTGTGGGTGGCAGGGGGTGTGCTGGGGAAGGAGTGGAGAACGTCCCCCACAGATCCCCATCCCAGTGCCCGGGCCCTGTGCAGGGATCCTGTCACCTCCTCTCTCCTGTGGGGATGGCACTGGCCTAGACCCCCAGTCTGCCTGAGCGCCGGAGCAAAAGGCAAAGCCTTACGTACGCCAGGAGATGGTAATAGGCATAGAGTGCCATGCTAGGCCACGCACGCTGCTGCAGGGTTGTGACTGTGTCTGCTTAGTTCGGCTTAGCAAGGTGAACCCCGGGCGCGAACTTGAGGCAAGGGAAAGCAAGGCCCAAGAGACAACAGCTCTCCGGCGGCTCTTCTTCCCTGCCGCAACAGAGCGAACGACCAAAGCCTTGCTGAGGAAGCAGCAGCGAATTGCGGTTCCTGTCAAGCTGAAAACCTCTGCGAAAGCATAGCAGTCACTGGGAAATCAGAGTCGGTTCTGTGGGCTGCTTTTGCTGCTTGCCTTAGCCTAGTATTCGCAGCATGATGGGCGAAACCCGCATAGAGCGAAAGCCTCTTTGCCGGGGCATCCCCTCTGGGAAAGCACTGCATTCTTTGCGAAATCAGAGTCGGGTCTGTGGGATGCTGCCTGCTGCTTGCCGGAGCTAGTCTCCACAGCACGGTGTAATAAACCCGCATGAAGCGAAATCCTCTTTGCCTGGGCATCCCCTCTGCCTGAGAGAGAAGCGCGGTGGAGCCTGAGGAAAGAGCCTGAAGGAAAGGGACACGTCTGTCACTGCAGAGCGACGGAAGCCTGGCTGCTAAGGAGACACGAGGGGAAGATTAGGGCAGGCGAAAGGGCTCCACTCTGAGGAAGGATTCTGGGCAGAAAGCATGCCTGTCCTGAGCCTTTGGGCCCAAGGAGACTGCAGCTCCTTGGCCAACTGTACGTGGTGGGACATGGGATTGCCACCTTGCGCCTACCCTGAACTTGAGAAACAACTCCCAGATAGAACTGGCCATCAGATGCTGTCTTCCTCTAGGATGTGGAAGCTTGGAGGAGGTACTGGGTTTAAGGGGAAGGAGTGGGGACAGTCCCCCAAAGCTCCCTCTTTAGTGCACGAAAGGTGTGCAGGGATCCTGTCACCTCTCCTTTCCTGTGGGGAAAGCACTGGCCTAGTCAGCGCGTCCGCCTGAGCGCCAGAGTAAAAGGCCAAGCGATGCCTACACCGGAAGATGGTAATGTGGATAGAGTGCCATCCTAGGCTACGCACGCTACTGCACGGTTGTGGCTGTGTCTGCTTAGTTCGGCCTGGCAGGGTGAACCCAGGACGCAAACATGGAGCCCGGGAAAGCAAGGCCCAAGAGGCACCAGCTGTCCCGCACCTCTTCTTCCCTGAAGCGACTGAAGCCTTGCTGAGGAAGCAGCAGCGAAGTGCTGTTCGCTCCAAGCCAAAGCCTCTGCGAAAGCACAGAATTCGCTGAGAAATGTTCTGAGGGCTGCTGCTGCTTGCCTGAGCCCAGTCTCGCGGTGGGAGAAACCCGCATACAGCGAAAGCCTCTTTGCCTGGGCATCTACCCTGGGAAAGCACAGCATTCCTTGGGAAATCAGAGTTGGGTTGGGGGATGCTGCTGCTGCTTGCCTGAGCTAGTCTCCGCAGCACGGTGGAAGATACCCGCATGGAGCGCAATACTCTTTGCCCTAGCATCCCCTCTGCCTGAGAGAGAAGCGTGGTTGCACACGCTTCTCACAGCGCTCCCCAGGAGAAAGTGTGGGGAAGGCGCAGCACGCCGCCCCCGGGGAAGAGAAGGAGCCCTTGGCCTTGGGGTCGGGAAACGCTTGGGAAGCAGGATAGCCTGCCGTGGCACCAGCAGCAGGCCAGTGGCCAGACGAGTATCATCTGCTCCCTGTGCGGAGTGATGGAAGCCTGGCTGCTGAGGAGGCATGAGGGGACGACTAGTGCAGGAGCGAGTGCTTCCACTCTGAGGAAGGAGTCTGGGCAGAAGGCAGGCCTGTGCTGTGCCTCTGGTCCCAAGGGTAGAGCAACTCCTTGGCCACTTGTCCCAAGGGCATAACGGCCTTTGCCCCAGGTGCCAAACCCGGAACTCGCAGAAACAACCCCATGGAGAAATGGACAGATGCCGTCTTCCACCAAGATGTGGCAGCATTGTGGATGGCAGGGGGTGTGCCGGGGAAGGAGTGGAGACACTGCCCCACAGTTCCCCATCCCAGTGCACGTGCCGTGTGCAGGGATTCTGTCGCCTCTTTTTTGTGGTGAAGGCACTGGCCTAGACCCCCAGTCTGCCTGAGCGCCGGAGCAAAAGGCAAAGCCTTACCTACGCCAGGAGATGGTAATAGGCATAGAGTGCCATGCTAGGCCACGCACGCTGCTGCAAGGTTGTGACTGTGTCTGCTTAGTTCGGCTTAGTAAGTTGAACCCTGGGCGCAAACTTGGAGCTCGGGAAAGCAAGGTCCAAGAGGCACCAGCTCTTCCGAGGCTCTTATTCCCTGCCGCGACAGAGCGAACGACCAAAGCCTGGCTGTGGAAGCGGCAGGGTAGTGTGGTTCGCGCCAAGCTGAAAACCTCTGTGAAAGCACAGCATTCCCTGGCAAATCAGAGTCGGTTCTGTGGGCTGCTTTTGTTGCTAGCCTTAGCCTAGTATTCACATCACGATGGGAGAAACCCGCATAGAGCGAAAGCCTCTCTGCCAGGGCTTCCCCTCTGGGAAAGCACAGCATTCTTTGGGAAATCAGAGTCGGTTCTGTGGGATGCTGCCTGCTGCTTGTCGGAGCTAGTCTCCAGAGCACGGTGTAATAAACCCGCATAGAGCGAAATCCTCTTTGCCTGGGCATCCCCTCTGCCTGAGAGAGAAGCGCTGTGGCGCCTGGGGAAAGAGCCTCAAGGAAAGGCACTTCTGTCACTACAGAGCGTCGGAAGCCTGGCTGCTAAGGAGACACGAGGGGAAGATTAGGGCAGGGGAAAGGGCTACACTCTGAGGAAGGTGTCTGGGCAGAAAGAGTGCCTGTCCTGAGCCTTTGGGCCAAACAGCCAGCAGCTCCTTGGCCACCTGTCCGTGGTTGAGACATGGGCTTGCCACCAGGCACCTACCCTGAACTGGAGAAACAACTCCCAGAAAGAACACGCCATCATATGCTGTCTTCCTCCAGGATGTCGAAGCTTAGAGGAGGCACGTGGTTTAAGGGTAGGAGTGGGAACAGTTCACCAAAGCTCCCTATTCAATGCATGGGCGGTGTTCAGGGATCCTGTCACCTCTCCTTTCCAGGTTGGGAAAGCACTGGTCTAGCCCGCGAGTCTGCCAGAGCGCCAGAGTAAAAGGCCTAGCGATGCCTACACCAGGAGATGGTAGTGTGAATAGAGTGCCATCCTAGGCTACGCACGCTACTGCACGGTTGTGGCTGTGTCTGCTTAGTTCGGCCTGGCAGGGTGAACCCAGGACGCAAACCTGGAGCCCGGGAAAGCAAGGCGCAAGAGGCACCAGCTCTCATGCAGCTCTTCTTCCCTGATGTGACAGCTTTCCTGAGGAAGCAGCGGCGAAGTGTTGTTCGCTCCAAGCCAAAACCTCTGCGAAAGCAGACCATTCGCAGAGAAATATTCTGTGGGCTGCTGCCGCTTGCCTGAGCCCAGTCTCGCGGTGGGAGAAACCCGCATACAGTGAAAGCCTTTTTGCGTGGGCATCTCCCCTGGGAAAGCAAGGTATTCATTGGGAAATCAGAGTGGGGTTAGGGGATGCCGCTGCTGCTTGCCTGAGCTAGTCTCCACAGCACGGTGGAAGATACCCGCATGGAGCGAAATACTCTTTGCCCTAGCATTCCCTCTGCCTGAGAGAGAAGCATGGTAACACACGTCTCTCACCGCGCTCCCCAGGAGCAAGTGTGTGGAAGGTGCCGCACGCCGCCCCCGGGGAAGAGAAGGAACGTTGGCCTTGGGGTCGGGAAACGCTCGGGAAGCAGGATAGCGTGCCGTGGCACGAATAGCAGGCCTGTTGCAAGCCAAGTTTCCCCCGCTCCCTGTCCGGAGAGAAGGAAGCCTGGCTGCTAAGGAGACATGAGGGGAAGACTAGGGCAGGGGCGCATGCTCCACTCCGAGCAAGGAGTCTGGGCAGAAGGCAGGCCTGTCCTGTGCCTCTGGTCCCAAGGGGCCAGCATCTCCTTGGCCACCTGTGCCAAGGGCAGACGGATTTGCCCCCAAAGGCCAAACCAGAACTCGCAGAAACAACCCCACGGAGAAACGTGTAGAGAGATGCCGTCTTCCCCCAAGATATGGCAGCGTTGTGTGTGGCAGGGGGTTTGCCTGGGAAGGAGTGGAGACAGTCCCCCACAGTTCCCCATCCCAGTGCAGGGGCCGTGTGCAGGGATCCTGTCGCCTCCCCTCTCCTGTGGTGAAGGGAGTGGCCTAGACCCCGAGTCTGCCTGAGCGCCAGAGCCAAAGGTAAAACCTTACATACGCCACTAGATGGTAATAGGCATAGAGTGCCGTGCTAGGCCACGCACGCTGCTGCAGGGTTGTGACTGTGTCTGCTTAGTTCGGCTTAGCAAGGTGAACCGTGGGCGCGAACTTGGAGCCCGGGAAAGCAAGGCCCAAGAGGCACCAGCTCTCCCGCGGCTCTTATTCCCTGCCGCGACAGAGCGAACGACCAAAGCCTGGCTGAGGAAGCAGCAGGGAAGTGTGGTTCCCGCCAAGCTGAAAACCTCTGCGAAAGCACAGCAGTCCCTGGCAAGTCAGAGTCGGTTCTGTGGGCTGCTTTTGTTGTTAGCCTTAGCCTAGTATTCACAGCACGATGGGAGAAACCCGCATAGAGCGAAAGCCTCTCTGCCGGGCATCCCCTCTGGGAAAGCACAGCATTCTGTGGGAAACCAGAGTCCGGTCTGTGGGATGCTGCCTGCTGCTTGCCGGAGCTAGTCTCCACAACACGGTGTAGTAAACCCGCATGGAGCGAAATCCTCTTTGCCTGGGCACCCCTCTGCCTGAGAGAGAAGGGCGGTGGCACCGTGGAAGGAGCACGAAGGAAAGGGACACGTCTGTCACTGCAGAGCGACGGAAGCCTGGCTGCTAAGGAGACACGAGGGGAAGTTTAGGGCAGGGGAAAGGGCTCCACTCTGAGGAAGGAGTCATGACAGAAAGCATGCCTGTCCTGAGCCTTTGGGCCCAAGGAGCCAGCAACTCCTTGGTCACCTGTCCGTGGTGGAGACATGGGCTTGCCACCAGGCGCCATCACTGAACTCGTGAAACAACTCCCAGAAAGAACTGGCCATCAGATGCCGTCTTCCTCCAGGATGTGGAAGCTTGGAGGAGGCATAGGTTTAAGGGGAAGGAGTGGGGACATTCCCCCAAAACTCCCTATTCAGTGAACGGGCGATGTGCAAGGATCCTGTCACCTCTCCTTTCCTGTGGGTAAACCACTGGCCTAGTCCGCGAGTCCGCCTGAGTGCCAGAGTAAAAGGCCTAGCCATGCCTACACCGGGAGATGGTAGTGTGCATACAGTGCCATCCTAGGCTACTGCTCGGTTGTGGCTGTGTCTGCTTAGTTCGGCCTGGCAGGGTGAACCCAGGACGCAAACATGGAGCCCGGGAAAGCAAGGCCCAAGAGGCACCAGCTGTCCCGCACCTCTTCTTCCCTGAAGCGACTGAGGCCTTGCTGAGGAAGCAGCGGCGAAGTGCTGTTCGCTCCAATCCAAAGCCTCTGCGAAAGCACAGAATTCGCTGAGAAATGTTCTGAGGGCTTCTGCTGCTTGCCTGAGCCCAGTCTCGCGGTGGGAGAAACCCGCATACAGCGAAAGCCTCTTTGCCTGGGCATCTACCCTGGGAAAGCACAGCATTCCTTGGGAAATCAGAGTTGGGTTTGGGGATGCTGCTGCTCTTGCCTTAGCTAGTCTCCGCAGCACGGTGGAAGATACCCGCATGGAGCGAAATACTCTTTGCCCTAGCATCCCCTCTGCCTGAGAGAGAAGCGTGGTTGCACACGTCTGTCACAGCGCTCCCCAGGAGAACGTGTGGGGAAGGCGCAGCACGCCGCGCCCGGAGAAGAGAAGGAGCCCTTGGCCTTGGGGTCGGGAAACGCTTGGGAAGCAGGATAGCCTGCCGTGGCACCAGCAGCAGGCCAGTGGCCAGACGAGTATCATCTGCTCCCTGTGCGGAGTGATGGAAGCCTGGCTGCTGAGGAGGCATGAGGGGACGACTAGTGCAGGAGCGAGTGCTTCCACTCTGAGGAAGGAGTCTGGGCAGAAGGCAGGCCTGTCCTGTGCCTCTGGTCCCAAGGGTAGAGCATCTCCTTGGCCACTTGTCCCAAGGGCATACGGCCTTTGCCCCAGGTGCCAAACCCAGAACTCGCAGAAACAACCCCATGCAGAAATGGACAGATGCCGTCCTCCACCAAGATGTGGCAGCCTTGTGGATGGCAAGGGGTGTGCCGGGGAAGGAGTGGAGACTCTGCCCCACAGTTCCCCATCCCAGTGCACGTGCCGTGTGCAGGGATTCTGTCACCTCTTTTTTGTGGTGAAGGCACTGGCCTAGACCCCCAGTCTGCCTGAGCCCCGGAGCAAAAGGCAAAGCCTTACCCAAGCCAGGAGATGGTAATAGGCATAGAGTGCCATGCTAGGCCACGCACGCTGCTGCAGGGTTGTGACTGTGTCTGCTTAGTTCGTCTTAGCAAGGTGTACCGCGGGCGCGAACTTGAAGCCAGGGAAAGCAAGGCCCAAGAGACACCAGCTCTCCCGAGGCTCTTTTTCCCTGCCACCACAGAGGGAACGACCAAAGCCTGCTGAGGAAGCAACAGCGAAGTGCGTTTCGCGCTAAGCTGAAAACCTCTGCGAAAGTGGAGCAGTCGCTGGGAAATCAGAGTCGGTTCTGTGAGCTGCTGTTTCTGCTTGCCTAAGCCTAGTATTCGCAGCACGATTGGAGAAACCCGCATAGAGCGAAAACCTCTTTGTCGGGGCATGGCCTCTGGGAAAGCACAGCATTCTTTGGGAAACCAGAGTCGGGTCTGTGGGATGCTGCCTGCTGCTTGCCGGAGCTAGTCTCTACAGCACGGTGTAATAAACCCGCATGGAGCGAAATACTCTTTGCATGGGCATCCCCTCTGCCTGAGAGAGAAGCGTGGTGGCGCCTGTGGAAAGAGCCTGAAGGAAAGGGACACGTCTGTCACTGCAGAGCGACGGAAGCCTGGCTCTAAGGAGACACGAGGGGAAGATTAGGGCAGGCGAAAGGGCTCCACTCTGAGGATGGATTCTGGGCAGAAAGCATGCCTGTCCTGAGCCTTTGGGCCCAAGGAGACAGCAGCTCCTTGGCCACCTGTACGTGGTGGGACATGGGATTGCCACCTTGCGCCTACCCTGAACTCGAGAAACAACTCCCAGATAGAACTGGCCATCAGATGCTGTCTTCCTCTAGGATGTGGAAGCTTGGAGGAGGTACTGGGTTTAAGGGGAAGGAGTGGGGACATTCCTCCAAAGCTCCCTATTCAGTGCACCGGCGGTGTTCAGGGATCCTGTCACTCTCCTTTCCTGTGGGGAAAGCACTGGCCTAGTCAGCGAGTCCTCCTGAGCGCCAGAGTAAAAGGCCAAGCGATGCCTACACCAGGAGATGGTAGTGTGCATAGAGTGCCATCCTAGGCTGTGCACGCTACTGCACGGTTGTGGCTGCGTCTGCTTAGTTCGGCCTGGCAGGTTGAACCCAGGACGCAAACATGGAGGCTGGGAATGTAAGGCCCAAGAGGCACCAGCTCTCCCACACCTCTTCTTCCCTGAAGCGACTGAAGCCTTGCAGAGGAAGCAGCGGCGAAGTGCTGTTCGCTCCAAGCCAAAGCCTCTGCGAAAGCAGAGCATTCTCTCAGATATGTTCTGAGGACTGCTGCTGCTTGCCTGAGCCCAGTCTCGCGGCGGGAGAAACCCGCATACAGCGAAAGCCTCTTTGCTTGTGCATCTCCCCTGAGAAAGCACAACTATGGGAAATCAGAGTTGGGTTTGAGGATGCTGCTGCTTTCCTGAGCTAGTCTCCGCAGCACGGTGGAAGATACCCGCATGGAGCAAAACGCTCTTTGCCCTAGCATCCCCTCTGCCTGAGATAGAAGCGTGGTTGCACACGTCTGTCACAGCGGTCCCCAGAAGCAAGTGTGGGGAAGGTATAGCACGCCGCCCCCGGAGAAAAGCCGCCCCCGGAGAAAAGAAGGAGCCGCTGGCCTTGGGGTCGGGAAAATTGTACAGCCACATGCAGAAAAATGAAATTGGACTATTTCCTTACACCATACATGAAAATAGACTGGAAATGGATGAAGAAGCATAATGTGAGAAAGATATCCACCAAAAGCCCTGAGGAGAGAACAGGGAGCAACCTCTTTAACCTCAGCAGCAGCAACTTCTTTCTAGGAACATCGCCAAAGGCAAGAGAAGCAAGGGCAAGAATGAACTATTGGGACTTCATCAGATCAAAAAGTTTTTGCACAGCAAAGGAAAGTGTTAACAAAGCCAAAAGATGACTGTCAGAAGTTATCTGGGAGATGATATTTGCAAATGACATACCAGATAAAGGGCCAGTATCCAAAATCTATAAAGAGTTTATCAAACTCAACACCCTAAGAACAAATAATCCAATAAAGAAATGGGCAGAGGACATGAACAGACATTTCTGCAAAGAATACATCCAAATGGCCAACAGACACATGAAAAAATGCTCCACATCACTCGGCATCAGGGAAATACAAATCAAAACCAGAATGAGATACCACCACACACCTTTCAGAATGGCTAAAATGAACAAGTCAGTCAATGACAGATGCTGGCGAGGATGTGGAGAAAGGGCAACCCTCCTACACTGTACGTGGGAATGCAAGCTGGTGCAACCACTCTGGAAAACAGCGTGGAGGGGCCTCAAAAAGCTGAAAATAGAACTACCCTATGACCCAGTGCTTGTAGTACTGGGTATATACCCTACAGATACAAACGTGGCATTCTGAGGGGCACATGCACCCAAATGTTTATAGCAGCAATGTCCACAATAGTTAAACTATGGAAAGAACCTAAATGTCCTTCAACAGATGAATCAATAAATAAGATGTGGTATATATGTACAATGGAATACTATGCAGCCATCATAAGAAATGAAATCCTGCTATTTGTGATGACATGGATGGAACTAGAAGGTATTATGCTTGGCGAAATAAATCAATCTGAGAAAGACAACTATCATATGATCTCCCTGATATGATGAAGTGGAGATGCAACATAGGCGGTTTCGGGCATACGAAAAGAAAAATAAAAGAAGATGGGATTGGGAGGGAGACAAACCATAAAAGACTGAATCTCACAAAACAGACTGAGGGTTGCTGGGGTGAGGTGTGTTGGGAGAGGATGGTGGGGGTATGGACATTGGGGAGGGCAGGTGCTATGGTGAGTGATGGCGATTGCAGTGAAATGTGTAAACCTAGTGATTCACAGACCTTTACCCCTAGGATTAAAACACATTATATGTTTATAAAAAATTTTTAAAAATAATTTTAAAAATCCGTTAAAGAAAAAACACATATTGCAAGCCCAGAGCTAATCTCATATTCAATCAAAAAAGTTTGAAAGTTTTCCCCTTAAAGATCAGAAAAAAGACAAGTGTGTCACATAAACAGTATGAAACTGGAACCTTATATCACTCATAAGTCTTAACTTGAAATAGATTAAAGACTTAAAGGTGATGCATGAAACTAATTTCCTAAAGGAAAACATAGGAAAAATTCTCCTTGTCATTGGTCTTGCCAATAGTTTTTTGGATACCAGATCAAAAACACAAGCAAAAAAAGCAAACTAAAGTTTCTGCATTGCCAAAAAAAAAAAGAGAGAGAGAGAGAGAATGACAACACAATCCACAGAATGTAAGAAAATACTTACAAATCTTATATCTGAAAAGAGGTTAATAACCAACAGATACAAATAGAAAAAAAATATATAATTAAAAAATAGCAAAAGGATCTCAATAGACTTTATTTTCAAAAAAGTTATATAAATGCCCAACAGGAGCATTAAAAAGTGCTCAACGTAAAAAACTCAGGGCAAAGTCATTATGTTGTTGTTGTTGTTTACCTCTGAAAAACACAGCAAGATATTACTACCTATTAGAATATATACTACCAAAAAATTGAAACTAACAAATTTTGGTAAATAGTGGGGAAAATGGGGAACTTATGCACTGTGATAGGCATATAATTTGTATGGAAAACAGTATGGAGATTATTCATGATATCTTTTACATACAGAATCTGAGGAAAAGGCAAACTAATGGAAACTTAGAGTTGAGTTGACAGGGGTGAACCTGGGGTGGAGTAAGGTGGTCAAAGGGTGCAAACTTGCAACTATAATATGAAAAAGTTCTGGGGATCTAATGTACAGCATGATGATCATAGTTAATAAAATATACATACTTTTTTTATTGTGCTTCCCTTTATTAAACTTTGCATATATCACATTCTTACAAGTTGAAAGTTTACAGCAATCTTGTATAAAAGAGGTCTGCTGCTACCATTTTTCTAACAACATTTGTTCAGTTTGTGTCTCTCTGTCACATGTTGGTAATTATTGCAATATTTCAAGTTTTTTCATTATTATTGTATTTGTTATGGTGATCTGTGATCAGTAATTATGACCCACTGAAAACTCAGAACTAGTTTACTTAAGGTATATACATTGTTTTTCTTTAAAAACATAATGCTTTTGAACAGTACAGTATAGTGTTTATTTTTTATATGCACTGGGAAACATAATTTTTTATATGCACTGGGAAACAAAAAAAATAATAATTTGACTTAGTTTATTGAGATAATCACTTTATTGAGGCAGTCTGGAACAAAACCCACAAGACCTCTGAAGTTTATCTCTACTATACTATATACATAAAAGTTGCTGAGAGTAGATCTTAAAATTCCTTACGATACATGCATAAAAAACAGTGGCAACTATACGAGATAGTAGATGTATTAATATTTTTATGTAGATTATATTGCAATAAAGATGTATACCAATTTATCAAATTGTACAAAATTTACACAATGTTAAAAGTTTGCAATGTTATAAGAAATCATTTCTTAAATTTACAAATTATAATATGTCGATTTTTTTTCAATAAAGCTGGAAAAAACTTTTTGTAGAATTAACTATTTTTCAAAAAAGGAAGTAAGGAAGTAGAAACTACAACTAACTCTGAAATAGTAGAATATAAAATCCATTTTCGTTATATACACTGTGACAAAAACTATTACTTAGTTTACAATGAAGGAGTACTTATGAAGCATGAAGGATGGTCTATAAATAAGGCTGAAAGAGCTCAGTTTTAAGGTTTAAATTTAAAATCTTCTTTTGAAATACTAAACTGACCACCCAGTTTTCCAAACATAAATGTCTTAACTGCATGAATTTATTTCATACAACTCTATCATCTAGTTTCATAAGAAAGCAGCATGCAAATTTTGAATAAGACAGACTTGCTTAAGTTTCTTTATGTTCAACAGTAAAGGATACCTCCCTAAAAATAAATAGAAGAAAAATTAGCATATTTATTATGATAATTATTATTCATAATGAGATTCATATTGAATTAGAGAATATATATCCTCAGAGGGGGTAAAGTAAAATGAAATTTATTTTGGTAAATGTGTCTATGAATAGTCAATACAATGCCTCAATATAAATAAATATTACCATTTTGAAGAATTTAATTACTATTATTAGAATTATTATAAGCATAAAAATAGCTATCATTTTAGCATGGAATATGAGACTCTCATGCTCTATGCTTCAATCACATCCACACAACAACTCTGCATAATAAGTATTATCATCACCATTTCATGGGTGAAAAAACTGAGGCTAACACATTTAGATAACTGGTTTATGATTACATGGCTAGGAAAGATGCATCATACTAATTTAGGCTTTCTGATTTCAGAATTGTACTCTTTCCACTGCACATTCTATTACTCTGTAAATACTTGGCCTGTTTTCATTTAGTTCTTTAATTTTATTCATGTGGTGATGGCTTAAAGCTTCATTTAAAGGAAGCTTAAAAAATTCATTTAAACAAAAGATCCCAGGAATTAAAAATGTCATGGATCTAATATAGACATGGCTATCATTAGTTAATGGGTAACTCTATATTTTCCACTCTAGTGAGATAACAATCAGAGTATTTTTCTAAGTTTTAGTCTCTCAGTGTTCAAAAGGACTTTGTTAAAATAGAAATATTTAGACAAAGGTGATCAAAAGTCTGGATCAGGTCACCTTAAGATAAATATTAGGAAACTGAGGAAACAAATGGAGATTTGAACACTGAGCTATGATATAATGAATGGTTTCAAGTATTTAGTAGAGTATAGAAAAGCCCTTTAAAGCCTGGTCTTAGCCTAGCATTGCAGCTTCTGGGATATCTGTCTATCTATCATCTATCTAGATATAAATTTGAAAATTTTTTAACTTAAAGATTTTGAGAAATAGAGCATAATCAGCACCATAGAAGATCTGTTTATGATAACAACCTAGCCCCTCCTCCCAGTTTGTTAATAGTCTCTCTTATTTAAAGTAACATTGTGCAAATAGACCACTACTGATCTGCCTTTATGAATGAAATAGCTATAATCATCTGTTTGCATATCCTGGTGAAAATATTCATTTAGTTCCATGTTGTATTTCTAGGAATGGACCAAATTTTTATTTTTATTTTTAAGTTTTCTAAATATTGTCCAACTTACCTCATATGTTTTATTATTCTTTCACATTCTTGCAAGACAATTTTACTGTTGCCCAATATGGTAAGTGTGTAAGATTATGTCATTTTAGGTTTTAATTTATTTTTAATTTAATTTAATTTAATTCCAGATTCATAATAAAGATAAACAGCTTTTATATATGAGTGGCCATTTGGATTACCCTTTCTGTAAAGTACATGCTCAAATCTTTTGATATCTTAACATTGTGTCATACTGACTTCTCTAATAGTAGATTTTCTGAATGAACTTTTAGCTGTGTAGGTCTTCTCTATTTTATTTTGAACTTGTTTTCATTTCAAAATCTTTATATTTATTTTCATAATCTGCTTTTATTTTGCTTTGTCTATTATCTATCTATCTATCTATTTATTTGCAAGCAAGAGAGAGCGAGCAAGTTAGAGCGCAGGGAGGGATAGAAAAAGAAGGGAAAAGAATCTTAAGCAGGCTCCAGGCTCAGCACAGAGCCCAACTCTGGGCTCTATTTCACAACCCTGACATCATGACCTGAGCCAAAATGAAAGAAATAAAATAAAATTAAGGTGTTAAAAAAAAAAGGAAATAGAATTGGAGGTTTAATTAAGTGAGCCACCCAGACACCCCTGTGGTATCTTAAATTAGCTGTCATATCTTTAAAGTTCTAGAGTATCCATTTTGTTCACTTATAAAACCTTTCTCAATATCATTTTTAGTTTCAGTTTTTTGTTCAATTTGCTTCCCCTCTCATTTCTTTGAGCAGAGTAATCAAGCCATTTTACAATCTTTATCGACCATTTTAACATCATACTTAATCCCATTTTGTCTATCAAGTCTTGTTAATGGTTTTTCTTTGTGTGCTTTGTTACATTTTGCTATGTTCCAGACATTATATTTGAAACTCTTATTGAGTAGGGATAATTAAGAGCTATCATAATGGTATGGTCCTCCTTGGCAGGATTTTCTCTTATATCTGAGACTCTATAAGACAATCATACTCCAAATTCAGTGATTGACTTTCTCAGTTTACACAGAAGGCAAGGTAGGCTATAGTCTTATTTCTGCTTCTCCTTGTGCTTTGGGGATCTGAACTTAAATTTGGGTTATAACAAAGTCCTCAAATTTGATTGCTGCTGGATTTTGAATTTTGTTTCTCTAGTATCAAGAGTCTATTAACAACAAAGCTCAGTGTGTTTTAGCAGTTTCAAATGCTCTCATAATTAAAATGGCTTCAGGGCATATATCTCTAGGCTCTCATTGTATTTCCTATTTTGGCCCAGTAATCCCTCACTTATTTTTATAATCATTCTGATATTTTTAACTTTAAAAGCTATTTTGTCTGGATTTTTAGTTGTCTTAAAGTAGGAGTTTTAAGATCACCATTACTAGAAGCAACAAGAAATATCTGCAGTAGTTTATCACATCTTTGTGGCTTTGAACTTCCATAAGCTGAGGCATCCTTCTCTAATCACTTAGGCAAACTCCAATTTACCCTTTAAAACAACACAAGAATTGCTTCATTTCAGAACATGTTCAGGGATGACTCTTCCCCACTGTTCTTACCAACATTCCCACACACTCTTTGCTACCCACACCTTGTTTATGAACTTTCATTAGGTATATCAGCGTGACCAGAATTTTGCTCTATTGTATTTTTGTCCTTTAGAGCTTTAATTAAATATGAATTCCATAGAAAGTCTGTCCCTTTTCTTTCAAACCTGGGTTAGTTATTTCTTCTCATTCTTTGTCAGAAGTTACTTTATTAGAGAAACTTATAGCTCTATTGTGACTTTGGAGCCTTTACAGTTTTTTGACTGGAAAAATCACCCATCCTTGAGATTTTTACACAGCTTCCTAGCTGATATTATTCAGAAATCTGTTCCAAACAGACTTTTTCAGGGAGGCCCTTTCAGACCACTCTGTTAAAAAACCTCTTCTCAATCACTGCTCTTTTTAAAATGTGCTTATTTAGTTCAAATATGCATCACTATTAAAGAAAAACCAGTACGATTTTTTTTTTAAAGTTGGCTTACCTATTATCTATCTCTCCCATTAAAATGATTCCTCTGCGCTGGGGTTTTGTTGTGCTCATCTTAGGCCAGGCACTCAATAAATTGTCTCTGAATGATTGAATTGTTTGACTCCCTTGCTAGATTCTCAATTTCATGAGGCCAAGGATTGTTCTATTCAGTCCTTCTTTATCCTCAATGTCTGCTATATTGCAGTCCCTTACGTGACTAATGGGAAAAATCACAGAAAGAAAGAGTGAAAACTACAGAAAAACCCTGTAGGTTCAATAACACAAGCTTTCTAAAATTATTTAGCCCAGGAATTGAATACTGGCTGCACTTTTGATTTTTTTTAAATGGTATTGAATTTAATTTAAATGGAAATACTTGAATGGTAGAATAATAAAAAAATTATAAAAGCAACTTGCTCCTTAAAGTAAGAATTATATAGGGCATCTATTCTAGAAGCAAAATTTTTAAATGTCAAATATCTGAAAGCATAGAAGGAGAAGTAAGAATGTGAATTGTACTTCAATGCTCTTTCCTTCATATTCAGCAAACAGCTTCATTTCCAATTTTTTCAACTCTTTTGACAAAGCCTTCAGAGGAGTTACTGCTGATGACAACCATCACAGCCTAACAGGAGAAATTTTATAAAGAAAAATAATAGCATGTTTTTCCCAAATTGTTAAGGATATGGTGAAGCTCTGTTGGATTCAAAGGAGGAATGTGCAATTCCTTGCTATATATAATGATAACTTATTTTAATAGTGGCTTTGCACTTTTTCAGATATATCCATTTACTGAAACCACTATCAAATAAACAAAAACAAACAAATTAACAGGGGTTCGTGACAGAAATTATCTAATCTAAAAATAGCACATGTTCACAGAATACACAACACATATCCCAAGTACTACTATAGGTTTCAAGTAATAGTCAAAACAGTAGAAAAATTATTCAGACCCTACCAGTCAAATCATAAATGGGACCTTAACTGTAAATCCTTATCTTTAGATCAAAGCGGGTAATTGGGTGCTGAAGATACATTATAGAACTAATATGTTATAGAATTCCTCTGAAATGAGTCATTTATTCCATCACTTTTCCTGCACAGCTGCTGACCCATGTTTTGGTTCCTGGAAATAGCTGCTACCCTGTCATACTTCTTAAAAGCACATATATTGATAACTCTACTCATTCCTCCATTCCTCTGTGACTGTCACTGTGTTAAAATGTGGAGTCAGCTGACTCACTTGTGGTGGTAATAAAGAGTTTGCAAAGTATTTTGTTATTTCTAAAAATGCCAAGACCAAATTACATTGAAATCCTAAGGGGTGTTTCAGGGAGAGCTGTAGGATGTGGTTTCTTGTGTAATCCACAGAGATTAGCTCCAGCACATATTTAAGCTCTCCTCTAAGAGGAACCTTAGTGGTAAAGCAAGAAGATAAACAGGTGTATACACACCCTGGCACAAAATTATCACTTATGTTTGCCTTCCTAGTCTCCTTGTGTTACTTATTTATCTTAACTTCTCTCTGAAATCAGGGAACACAGAATCTCAATCAGTTGACATTTTTCTACTGAATTACCCAATAGTCTGATCATACCCCTAAGACTTTTTTAAATTATTTCACTCATAATCCCAAATCTGCTTTGCTTCCTCATCTTAGTACACTGTAATTTGATTTCAAAATGAGGACAGTTGTCAGTAATGCCACATTCATTCATCTATATTATAATTGCATGTACTTATAACTATGAAGATATGTTAATAACATCCATTCCAATAAGCCACCCTCAATTTATTATCATAAAACAAGACCTCAAGAAAGAGAATTCAAAATCATCCATGTATTTGCAACTTATTGCAATAAAGCCTTTATCAATAGACTTCCCTGTGCACATGGTGGTCAAATTGCTGGTGAAAACCAGCCAGATCTATTACAAGCTTTCTCATGGCTTCTAGGTAACCCAAGTGAGCCTTTATTGATACTGGGAAGGGATAAAGCAGGGAAGGGATAAACAGTGATGTAAGAATTGGCTAGACAAAAAGCAATGACTCTTATTACAACGTGAGTATTTTAAAGCAAAAGAGCCTGTTGGGAATATTGTTTTATAAAATAATGGGTTTTTTTAATTAACTTTTTAAAATTCAATTAGTTAACATATAGTGTACCATTAGTTTCAAATGTAGATTTCAGTTATTCATCCATAGCATAGAATAGCTAATGCTCAGTACTTACTGTTATAGCTTCTTGAAAGCAGAATTTTAACCCACTGAGCCACCCAGGCACCCTTGAAAGCAGAAATTTAGATCACATTTTCTTATTACTTCCATGTAGTACAACACTTTCCTGCTAGCAACCTTCAAAACATACTCTTTGTTAAAGGAATTTCTTTAATAATAAATAAATAGGAATTTATTTAAATTTATAAATATATAAAATAAATAGGAATTTATTTCAATTTATTTAAATATTGCACACTGTTTCATTGTTCATAAATAAGGTGATGATATTATAGCCATTAGTTGGTAGCACTAATATATCACTTACTTTTTACTTCTCAGTGCATTCTCTTTACACAAAATAGATATATATTTTAAAAGAATCTGAATCTGTGGCAAACTTTTTAAAAAAACCCTATATACTAAAGTTTATCATTTTAAGTAATCTCAATTATCTTTCTCAATTGTGATAGTATATCCTTCTATCTAGGCCAGATATTGTATGAGGGATTTGAAGAGACATACTTTTCTAAATTTCACTTTTCTCATCTGCAAAATGCTTATCAGGATCCTACAATAAAATACACTTACAATTTTTTTATGAAAATTTATTTATTTATTTTAAGATTTTATTTCTTTATCAGAGAGAGTGGGCGAGAGTGCAAGCACAGGCAGGCAGAATGGCAGGCAGAGGCAGAGGGAGAAGCAGGCTCCCGGCCGAGCAAGGAGCCCGATGCGGGACTCGATCCCAGGACGCTGGGATCATGACCTGAGCCAAAGGCAGCTGCTTAACCAACTGAGCCACCCAGGCGTCCCTTTTGATGAAAATTTAATCTGTATAAACAATATATTTGCTGTAATGTGTGGTTCATGGAAAACATCTTATTTAATTATAAGCAACAACAGTATTAGAAATTAAGTAAATGTGTCTATAATATTTAAAGTTTTAACACATAATTCCAGTGCTTTGCCTTATTTTCTCAAATCCCTTTACCACTTTCACTGACAGAGTCAAATGTCCTTTTTCTACTAGTAGCCAGCACTTTGTCTTTTGTCAGAAAGATGCCCTTGTGAATTATTTATAATAGAGATATTAGCAATAATAATAATAATAATTAGTAGCAATGAAAATATTTTTTAAAAAGTTTTCTTAACTAATTAGGGTTCTTAGACATCAATTAGAGGAACCACCTCTGGCAAGCAAATTAATCTGCAAGACATTCCCAGAATTAACAAGTCAGTCAGATACAGGGTTCTCCGTAAACTGAAAGGTGAAGCAAAAGGACTAGGTTTGGAAAATAGGTAAGGACAGTGAAAAAAATGATCAAATTTTTGGGCAAAATAAATTCTTAGTTGTCCTTTCAATGGAGTCCTGGGCATTATGTAGCAGCAACTCTGGAGATTATCTCAATCCATTGGAGTCACCCCGTTTATTAGCTTGCTATTGACAAGTTATTTACAAACTGTAGAGCAAGAGGTTATAATGTAGAAAACTGATGGTAATGCACAAGATTCTTGTTAACAATAATGCAAGTTAGTGATTTTTCATTAGAAAACAGAAATTCTATAACCCAAATTATGGGCCCAGAGCACTTCTGCTGCACAACTCTGCTTATATCCCAAATAACCATGTGAACTAGTTTTAATATCTGCTTCTCTTCTTAATTTTTGAATAAAAATTCTTGACAAAAGTATTTTATAATTGTTTGATAATCATGCATTTAATTTCTTGGAGAACAAAACACACTTTAGCATAACTAGGTTCGTTCACAGAACCAGCCTTGATAACACACTTCTATATGTTAGAAATGATGTAATAAATGTAGAATATTGGGCACTTGTTTGGTATTCTTTGCCATGTTTTGCACTGTCTAAAAAGAGATCAGTGAACTTGGACTGGAGTTAGTAGACATGGAAGAAAATAAAATATTACAGAGAAGAATACTCTGTGGTCCACAACCTAAACAGGCTGGGATTCCCATCATTTGGATCCCTGTAGCTTTACAAAAGTCAATTAAATTTTTGTATCTCCGATTAAAGTTGATTCCCTAGTACTTTTTCAAACATCTCTTGTAAAGTATTGTTTCCCAGAAAAAAAGGGATTTTGCACATGTATGTGCCTTTGTCTCTGGTCATGATCTCAGTCAGGATCCTGGGATCGAGCCCCATATCGGGCTTCCTGCTCATTAGGGAGTATACTTCTCAGTCTCTCTCTGCAGCTACATCCCCCTGCCCCACTCATGCTCTCTCTCTCTCACAAATAAATACATACAATCTTTAATTTTTTAAATAAAAATAAGATAAATAAAATAAAATAAAAAGTCTGGTCTTACTGCCCCATTTAGCTCCCTTTTTTTTTTGAGTTCTATTTAAAGCAGTATGAGAGAACATGAGGCTCTCAAACTTAAATAAAAAGGAAAAAATTGAGTTTTGTTAGGATTTAAGATCTTGTCTGCTAGACAAAAACGTTGGCTTTGTTAACATGTGAAAATTAACAAAAGAGAATAAGATAGAATTCTAATAATCTTTGTAGAAATTAAAAATTTCCTCCAACCCAATTACATACAGACCCATTAAGTAAATTCATTCCAATGTCCCGAACCAACCTCTTCTAATAGTAATGCATCTGTGTAAACAGGGTCAACCCAAGGAATAAATAAATGTTATTATTTTTTTCCTGGCTCTTCCACAGTCACATCTGGGTATATTGGTAGCAAGCCAATTATCTATCTTATAAGACATGATATCATAAGGAAGGGTATTCTGTCCATTTGGAACAACGGAAAATCATTGTAATTTTATCTTGGTGCACTAACTTGAGATGGTACAGTGTGGGTTATGAATATATTTTATTTTATTTTTTTTTACTGGGAAGAAGAGATTATAGAGATATTGGTTATCCAAAAGAGACTGACAGGTGTTGATAGTTGCCAGGTCAATATCCATCTACTTTTTCCCTTAATATCAGAAAGCACTGAGGGATTGACAACAAGGAAACTTAAAACAACATCAAATATTTTATTGTCTCCTTTCTAGTGACATTGTAACCATATGACAAAGTATCAGTCGTACAAGATATCATTCTCTTTTACCTCTATCTTTCTGCCAGAAATGTGGGCTTAATAGTGGTAACTCCAACAGCAATTTTTGCAACTGTGAATGAAAAGCCATGAAAACCTCTAAGATACTTCACTTGACTTTCTTAAGACTCTGAACCAACACCAGAAAACACTATCTGTAGTCTTCTTGTTAAATGAAAAAATATGGTTAAACCACTTTTGACAGTCTACTACCTACAGCAAAATGTAAATCTTAATTGAAATATGTCCTCTCAGCTGTGCTTAAGCAACTGAGTCCTGAGCTTTTCAGGTTTTCAGTCTGAAAGAGTACACCTCTGGTGCTCTGAAAGGGAAGAGAAAGGACACCCTGTTCTCCATATAAATTAAAGAAGAGAAATCTGTGCATTTAAGTGGGCCATATAAAATTTATCAAGCAATTATCTCCTAACTCCTTCCTATCCAAATTACCTGATATGCTCTCCCTACTCCTTTATTCCACGTTACTGCCTTTTCCAGGATTCTGTATCACATCACAACATGTCTTCTGTTATTTCCTTCTTGCAAGCTAGTTTTGTTTTCTCCATCTAAAAAAAATCAACAATCATTGTGTATTTCAATTCCCATTTTCCTCAAATGCATTGATTCTTCTTATCTATTACTCTTTTCTCATACTCAGTGTCTTTGTCTTTATGGGGTTTGTACTTTGCTTTTCCCCATCCTTTACTGCCATTATATAATCAAATCTAATGACTTCTTAGAGAAAGTTAAAAATCCCTGCATAGCCACACGTGAACACAAAGTCACTGATTTTTAGCAAACCTATAAGATAGTCAGACATCCATTCAATTTCTTTTTTTTAAGATTTTATTTATTTATTTGACAGAGAGAGATGACAAGCAGGCAGAGAGGCAGGCAGAGAGAGAGGAGGAGGCAGGCTCCCTGCTGAGCAGAGAGCCTGATTTGGGGCTCGGTCCCAGGACCCTGGGATCATGACCTGAGCCGAAGACAGTGGCTTAACCCATTGAGCCACCCAGGCGTCCCTCCATTCAATTTCTTAACTGAGTCTCAAATGCATCCTGAGTTCTAACCTAAACCTAAGTTCTACTTCTTACACGTTGTTATATGACCAAATTCTTTCAGTTCAGTATTTTGTAACATTTAAATATTAATCCATTGATGCTTTGTTTGTGTATTTCTATGAAAATAATTTGAATACTGTAGATTTATTGTTATATTTATAGATTTATAATCAAAGTTTCATCAGTTGAAGTTTTGGAAATTTCAGATACAATGATTAACCTTAAATGATACTGCCTCAAATCCCTATGATATCAAGGCCCAACACCTGATTATAGCCAAACCTGTGGTGGATAGTTCCATGGGAAATTGCAGTTATTTAACACTGATGGGATCTCATGTTCTCTCTCTCATTTTAGAATGTCTCCAACACAACCCAAAAGTGTAGGAGAGTTAATGTCCTCTGAGGACAGCTCTCAGTGAAGTGGAAATAAGAGCCATAGGTAAAATTGTCAGTTTTCAGGTCTTCATGAGGACAACTTAAAGAAGTTTCTCAGGACCTTTCAGTAAAAGCAAGCCTTCATTTTCTATCCACAACAATTATATCAACAATGTACCTCTTTGACAAAGTTTCTTCTTCAGTCTATCACTTTCCCATTCTTTTCTACCTTGGATAATCTCCCAGATAAACTAACAGTACTCAAATCCTTTGCCCTAATCTTTGCTCTCAGGATAAATGGAGCCAAAAGACTTAGATTAATATCAAGTTCTGAATGGGATCTTAGAGCTATTTCTGTCCAGATTTTCATAAACATAGGGACCTTTGAATTATCAGGCTATAAATAAGTTCCAAATGGAGGGGGCAAAAGCAAAAAGTAGAAATTTTTATGTTTGATTTTTAATCATGATTAATTGACTTTATTGATTATTAAAAATACTAACATTATAAAAGTGTGGATCTTTTAAAACAATGTCATAATGTAAGAAATAAGTTGCATAGTCCTTTTGAGAATATTAAACCAAGTGTTCAGGTGCCATCTAATTTCTTGTTTAATCCAGAACTTTGGTGTGCATTATCTTGAGGAATAGGATTTTGAAGTCCAGACAGACTAACAGAAAACTGATCCAAATGTGTGTGTTTATATTTCTGCTTTTGTTGTACAAATCAAAGTGTGATTGCTGGTTTAAAATGGTAAAACTAATAATGTTCATGGACTCTATTATAAATTTTCTAATTCTATGGGAAGAATCCAATAAACATAGAATTAATTGATTTGCAAATCCTCAAAGAGCTACAGGATCAGGTAGTGGTATGTCCTGATTCAACAGCATCATAATGCAGCATTTTATATGTGTGGCTAATGCATATTTTCATGAATGTTTGCTAGCTAGTCAGCCAATACAGAGAAATATTAGGTAGGGTAATTACTCACAGTTGTGTTTAATACAATGAGATAAAATTATCAAATGACACTAATAATAATAATCCTGTAGCAGACTAAATAATTTCATGATAATTACAAGTATTAATCTAGATTTTTCCCTGATTATGACTCTTCTCTCCTTTATCATAATGGGAGTAGCAGATTGTCTGCAATGAATTGTGAAAACCCAGCAGTGACTTTGGCAGTGAAGGCCTCCCATCAATTTTGATAGGTTAAAATGATTCTGGTTGGTCTTGAGCAAATGTGTCATTTTTTTTTCTGTGTGTGTCATAAAAGAAAGAAGCAATAGTAAATTCTTGCTGTTATTCCATGGAGCCAATAAAATCATACTGCCAACAAGAGGCTGTTGACACCGTAAGTGTAGTTAAATGTCTTGAAATACGAGGCCTGGAAATAAAATCCCAATATTTCACATAACCTCTTTTTTTTAAAGAAAAAAACAAAACAAAACAACTATACTGCTTACATATAGGGCCCTGCTGTTGTGTAACTATATTTGAACATGTCTACTGTAAGTGTATATATATTTTTTTTTCTGTGCAATAAATTCATTTAGAGATAAATTTGGATTGCAAATTATTTTGGGGGAGGCATGGTATTCGTGGCTAGTCTTACAAGTAAAAAGGACTAAAAGAAAGAAGAAAGACATTTTTTATTACAGCATATATACATCTGTCCAAAGTACTTATTTACTATAATACTGACTAATGTATAATACTGTACACAAAGAAAGAAGTTAAATGAGTTATAATTCAGTCGAAGTATAGCTGGCCATTTTAAAACTTACCACTGAAACTTTCTGGTATGAAATGTGATATCTGGCAATCTGGTACAGTTCATTACATCAGGTCATTTGTATGTTCTTATTACCATTTTGATAGCATAGCACATTTTACAACCCAGACATTTTACAATGGAACTATGATGCATGTATTTTCAAAAGTATAGACATACATGAAGCTATGAGGTCAAAAAAGATGAATGTCCGTAGTACCATATAGACTCAACAAATAAAAGTGTCCAAGGCTCTGAGTGAGATTTATGAATATTCTATAAGATTAGGGCAACATGTGCTTTTGATATAAATAATCTGTTCTTAAATTAGAATTACAATCGTTGAGTACAGTGTTGAAAATGGCAGATAGATTTTAGCTATCTTTGCTCACTAGAGAAAATGGAAAAATGTTTAGTTTGGTCAGATTTTCACTTAACTTCTGAAAAATCTTACGTTTGAGAGAACCCTTCTGAAATAAGAATCCTTAAAGACATAACCCTTTTGGCACAAGTTTTCAAGAAACTTGTTTGATGTTGTAGACAATTATATGGCACATGTACAGTTCTAGATGTTTCATGCCAATAATATGTAAGCCATACCAAGGCTACATATACATATAGAGATGTTCCTCAGCTTACAAGGGGGCTATGTACAGAGAAACACATAAAAAATTGAAAATGCATTTAATACCCCTAAACTATCAAATATCATAGCTTACCTTAAGCTTATTTAAACATACTCAGAACACTTATATTTGCCTGCATTTGGGCAAAATCATCGTAAACAAAGCCTATTTTATAACAAAGTATCAAATATCACATGCAATTTATTAAATATTACACTAAAAAAAGAAGAATGGTTATATATAGAATGTTTGTAAGAATACAAGGTGTTCACCCCTGTAATCTTCTAGCTGACTGGGAGCTGTGGCTCACTGCCGCTGCCCAGCATCACAAGATGGCACCATACCACATGTCACTGTCCCTTTTTATAAAGACCCAAATTCAAAATTCAAAGTACAGTTTCTACTGAATCACTTTCACTTTCACATCATTGCCAAATATATCATAAGTTGAATCATTGTAAATCAGGAGCCATCTTATTTGAAAGTTAAATCACAGTCACCCATATACACACAAAAAAAGGCCTTCATGTAGGGCCATCTATGGATCTCTAAACAACATAGCATGACATATCAACAGCAAAAAATGGATGTGAAGGGGACAATTGCTTTGCGTCAGTACTCTGAGCAGTAACATACATGGCCTTACTCACCTAGCAGAACTCCAGAGCTAGCTGATGTCAAGGAATTTTACAAATGTTTGCTGAACAGATGAAGCACTATTCTTTTTAAATTAGTGTGCATATCTGTTTTCTAGAGATATGTTAATTTATTTTATTGACTTATTACAAAACCAAATAATTTCCTCTTATTTAAGTGGCAGGTAAATAGAATTCTTTTTAATTTAAATCAAATGGCTTTTTAGGGAAAATATACTAAAAATTCTGAAACTTGTATTGCTTATGAATCTTTTATTGGAATCCTTATCAAGTTGTATTTTTCAAGTTTTTCCTAAATAATCTTCAATGAATTGAATATATTTTTTGGATTTTATTCAAGGCTATTAACACACAATTTCACTTTGTTAAATATAGTGCTAAACTTTCAACCAAAACGTTGTGTCTTTTTTTTTCCACTACCACATCCTCCATCTACTGACTGGATTCTCTCCCCAACTAGCACATATATACCATTGTCTATCTTTAGGATAAGTAAGGGTCATCTTTTGTCTTTATTCTATTCCTCGTATGCTTCTGAACTTGTTCAATTTTAATATAGCCACACCATAAGCATCACATATTTGATTCCCCTTTAAATAGTAAACAGTGCACAACCAGAGCATACCTTCAAAGCTATCAATATACTTACTCTGATATATTATTTTTGTATTTTTGTAAATTAAAATAATTAAATTATAGAACAAGAGTTTCAGGTGGTAGGTGTTGTAAGTTTTACCCAAACTGACTTTTGTCAAACTCGTTTTTGTCATCATATATGTCAAGTAGTTTTCTCGGGTTTATTTTTTAGAATATCCTCGTATAATGAATATTTACACTGATATCTAGTATAAAATCTTGCAATTTATTTTAGAAACATTAAGATATTGAAAATCAATCTATCTCTTTAATTCATTGAAGACATTTTTGGCTTGTTTTCAGTACTTTCTTACTGGTTAAAAAATGAATTTGAAGTAGTCTGAATTTTATTATTATATGGCACTTTCCCTTTGATGAATACAAAGACGATATTCTATATTAGCTATCTGAGAAGAATTTATTTTTTAAATTTTATTTATTTGTAAGAGAGAGAGTGAGAGAGAGCACAAGCAGGGGGAGCAGCAGGGTGAGGGAGAAGCAAACTCCCGGCTAAGCAGGGAATCTGTTGCAGAACTGAGTCCCAGGACCCTAAGATCATGACCTGAGCTAAAGGCTCAGGCGTTTAACTGACTGAGCCACCCAGGTGTCCCAATCTGAGAAGAGTTCTGTATGTTATTCCTATTCATATGCAGTTTAAAGTCTAGGTAATTAACTTAATATTTTAGTGGCTATTACATAGATAGCACTATGTTCCAGGCAGAGAGTAAGAAAGAAATATTAAATCAACCATATTCTAATCATTCTAAATGAAAATAATTAATCAATCATAATAAATCCTTCTATTTATGGAATATCAACTTATAAGCTTTCCTCCATATGAACAATGCCAAATACCAGAATAAAAGGTCATCTAATACAAATAAAGGATAGAATTAAAGAATTCTGGTAAGCCATTTAATTTTGAAAAATGGTGTTCTATTGTTGCTGAGTTGTGATTTTCAGTTACATAATATCTGATAAGTGTAGAAGTAACACGAGTGTTACGTGAGATGAGAAATGGTATATAATTAAGATATTTTTAAAAGTACAGATAAATACAAATTTGTAAACATAGCATTATGGAGGAATAAAAATAAATGATAGCTACACACTCTAAAGTGAATAAATCTTGGAAAGCTAAAAGCGAAGTAAAACAAGGACAGTGCAAAAAGTATGGTACATTTTTATGAAGTTCAAACAAATTCTGTGAAACCATAGATGGACTTAAAGATACTATTATGTATCAAATATTGTAAAAATTAAGCAAGGAAATAGCAAACATAAAATAACCAAAGCATACAAACTTGGGTAGATACAATAGGTGTGATCATGTTCTACTTCATAAAGATGTGTTCATAGATAAATAGAAGTAACTAGACTTTTTAGAAGTTAATAAAACTTTGCCTGTTATTTCTTAGTAATATAAAATATATGGTTTTCTAGCAAAAACGTTTATCTTAAAATATTTAAAAATAAATTTCAGGCTACTCATAAGGTTATATTTACTTTTCCACTGAAGGAAAAGCTGGTTGTTGTAGTTGTAGTTGTTTGTTTGCTTTAGTCTCCTCCTAGTTTTTATTATTATAATGTGGAATGAGGGATGTTAGATTGAAAAGTGAATTATTTTATAGACAAAAATCATTACTTGATTCACCTCCTGGTACAGCAGATGGAACTCCTGAAAATATGCCCTTTTGCCTTATGGAAGAGTAACAGTTATCCTTACTTCTGAAATATACTTGGTGGTGGCCCTAAATAGTGACACCATAGTAAACATTTTGAATATTTGCAATTAATTTTTATAGTCATAGGGCTCCAAAAGGCACTGCTGGTATATTAGCAGGTATTTCAATAAAGCTAAAAGTTGCCTGACTGTTTAAAAATATTAACAAGGCACAAAACATGGCAGAAATATTGTCCTCAGATATTATTTTTTTCCAAATGCTCCTGATTCCAGACATGACAAGTTATTTTTTAAAATTTTTTTAGTAAAAGATTTTATTTATTTATTTGACAGAGATCACAAGTAGGCAGAGTCAGGCAGAGAGAGAGAGGAGGAAGCAGGCTCCCTGCTGAGCTGAGAGCCCGATGTGGGACTCGATCCAAGGATCCTGGGATCATGACCTGAGCCGAAGGCAGAGGCTTTAAACCACTGAGCCACCCAGACGCCCCCATGACAAGTTATTTTTGATAGATATATATACAATGTATTTTCCAGTTATAAGAAAAATTGTTCTGCTATTTTTAACCTTTTTTGAATTACATAATTTTTTTAATTGAAATTTTATTTTTTAATGTTTTACTTTTCTTTTCTTCACTTTTAAAGATTATATTTATTTATTTGACAGACAGAGATCACAAGTAGGCAGAGAGGCAGGCAGAGAGAGAGAGAGAGAGAGAGAGAGAGAGAGGGAAGCAGGCTCCCTGCGGAGCAGAGAGCCCAATGCGGGGCTCAATCCCAGGACCCGGAGATCATGACCCAAGCCGAAGGCCGCAGCCCAACCCACTGAGCCACACAGGTGCCCCAAGGTTTTACTTTTCAATATACTACTTAGAATATAAAACCTATTCCATTTTGTAAGAAGTTTCACCATTTAAAAAATGGTAATTTTCTCATTGTGTCTTCCCCTCACATTGCTTTATTTTGAATAAAAAATTTCACAATAAACATAACTGATGCTTTCCTTCTGATGGTCCCTCTGTTGGTCATATTGTATATGAGCCATTACAATTAGTTTTACAAAATTTATTGATGTTTGTTGATATGTTTTATCATAACTAATTTTCCCTCCCTTATCAAGATTCCCCAGCTTTCAGACACTGGACACTTCAATAAACCATTCCCAAGGGATGTATCAAGTACTTCTTAGACATTCTCTCAGATCCTTGAGGTCTCATTTTGCCTAGGGATTTGCAATAGGTTCTGCCAGAGGCACCACTGTGACAACTGATGTCCATGGTCTATCTCCTGCTAAGCTCAAGAGGTCACTGGTTTCCAAGTTTATCTATACAATTAATGCATTCCAGCAAGTTCTTTTTTTTTTAATATTAACAAACTTATTTTAAAGTTTATATGGAGAGGAAAAGACTCACAATAGTCAACATAGTGTTGAAGGAGAACAAAGACTGAGGACCGACTTCAAAGTTTACCATAACTATGGGGCACCTGGGTGGCTCAGTGGGTTAAACCTCTGCCTGCGGCTCAGGTCATGATGCCAGGGGCCTGGTATCGAGTCCCGCATTGGGTTCTCTGCTCAGCAGGGAGCCTGCTTCTCCTCATCTCTCTCTCTGTCTGTCTCTCTGCCTATTTGTGATCTCTCTCACTGTCAAATAAATAAATAAAATCTTAAAAAAATGTTTGCCATAACGATAATTGTAAGCAAGATATTGTAATACCACAGAAAGACTAGATTAAAGCAACAGAATATATATTATCAATTATATTTTATTTTTAATATAAAAGCAAAAGCAATACAAGAGAGCAAAATACAATCTTTTAAACAAATGGTTCTGGAGTAATGGTGAAGCTAAATGTAAAAAAATAAAATAAAATAAAATAAAATAATAAAATAAAATAAATCCAGGCAGATATCATACACTCTTCACAAAAATTAACTCAGATTGGATTATAAACCTAAACATGAAACATGTAGAAGGTAATATAGAAGAAAATTTAAATGACCTTGGTTTTGGCAATACCATTAGCTACAAAAGCACAAGCACTGAATTTAAATATGTCTACTCTGTGAAACACAATGCCAAGAGAATGAAAAGGCAAAGCACAGACTATGAGAAAAAATTTGCAAAATACACATCTGGCAAAGGACTGTTAATCAAAAATACACAGAGACCCCTTAAAACTCAACAATGGGGGAAAACCTGATTAAAAATTAGCCAAAGACCTTAGCAGATACATCACAAAAGAAAATATTACAGATGGCAAATAAGCATATAAAAAGATGCTTCACATCATATATCATCAGGAATATGCAAATTAAAACAAAAAAGAGACACCAGTACATACCCAGAATCCAGAGCACTGACAACAGAACGCAAAATGTTGGTGAGGATGTGGAGCCAAAGGAATGTTCTTCCATGTCTATTGAGAATAAAGAATGGAAAACAACTTGGCAGTTTCTTACAAAACTAAACATATTCTTGCCAGATGATTCAGCAGTAGCAGTTCTTGGTATTTATCCAAAGAAGATGAAGTCTATACCCACAAAGATGTCTATAGTAGTTTTATTCATAACTGACAAAAGCTTGGAAGCAACCAAGATATCCTTCCATAGGTGAAAGGTCAAATAAAGTGTAGTACGTGCAAACAAAGGAATATTATTTAATGCTAGAGAAACGAATTACCAAGCCATGAAAAGATATGGATATAAATATTTAATAAATATTTGATTTTAGGCTTCTACCAATCTATCAATAGTATTAGTATATTTTAACAGTGAATGCTCAGCATTCATGAATTTACCTAATAAAATATTTTGGGTTCAATATTTTAAATACTTCAGCCTCTATGATTATAATCCTAATAATTTTGAATTGGGGTAAATAAACCTTAATTTTTTGTAACTTGTTTCTTATTGCAAAAGAGCTCAATGAAATTTTAGAAAATAAAAATTTACAAAAAAATGTTCGTTTACTATTGCCAAATAATTTAAAACTTTATTATATTCAAATACATATATTTTTCTAAATTGATTTATATGCTACTAAAACCAAAACTTTTAGTTATACTAGATTTCATATCATGCAATCAATGCCAGAAATCCATCTGGCAATGATTTGTCTTAAATAGAGTTAAGATGGGTGTTATTACAATGCAAGATGGAAACAAAGATAGTATAACAATTGGTGTTACATAACTTTTCCGTTTTGATCAAGTTACTAATCTACAAAAGGCTTTTATCAGTGACAGACTTGTGAATTTAACAAAACTTTTAAACTAGCATGTGCGACTCATTCCTAGAAAACAACACAATCAATAACACTTTATTTAGATTAAATCATGACTATTTCTCCATTTGAATAAAAAAGGTAGCAACCCCAATAAGTTTATTGAACATGAAAAGTTGAAATGCTATAATGCTCCTAAGGAATTAAATGATCCAGTCATGAATTACAAAAAAAGGATATAAATTACCAAAGTGTTTGTATAATTGTAATATACAACTGCCCATTATCGTTCAATAGTTTAGGCTTGTAAAGAACTCTATAAAAGAACTCCACTTCTAAACTGTGGAAAATATGTTCCCTTTACCCCTATATACGACTATTAAGCCATTCATTTAGCTTTTAAAATATCCACTTAATACAGGCTCTTTACACATTTGAACAGGCAGCAGGGCTCTATTCTTATTGCTTACATCTGAAGGATAGACTTCTAGCGTAAGAGGTAAAGCCCATAAAGGAGCCCAATAATAACAACAAAATACAGTTTAGTGAGCCCTTACAATCTGCCAGCTACCTTTCTGAGAATACTTCAATTAATAAAACATATAAAACACCTGACCACAAAGAGCTTACATTCTTTTGAAATATAATAGTGAAATAAACCAATAATAGAGGGGCACCTCGGTGGCTCAGTCCATTGAGTGACTGACTGCCTTTGGCTTGGGTCATGATCTCAGGGTCCTGGGATGTAACTCCCCAGCAGGCTTTCTAGGCAGTGGGGTGTTTTCTTCTTCCTCTGCGCACCCTCCCAATTCTCTCTCTCTCTGTCTCAAATAAGAAAATAAACCAGTAATAGAATAATGATTGATGGTTGATGGTGATAAGTGTTACAAAGAAATACAAGAAAGGTAAAAGCCATTGGAGAATGCTGGGATGAAAGTTAATTTTATTTTGAGTTGGGTGCTTAAATCTCATTTATGAGATGTTATTTGCACAAAGACCCAGGAAGTGAAGGAGAGTGTTATACAAATATTAAAGGAAAAGATTGCTCTAGGCAGAGCTAGTAAGTACATAGACTTTGTGTGAACAGCTTGTCTGTTACTCTTGAGGAAAAGCAAGGAGGCCAATGAGGAGTTCATAGTGGTGGAGAGAGGAAGAACGTATTGATGTATGACCATCTAGTACATTGAAACTCCTTCAGTTTTTATTTAATATGAAAGGGGAAGATACCAAAAGGCTTTCAACAGCAGAATAAAATCATCTGACTTGATTTTTAGGTTCAGTTGCTGTACCAAAATAAATTTTCAGGGAGAAAGGAGTGCAGTATGTGTGGAAGTGGGGTTATCAATCAAGTGAATAATTCAGGAACATATGATGGTGTTTTTAGCATGCTGGGTGGTAATAGAGGTGGTGAGGTATGGTTTTCATTTTGTATATATTTTGATGGTGAATATTCTGGTGAACAGGATGGGGTATGTGCAGGACAGACAATATCAACATTTATTTTACCTGCACAAACAGAAGGGTGGAGTCTTCATTCCCTGATATGGAGAGAACTCTGTGTTCAAATGTTCTTTCTGATTAAATGGCATAGTGATGATGAGGATTTAGTCAGACAGTGAAAGAGAGCAGTAAGCATAGTTTTAAGCGGTAAGACATTATAATACATTTGAACATCAAAAAACGTTGGGTTGGATCATCTGTTTATGTGAGTAAATAAATAAATAAAGCTTCCTGGGGTTCTGATAGAGGTAAAGAAGATTGCTATATGATCCAAAGGGGCACGTGCACCAAATGTTTATAGCAGTAATATCCACAATAGCCAAACTATGGAAAGAACCTAGATGTCCATCAACAAATGAATGGTATATATATATATATATATATATATATATATATATATATATACGATGGAATACTATGCAGCCATCAAAAGAAATGAAATATTGCCATTTGCCTTGACATGGATGGAACTGGAGGGTATTATGCTTAGCAAAATAAGTCAACCAGAGAAAGACACTATCATATGATCTCCCTGATATCAGGAAATGGAGGTGCAATGTAGGGGGTTTGGGGGACAGGAAAAGAGTAAATGAAACAAGATGGGATCGGGAGGGAGACAAACCATAAGAGACTCAATCTCACAAAACAAACTTAGAGTTGCCAGGAGGGTGGGGAGGGTAGGGAGAGGGTGGTGGGGTTATGAACATTGGGGAGGGTATGTGCTGTGGTGAGTGCTGTGAAGTGTGTAAACCTGGCGATTCACAGACCTGTACCCCTGGAGCTAATAATACATTATATGTTAATTTTAAAAAAAGGAGAAGAAGAAGAAGACTACTATAAATCAAATGCTATGGTGTTCAGCAAAGAGTGTGTAATCAGGCATATTTTATTAAAGTAACCAAGTAAAATGATGGTCGAAAATTGGAATAACAGAAAACATAAAAATCAGAGATTTTAAAAAGAGATATGGGACAGTGTAGAGAATATAGTCAATGATATTATAATAGTGTTATATGGAGACAGATGGTGGCTATATTTGTAGTGATCATTGAATAATGTATGGAGATATTGAAAACCTGAAACCAATGTAACACAGAATATCAACTGTACTCAAATAAAAAAATAGTAAAAATAAAACCTTTTAATTAAAAAAGATAAAAAGAGGGACAAGAATTTGAAAAGTGAATTTCAAAAAGAGTAAAGATGAGGATAAGACATACTCTGAACCTTGAGGAAAACACCATTTTGAAAATTCTTCCCATTTTGAGAAAACTCAAATGAATCAATACCATAAAAGAACCCATTTTAACTGAGAGATGTAATGAATGCTCAAGAAATAATTTTATGACAGGATAATTCTTACCTATGAAACAGCATAAAGAAACCAGGGGAAGCACCTGGAAGCAAAATAAACTATACTGAAAATAAGAATTTGGAAAAAGATAAATGATGAAAGATAAGAAAATTAGACCTGTGACAGAGACCTAGTGAAGAGAATTTTTAGCTTGTGGTTTAATGTTTTTGAGGATAATCTAGAGTTCATAACTGCCTTGAGGCAGGCTGGTTGTAGGCAGTTTAGGCAGACCCCTAAGACAGGCCTACGTTGGGCAGGTGGTGTTGGAGGAGGCCATTGGGCTGGACAAAGACAAATCCAACCAATTGACTAAAGTGTCTGTGAAGATGTTGAAGTCAGATGCGACAGAGAAAGACCTGTCAAACCTAATCTCAGAAATGGAGATGATGAAGATGATTGGACAGCACAAGGACACCACCAGCCTGCTGGGTCCTGCACACAGGACGGTCCTTCGTACACTCTCATGGAATATGCCTCCAAAGACAACATACAGGAGTACCTGCAGGCCCAGAGGCCTCCTGACCTGGAGTACTGTTACAATATCAGCCACAATGCAGCAGAGCAACTCTCCTCCAAGGACCTGGTATCCTGTGCCTACCAGGTAGCCTGAGGCATGGAGTACCTTGCCTCCAAGAAGTGCATACACCAAGACCTGGCCACCAGGGAAGTGCTGGTGACAAAGGACAACATGATGAAGGTCTCAGACTTCAGCCTTGCCAGAGATATCACCACATCAGTTACTATAAAAAGAAAACCAACAGTGGACTGCCTGTGAAGTGGATGGTCCCTAAGGCCATGTTTGACCAGATATACATCCACCAGGATGACTTCTGGTCTTTTGGGGTGATCCTGTGCAAAATTTTCACTCTGGAAGCCTCCCATATCCTGGAGTGCCTGTGGAGGTGGTTTTCAAGCTGCTGAAGGAGTCATTTGATGGATAAGCCAATAAGTGCACCAGAGAGTTATACACAATAATGAGGGGTAGCTGGCATGTGGTACCTTCAAGCTGCTGGTAGAAGACCTGGATCATACGGTGGCCTTGACCTCCAAACCAGGAGTACCCGGACCTGTCCTTGGCCCTGGAACAATACTGTCTATGCTTTCCCAACACCCAAAGCTCCACCTGATCCTCAGAGAAGAATTCCACCTTCGCTCATGTGCCGTTGCCCAGGGAGGCCTATCTGCCCTGACACCCAGCCCAGCTTGCCAATGGTGGACTCAAATGACTAGTATCCCTATTACTCCTGTCCAGATTCCATCATAAGCTGTAACCCACCCACCCTCCCTGCAAAACTCACTGCTTTCTCCTTTGTCCCTTTCCTACTGGCAGGAGCCAGCTGCCTACCTGAGGCCTTCACCCCTTGAAGTTCACCTCTCTTCCCCATCTTCTTCCTCCTCCTTACAACCTGCCCATGAAATAAAGGAACAGAGAGGCAGGTACTTGCTCGTGGATACTTCCTTCCCTCCCATATGTTGGACCAAGACCCCTCCCTGTCATCTGGTACTGCCTGGACATCGAGGGAGTTGGAGATGAGGCATGCCAGTGAAAGCTGTCGGAGCTTTCCTGTTTTGGTTTTGTCTGCTTAGCATAACTTGTAAGACTGAGTTCTGGTGTCAGGGACCTAGTCCTTGGGGCTATAGCACTAGCGAGGGGAGGTCAACTGCTCTGTGCCTTGGCTAAGAGCAACCCCTGCTCCAGAGATATGGTGCCAAGGGCTTATTAATTTTGATACTAATTTGCTTTGCTGACCAAATACCTGGTATCAAAAGATGGGAAGGCAAAGACTGGAAGCAGTGTTATGACCATGGGGTCCAGCCCCAAACTATGAAGAAAACACAAAGTGTATAAATCTGAGTAAGTATATATTTACACACCTTTATAAATAGTTTGTTATCAAAGATTTAATCAATGGGTAATATGCTCCTCGTGTCTGGGAAGCATAAGTTGCCATATATTAAAAACAAAGAAAAGAGGTGTCTGGGTGGCTTCCTCCATAAGTGTCCCTTCTTTTCAGGTCATGATCCCAGGGTCCTGGGATGGAGCCCCACATCAGGCTGTCTGCTCAGTGGGAAACCTGCTTCTCCTTTTCCCTCTGTGCTGCTTATAGTTCCTCTTCCTGACTCTCTGACTGTCAAATAAATAAAATATTTAAAAAAAAACAAGAAAGAAACAAAATGTTTTTTAAAGGTCTTTTTTCTTTTTTTTAATTTTCTAGGGGTGCCTGGATGACTCAGTTGTTTAAGCAGATGTTTGCCTTTGGCTGAGGTCATGATTCCAGTGTACAGGGATCCAGCCCTGCATGGGACTACTTGCACCCAAAGGAGCATGCTTCTTCCTCTCCCTTTGCACGTGATTCCCTCTGCTTGTGTGCTTCTTCTCTCTCTCTCTCTCTCTTGCTGTCAATAAACAAAATAAAATCTTTTACTAAATAAATAATTAAATAAATAAATTTCTAAACCTACTTTCAGTTTAGGTCCCTTAACAAAAATTGATACTGCTTCATTTAAAAAAAAAAAAGGTTAATTTAGATAGATGCTTCCAGAGTTAAAAAGCTGTTTTGTTTCTTTGTCAGGATTAAATATAGAAGTGCTTTAAAAAGTAAAAGAAAAATATGCTATATTAACACTAATCACACTATAACTTTGGTGGTTATATCAAGATAATGAAAAGTGTTTTTAAAGCAAATTTCATTATCAGACATAAAGATCAAGTCAAAATTACAGAAGAGTAAAAGGATGAATTCTTCAGGGAGTATAATAATTCTTGACTTTTAATACTTAATAACAGATTTGGAGATATATAGGGAAAAACTAAGAACAAAAATTATAACTTCTACCTTAGAGGTGAAATGGAAAAAAATTTCCACACCCTTATTTTAAGATTATATTGGCAAATGGTCATCAAATTGGTAAGATATGTAAGACTTGAACAAAATTATAAACTAACTAGATATGCTTGATATTACAGAACACTCCCAACAACCGCAGACCACATATATCTTAAGCCATGAGTTTCTCTGCAAAGGTCAACATTGATAATGTTCTAGTCATACCTCCGTGTACCAGGAAAGAAGTAGCATATTTCTTGAAAGACACAGCTATCAAAGCTCCATTGAGAAACCGTAAAGATGGAGAAGGGATTTGGAAATTATATATCTGATAATGGACATCTACTCTGATTATTAAAAAATGAATAAAAAAAAACCCTTACTAATAACCAAACAGAGTATCCAATTTTACATGTGAAGGAAATAATGGAAGAGACATGTCACCAAAAGGATATGGATGGCTTATAAGCACATGACAAATTTCTCAACATTTAGACAATGAAGAAATACAAATTAAGATTATAATGAGACATGCTTACATATCTATTAGAATGGCTGAAATTATAAAGGCTAATTGTACTTCATCTGAGCTAGATTGGGAAGCAACAAAAAATCTAAACTGTTGTTGGCATATATCATGATACCACCACTTTGGAAAATAGTTCGAAAAATTTTTTAAATGCAAAATATGTTGCACTTACACAAATAGCCATTTTACTTCTAGGCATTTCACCAAGAGAAACAAACCCTATGTTCATACAAGGACTTGTATATGAATTTCATAGCAGCTTTAGTTTTAAGAATTGAAAACAGTGGAAATGTTCATCGATGTCCATCAATAGAGCAAAGACAAATTATGATCTATTCATTAAAGAGATTACAATTCAACATCAAAATGAGCTATTTACAATTGGAGATTCTCAAAGTAATGATGCTGAGAAAAGAAAAGCCAGGCAATGAATAGTATATATTGTGTGATTCCATGACTATAAAAATTCTAGAAAATACAAATGTATATATAGTCACAGTCATCAAATATATTGGTGTGATTTTAGTGCCTTCTTCTGTGCTCCCATAGCTTCCTACACTTGGATCTCCGAGCATTTGTTACACCATGTGAAAATATGAACTCTTTTTCTTTATTCTGTCTTACTAGAATAAGAATCCTTGAACTTTTATGGACATTTGAACTCTCAGTTATTAGCAGAAATTCTATCACACAGTAAGTTTCCAAATATAAAAGCCAGAGTTTTACAATGACTTCTAAGCTTTTACATGATCTAGCCACTCATTTAACCTCTGTGAGCTCTTTCCCTGCTACTCTTCAGTCACTCACAGTGGCCTCCTTGCTATTCCTCAGATATGCCAGGCATGATCCAACCTTATGGCCTTCAAGATAGTCAATTCCTTTGTCTGGAGTGACCTTATTGCTGATAGTTCTGGGCAAATTCATCACCTTTCCATACCGTTGTTCAATTGTCAGCTTCATTGTAACTACCCTGATCTTCCTATTAAAAATTTTAACTCCCCAGGGCGCCTGGGTGGCTCAGTGGGTTAAAGCCTCTGCCTTCAGCTCAGGTCATGATCCCAGGGTCCTGGGATCGAGCCCCGCATCGGGCTCTCTGCTTGGCAAGGAGCCTGCTTCCTCTCTCTCTCTCTCTGCCTGCCTCTCTGCCTACTTGTGATCTCTGTCTGTCAAATAAATAAATAAAATCTTAAAAAAAAAATTTTAACTCCCCAACCCCTTCCTAGCAACCTTGATTTTTCTCACCCTGATCGAATTTTTCTTTTTCCCCATTGTACTCATCATTTTTGAATGCACTATGCAATTTTTATTAAGGTTTATAGCTTTTAATTGTCTCACCCATTAAAATAAAAGTTCTACAAAGCCAAGTATTTCATTGACCAGTGTAGTCTGAAGTAATATCTGCCATATAATAGGTTCAGTAGACAACTGGTAAATTTCAAAATAAATTAATGTTGAGAGTATACTGAATTTCATAAGTCATTTCAATATTTTTTTCCAAAAAGTAAACTATGTAAAACATACCTTAAATTTACTTTCAAAATATTTTATAGCATATAATGGACAATATACATAAGCCTTAAAGAAACAATCATAGAAATAACCATTTCAGACCTACTTAAAAACTGCATAATACCACACTCCTAGATCCTCTATGAATGCTCTAAAATAACCCTTCAAAGGAAATACATTTTTAAAAATAACAGATTTTTTGTCAAATAATTTAATAAAATAAAAGTTTCATTCATCTATGTAGATCATAATAAATGTTCTTAATAAGCATGAAATTATAACTCTGAAGTGTGCTAAAATGAAACCACCTGCTAAGGGTGAGAGAACAAAAATAAACATCATTTTTCCAAATAAGAGCAATTTATTACCTTTGAATCAAAGCATGTGGATTTGTTCAAAATGGCAATAAAGGAATATGGAGACACAAACCATAGAAAGTCATATTTTAGATTTCTAAAGCACTTCGAAGTGAAGAGTATACATTTTTTAAATGCTACATAATGCTACATAATTACAAGATGACAGGTTGTGACAAATAGCATTCTAAAAGCTCTACTCATAATGGAACGGAAGGTGTCATTTCCCTATAATTTTATATATGTCATTAATTTACTATATCTGGATACAACACATTACCAAACGATGTTCATCAAAAAGACTAAATCATTTTTAATGGAATATAATAATTTGAACCTACATCAATTAATCATTTTTTTTCGATCTAACATTTATAGTCTTGCTAAACATTTTATCAGTTGTCGACAAAATTCAAAAATCATAGGATAAAAAGTCGTGTTTGGAAAAGTAGATTTTTTTTCAAATTTGCATTTAAATGAAAATATTTGCTGATATTTTTAAAACTTTATATGTAATTTTATATATATCTGACCTATCAGATGATATAAAATTTTTGGAGAAGATATGACATATTTTTTGCTCTTGGTTGAAGGTATTAATAAAGAGCAACTGTTTGTATTATTTGTATCGTGATATCTTAGTTAATAAACATGAATAACTGGTATAAAATATGTTTTTTAAAAAATTTTATTTATTTACTTGACAGAGATCACAGGAAGGCAGAGAGGCAGCCAGAGAGAGAGGAATGGAAACAGGCTCCCTGCTGAGAAGAGAGCCCACTGTGGGACTCAATCCCAGGAACCTGGAATCATGACCTGAGCCGAAGGCAGAGATTTTAACCCACTGAGCCACCCAGGCACCCTAAAATATGTTTTTTTTTATATAGAATTATAGTTCTTGCCAAAATATGGAACTAGCTGGAACTGAATGCCTCCTTCAAAGTCAGCTCTGGAGAAATTATGCAAGTGTAATATGGAACTATTTCAGATATTAACCAAAAACAAAGAAATGATGATAAATTCCTTAAAAGACTCAAAGGTGCTCTTGACTGGTATGTTTCAAGCTCTATTCCTGGTTTGAAGACAGGTTTTAACAGGCCTGTCACTGTAGAAATCATCAGCTGGATGTTTAGAGGCTATCAGAACTGTACAAAAACCTTGAAGGGGTAAATACTTGAAAATTCTTTAGAGAGATTAGCTCCCTAAGGCATTATTCCTCCACACATTTTCCCCCAATCAATTAAGACTGATGGATGAGGGGCACCTGAGTGGCTCTCTCATCACGTGGGTGGTGGGTTAAGCCTCTGCCTTCATCTCAAGTCATGGTCTCTGGGTCCTGGGATCCAGCCCCACATCGGGCTCTGCTCAAAAGGAAGCCTGTTTCCCTCCCTGCTTGCCTGCCTCTCTGCTTACTTGTGATCTCTCTCTCTCTCTCTTTCTCTCTCTCTGTGTCCAATAAATAAATAAAATCTTAAAAAAAAAAAGGCTGATGGATGATAAATTATGAAAACTGCTCCCTCCAAATGATGCTTCTTCATAAGGATTTAAGAATTTAAAATTGTAAGAATTTAAAATTGATACTTGATCGTAGGATTTATCTTATAGAATAACATCAAGTAAAGGCAGTTATTATTAGTTCTGAAGTATTTGTGATTCTGATTCTTGGCCTCATTAGTAAATTTATTTTTAAACTCTCCCATGGAGTGGTGATTGGCCTTCAGTCTTTCATTGATGTACATCATTGGGTCAAATGAGATGTGTGTGCCCAGAACTATATATAATCTTCTTTGTATTTCACTGGAGATGGCATTTCTGAGTTTTGTTCAATTGAATTTGGACAGATGTTTTAATAGTCACTTCTAGAGTTGGCCCTGGAGAATATCTTCCTTTTTTTCTCTTCCCGATTCTCTGAAAAACCCTGACTAATTCACATTATCACAGTGATATCACAATTCAAGTTTTTCCAAACACTATAGCTGCAAAACAGAAGGAAGCTACTCAGAATGTAATACTATTGTGAATGATTGAGAAAGAAAACATTATTATAATTAAGCTACCAGGTTTCAATGTATTTTATTGTTGCTTAGAAAATCCTAGCATACCCAGACTTTACAGAGATTTGATGATCCTAAGAGAAGCTGAACTCATGGACCAAAATAACTATGCACATAAAAAGTACAATCACTTACCTAAAAAAGATGATGTGGTTAACTTTCTATGGCAATCCAAGTGTTATTGGAACAGGAATTTAAAAAATAGCTTAGGGGCGCCTAGGTGGCGCAGTGGATTAAGCCACTGCCTTCAGCTCAGGTCATGATCTCAGGGTCCTGGGATCAAGTCCTGCATCAGGCTCTCTGCTCAGCAGGGAGTCTGCTTCCCTCCCTCTCTCTCTCTCTCTCTCTCTGCCTGTCCTCCGTCTACTTGTGATCTCTCTCTGTCAAATAAATAAAGAAAGAAAATCTTAAAAAAATAAAAAAAGAATGACTGTACTTTTTAAAAATAGCTTAAAAGGGGCACCTGGGTGACTCACTGGGTTAAGCCGCTGCCTTCGGTTCAGGTCATGATCTCAGGGTCCTGGGATCAAGCCCCACATCGGGCTTTCTGCTCAGCAGGTAGCCTGCTTCCCTTCCTCTCTCTCTGTCCGCCTCTCTGCCTAATTGTGATCTCTCACTGTCAAATAAATAAATAAAATATTTTTAAAAATAGCTTAAAAGTATATGATAAAATAATGATATACATATACAAAGAAAAGAAAGATACTATACTGTGAATATAAATTAAGTGAAAATTGTTGAAATAAAGAATACAATAAATGGAGACTAAAATGAATATAGCTGTAAAATGAATAAATGAGTTGGGAAAAACAAACAAACAAACAAATTAATGACTTCTGCCCAAATGCAGCAGAAGAGAAAAAAAAATAAAGAAAATATTTAAATAAGTACTGAGATAAATTTTGGTGAATTAAAGAAAGATAAAAGATACCAGACTTAAAATGATGCCAAACATGAGAAATCAGAAACAAAACAAAACAAAAACCACACACACAAAAAACCACTCTTATACATTATGGTGAGTTTTAAGAATATCAAAAACAGAGAAGAGCATAAATGATGCCCAAGAGAAGAACAGATCACCTAAAATGTACAAGAATAATACTGACAGCAGAATTCTCAATAGAAATAGCATATAAAGGAGACAGCTGGGTGTTTGTATAGATGGAAAAGATATTTGAAACTAGATATTATACATCAAGCCAAATTATTGATTAAATTTGAGAGCACGGTAAAAATACAATGAAGCATGTTAGGTCTTAGAACATTTATCACACAGAGAAACACATTTTGGAAAACTTCCTTGCAGGACAGCTCAATTTAGATAGAGAAAACAGAATTATGTACTCAAAGGCACATTTTGAAGGAAGGATTGAATATAGTCTGCACTGCAAATATTCTTTAATCGTATGTTCTGAATTTCCTAAATTTAAGAATTATTTGTTCCAATATTTATCTTTAAATAAACCCTAGGAGACTTTTTCTTGGATTCTGGAAAATCAGTCCATTTGGATACAAATCTTCTTGTCACTGATGGAAATTTTGATAGCCCTTAACTGTGGAATGCCTAATGTATTGTTACAGCAATTGTGATTTGCCAATACATGGGTGATGTGTGTGTGTTGTGTGTGTTTATTTTTATTTTTGATGGTTTTACTCTTCTATGAGATTTTTAAGTAGACATAATTTTAATAAATTATGATTTGTTGAAATTTATCTGAGGTTATATATAATAAGATGAAATTTGTGTGAACTAAAGAAGTGCCTCTCCATTTTTTTGTTTTAAGAGTAGACTGGTCTTTAAAAATTGTCCAAAGAAGTACATTATATTCATTATTAAATTGGATAATATACAATAAAGTATTTATGGTCATATGGAACCATATCAATTTCTACTATTAATTCATATTAATAATTACCATAAGAGGAAAAGGGGATATTTTTCAAAATGAAAATTAGCGTATTTTTCAGAATATGATATAGTGTTATTCACTGAACAGAGGGAACAAATGTCAAAGTTTAACACAGTTTACAGAATGTCTTAACATAAATTGAAATTTAAATCTGACCTAATTTCACAGTTTTAAGTAAAATGATAGCACTTTATATCCTTGAAAAGTGGTAAGTGACCCAAAACATTGCTTAGAAAAGCAAATTAACACTACACTAGTCTGAGATGGCTAAGTTATGGTACAACTTGCCATTGTGTATCATCAAATGGTATATTTTTTTCTTTTGGTCTTGTCATTATATTTTATTTTAGCCATTCTGGTAAGTGTGTAGTGATATCTCAGTGTCATTTTAATTGCATTTCCTTGATGTCTAATTATGTCAAAATATACTATTTTGATGTTTAATGTTCTGAGCTTTCTCAGTTCAAGACCATGAAGCCACTTAGGAAAAATACAGTTGCAGATGCACTCATAGACCAACTCTTATTTAGAAATAAGAAGAAACATTACTACCCATTCCAACAAAAAATAGACTTGTTATGCAGTAGGGATTTTATAAATTACCTGACACAACTTTTATAGTAAGATGAAATGGGACAGGTGGCTTCTTGCAGCTATATACAACATCATTTTAATTTCAATTTTCAGTATAATTTTTCCAAGGTATACACAGAATATATATTTAATGTAAATTGTGAACATTTTAAACTCTGTATGTGGGAATTAATCAATTTTAAGTTTATAACAATCAAAATTAATGGAAGTTTATTTTAAATTAGTTAGCTTTCTCTGCATTGCAAGACAGAATAATCAAGAATTGGTAAGAAAAAATAATCTCTGTAAAATTACTGGGGGTGCATTATAAAGTGTTTGGTAACCGATCAAACTCACAATTTGGATTGAATGGCAAGTGATTTTTAAAATCTGGAACTCATTGTCAATTTTTTTTGTCTTCATTGTGTCTTAATAAATTACTGTGTTCATTTGCATGGAAGTGAAGAAAAATGCATGACATTTCATCTCAACACTAACACTTTTAACTGGCAACTCTGAATGTACTTTACAGCAGTGTAACAAAGTAAAGATCAATGATGTTTCATGACATATTTGTTATAATTCTCAAGGAGATAGGGAGTTTGTGCAAAAATGCAAATCACTTTGCGACTAAACACATTGTTTATTTCAGCTAATTTTAAGAAAATATGCTAAGACTCTCTCAAAAAAGGAAGCAATGATTTAGGTTTTCCTTCAAACTCCTTATCTAATCCTGAACCAACAGCACATAGTTCAAAGAGCAACTAATTTGAGCAGCTCCAATTTACACGTTTCCTAACAATGCTTAATTTAGTGGAATTTCTGTCCAATTATGTTAATTTGATGTAGTGAAAGACAAACATTCAAAAAGATCATCCTTAATTTATATAGATTGCCAAACTCTGCATTTTCTGAATGACGCCCAGGAACGTATTTTCAAAAACAAGCAAACAATGCCAGAACCACTATTAGGTCATCTCTAGGCAGAAAGTGACTCAGAGCCTACATTACTCTCTCTCTGAAAGTATACTGTAGGCACTGAAACTACTACCCTGAGTCTGTGCTATCAAATTCCTTAAGTTAGAAAGTTTTTTTTTTTTTTTTTTTTTTTTTTTTTTTTTTTTTTTTTTTTTTTTTTATAAACATATATTTTTTATATACATATATTTTTATCCCCAGGTCTGTGAATCACCAGGTTTACACACTTCACAGCACTCACCAAATCACATACCCTCCCCAATGTCCATAATCCCACCCCCTTCTCCCCAACCCCCTCCCCCCGGCAACCCTCAGTTTGTTTTGTGAGATTAAGAGTCACTTATGGTTTGTCTCCCTCCCAATCCCATCTTGTTTCATTTATTCTTCTACCCACTTAAGCCTCCATGTTGCATCACCACTTCCTCATATCAGGGAGATCATATGATAGTTGTCTTTCTCTGCTTGACTTATTTCGCTAAGCATGATACGCTCTAGTTCCATCCATGTTGTTGCAAATGGCAAGATTTCATTTCTTTTGATGGCTGCATAGTATTCCATTGTGTATATATACCACATCTTCTTGATCCATTCATCTGTTGATGGACATCTAGGTTCTTTCCATAGTTTGGCTATTGTGGACATTGCTGCTATAAACATTCGGGTGCATGTGTCCCTTTGGATCACTACATTTGTATCTTTAGGGTAAATACCCAATAGTGCAATTGCTGGGTCATAGGGCAGTTCTATTTTCAACATTTTGAGGAACCTCCATGCTGTTTTCCAGAGTGGCTGCACCAGCTTGCATTCCCACCAACAGTGTAGGAGGGTTCCCCTTTCTCCGCATCCTCGCCAGCATCTGTCATTTCCTGACTTGTTGATTTTAGCCATTCTGACTGGTGTGAGGTGATATCTCATTGTGGTTTTGATTTGTATTTCCCTGATGCCAAGTGATATGGAGCACTTTTTCATGTGTCTGTTGGCCATCTGGATGTCTTCTTTGCAGAAATGTCTGTTCATGTCTTCTGCCCATTTCTTGATTGGATTATTTGTTCTTTGGGTGTTGAGTTTGCTAAGTTCTTTATAGATTCTGGACACTAGTCCTTTATCTGATATGTCGTTTGCAAATATCTTCTCCCATTCTGTCAGTTGTCTTTTGATTTTGTTAACTGTTTCCTTTGCTGTGCAAAAGCTTTTGATCTTGATGAAATCCCAGTAGTTCATTTTTTCCCTTGCTTCCCTTGCCTTTTGCGTTGTTCCTAGGAAGATGTTGCTGCGGCAGAGGTCGAAGAGGTTGCTGCCCGTGTTCTCCTCAAGGATTTTGATGGATTCCTTTCGTACATTGAGGTCCTTCATCCATTTTGAGTCTATTTTTGTGTGTGGTGTAAGGAAATGGTCCAATTTCATTTTTCTGCATGTGGCTGTCCAATTTTCCCAGCACCATTTATTGAAAAGGCTGTCTTTTTTCCATTGGACATTCTTTCCTGCTTTGTCGAAGATTAGTTGACCATAGAGTTGAGGGTCTATTTCTGGGCTCTCTATTCTGTTCCATTGATCTATGTGTCTGTTTTTGTGCCAGTACCATGCTGTCTTGATGATGACAGCTTTGTAATAGAGCTTGAAGTCCGGAATTGTGATGCCACCAACGTTGGCTTTCTTTTTCAATATCCCTTTGGCTATTCGAGGTCTTTTCTGGTTCCATATAAATTTTAGAATTATTTGTTCCATTTCTTTGAAAAAGATGGATGGTACTTTGATAGGAATTGCATTAAATGTGTAGATTGCTTTAGGTAGCATAGACATTTTCACAATATTTATTCTTCCAATCCAGGAGCATGGAACATTTTTCCATTTCTTTGTGTCTTCCTCAATTTCTTTCATGAGTACTTTATAGTTTTCTGAGTATAGATTCTGTGTCTCTTTGGTTAGGTTTATTCCTAGGTATCTTATGGTTTTGGATGCAATTGTAAATGGGATTGACTCCTTAATATCTCTTTCTTCTGTCTTGCTGTTGGTGTAGAGAAATGCAACTGATTTCTGTGCATTGATTTTATATCCTGACACTTTACTGAATTCCTGTATAAGTTCTAGCAGTTTTGGAGTGGAGTCTTTTGGGTTTTCCACATATAGTATCATATCATCTGCGAAGAGTGATAATTTGACTTCTTCTTTGCCGATTTGGATGCCTTTAATTTCCTTTTGTTGTCTGATTGCTGAGGCTAGGACCTCTAGTACGATGTTGAATAGCAGTGGTGATAATGGACATCCCTGCCGTGTTCCTGACCTTAGCGGAAAAGCTTTCAGTTTTTCTCCATTGAGAATGATATTTGCGGTGGGTTTTTCATAGATGGCTTTGATGATATTGAGGTATGTGCCCTCTATCCCTACACTTTGAAGAGTTTTGATCAGGAAGGGATGTTGTACTTTGTCAAATGCTTTTTCAGCATCTATTGAGAGTATCATATGGTTCTTGTTCTTACTTTTATTGATGTGTTGTATCACATTGACTGATTTGCGGATGTTGAACCAACCTTGCAGCCCTGGAATAAATCCCACTTGGTCGTGGTGAATAATCTTTTTAATGTACTGTTGAATCCGATTGGCTAGTATTTTGTTGAGTATTTTCGCATCTGTGTTCATCAAGGATATCGGTCTATAGCTCTCTTTTTTGGTGGGATCCTTGTCTGGTTTTGGGATCAAGGTGATGCTGGCCTCATAAAATGAGTTTGGAAGTTTTCCTTCCATTTCTATTTTTTGGAACAGTTTCAGGAGAATAGGAATTAGTTCTTCTTTAAATGTTTGGTAGAATTCCCCCGGGAAGCCGTCTGGCCCTGGGCTTTTGTTTGTTTGGAGATTTTTAATGACTGTTTCAATCTCCTTACTGGTTATGGGTCTGTTCAGGCTTTCTATTTCTTCATGGTTCAGTTGTGGTAGTTTATATGTTTCTAGGAATGCATCCATTTCTTCCAGATTGTCAAATTTATTGCCGTAGAGTTGCTCATAGTATGTTCTTATAATAGTTTGTATTTCCTTGGTGTTAGTTGTGATCTCTCCTCTTTCATTCATGATTTTATTTATTTGGGTCCTTTCTCTTTTCTTTTTGATAAGTCGGGCCAGGGGTTTATCAATTTTATTAATTCTTTCAAAGAACCAGCTCCTAGTTTCGTTGATTTGTTCTATTGTTTTTTTGGTTTCTATTTCATTGATTTCTGCTCTGATCTTTATGATTTCTCTTCTCCTGCTGGGCTTAGGGTTTCTTTCTTGTTCCTTCTCCAGCTCCTTTAGGTGTAGGGTTAGGTTGTGTACCTGAGACCTTTCTTGTTTCTTGAGAAAGGCTTGTACCGCTATATATTTTCCTCTCAGGACTGCCTTTGTTGTGTCCCACAGATTTTGAACCGTTGTATTTTCATTATCATTTGTTTCCATGATTTTTTTCAATTCTTCTTTAATTTCCCGGTTGACCCATTCATTCTTTAGAAGGATACTCTTTAGTCTCCATGTATTTGGGTTCTTTCCAAACTTCCTTTTGTGGTTGAGTTCTAGCTTTAGAGCATTGTGGTCTGAAAATATGCAGGGAATGATCCCAATCTTTTGATACCGGTTGAGTCCTGATTTAGGACCGAGGATGTGATCTATTCTGGAGAATGTACCATGTGCACTAGAGAAGAATGTGTATTCTGTTGCTTTGGGATGAAATATTCTGAATATATCTGTGATGTCCATCTGGTCCAGTGTGTCATTTAAGGCCTTTATTTCCTTGCTGATCTTTTGCTTGGATGACCTGTCCATTTCAGTGAGGGGAATATTAAAGTCCCCTACTATTATTGTATTGTTGTTTATGTGTTTCTTTGATTTTGTTATTAATTGGTTTATATAGTTGGCTGCTCCCACGTTGGGGGCATAGATATTTAAAATTGTTAAATCTTCTTGTTGGACAGACCCTTTGAGTATGATATAGTGTCCTTCCTCATCTCTTATTACAGTCTTTGGCTTAAAATCTAATTGATCTGATATAAGGATTGCCACTCCTGCTTTCTTCTGATGTCCATTAGCATGGTAAATTCTTTTCCACCCCCTCACTTTAAATCTGGAGGTGTCTTCGGGCTTAAAATGTGTTTCTTGGAGGCAACATATAGATGGGTTTTGTTTTTTTATCCATTCTGATACCCTGTGTCTTTTGACAGGGGCATTTAGCCCATTCACATTCAGGGTAACTATTGAGAGATATGAATTTAGTGCCATTGTATTGCCTGTAAGGTGACTGTTACTGTATATGGTCTCTGTTCCTTTCTGATCTACCACTTGTAGGCTCTCTCTTTGCTTAGAGGACCCCTTTCAATACTTCCTGTAGAGCTGGTTTGGTATTTGCAAATTCTTTCAGTTGTTGTTTGTCCTGGAAGCTTTTAATCTCTCCTTCTATTTTCAATGATAGCCTAGCTGGATATAGTATTCTTGGCTGCATGTTTTTCTCGTTTAGTGCTCTGAAAATATCATGCCAGCTCTTTCTGGCCTGCCAGGTCTCTGTGGATAAGTCAGCTGCCAATCTAATATTTTTACCATTGTATGTTACAGACTTCTTTTCCCGGGCTGCTTTCAGGATTTTCTCTTTGTCATTGAGACTTGTAAATTTTACTATTATGTGACGGGGTGTGGGCCTATTCTTATTTATTTTGAGGGGCATTCTCTGAACCTCCTGAATTTTGATGCTTGTTCCCTTTGCCATATTGGGGAAATTCTCCCCAATAATTCTCTCCAGTATACCTTCTGCTCCCCTCTCACTTTCTTCTTCTTCTGGAATCCCAATTATTCTAATGTTGTTTCGTCTTATGGTGTCACTTATTTCTCGAATTCTCCCCTCGTGGTCCAGTAGCTGTTTGTCCCTCTTTTGATCAGCTTCTTTATTCTCTGTCATTTGGTCTTCTATATCACTAATTCTTTCTTCTGCCTCATTTATCCTAGCAGTGAGAGCCTCCATTTTTGATTGCACCTCATTAATAGCTTTTTTGATTTCAACTTGGTTAGATTTTAGTTCTTTTATTTCTCCAGAAAGGGCTTTTATATCTCTCGAGAGGGTTTCTCTAATATCTTCCATGCCTTTTTCGAGCCCGGCTAGAACCTTGAGAATTGTCATTCTGAACTCTAGATCTGACATATTACCGATGTCTGTATTGATTAGGTCCCTAGCCTTCGGTACTGCCTCTTGTTCTTTTTTTTGTGGTGAATTTTTACGTCTTGTCATTTTGTCCAGATAAGAGTAAATGAAGGGGCAAGTAAAATACTAAAAGGGTGGCAACAACCCCAGGAAAATATGCTTTAGCCAAATTAGAAGAGATCCAAAATCGTGAGTGGGGAGAAAGGGGATAAAAAGAGGTTCAAAAAGGAAGAAAGAAAAAAGAAAAAAAAAAAAAAAAAAAAAAAAAAAAAAAGAAAAGAATTTTTTTTAAAAAAAGAAAACACCTAAGAAAAATGTAAAAAAAAAATATATATATATTAGATAAACTAGTAAAAAATCGTTAAAAAAGAAAAAGGTAACAGTTAAAAAAAAAAAAAAATTTTACCCGAAGGCGAGAAAAAAAAAAAAAATGAAAAAGAAAAAATTAAATTAACTGCAAGACTAAAGAAAATCACAGGAAAAAAGCCATGAGTTCCGTGCTTGGCTTTCTCCTCCTCTGGAATTCTGCTGCTCTCCTTGGTATTGAAACCGCACTCCTTGGTAGGTGAGCTTGGTCTCGGCTGGATTTCTTGTTGATCTTCTGGGGGAGGGGCCTGTTGTAGTGATTTTCAAGTGTCTTTGCCCCAGGCGGAATTACACCGCCCTTACCCGGGGCCGGGGTGAGTAATCCGCTCGGGTTTGCTTTCAGGAGCTTTTGTTCCCTGAGCGCTTTCCGTAGAGTTCCAGAGGACGGGAATACAAATGGCGGCCTCCTGGTCTCCGGCCCGGAGGAGCCGAGAGCCCAGGGCCCCACTCCTCAGTGCGCCCTCAGAGAACAGCGCCCAGTTACTCCCGTCTGCCTGACCTCCGGCCGCGCTCCGAGCTCACCGAGCCTGCGACCGGTTCAAGGTAACACGGAGCTGCGAGCTTACTGTCGGCTCTGTCTCTGTAGCCGGCTTTCCCGTTCCAATACCCGCAAGCTCTGCGACACTCAGACACCCCCGATCCTTCTGTGACCCTGCGGGACCTGAGGCCACGCTGACCCCGCGTGGGCTTCGCTCCGGTTTAGCCTCTGGAGCGATGTCCCTCCGCGGAACAGACTTTTAAAAGTCCTGATTTTGTGCGCGGTTGCTCCGCCGCTTGCCGGGAGCCGGCCCCTCCCCCCGGGGTCTATCTTCCCGTCGCTTTGGATTCACTTCTCCGCCGGTCCTACCTTTCAGAAAGTGGTTGTTTTTCTGTTTCCAGAATTGCTGTTCTTCTTCTCTTCGATCTGCCGATGGATTTTCAGGTGTTTGCAATCTTTAGATAAGCTATCTAGCTGATCTCCGGCTAGCTGAAGCAGTCTCAGCTTGCTACTTCTCCGCCATCTTGACTCGAGTCCTTAAGTTAGAAAGTTTTAAAACCAATCTGTGTGGGAGTATTTCATTTACAGATAGAGATTTGGTTGTTTATACATTTTCATACTTGATTTTTAGGGTGTAATAACTATGTTTTAAAATTCATGGTGGTTTTGAATACTGTTGGATAATTGTGCTAAAATGGTATATCCATTCCTCCTAGGAAACAGAAATTATAGAAAGGTAGTGCTTTTCAGATCTGACATCTTTGAGTCATTGCAGTTTCAGTATAAATGCAATAGGAAAAGTGACATTCATGTTTATGATATTTTCTATAAATAAATTAGAATGTACTGGAGGCCTAATATAAAGTGGGATGCCTAAACTTCAGTAAGATCTTGTTTTCAATTCAAAATAAATTTTATTTTTTATTTTTTTTATAATGTCCCTCAATTTCAGATAAGCACCCCCCTAAGGACCACTCCATTTTTTTAAAAGATTTTATTTATTTTATTTGACAGATAGAGATCACAAGTAGGCAGAGAGGCAGGCAGAGAGAGAGGGAAGAGTAAGCAGGCTCCCTGCTAGGCAGAGAGCCCAATGTGGGGCTGGATCCCAGGACCCTGGGAACATGACCTGAGCCAAAGGCAGAGGCTTTAACCCACTGAGCCACCCAGGCACCCCGAAAATAAATTTTAAATTGAATTATGCACCTATAAGTTCAGAGACAATAAACATCAACCAACACAATTAATAAGTTCTATTTCTTGAAATTTCGGGAACATTGATAGTCTCATCTCCTGGAAGAACAACAGCTAAAATTCTTGGTCATGGATTCTTGCTAAAATATCACTTTCCCAAAGAAAATTAATGTTATGAATTTTCATTGATTGCTATTGATCATGAAGAATATAACAACCACGATAAAAAGAGTAGGAAAAACATGATATCTCATCTGTAAGGGCATGTGGATAGTAGGAAATGCTAATAAAAATAACTACCATTATTTCCTAAGTTAACATAATATAACAGAACACAAATATTTCATAACAATATTTTCTAGGCTCATTTTGATAACTCTTTTCTACATTCAAATTTAAAGGTTGAGGCATGTGATATATATTACACAAAAAACATCCCAAGGAATTCGTTAAAAAAAAAAAAAAACTCTTAATAAAGGACAAATCCAAAGGATTTTTTTTCTAATTTAATTAACAAATTATGAATCGACTTACCTATTTTATCACAGTGTATCAAGCACCAATAATATTTTTTAATCGTCATACCTGATGCAATAGTTACCATCTTTCAGACATACTGATCAAGAACAAGTAAATAAACAAGAGCACCGTAGCTTAAGATCTACCTGCATAAATATAGGACTACTTCAGACAATCTCTTCACCACAACATAGCAATGAATAGAAATCATACATGCTCTGTAATGGACATACAGATGAGATAGAAGGGGATGGGTGTTAATATATGCAGAATCTTCTTTAATTACATTGTAAAACATAATATGGAAAAACAGAATACAATTTTAGAAATACCCAGGTCACCATCATTGTTTTATTTTTATATGTGTAGATAAGGAGTTTAGTAAACAATCCATGACTATTCAACTTCTTATATTTTGAAAATTTTAGCAAAACTAACAAACCTAGCAACTAGAAAATTGTATCTATCTGCAAAATACAGCTTTGCCAGCATGGTAGAGGAAAAGCAAAACAAAATAAGTAAGAAAAGTTTAACATTTCACAAGAGTTTGACTTTTATTTTTTTATTTATTATTTTTATTTTCCATTTATTATTTACTTCTATTTTCTACTTTATTTTAATGAAAATGTCATGACCATAACATAAGAGCAGAATTAAACCAGCATGAGAAATTATTTTTTCATAAGTTACAATAAACTAGCTTGGTGATTAATGCAAAAATTATATTCCAAACTTCAGTGTTCTTGCAGTAAGTATCACTGCATAAACAAATGAGTCAGGAGTCATAAACTAATGATGATTCTAAATGTTATTTAGAGAGACATTCTGTTCTGAATATATTTCAAATATTCTACACAAGGCAAAGTGGATCCAAATAATCTGTAGGCAAAATAAGATTTTAGAGAAGTATATATTTCCAACAGTATTTATAAAATATTACCTTCATGTAAGGCATCATCCTGGACTTTGTGGAAAACACACAAAGGAGTAAGAAGTGGCCCTTCAAGAAACATATACAATATCAAGGTTTAACATGAAGCAGCATGTCTTCTCTAAGTAAAAAACATTGTACCAACTGACTTTACTGAAACTTTATATTTATTGTGAAGGACCCCAGGTCAGAATTATACTATAGCCTATAAGTTTTAACATTCTTTTTATAACCAGCTTATGCTAACTGAGAAACTGTGGCCAGCTGACCATAGATAAGGGAGTCAGCAAGCAGCATAACAGGATAACGAATAGCAAAAATCTGTGTTTAACCCAGCTGTTTCTGGCTTCTGTATAATAATGCTTCTAATGCTTTGCTAAGAAATGAAAAATTGCTTAAACCCTCAACTCTAAGGAGCAAGAGGCTGGCTGAGGACAAAGCAAAAGCTGGCGCCTTGCACCCCCCCCCCCTTCACCCGCTCCCCTCCATATGTGTAGCATTATAAATAGTTAACTTGCAGAAATCACAGTCCTGCAGGGTAGGAGTCTCCCTTGGTTTGCAAATGTCCTTGAGATTTACAACAAAGAAGTTACCTTACGTTTGATAGCAGGAATGTAACATTTCACCAGGAGAGACTCCCAATTGTCTTTATGTTAGGACCTCATTAAAGGGAAAATGGCCTTGGCTTGATAGTAACCAGGCCTTCAATATCCTGATAGTGCTTTCATTCGTATGCGTGGGCTAACCGGCCAGTTCTGCTTCTGTAAGATTGCTTTGTCTGCTTTCGCACGTGGGTCCCCTGATCCACTCCACTGACGCCAAGTATGCCTGTTCAAATTATCAATCAGTCAGCTCAGCCCCTCCCGAAACTTGTTTGTCCATAAAAATCCTGCACTACCCCAGCCTGGTGTGCTCAGCTAGCAGGAGCTGCTGACCACCCGCAGGCGCGCGCTGACCACCCGCAGGCGCCTGCGTAACAATAAAGAACCTCTTGCTGATTGCATCCAGTGGCAGTGTTGGATTCTTGGGTAAGGGGATCCGCGGGTCTTTCATTTGGAGGTTCCACCGAGATCATCGGACTCCTGCCCAGGGATCCAACGGACTCCCACCGGGAGGTAAGCTAGCTGGCTAGCCCAAAACTGTCCCTTTGTCTCCTCGTCTTGTCCTGTCTAAGTCTGTGTTTGTCCTGCCTATGCTTCGGTAGCATAGGACTGTACAACAGCGTGCGTTGTTGGTCTGTATTCTGTAGGCAGCTTGAGAAGGAGCTGACGAGCTCAGACTTCTCCCCTGCCAACCCTGGGGGACGCTCCAGGGTGTCGAGGGGCCCAATTTTTGGGGGCCCCTCATCTGTCCGAGGGCTACGTCCGTCTGTCCGTTCCAGAGGAATCCCTCGGCTCTGGACGGAGTCTGTCCACCGCAGGGAGATCTCGAGGCTCCCTGGGCTGGTGGAAACCATTCTTTCGGTAGTATACCGAAACCGCGCAGCGACCTTTTTGTTAATTGTTTTGTGTGTTCTACTCGTTGTCCTTGGTGTTTTCTTTGAGTCTAAAATGGGGCTTCTCCCTCATTCATTTCCCGTGTTAATGGCTATTACTGGAGCCAACTGGGGTTGGTCTAACTCGAGACAGAGACTATAAGGAATATTCCCAAGCAGCTGCCGAAACTCTCTTTGTTTCGGGGAAGTTTCCCTGTGTTCTCTGGCCGACTTAGACTGCTTTACCCCTCCCCCCTTGCTGGTGGGAAAGCATGTTGTCTGCTCCTCTGTTGGGGCTTAGGAGCTCCAAAACCGAGAATCCCTTCTCTGCCTCCTGGCGGCGCTTTGTTTCTTCTGTTTCCCCCTTACGTGTTTCTGTACCAACGCGCGTGCAACCTGCATGACTGGCCTCTAGATCATGCACCACGGCTCCTTCTCTCTCCACTGTAAAGGAGCAAGAAGAGCACCCCTGGACCTAACACTCCCCACTCCAGATCTTCCCACGCATGTCTCAGGTAAACATTCAAAGTGGAGTGGGCCCAGGTGGAACATAAATCACTATTGGAACTAAGTTAAGTTTGTTGGTTTAATTAAGACCTGTCTTTTAAGTTATCAGCAGTAAATGTGAAACTTCAAAATTTACTGAAGGTCAAGTAAGCTTGTGTTACTTGTTAAAATTGGTTAGCAAAGAAATGACGAAACTGATGGTTAATTGTTGTCTCAAAGTTCTAATGGGTAATTGCTAAAGTAGCTTTCAAAGTCTTTGGTAACCTGAAAGTTTTAAAGTTTTGCTTGGATGACAAATGGAATTGAATTGTGGACATCTAGGTCTTAACCAAACAGGATAAAATGCTAAGTCGTTAATTACTGAATGTAGGTTTGTGCTTTTGACTTCTTACTGTAAAGAAACTAAGAGTATTTAAATCTGTTGGTAAACTTGTTTGCCACTTAACTGATTCATAAATTTGTCACCTGAAGAATTCTGTTGTAACAGTTCACAATTGGTTAATAACTAAAGGTGTTTCTAAGAATACAAGGTTCTGCTTAGTGGAACTAAGACTGATGGAAATAAAGGGAAACTTTATGTAGGAAAGTAGGAGATATGTAAGAAAGATTTAAGGAATGGGAATACATTTTGTTGAAGGTAAGGGAAGGTAATTTTGTCCTAAATGAGATGGTTGTTTGGAAGGAAATGGCTTGGGACAAAACCTGAATGCAAAGGAAAGTTGTAGAATGTTTGTGAACGGAAATCTTCACAAAAGAAATTTTAGATATGGTCAGGACAGACTAAAAAAGGAAAGAAAAACAGCCTTCAAGGTAATTTAGCACTCTCCTGACCTGCCTCCACACAGATTATACTTCCTAGTATAAGGGCCATTTGGCCTTGAGAGATTAAGGAAACAGCCCAACCTTGAGGGACTGCAAAAACACCCTGTTACCATCCTCCATTGCCTGTAACCATAGAAACTCACTCTAATCTGTAAAGAGTGAAAGGGGAGACTGATCACCTCCCATTAGCCAGAGATGCCCAGAAGGGGAGGGTATCCAACCTGTTTGAATCTGAAGAGTGCCTGACTGTGTGAATGTGTCTGTATGGCTCCACCACTTCGGCTACCAAGTCTGAGTGGGCTGCACCTTGAGTCTCGAGGGACGTCATATGGCATAACGGTCATCTACTCCACGGAGTAGACTGGTCCGGGGTTTATGCGGACAAGCCTTAGCTAAGATGCTCCTAAATTCCCGTGAGGGATGCAAACAGGACAGCAGGGGAAAGATCCCCCCCCCTCCCTTGTCTGCGACATCATTCATGATAGGAGGGAAACCCAGAAAACTGCGTAACAATAAAGAACCTCTTGCTGATTGCATCCAGTGGCAGTGTTGGATTCTTGGGTAAGGGGATCCGCGGGTCTTTCAATTGCTCTCGTTTTAGGTCATAGTGTCCTTCTGCATGCAGGCTGCTATATCGGACATGATATAGACTTAATAGCTTATAAGGAACAGGAATTTATTTCTCACAGTTCTAGAACTGAGAAGTTCAAGATTAAGGAATGGGCAGATCCAGGGAGAGCCCACTTCCTCATAGATGGCTATCTTCTCACTGTAAACGTACATGATGAATGAATCAAGAGAACTCTCTGGGGTCTCCTTTAAAAGGACTGTAATCCCACTTATGACCTAACCACCTCCCAAATGCCCCTATGTTTTAATACTATCACTTCCAGAGTTAGATTTCATAATATGATTTTGGGAGACATAAACATTCACACCATAGTATATATAAACAAAAAAAGACACAAAAACAACAAACAACTAAAATTATTTTAATTACCTACTATTTTCAACTACATAAAATTTTAATTTGTTTCTATATAATATTAAATAACTCATTTGAGTGATTCACTTATATCCAATGCATCTGAGTGCAATTAAATTTGCTTACCCAACATATCCAGCAGCATATTTCTTCAGACGATCCCATTCCCCACCTTACAGGATTTACCATAATTAGAAGACAGGGGATAGAGGATAGATAGATAGATAGATGTGTACATAAACACACTTGTATATACACATATGCATATTTTTTCCTGTTAATGATACTCCTGCAAATAAAATTTAAGCTCAAGGAAACCTGTCTTGTGTGTTACTTAATATCCAGTTTTTAGTCAACATCCAAAAACAAATAATCCAATAAAAACATGGATAGAAGACATGAACAAGTGTTTCCCCAAAGAACACATTCAAATGTTCAGTAGATACATGAAAAGATGTCCATCATCATGTATCATCAGGAAATTGCAAAGCAAAACTGGAAAGAGATACCACCTCACACCTGTCAGAATGGCTAAAATCAACACTACAAGAAACAAAAGGTGTTGGAGAGGATGTGAAAAAGTAACACTTGTGGGGGTGTAACACTTGCCTGGGTGGCTCAGTGGGTTAAGCCTCTGCCTTCAGCTCAGGTCATGATCTTAGGGTCCTGGGATCAAGTCCCACATCGGGCTCTCTGCCAGGCATGGAGCCTGCTCCCTCCTTTCTCTCTCTACTTGTGATCTCTCTCTGTCAAATGAATAAAATCTTAAAAAAAAAGAAAAAGTAACAATTGTGAACTGTTGGTGGTGATGCAAACTGATACAGCCATATTGGAAAACAGTATGGAATTTCCATAAAATTTAAAAATAGAAGTCCTTTGTGATCCAACAATCCTGTTGGTGTGTATTTACCCAATGAATATAAGAAAACTTATTCAAAGTTATGCTAGCACCCCTATGTTTATAGCAGCATTATTTATAAAGCTAAGATATGGAAAGAGCCCAAGTATCCATCAATTGATGAATAAATAAAGAATAAGTGGTATGTATATACAATGGAATATTATTCTGCCATAAAAAAAGACTGAAATCTTGCCCTTTGCAATAACATGGGTGGAACTAGACAGTATAATGCTAAAAGTGAAATAAGTCAGTCAGAGAAAGACAAATACCTTTACTCATATATGGAATAAAAGAAACAAAACAAACAAGCAAAGGGGAAAATAATAAGACATAGAAAGAGAACAAAGCAAGAAACAGGCATTTCATTACGGAGAACAATCTGATGGTTACTTGAGGGGATCTGAAAGGAGTGATGGATTAAATAAGTGATGGGGGTTAATTAGAGCACTTGTCATGATGAGCACTGAGTGCTATATGTTATATTGTACACATGAAACTTATACAACCATATATGTTAGCTAACTGGATTTCAAATGAAAACTTTTTAAAAATCCCAGTTTTTAGCTCACATTCTGGCTTACAAAAGGGATTTAGTCAGGAATTTGGAGATTAGTTAATGAACAAATAAGGGGTGAACAGGCAGTTGTTAGATAAAATTACTATCCTTTCTGGCATGATCTTATACCTTTTATCTAGAATTATTTTTAGCACTTTATACTCTTCCTATTTTATTTTGAGTCATTAAACAAAAATTTCCTCAAAGGACCTTAGACTCCATCCAATTTGAGCAACAGTGTGAGAGAGGAAATGGTGTCCAGGAGGAAAAAAAAAAAAAAGATGAAACTACTTTTGTTTACTAGTGAATGCATAGTTCTTCCACAGAAGAAGCTCTAAATGGTCATGGCTCCAGCTTTATATGTGTTCAGTCATATGTTCAGAAGTAGGTAACACTATCAAAAATATAAAGCATCTGAGATTATTTTCCCTTATTTGAAAGCTGGTGTATGTGTCTGCCGTGGTTTCTTGGGTGTTGATAGAAGACGCAGACTCATGGTTCAGAAATAATATAGTTTATTATTCACAGCAATAGAGGTAGCCAGAATATTAACAGTATTTGTGTGTGTGTGTGTGTGTTTGTGTGTTTGTGTGTGTGTGTGTGTGTAGGGGTGGGAGTTATATATCATTTCTGAGCCTCAGTTCCCACAAGAAGAATCAAAACAGAGGCAGATAATATTTGCAAACACAACAGGTTAAGTTAAAAAAAATACTATTTTTGTCTTCCAAGTCTATTCAATACAACCATCTTCAAAGGATGGTCTAGAACAAATAATAAATGCAGAAATGTAAGCAACCAACTGAAAAGTGTCTCCCAAGAAGCACACTTTGAGAGTCTTCATTTGACAAAAATACTATAGGATATTACATGGATCAGGTGCATTGAATACTGGAAGGTTAAAATTACAAGGGACCAAATATTTTTAAGCAGTTCTGGCATCCAGTAGAGTTCAAATAGGTTTTATAAGATTGAGGAAAGAAGCCATCAAAACCTGGGCCCAGGGGCGCCTGGGTAGCTCAGTGGGTTAAGCCTCTGCCTTCGGCTCAGGCCATGATCTCAGGGTCCTGGGATCGAGCTCTGCATCAGGCTCTCTGTTCAGCAGGGAGCCTGCTCCTCCCTCTCTCTCTGCCTCTCTGCCTACTTGTGGTCTCTGTCTGTCAAATAAATAAATAAAATCTTAAAACAAAACAAAACAAAACAAAAAACCTGGGCCCAATTTTCCCAAAAGTATGATTCTGATTCTAGTCTCTATGATGTTATCCCTTGTAGACAATGTCTCTAATTGAGTTGAATTAGTTTACTAAAGAGCATACCCCCGTTTGTTGTAGGAGATGAACAATATGCAAGAGGCAAAATGCCACATGGAAGCCACCTGGTCTTCAGTGGAATATAGAATCAGTTCCTTTGGGATGAATATGTTCCACATTTGACTTCCCACTTAAGGGAAAATAAGAGTGCCTTCTAATAGATTTTAAATAGGAAATGACAACGGAAGCTTATACAAGATTATAAAACGGGAAATTTCATTTAGATAAGCAATAATTTCAAAGTCATCTTCTTAATATTACAGACTCTTCACATAATCATAATTTTATTTTGGTATTATATGGTAATTTCAAATATAGTAAATATAAAGAATTTACCTCTGTAATTATAGCGAGTCTGGTCGTAGTTTAATGGCAACAAAACTTCAATTTAGAAGTATGGTCTACCAATTATTAATACATTTGGAAATGGTGTGTCATCTTCACTCCACTTGTCTCACTAAAACAGTGAGCCAAACAAAGTAGGTCCAAGCCGTTTACTATGGTCAAAATGGGTTGCTTTTGCACTTGGTAAAGAAGCAGTCATATTTTGGAAGAAGAAACTGAGGCTATTAATATTTTCAACTTATTTTCAGAAAAGGAAAGAAAGGATAATCTAAGCTAAAGCCAAAATCTTACACAAGGTGGCAGGAGAATGATCTTTTCCCAGATAAAGGGTTTTTCAACTTAGCCATGTTAGGAGGAAGAAGAGATGAGACATTGTGGACTTGACTAACGTTTGTACACTGTTCAAAAAGTATTCAAAATAGTGTGTATTATTTTTCTTCTTTTAGTTGAGACAAAAACAAACAAACAAACAAAAAACTACTATTGAGGGACGCCTGGGTGGCTCAGTTGGTTAAGCAGCTGCCTTCGGCTCAGGTCATGATCCCAGCGTCCTGGGATCGAGTCCCACATCGGGCTCCTTGCTCCACAGGGAGCCTGCTTCTCCCTCTGACTCTTCCTTCCACTCTGTCTACCTGTGCTCGCTCTCACTCACTCTCTCTCTGACAAATAAATAAATAAAATCTTTAAAAAAAAAAAAAAAAAAAAAAAAAAAAAAAAAAAAAAACTACTATTGAGCTTACTCCTAAAAGGAGGTAAACAAGAAACTAGCAAAGATTGAGTGTTAGGTATTGTCCCCCTCCTTTTTTTTTAAATTATGTTATGTTAGTTGCCATACAATACATCATTAGTTTTTGAAGTAGTGTTCCATGATTCATTGTTTGTGTAAAACACCCAGTGCCCCATGCAATATGTGCCCTCCTTAATACCCATCACCAGGCTCACCCATCCCCACATCCTTCTCATCTTTAAAACCCTCAGTTTGTTTCTGGAGTCCATAGTTTTTCATGTTTCATTTCCCCCTCCAATCCCCCCACTTCATTTTTCCTTTCCTTCTCCTAATGTCCTCCATGCTATTCCTTAGGTTCCACAAATAAGTGAAACCATATGATGATTGACTTTCTCTGCTTGACTTATTTCACTTAACATAATCTCCTCCAGTCCCATCCATGTTGATGCAAAAGTTGGGTATTCATCCTTTCTGATGGCTGGGTGATATTCCATTGTATCCATAGATCACATCTTCTTCATCCATTTGTCTGTTGAAGGGGATCTTGGCTCTTTCAACAGAATGGCTATTGTGGACATTGCTGCTATGAACACTGGGGTGCATATGGCCCTTCTTTCCAGTAAAATAGAGCTAGCCTATGACCCAGTGATTGCACTACTGAGTATTGACCTCAAAGATACCGATGTAGTGAAAAGAATTAGGTATTGTTAAATCCAAATGCAGGGGATAGAAGTTATGGTACAGAAGAGGGAAGGGCCACCATATGGCAGAGTAGAATAAAGTAGCTCAGGAAGAAATTAGTCATATCCAGATATTGTAAGGCATGTGGGGTTGGCAGGGAGAGCATGAGAAATCATGAGATAAGAGAGCGAAAATGGACCAGGCAGGAGAAGTTTATAACATTTTAACATCTAAGGTAAGCATATGCAAAGCAGAATAGGGAAAGAAATAAAAGTTTTTATAAGACTCAATACATAAGGAATAACGTGGAGGACACTGGGAGATGGAGAGAGGTGTGCTGGGGGAAATCGGAGGGAGAGACAAACCATGAGAGACTGTGGACTCTGAGAAACAAACTGAGGGTTTTGAAGAGGAGGGTGGCATGTGGTTGGGTGAGCCCAGTGGTGGGTATTAAGGAGGGAATTTATTACATGAAGCACTGGGTGTGGTGCATAAACAATGAATTTTGGATCACTGAAAATAAATTAAAAGAAGAAAAAAAAGACTGACTATAGACATGGACCTCAGTGTAACACAGATATGGAACTCACTGTAATACCAGCCACTTCCCACCGACACACACAGACTATGATAATAATTAATAATAATACAATTAAGAAAACTGCCTGCCAAATAATTTTTCCTCTTTTTTATTTTTATGATTATTATTTTTATTTTATTTTTTAAAGTTTTTATTTAAATTCCAGTTAGTTAAAATAAAGTTAATACTAGTTTCAGGTGTACAATATAGTGATCAACACTGCCATACAATGGCTTAAATAAAAAAATGAAAAAAAAATTTTTTTAAGATTTTATTTTTAAAAACCTCTACACCCAAGGTGGATTTCAAACGTACAACCCCAAGATCAAGAGTTACATATTTCACTGACTGATCCAGCCAGGCACCCCAACAAATGAAAATTTTATAAAATTGTTGAGTTTGTGGGAGTCTCATTTGCTCAGTCAGTTAAGTGTCTAGACGCCTTTGGCTCAGATCATGATCTCAAGAGTCCTGGGATCGAGCCCCATATTGCTCATGCGTTCTCTCTCTCTCTCTCTCTCTGGCTTTTGCTCTTAAATAAATAAAAAAATATTTTTTAAAAAAATTGTTGAGTTTGTTTAACTAGTTTTAAACTAGTAGACAGAGATGAAGATAAAGTATGATGTCATGGCAGGGAAAAATACAACTTACACGTTTTAAAAATAAAATGTGCAATGCATGTTACATCACTTCTTTTATCACCACACTGGGACTTTCCCTACTGAGTTGTTGTAATGTAAGGACCTATTTTATATTTTTATATTTTAGCAAGAGGCTTCCATTGAGGTTAACCCTTAAACTGTCCTTGCTCCCCTTCCCCCAGGGGATTCACTTAAAAACAAGTCCTGGAAATCAGCTCCAGGTAACAAAGCCCATATACAAGGGTGGGTCAGGCCAGGTGGAGACATCAATCAGCGGGAGGGGGGTGCGGTGTTTGCATATTGTCTCCCTAGATACTAAGGAGTATGCCCCACTCCTCCGCCCTTTGGGAACCTTTTTGGCACCAATCCTAATCAAGGTGTAATACGCTGGGTCAAATGTGTATACTAGGGTAAATTGAACCTCAATTGGTCACCTAGCCTCACTTTGGAGTTTCCTGTGTGTGTTAAAATCTCATTGGTCACCTGTGCGTGGCCAGGCCTGACTGCATGGCCTTTGCCCTTAAAAGCTAGACTGTGAAGCAGCGAAGGGTTGCCTTCTCTCATAAGAGGTGTGGCCCCGAACATTCTGTTAGATTCTTGATGCTTGGCATGAAATAAAGCTTTGCTTGACCTTCGCTTTACATCAGTCTCGCTCCTTTAATCATAGACACATTATTGGGGCACAACAGTATTAATCTTATAGTTATAAGTCCACAATGCATCCATCATCCATTCTACCCCTTAACATTCCCCCTTTGGACAGACCCATGATCTAGAACAAGCCTTATTTTATAGTGCCTTGTAGGAGATTTTTGCTGCTGCCTAAATTGCCTACTTTCCTCTCACCATTACCACGGAAATTGGGTCCACTGAAACAAAGGGGTACTGTAAGAAATTAACAACTTCCATAAATCTCTTTAAATAATAAAGTATAAGATAGTGATACCTTTTTTTCTGCCACATAACCAATTCTTGCAAGAATAAGTTCATATAAGAGAATTTACAACACATGCTAGCATTATCCTACTGGACCCAGATCATTTGTATGTTTCTCTGTCTCTGACAAATGTATTTATTTACATGACTGAAACCTAAAAATTGTTTGATATGACTACTAATATCACCTACATTATTTTACAGATTGTTTAAGGCTTCTGAAATACATAGGTTTTGTAAACACTTATTAAGCATCTTGTATATATCAAACACTTTAAAAATCTCTGCTTAAAAAAAAAAAAAACTCTACCTCAATGGAACTTTGAGTCTGAAAAAGATACAGGCAATATACAAGGCAACAGATAGAATAATTACATATTTGATTATATACTCCGAGGATGTCACATTAAATTGATATGAAAATGATGAGAAGGATCTGGATTTCTTGTCAAAATTTTTTGCCTTAAAAAGAAATTGATATTTAGGGAAAGTTGTTACTGAAAGAGGTCCTGTGTCAACCAAAAATGTTAAACCATGATCTGACTAAATATTCCAGTTGTGATCATTGCTTTGTTTAGCTGTCTTATATTAAGACTGAATTTAGTAATTCAGTCTCAGATTTCAGTAAGTCTGTTTTTTAAAGATTTTATTTATTTATTAGAGAGAGAGAGGGAGGGGCAGAGGGAGAGGAAGAACCAGACTCCTTGCTGAGCAGGCAGCTGATGCAGGACTGGATCCTAGTACCCTGGCATCATGACCTAAGCTGAAGGAAGACACTTAACCAACTGAGCCACCCAGGCACTCTAGACTGTAAACTTCTTAAAGGTAAAAAAGTTCATTCTTCTAGTAGTTCCACAGACATTTCTAACATCCATAAGAAAGCATGTACTGATGTAAAATGCCAGCAAATCAAATTATTTAAAAAAGAAAGAAAGAAAGAAAAGATATATCTGGATAAAGAGAAAAACAGAAAATCTAATAATACATTGAATTATTAGAGCAAAGAGTGGAGGAAGAGAAAATAAATATGAAATAGAGATTTCCACTAAAAGAAAAAAATTGAATAAGGCAGGAGATTTAGAAAATTATTATGACAGACTTGAGAAAAAAATAAAATAGGAATTTTTAGAAAATAGCAATGAATGAAAGGTAAATTGTTCCTACATCTATAATATTAGCTGTTTGTTGTTGTTGTTGTTGCTACTTTACCTATTTAAGCTAATAAACAAAGAAATGTTTCATTTAGGGTTAAGGTTTATATATATATATATATATATATATATATATATATATATATTATATTTTTCCATTTAGGGATAAAATATATATATATATATATATATATATATATATATATATATATATTTTAATTGTTAGAAAATGTGTCACAGAAAGTGTTTAAACTTTAAGATACAGATGCAACATGTAACGAACTACATTGTTTGAACGTCTAGTTTGTAAATGCTGTTAGAGGAATCTTGGTGGAAATGTCCTTATGTGGTTGTGTTTCTGGAACTAAGTATATTTATTAATAAGGAATAGTTTAAAATTATGAAATGACCAGGAGTGGACAATTTTCCTAATCCGATCAGCTCTTTGCAGCTCTTTTATAAGCCCCCTTCAGGAATATCAGCTTTATTTATCGAATTAAATTTTATATTAATGTGCTTTTGACTTTTGGCCTTTCTCTTCCTTCTGTTCTTTTTTATTTCCCCTAAATTACATGTTTCTGTTTAACAGCTACTATCAATTCTTTGATATGAATTCTCCACATCAATTTACTAACACCAGAGATGAAGCAGCATCAATATTTAGAAGCGAAGAATACAAAGCCTTGGGCATCTGGATGGCTCAGTCAGTTAAGCATCTGCCTTCGACTCAGGTGGTGATCCCAGGGTCGTGGGATGGAACCCCAGGTTGAACTTTCTGCTCAGCTGGGAGCCTACTTCTCCCTCTCCCTCTGCCTGCAGCTCCCTTTGCTTGCGTTCTCCCTCTCTTTGTCAACTAAATAAAATAAAATAATATAAAATAAAATAATATAACTAATACATTTATTTATTTATTAAAATGCAATTATTACACAATACATAATGTCTTGAATAATTATAATAATGATTAAATAATTTATTAAATATTTATATGAAATATATCAATTTAATTAAATAAATGTTTTTAGAATTTAAAATATTTCAAATTTAGATTATTAAATATTAAATAATTAATTTAATAAATAAATATCTAAACATAATTAAATAAAATAATTTATTTATTAAAATGAATAAAATAATGTCATTATCTGAGCATGTGTTTTTAAATAGTCTAAAAAAACCATCCAATAAAGTCTAAATACATTGAGTTCAGATATTTATACAAGTTAAGCCAGACACTCAACCCACAGACAGTTTCAAAACATTTGTTTTTATCTACTACTCAAAATACGATTGTAATGTATTTATTTATAACTTTGACATAGCAAGGAAACTTGGACGAAAAGGAGACATTTGCTTTTAATATTTGAAAATTATTTTGTTGATTTAAAAAAAATAAAAACCTTAACACATGAGTATTTCTTCTTAAATAACACTGTGAAGTTTCTGAGTCGCATTCTATTAAAAGTGCTGATAAAATGGCCTCAGTTACTCATTTAAATTATCAGCTGAATGGGTAACAAATGAAGTAGAGAGCTTTTTAATTATTTATGAATATATTGCTTGTGGATGGAGTGCCACATAGAGTTACCTCTCTTTTTGGCTTTGTTTTGTGAGCAGCAGTGGAATCTATGAATGAGATTAAACATAAGGACATTCACAGAAATTCTTAATGAACTTAGGGAAGTTCATTAAGTGCAAGGAAAAACTGCAGCAAGACTAATTGCAAATTTCAAGTGGTCATCGCTTAATTACAGAAGCTTTTAAGCTCAAGTAATATATCTTTTTTATGAGCCTATCATATTGTATTAATTACCACAAACTGCACTCTTGAACACTTATCTTTTCACATATTTCTTATTCTTAGTACTTAAAATTACCCTTATGATTGATAAGTAAATGGATTTTACTGACAATGCATTTATTTACATAAATAAATAATGCTGCTTATATATATAAAAACAATTGAATATGTGTATGTGTTCAATGAAATTTGTTTTTCAAATTAACATCTTAATTCTACCACATTGGTTACAAATAGATATAGACTTTATAGATTCATCAAATATTTTATTCTCAAATTTATATCTCCTTTGTGAAGTAAATGAAACTGTATATATTAAATATAATCCTATCACATGTAACAGTTACTAGTGCATCCCAGGACATACATAGGTCAGGTCCTACTCAAGGCATCACGGATAACTGGATTTAACTTTCTATCCTAGGAGTCTTCTGTATATTTCTGTGGCTTTTATACTACAATCAGGAGGAAGAATTCTTTTGCTAAAAGCTTCCAAATGACTATGTGAGTAGATTATTTGTAGACCAGTGATATAATATTGTAGTTTAATATGTAAAGCATGATAAAATAAAATGCTATTGCCATATTTAATTTCTTCAATAAAGCATTCATTTAGTTATCAGCATTCATTTTCTTTTTTTTTTAAAGATTTTATTTATTTATTTGACCGACAGAGATCACAAGTAGACAGAGAGGCAGGCAGAGAGAAAGGAAGGGAAGCAGGGTCCTGCTGAGCAGAGAGCCTGATGTGGGGCTCTATCCCAGGACTCTGGGATCATGACCTGAGCAGAAGGCAGTGGCTTTAACGCACTGAGCCACCCAAGAGCCCCAAGCATTCATTTTCTTTATACAGAAGAGATAGAACAATATTATATAGTAGAAAATACAGTAAATAATCTAGAAACCTTGATCATTTTGTTTTGGCAATTTTAGAACATAAAATTAGCTAAAGCTCAAGTGCAAGTTATATTTGTATCAAAGGAGGAAAAGTTAATTAAAAGTTTGTTTATTACCATAGTTTAACACTTCAACGAAATGATACCGAGTCAAGAATTAATGAATATGTGAGGTATACAATAAAAACAATCATCTTGAGTGTATGTGACTCACTGTAGGTATTGATGGGCTAGAAATCAAAGGGAAAGTATCTATAGGGTTTGTTCAGTTCCATGCTCATCAGATTAATAGGCTTTCTCCTATTGCTTCCTTCACCACATTAATTTGTCTAATGAAGTTTTCAAGAGTTAAAGACAGTGATAGTTTCATGGCTGGAGAGAAGGTACAGAATCTAAGATAGTTTAGCAGTGCTTATTATTTAAGAGAAAGACAGCATGGGAGGTGAGGGGTGGAAGGAAAGGGATAAGAAGAGAGAATCTTAAGCAACCTCCTTGCCCAGCACAGAGCCTATAGGGGCTTCATCTCATCGCCCTGAGATAACAACCTGAGCTGAAATCAAGAGTCCGATGCTTATCTAATTGAGTCACCCAAGTGCACCATTTTTTTCCCTGTATCTTTATTTTCATCTCTTTCTGTAACTGAGTTTCCCTTCAAAATCAGGACTTGCATACACAACCTAAATAATTATTTTGGGATTTGATCACGTGGGAGAGGAGAGAATGAGAAGAGCTAAGTGGTCCAGGAGAAACATATATGAGTTCAGACTGAGTGGATAATGATTGTGGACAACTGAGCATCAATCCTAATGCACAGAATACATCTCAGAATAATTTTCCTGAAACAAGAAAGAATCTGTTTAAACCACTGGCTTCTGCATCCTATCCACAGTGGTTAAAATTCATCCCAGAAGTAATTAATGTCCCTGACTTTACTATTACTGGGCATTGAGAGAGGAGCTCAGTGGGCTTGGTCAATGTCCTGCCTAATGAAAGGCAGAGCAGATTCAGGCAAAAAAAAAAAATATATTAGTTCTTTCCAAATTAGATTTAATGGGATTCTATTTTTCATGCATGAATTCATTTTACATTTTATATTTTATCGATTTTTCTAAGCTTTGGCCAATATTCACTGCATTTTTGAATAGCTTTTTATCTATTATTGTAAATCATTTTTCTGCTACATTTGTTTAGTCATGGTTATCCATTTCTTCTTCCAAGTTTTTCAGATATGTGATATCAATTTCCAAATAAATTATTTAAAATGTTTATTTTTTATACTAAACTTCTATGGAAAACATTGATATATGTATTATGGCATATTGTTCCCCTTTCAACTTATTTTTTTAAATGGGAATGTGCCTTGGCAAATACATATTGTTTCTTTTTATGTTTATGTAGATTCTTCATAATTTTCCCAAGTTCATTGTCTTATGGTTTATATTTTTTTAATAATTTTCCTACTGCCAATTAATAGATTTTTTCCATTACATTGTCTAAGTTGCTATTGCCATTTTAAGTAAAAAGCATCTGGAAATCTATATCCCTGTCCAGTTTCCTCAAATCACTCATTATTTTCAGGACCTAGCTGGATTTTCTTACAGGTTCCAGGTGGACAAGCTTTTGAACTGGTGCGAATTATTATTTCTGTTTTTGGCTTCCTGCATTTACCAGCTTAGGGATCATTTTTAACAATTATGATGAAATGAGGCATCATATTCTTATTCTCAACTTCATTAATAATGATATTAGTGTAACATGTCCTACAAGATAATAATAGATACATGTAAAATAATTGCATTGACCAAAAAAGTGGTGGAAAATGTAAATAAAACACAGTGGCAACCAACTAGTCATTTCAAGTTGAGCTATTTTTTCCCCCTTTATCTCCCTGTCTCTTTAATTTCCTGTAGCACATTCCTACAAAGTATTTTAAGGTGTTTTATATGCACATACATAGAGATCATCATGGAGTCTAAATCTAATAATTCCTTGTCAGTTTTAAATATTTTAAGTATTGTTCCTTCCTATGTCAGTTGTCTATTAACTTTTTCTCCACACTGTACTTAATTGCAAGGAAATATTTAATTTTAATGTAAATTAATTAATCACTTTAATAAATATTTTTACCTTATGGATTAATCTTTGATGCTTATTTCTTAATTTATTTAACTTTCAAAATTTAATTTATTGAGAGAGAGAGAGAGAGAACAAGTGCAAGCAGAGGAAGCTGCAGAGGGAGAGGGAAAAGAAGAAGCAGGTTCCCCACCAAGCAGGGAGTCAAGCTCAGTCTCAGGGCCTTGGGATCATGATCTGAGGTGAAGGCAGAGGCTTAGCTGACTGAGCCACTGAGTCTAATTGTTATCTTTCATATTTAAGGAAATACTTTATCATCTCTAATTGATCCCCTATGTCACAAATACAGTTTTCTCTATGGTGCTACTAATTTTATTGTCTTAAAATTAGACTCTTTTTCTAGAAGCATTGTTAATCAGTCTCTTAGGTCTATAATTTAGTTTTTATACATTTCATTTAGTATTTTATTTTATCTTCATCATCTCTGAGTATTCCTGACCAGTACTCATTGGTCAAATCTTTCTTATTAGTCTATTCCAAAAATTTGTTTGTTTCTATAATATTTTGTTATTACTGCTGTCGTTCTTATGTTTTGCCTTTATATTCGTTTTGTATTGTTTTGTTGCTTTATGCTTTGGTGTTTTTGTTGTATTGTTTTGTTTTTCTTTAGATTTCCTTCATACCTTTAATTATTATCACTTATTTTCACAAATGATATTACCATAGTACAGTAATTCTAAATATTTCTGAATTAGCTGTATTATTTCTTTGTAGGTATAAAGTTAACTTCCAGTTACATGGACTTAATATTTTGGTCATTCTATTCTAGTTTTATTGCCTTATCATTGGAAAATATAGCCTGATACTTAACTCTAGGGAATGATGTGGGAGAGCTAGGTTCTTGTCTCTTGGAGTCAAAGAAGGAATCTCGTGGGCAATGGAGAGTGAGTAAGTGACAGAAGTTTATCAAGTGAATATATAGAAAAAGCTCTCACAACTAAGAGGGGTCCCCACACAGTTAACAATGAGTGCCTTCAGGGTTTATTTTTTATAAAAAGGTAACCAGGCAACTTTAATCCTTTTAACATCTCTATCAATAACTGCTGCAATGGCTTACCTCCTTTTTAGGGTCTGATTATTCTTTTTTTGGTTACAGGTGTTTATCATAGAGACACCCACCCCATACACCTAGGGCAGGGTGGTCCTCCATCCCACACGCCTAGATCTGGGTGCTCTTCCCTGGGGTAGGGTGGTCCAATTTATCTCTTTACTCTGGTTTTCCCACACCACATTTTGGGGATTTCTGAGAGCCTGTTCACAAATTTCCCTATGGATCTCTTCCTCCCTAGCCCCACCTGTCCGTTACTCATTTTGAGAGTTGATATTACCAAAGTACTGTAATTCTAAAAATTTCTGAATTAGCTGTATTATTTCTTTTTCGGTATGAAGTTAACTTCCAATTATATGAATTTAATATTTTAGTCATTGTTTTCTAATTTTATTGCCTTATTCTTGGAAAATATAGCCTGATATTTAACTCTAGGAATTTATTGGCATATACTTCTGGCCTAAATAATGGCCTGTTTGTGTAAATGTTCAACTTATGCTTATATACTTACTGAAGACTATTGTTTTGGGGCCAGGATGGCTACATTTATTAATAGATCAGGACTATTAGATTCTCTAAATTTTGATGTCTCTTAATTTAATCTAATTAAATTATCAGTTAATGAAAGAAGTTAAATTTTTCATGTACTACTGCATCTAAACTTATCAAAGTCTTTTGCTATATTTAGACAAGTATGTCATCCTGTTTTTATACCAAGTCTTACATTAAAAAAATCATACTATCTGAAATATTTATTATTATTATTATTATTTTTAAAGATTGTATGCATTGGGGTACCTGAGTGGCTCAGTCAGTTAAGTGTCTACCAATAGCTCAGGTCATAATACCCGGGTCCTGGAATAGAGCCCCTCAGGGGGTTCCCTGCTCAGTGGGGTGCTTCTCCCTCTCCCTCTGTTATTCCCCCTGCTGTGTGCATGTTTTTCTTTTCTCACTCTCTCTCAAATAAATAAGTAAAATTTAAAGATAATCTCTCTCAAATAAATAAGTCAAATTTTTTTTTCTCAATGGGAGGGAGAAGCAAACTCTCCACTGAGCAGGGAGCCTGATGCAGGGCTCAATACCAGGACCCTGGGATCATCACCTGAGCTGAAGGCAGACACTTGAACCGACTAAGTCACCCAGGCACTCCAGTTGTTTATTTATTTATTTATTTTTATTATGCATATGTTTTATCTCTCTTTTCTTCAAGTCATTTTTTCGAACTTTTTACTTTTTTCATAAAACTGAATTATTTCAAGATGACTTGGTCATCCTCATTTCCCACACCCCATAGGTCATAGTGTACATTTTAACTGTTAAAATAATATTAGTATTTAAGTGCTGCCTACACAAAGTAAGGCAAATTATCTGTGGTCTGTATTCCTGAAAATATTTTTTTTTATTATGCCTTCCTATTCCAATGACATTTTATAAGGATCTAAATGTTTACATTTGTTATTATTTTTTTCAAGATAATACAGCTATTACTTCATTCTTTTTTATATCTGATGTTATTTTAAAAATTTCTGTCAGTCTGATTCTTGTTTCTTTATTAATGAATTTTTTTTTTCTCTCTAACACTTATGATTTTTTTTTGTCTTTGGTATGTATGCCCTAGTTTGGGATTAATAGAGTCAACTATAGTTATGAATATTTTCTTTCTTTTCTTGTATGTAAGTTTTAATCCAGTGTCTTGACTATTTTATGCTTGAGAAATAGATGTACATTAATATTCAAATATTTCTTTCCTTTTTCTTCTTTCATTAAAAAAAGTCATTTATTTTATTTTATTTAAACAATATTTATTTATTTGGAGTAGAGAGAGAGGGTCATGAAGAGTGGCTGATTATATACTCTCATGTTGGGAGGAGGTTAGGGATAGCACAAGCCTCCAAGGTATTTTATAAACAAGGTTTCCAGGACCTTGAGGGGGCTAGCTATTGTTAGGGAAAGGTCATTTATTACTATTTAGTAAAAACTCAGGGAAGAGACTCTTCTGATGTGTATCAGTGGGTATATGCTTGGGAGATGATTGCCAATGTATATCTTGAGGGCAGGGGTGGGGAGTAGAGATAAAGAAGTTTCCAAAGTAATTTTTACATGTGAAAGTAGATTTTCAGTATCCTGGGGGGTGGACTAAGAATGCTTTTTGCCCTGAGTGGATGTGTCCACATGGAAGCAGCTGAGTCCCCAGAGGAACTTCAAGGACTTGTCAACAGGCTATGAGTAGTAAGGAAATCTAATTTTTTCTCTAGCTTTTGTTCCACACCCATCACCTACATCTTACACCTCTTTTATATTGATAATTTTAATGCTTTGCTGGTATCCAGATGACTATATCCTTAAGTGACTTCTTATCTCTCTTGAATCCATTACGTATTCTATCCATTGTATTCTTAATTCAACTAGATTACATATATTTAATCTATTAGTAGCACTAGGTTCTTATTCTTGTTTTTATTTCAAAATCTTTCCTTACTTCCTTACATTATTTATTGGGTATATTTTAAACCCCTGATATACTCACTTATTATATATAAGCTGTCAACCTTATTCTTATTTTGAGGTAGCTATATCTTTTTGGGTTTTAGGACATCATACCAACAATGCCAAATAATTTTCAGACAACAGCAGGATCTCCAAGAATTCAACTAAATTCTGACACTATCTACCTCAACATAGCGTAAGATTTCATCAGTTAAGGGATCAGTCCTCCAAGACTATCTCCAACCCCACCTCAGATGCCAGTCTCACTGTAGGCCCCAGGTTATTACCTGTGCTTGTGACTGAGCAACTACAGGTTGGAGGTCCCAGTGGCCTACTTCTTACGTTCTTTTAATTTGCTACAGGGACTCACAAAACTCAGAAAAATACTTACTTTATGTTTGCCAGCTTATTAAAAGATATACTAGAAGATTTAAATCAATAGATAGATAAAGAAGTGCACAGGGCAAGGTATGGAGAATGGGCACAGAGCTTCTATTACCTTCTGGAAGACTGCCACTCTTCCTGCCTTTTCATACATTTAACAAACTAAGAGCTTTCTGAACCCAGTCCTTTCAGGTTTTCTGTGGAGGCTTCATGACATAGTCATGACTGACTAAATCATTGTCATTTGCTGATCTAATCTCCAGCTCCTCTTCCCTCCCCAGATAATCCTGAATTGGGAGGAAGGGGAGGCATGTTGGGCAAAAAGTTATGAAGGCTTTCACCAAGTGGTTGGTCCTTCAGGCAAACAGCCCTTGCCTTGAGTGAGGTCTGAAGGTCACTTCATTAACATAAAGAAACACACCTCTCTCACCCTGATGTATCACAGGAAATTCCAAGAGTTTTAGGAGCTGTGAGTCAGTAGCCATGGTTGAAAACCAAATATTCAGATGACCAAAATATATTTCTTGTAAACCACTATATTACACTACATGCTTTAGTATTTAATTATGTGATCTTTTAAACTAATATTTTTCCAAGAGTATAAACTGTTCTGTCAGTAATCTGGATTGGGGAGTGATGTATTGCCAAATTTCTGTCCTTTCAGTCAAGTAAGTCAAAGAGAAACAACAGGAGAGCCCCTTAGGGCAGGAAGTTCAAAGTAACAATGTTGACTACTACTCCCTTTTCTTGATTTTTTTTTTTTTTAACAAGCAAATCATCTCTTCAGAGTTGCAGTTTAAAGCCAAGAACATGCGGAATTGGGAGAAAAAAATAGTTAATTTTGGAGACTTGCAGAGGTAGAATTAGAGTAGTGAAAGCCATTACAGTAACTGAACTAACTGAGGTCAGTCTTTGGTGAATCACAGAGACAGGTGGAGTTGTCAAACAAAGGAATCTTTGTTTACAACATACAAGGAGATCACAGGGAATAAGTTCCAAAGCCTTGACTGTTTGAACAGGAGAGAGATTTTTATTTAGTATTTAAGATGAATACTCAGAAGGGAAAGTTTTATTATCCCGTGTATGGTTGGTCATAAGGTTGTGGATGCATGCACAGCCACATATGTATTTGTGCAATATGAATTGCATGTTCACCTCAATGAAGCTTGTATTCCACCGAGGGCAGAAACTTCAACGTTAGAATAAAGCAGAGGTAACTCTTGGACAAGGGAAAGGGACTCTGCAGGCTTCAAGAGCAGATATAAACTAGATGGGGTCTTGGGCTCATTTTCTGGGACAAGAAATGCAAGGCCTTGATTACTTTTGAAATAGCACTAGGAGTTTTACCACTGATTTATTGTCTCAATAGCTTAGGCTATTTCCTGGTCTGGTGGTGACTGTTAGTTTTCCCATTGCCTTGTTCCCTCAAAATCCTTAACTAGTGAGGTTTTTGCATTTCTTTGTAAGAACCTCCCAGGAAGTTTTGGAAGAAGTGTGCTTGGGCAAGTACACAGGTGGGGTATAGATCATTGAAAACAGCTGGGGACAAAAAATGACTTTTCTTATGTCAGGAAAACTATATCTCATCTTTAATTTTCTGGGAACCTCTAACTCTTTCTGCTGATGTTACCAGCAGGCATCTGAGATATTACTGATTGTTCTGTTGAACCTAAGGAAAAGGAAATGTAGAAAGCAAAAGACAAAACTTGAAAATGTATCCTGCAACTCATCAATTCACTGCAGCCACCTCTCTGTCTTTCCCTTTCTCTTTTTCTCTCTTTCTCTTTCTCTCTCACTTTCTCACATATGCACAAAACACGCAAATCAACTTAAAACAATTTTTAATTTTCCCTATTCCATTTTAATATACTTGAGGCATGATCATTTTCTTAGTAAAAACAAGAAAAAATAATCTAGGATTCCATCATTCCGTGTGATTAAAGTTATGAGGAATTTACTTCTAATAGCACTTATAAAAACTTATATTATTTAAGTAATATTATAAAATCAGGTGCCTGAATTTTTCTTATTCTCTAACTAGTATTATTTGGCAATTAATATTTTGTCAATCAATATTCCCCTATATCTGAATATGTGGGCAGTGAGAGATGAGTTAGAAGCAAGGATGGTGAACACTCCCAACAACTGCAGACTACATATACCTTAAGCCATGATTTTCTTTGCAAAGGTCAACATTGATAATGTTCTAGTCATACCTCCGTGTACCAGGAAAGAAGTAGCATATTTCTTGAAAGGCACAGCTATCAAAGCTCCTTTGAGAAACCGTAAAGAAGGAGAAGGGATTTGCAAATTATATATCTGATCATGGACATCTACTCTAATAATTAAAAAATGAATAAAAATAAAAAACCTTACTAATAACCACACAGAGTATCCAATTTTACATGTGAAGGAAATAATGGAAGAGACATGTCACCAAAAGGATATGGATGGTTATAAGCACATGACAAATTTCTCAACATTTAGACATTAAAGAAATACAAATTAAAATCATAATGAGACATGCTTACATATCTATTAGAATGGCTAAAATTATAAAGGTTAATTGTACTTGGTCTGAGCTAGATTGAGAAGCAACAAAAAATCTAAACTGTTGTTGGCATATATCATGATACAACCACTTTGGAGAATAGTTTGAAAATTTTTTTAAATGCAAAATATGTTGCAGTTACACAAATAGCCATTTTACTTCTAGGCATTTCACCAAGAGAAACAAACCCTATGTTCATACAAGGACTTGTATATGAATTTCATAGCAGCTTTAGTTTTAAGAATTGAAAACAGTGGAAATGTTCATCAATATCCATCAATAGAGCAAAGACAAATTATGATCTATTTATTAAAGAGATTACTATTCAACATCAAAATGAACTTTTTACAATTGGAGATTCTCAAAGTAATGATGCTGAGAAAAGAAAAGCCAGGCAATGAATAGTATATACTGTGTGATTCCATGACTATAAAAAATCTAGAAAATACAAATGTATATATAGTCACAGTCATCAAATATATTGGTGAGATTTTAGTGCCTTCTTCTGTGCTCCCATAGCTTCCTACACTTGGATCTCCGAGCATTTGTTACACCATGTGAAAATATGAACTCTTTTTCTTTATTCTGTCTTACTAGAATAAGAATCCTTGGACTTTTATGGACATTTGAACTCTCAGGTATTAGCAGAAATTCTATCACACAGTAAGTTTCCAAATATAAAAGCCAGAGTTTTACAATGACTTCTAAGCTTTTACATGATCTAGCCACTCATTTAACCTCTGTGAGCTCTTTCCCTGCTACTCTTCAGTCACTCACAGTGGCCTCCTTGCTATTCCTCAGATATGCCAGGCATGATCCAACCTTATGGCCTTCAAGATAGCCAATTCCTTTGTCTGGGCAAATTCATCACCTTTCCATACCTTTGTTCAATTGTCAGCTTCATTGTAACTACCCTGATCTTCCTATTAAAAATTTTAACTCCCCACCCCCTGCCTAGCAACCTTGATTTTTCTCACCCTGATCGAATTTTTCTTTTTCCCCATTGTACTCATCATTTTTGAATGCACTATGCAATTTTTATTAAGGTTTATAACTTTTAATTATCTCACCCATTAAAATAAAAGTTCTACAAAGCCAAGTATTTCATTGACCAGTGTAGTCTGAAGTAATATCTGCCATATAATGGGTTCAGTAGACAATTGTTAAATTTCAGAATAAATTAATGTTGAGAGTATACTGAATTTTATAAGCCATTTCAATAATTTTTTCCAAAAAATAAACTATGTAAAACATACCTTAAATTTACTTTCAAAATATTTTATAGCATATAATGGACAATATACATAAGCCTTAAAGAAACAATCATATAAATAACCATTTCAGACCTACTTAAAAACTGCATAATACCACACTCCTAGATCCTCTCTGAACGCTCTAAAATAACCCTTCAAAGGAAATACATTTTTAAAAATAACAGATTTTTTGGCAAATAATTCAATAAAAGAAAAGTTTCATTCATCTATGTAGATCATAATAAATGTTTTTAATAAGCATGAAATTATAACTCTGAAGTGTGCTAAAATGAAACCACCTGCTAAGGGTGAGAGAACAAAAATAAACATCATTTTTCCAAATAATAGGATATATTACTTTTGAATCAAAGCCTGTGGATTTGTTCAAACTGGCAATAAAGGAATATGGAGACACAAACCATAGAAAGTCATATTTTAGATTTCTAAAAGACTTCGAAGTGAAGAGTATACATTCACATCTCCCTTATTGCTCCTACATACTCATGAATTTGAGAGAAAAAATAGGCCCTGTGTGTCTTAGCAACTAATGAGATATATTTTGATATTTACATGCTTACACATATTATGTGTTATCGTCTTCTCTTTTACATGCTGTAAAAAGGCTTACCCCATTTCTCCAGAGATCTGAAAATGTGAAACAGTGCCTGAGTAGCTGAATTCATCTAATTCGAATTTCTTGCAGGTCTAAGACCTATTGTTTTTCACTTGACTGCCTCCTTTTTCATCTGTCAATTGGTCACAAATTCTGGTAGTGAAGAGAACACATTGGGGCTGGTGGTTCAGTGGGTTAAAGCCTCTGCCTTCAGTTCAGGTCATGATCTCGGGATCCTGGGATCGAGCTCCACATCGAGACATAATGTAACGACAGATAGTTTATATGGGAGCTCTTTGGGTACTCTGGTGGTTGAATGTTTTTAAATTAGTTTTCAATGGACATGGGGAGTTAGAGACGAGAAGGGAAGTGGGGGAATTTGGAAGGGGAGCTGAACCAAGAGAGACTATGGACTCTGAAAAACAATCTGAGGGTTTTGAAGAGGGGGGGGTTGGGAGGATGGGGTACCAGGTGGTGGGTATTATAGAGGGCACTGCTTGCATGGAGCACTGGGTGTGGTGCAAAAAGAATGAATACTGTTATGCTGAAAATAAATAAAATATAAATTAAAAAATATTAGTTTTTCGTAAACTACAAAAAAAAGAAAAGCGCTCCCATTTATAGCATACACTTTATGGTTCACAAAGCACGTGGCAACAATAAAAATAATGATGGGTTACCGTTACAATTCATAGAAAAGGAGGTACAGGGAAATTGAATGAAAGGGAATAACAAAGTAGGTCCATAAGTCAATCTTCCTTGCAAAAAAATTAACCTGAAAGTCCGTTTCTGCCACCTCTCTCCTGTGTGATATGATAAAGAATGACCACGATACATGAATTATAGTTCGGGGTTTTGAAAAGCATAATAACTTTATACCAACAATTGAGCTTTTATTTATTTATTTTTTGCTAACAAGATAGCTCAATTTGATATGCGGTTCCTGACAACCAACCTCAGAAATAATTCCATCTTCATGAGAAGTCAGAAAGAACCACAAACCAAACCTCAAAATAGATTCAAAGAGAATACTGCATGTACCTGAGGACCGAGTCCAGATGTTTCTTTCATCTCTGACTTGAATTTGAAATCCTTCTCAGACTTCAGCTTCCAGGATTTCTCCAGTCCTTGCTCTCCCACTGTCTTGGTGGGGATCCGCCATGAGTGTTGAACCCAGGAATGAATGAATGATATATATCCCAGATCGCTGGGGCTTTGTCTTGTTTTGCTGAGGTTGGAAAGGCTTGGGAGAGACCCCCTGTATGCAGATACAGAGCTGCATGCAATTGCTCAGATAAACGTGTTCCCCACTTAATTGCTTGGGCATTGAACATTTCGCCCTTAACCTGTGGCTTGAGCAGTTAGGAGGAGACAATCTGGAGGTGAATCAGAAGATGGCTGAATCCACATGGTGGTGGTCTGGGTTTGGGAGATTTTCCTGGAGATTCAAACGAAAGATCTAAATTCTTCCAGTGGGGTGTGGTAAACATTTTATCGATGGGAGATGGAAAATAAATGGTCTGGTTAACCTTTCCCTCCCCCTCAAAACCCACTATTTGAAAAAACAAAAAGGGAAGTGAAGGGAGAAATCCTCCCACTCCCATCCCCACTCACCTCCATAGCCACCTCCTCTTCCAAGAACCTAACAGACAAGGTGCCAAGAAGTGTTAGGTACCAGCAGTGGTCTCAGATCTCATTCAAGGATCATGGTGAAAGGCATTCAAAGAGATTGTGGGGGCACAGGGGTCCAATTAAGGGGGACAAGTTTAAGGTTCGCCTGGTCCCCTAAAAATTAATGGCACTAGAGAAGATGAGCTTTGGGAACTATAGCTTAATGGATACAATGTGTAAAAAGCTTCAGTGAGTCATGGTGGGAAGAGGCCATGAGGGCAGCAAATACAGTCTTAGATGATGTGATTAATAGCACTACAGGCTCTAGATTTCCTGTGGTGGTGTTCTTGGCAAGACCAGCCCGGCCAAAGTGGATACTCACAACCTGGAACAGAGGGTCTTGGAGATCCCGGCACGTGAGGTATGATGAGAGGGTAAAATGATAGGAGGTGTCCTTTGGAAGGACTGTCTCCTTGACTTTAAAAGGGAGAACCCAAATCTGTAGGTGAAATCTTTTTGGCTACAAAGAGGGCCGAGGCCTCCTAAGGTCAAGGTCTCCTCGTCACTTGCAAAGATGTCGAAGAACATATACAGACATTTCAAAGAGGTCCTCATGTCCATCGGTTCCCACTCTGGAATTCTATCAATAAGGTGAGAGTTCCTCTAGTTGAAAAAAAGATCTAGAAAGACTTCCCTTTCTCATGTAATTTCTGTAACCTCCAGGACACACCCACCTCCCCCTTCCAGCTCTGTAATGAAGCCACAGCTGGTGCCAATTTGTGGAACTCCTTAAAGGTTATTCTCCCTTATATACCCCCCAGACCAAGTTCCCATGCTCCCTCACCTGATTTCCTGCACTCACCTCCCACCTGGTGTGTTCACACTTGCAAGTGCCTTTTACCAACCCCTTTTGCCAAAAGGCAGCCAGAGTGACCTTTGAAAGACCTATCCCTTCCTGGCATTTCTCTCCATAGAAATCTGCACTGATCTTCTAACAAATTCTCAGTCCTCCAAAGGCACCCATAATCCTCCCATCAGTCTCTTCATACCCCTCCAACTGACTGATGCCTGTTCTGCCCCCATCTCTCTGCCCTTCAACCACACTGCCTCCCTCTTCCTGTGGAGACCCCTCATGGCGCCTGCCTCCAAACACAGGTGATTCCCATTGATGGGAAGACCCTCTTCCTCTCCCACATCTCCCCACTCCAGTTACTCCCACTTATTTGTGAGCTCACAAGCCCCATGGTACACACTCTCCATGCAGCCTGCTCTCTCTTTTCTAGCACTGGCCTCCATTTCTAGCTGTGGTTGTGTCATGGATGTCCCTCCCCAGCAAGCCTCCCAATTCTCATTCTCTTGAGCTCCAACACGTGACACAGTGCCTGGCACGTAGTAAGCCCTGGCTAGCTTCAAAGAGCCTCACTGATGGACTGAAAGCATTTTAAAAATGTCACCACGTAGGCTCCAAACTGTAGGCAGAAAAAGCTTTGCCTGGATTGACATTTTAGAGACGTATTCATCAAGTTGGATGTGTTCACTGACTTTACCTTGTAAAATTAAAAAAAAAAAAAAAAAAGGACCTCTGTATCGCTTCGCATCTAACGAAGGCACATGTATACTATTAGACCACGTTATGAGCTTAATGGAAGGAGACAAGATGTTTTCGCTAAGAAAATGTATAAGACTGTCCGTTTGTTGAAGCATTGTTATCTTACTCTATCACAGCCACTAATAAAAATCTGACACGGGGCGAGTCAGAATTGTCTGTCGGAGATGAGTCAGATCTGGCTCATGTTCCTACAGACATGAAAGCCAGGAACGAAGAAGGAGGCTTTGAAAGCCTGGGTTGAGGAGGCAGTGTGGTTCACTGCCATGAGCTAAGTGCCCAGGGCCACAGGCAGAAATGCAGGCCTGTGTCCTTCCTTTGTTCTGGGGTCCCTCTTGCACCATGTGGTGAGGCAGGTGGCTGGGAGCAGCTCAGGACAGGACCCGGTGGCATCTTACCTCTCCCACCCTCCTATGGGCTCCAGTGGGCTCCAATAGGTCTCATGGGACAGCCTGCCTTCCTTGCAAAGCCCAGTAGCACTGAGATCAGAAACTGGGACCAAAAAGTGAGCACCCTGTTTGACAAGCTGGACCAGCCACCTCTTCTTCAGATGCAGGGGGAGCCCTGGCATGCTGACTCCTCCCTTTTCCCTTTCCCCTTTCCTCTCTTCCTCCCTCTTCCCTTCCCCTCTCTCCTTCCCTGGTGGTGCCCTTTCCCAATGCCCACTTCATCCCTTTTCCTTTCTACATGCCTGTCTTCTAGAGTTTCTTCTCTTTCCTCCCCATTACTTCCCTTCATCTGAATCTCCTCTTTGTTCCCTTTGTCCCCGCTCTCTGCTCCTCCTCCCCTTCCCTGGCCCCTGTTCAGCTCCATCCCCACTGCAGGCAGAGCTGGATTAACATGCTCACTTGCTAGCTCAGCCACCCTCCAGAGAATTCACTCTTCGGTGGCCACCTTCCTGACCCCCTGGTCCCTTCTCCACTTGTTCAGATATTGCTCTGAAGTCTGAGGAGGACAGAGTTGGGCTGCCAGAGAATCAGGCCAGAGGAGAAACCAAACCATGTGTCCACACTGTCCCCCAGCACTGCTGCTCTGAGAGCTTTCAGAGTCCTCAACAGGGTTAGGATTTAGGAGCTTCTTCAGAACTGGGAGTGAAAACAACCATAGGTCAAAAGAAAAGCTATGGCCCCCACACAAAAATAATAATCACAAATGTAAACTATGTTAACTCTAAAGTCCCAAAGTCGAAGAATTGCCTTGAATCTGTCACTATAAAGCACCCAAGGCCTCCCTCTCTGGGTTCTGGGTGCCCTGGGAATGGCAGGAGGCTCTGACATGTGCATGGCATGCCGAACGATGGGTACTAGCCCGCCCGCTGGCGGGGGCCGGGGGGGGGGGGGGGGTGTACCTCGTGCAGCGCTGTTCCCAGCCCGACCCCTTGCGGACCTCGTGTGGAGAGGCATCCGTGGTGGTCCTGGTGCCCTGGGGTTCGTGGGAGGCTGGGCCCCGAAACCCCGCCCCCCCCTCGTGGCCCGCATTTTCTACTCCAGGTGAGGGCGCGGCACGGTGTCACTTTACCTGTGAGCAGAGGGTACTCCGGAGAAGCCACGGGGCGGGGAGGGACAGCAGGCGGCGGGAAGGGGACAGCGCGTCCTCGGGGGGCTAGTCTGGAGCGCAGGAGCGCAGGGGCGACGAGTACTGTGGGTCCTGCAGTCCAGACTGGGCCGCAGCACAGCATCCTGGCGCTGCGCGCCCCTCCTCCGCCAGCCCCTCCACCTCCTCCCAGACTCTCCAAGCCTCCTCCGCAAGCTCAGACCCGCCTTGGCAATTAGCAAAGCCCCTTCTCCGTGCTGCCCCCGCCCCGCCCCCGCACCCCTCCCTCCTGAGTCCTCCGCGAGCTCACTTCCCGCTTTGGAAATTAGCAAAGCCCGTTCTCTGCGCAGCACCCGCCCACCTCCCTCCTGAGGCCCAGCCTGGGCTGGGGTGCTGGCGAATCCCAGGCAGGTTGGGAGCGTTGCCAGCGCCGGCCTTGGACAGCCTCCTGGCATGGCTCCCTGAGCGGGTGTCCACGCGTGGCCTGGCTGCCAAAAGATCATCAGTCCTAAAGGCCGGCTGCACTCTTGGGTCAGTTTGCTGGCTTCCAGATTGCGCCCAAAGCCAGGAACCAGCTTCCCCAGCACAGGCCTGGGCTGAGATGCCTGCCCGGGATCTGTCTGAGCAGTCTCCTCGTCTCCAGGCAGGGATGGCACTTCGACCTGGATGTTTGTTTTTTTAATTGTTTTTTTGGTCAATGGTTATTACATGACCTCCAGGGTAGGTGCTCCACAAAGGGAGTGAAAACAGGATGCCTGATATAAAGGCATATGGCCATTCTAGAAAAATAGCTTGGGGTTCTCTCAGAAACGCGGCCTTGGTCCTTGCACTATGGTTTAATAGAAAAGGGATTATGCACCAAGTTACTTAAATGAGCATAGGTTGAAATCGTTTACTGAGAGTAAATATTTTAAATAGTTATATTTTAACTAAATCTATCATCCATCATAAATCTATTACACGAAGGTTACAGGCAATTTAAATGCAAGAGCACTCTCTTCAGGGTTTTAAATAATCCGTGTCTGTCTTGGCACATGAGAATGCTAGGATAGGAAATGGTTAGTAAAAGATCATATAATAGCTTTTACTAATTCTATTTATTTGACAGACAGAGATCACAAGTAGGCTGAGAGGCAGGCAGAGAGAAAGATAGGGAAGCAGGCTCCCCGCCAAGCAGAGAGCCTGATGAAGGGCTCGATCCCAGGACCCTGAGATCATGACCTGAGCCCAAGGCAGAGGCTTAACATGCGGAGCCACCCAGGCGCCTCCAGATGAAATACATTTCTGACTTAGAAACTTCAGATAGAATTTTTTTGTCCATGATGACAACTGAAGGAAATGTGTCATCCCTAAACCTAACCTTAACCCCTAACAACGCTGAAACCTAAGCTGACCTTAAAGCCCAAACTAGAACCCTGAATCCCAAACCTGCAATGGAACCCAAAGCCTGTACCTGAGCCCTGGATCCAAGCCCTGAACCACGAACCCAAACCCTAAACCAGACCTCCAAGTTATGAACCCTGAACCCAAATCTCAGCATGAAGCCAAACCCCAAATTTGACCTTGAACTTTATCCCATAAGCCCTGAGTCTTAAAGCCTAAATCATAAACTTAAAGCCCTAAACTATAACTCTGTTCCCTTGTCCTTCACTCTAAATCCTCACCCTAACACTAAACCCAAAGCCTGATCTAGAACTCTGACTAAAACCTGAACCTGAACCCAAATTCAAACCCTTCACCACACTTTGCTTATGCACTTGCCATTGATGGATATTTGCAGTTTCTACCTTTTGATTCTTGTGAACATTGTTTGGGTTGGGGGCTAGGGTTAGGGTCTTGGATTAGGGTAGGGTCCAGGCTTGAGACCAAGTTGAGGTCAGAGTGTGGGTCTGCATCAGGGTCTGTTCCGTGCCACTGTTTGGGTCAAGGACTGTTGTCATTCCACATTGTTTCCAATTCATTGTTCCTTAGCTATTTTGGGGGAAGTTGGGGGGTATTGGGCTCCATGCAGCTTGAATTTCCGGAATGAAATGGCGTCAGCTGGACACCAGGTGGGAGCAGGACCTTCCACTGAAGGGTGAGCTCCCACAGTCCTGCACTGCCTTTAAACGCCTGCAGAGGGCGCCAGACCCCAGCTCCCGCCCTGAGCCCAGGCTGTGCAGCCACAGATGGGACCAGAACCCTGCCTCTGCAGGACCCACTGTGGAGACTTCTGGAGAAAGTGGGGCGCCTCCCACCCTGACAGGACAAGCTGAGGAGGGTGTGGCTCTGCATCCACACTGACCGGACCCATTGTGGAGGACGCGCCCACACTGGCAGCAGTCCAACCTTCTAAGGACCAGACGCTGGAGGAGGTGAGAAGCCTCCTGAATGGACTGTCAAGGGGTTCGTGGTCTCAGGACCCCACAGAGGAAGGGCGCCCTGTGTAGACACTGGGGCTTCCTTCGTTTTGTGTGAGGAGTCGTGGCCTCCTGCTGTGCTGTGCGCGGGGCTGTGGGGTCTCCCCTTTCTGGGCTCGGGTGCTCCTCAGTCCTCGTCTGTGTTTGTGTGCTTGCGGATTCGGTTCCTGGGGCTCCTCAGATGGTCTGCAGTCAGTGAGAGTCCGCCTGCTTCGGTGCTTGTCCTCCCCCCACCTCAGCCCTGCGGGGTCCTTCCCGTGTCCACACCCACTCCAGGCTTGCGCAGACTCCGGAAATTCAGGAGCCAGAGTGAGGACTCTGTAGACGGTTTGGGGAGAGTAGGTATTTTCCCAGTGTAGGTTCTTCCCTGAGCACAGTGCCTCCCCATCTCCGTGTGTCCTCCTCCCTGTCTGTCGTCATTGTTGCAGGGCTGTCAGAGGACAGGTCTGTCACCTTCTTGGTTCAGGGGCCTCCCAGGTATCTTGCTGTCTTGGATGCAGGTGTAAATGAGATCGTTCCTCGTAGTCTCTTTCTGATGGTTCCTTCCAAGCACGTAGGAGTGCCACTAATTTGTGCATATTGATTTTGTTCCTTGCAAGTTCTTGAATTTATTAGTTCGATTTGCCTTAAACTCAATCTGTCAGTTATTTGACTGGCAGCCTGGGTTTATTTGGGAAGAGCAGAGAATGGCAGTCTGGGCTGAGCAAGCTAAGGTCCCATCACAGGCAAGTGCGAGAAACAAAGGAGAGGAACATTATTTCATGGAGGAGGAAGAAGTTGGGAAGGGTGCTTGAAGGAAAGTCCCCTGGAGAAAGGCAGGGTGATGGAGAATTCTCACCAGTAGAGCTGCAAAGCTCCTACAAAAAGTCAGGAGATGAGCCTCCGGTTTCTCCTGTGGGGCCTGGAATTGGTGAGTCTCTCCTGTGGGGGATTGCAATGTGGGGTCTGTAATGGGCACTGAGCACCAGGCACCCCCTTCCAGCCTCCCCTTCTGGAATCCCCAGTCCACTTTACTGGGGCTTCCCTTCCTGCTTTTGCACAGTTCTAACCAGCTTGTGGTGGAACGTTGTGGAAAACTGAAATTCCAAATCCACTGCTTCTACTGCACCTGAGATACAGGGGCCCATGATTTAATCCTCCCACGAGTCTCTTGCTATCATGTGTCCTCTCCATGTTGGGTGACCTGGATCTGGGAGGGCTTGGCCTCCATCCCAAAGTCTGATGTTCTCTCTGCTTCCGTGTCGTCGTGCTAACATGGATGTTTGGAAGAGTCATTTCCTCTGCGGTGATTTCAAAGTGCAGTCAGATTGTTATAGCAGCACAAATACGTGCTGTCTCCACACTCAGATTCCCCAGCCGTCATTTCTTTACCACGTCTGCCACTTCACACGGGATGCTTCAGTGTGTTTGATCCCACACCAGGACAATGTCCTGCAGAACCACCACATAACCTGAAATGAGGAGATCATTACAGAACCCATCCAAGGGTTAGTGTTAGGGACCAGGGACATGGCAGGTCTGACCTGAAGACCCCATGGAGAGCTGTCTGGGTGGTTGAGTTGACAGTGTAGGTGAGGGTGAGTGTCTGGCTCTGGCTTTGTGCCCAGGAGTCAGCTCTGTGTGGGTGTGTCCTCAGCTGGGCATGCAGATTTCTGCTCCTCTGAATCCTTTCCGGAGTTCCAAATGGCACAGTTTCCTTCTGGGTGGCAGGCTGAGTCCTCTGGGATTGCCCAGGTGTCCCCAAATTGTAGGGCACCTACTGCAAGGCCTTTGGGGTCAGAATCCTGAGAACCAAACCAAAGGTTATGGTTAGGGCCCATCACATGGCAGGCCCGATCTGCCAGCACTCTGTCTATCTTTCTGGGGGAGGGGGCAGTCGAGGGGTTTGTTCAGAGTGAGTGTCAAGCTCCAGGTTTGCATCCAGGGGCCTGCTGATTATGGGGGTGTCCAGAGGTAGGAATGCAGATTTCAGTTCCTCTGAATCCTTTATGGAGTTCCAAATGGAATGGTTACTTTCAGGGTGGCAGGGTGAGTCCTATGGTGTTCCTCACAGTCCCCAATCTCTGAGGCTTTGGAGCCAGGCCGTCAGGGACAGACCTCTCAGGACAGAATCTAGGCTTAAGAGTTTGTGCCTATGGGCATGGCTGCACTGATCTGACAGCACTGTGGCGAGGATCACAGGGGTCTGAGTTGAGAGCATGGTTCAGGATCAGTATCAAGGTCTGGGTTTGTGTCCAGGGGACCGCTGAATGTGGGGGTGGGCTCAGATGTCCAAGACGATTTCCCCTACTCTGAATCCTTTCCAGCATTCCAAATAGCCTGGTTTCCTTCTGGGTGGCAAGCTGAAATCTCTGGGATTTCTCAGGTCTTGCCCCAAGAAACTTTTTACAGTAAAAGAATTCACCAGATGAGCTGAACAGCAGAAAAGACACAGCTCAGGAGTAAATCAGTGAACAGGAATATCATGCCAAAAACTTCTTTGAGAACACACTACAGAGCAAGGGAAGATACGAGAGAAAGCTGAGATATAAAGGACAAACCCTCCAACTTTCCAACATCATTCCCTACTTGTTTATTTCTATTGCTGTCAGCTCCTTCCCAGTCAAAAATAAGTCACCTGAGCCAGCCTTTTTTCTTCCTGAGTTTGGGGCACTGCAAAGCCCACCAGAGGGGCCAAGGGCACCCCTGTACCTGCTGAGCTGAGCCCATTTGTACCCCAACAGTGAGAAGGTACCAGCCTGGCCCTCTGGTGCTCCATGGTCTGTGGCAGTCCTTCCTTCTGAACCCTGCTTTGCTGCTCTTCTTTCCCTAACCCTGGTCCCAAACTAGGGATTGCTCCTGGAGGAGGAACTCAGGGAGATGAGGCTCAGAAGGGCCTTCCCCGCCTGGAATCTCCGTGTGAGGAGTGCACAGCCAACTGATTTTGTCCAGGGACTTGCAAAATGCAGAGAGGCAGATTTATTTTCTCTCTTTCTCTCTCTCTCTAGCCTCATACCAACCACGAGTTCTTAGAACTTTCTTCAGTGACTTCTAGGTGTAGCTTGGCCACTATTTCCACAGAAAGGCCACTTGGGTATGATCAAACACACGTATAAGCAATTACATTAAAAAAAAAAAAACCAATAAGCCAATGCACACAGACCTTTGACAGCAGCACAGGACGCTCAAGGGACCAGAGTCCCTACCTTGGGCAACAGTGGTAGAGGCCAGTTTCTGCCACACAGGTCCCTAGACCTTTGGCAGTTTCCACGATTGCAAATCCAGACATGCAGAATCCTGAGGGACAACCCACTAACTGCAAAAGAGCAAAAATTCATCAGGATTCAGAGAGTGGAAATCCATTTGCACTGGAAAAGAAAGAAGTAGGCTTGCTGTGAATCCAGCAGGGAGGACAGGCATAGATAAATGCTGGTGTATGGGTCACGGAAACTATTGTTTCTCAAGGGTCATGCTGTCTCTGTAAAATGCTATGAGGACTGTCTCTTGGGGAACTCCTGATTTCCTACCAGTGATGCCCCCAGATTCTGCTTTGCTAGTCCCATGGATTCCTGGGGATACCCAGTTGATAAGCTACGCTGTCCTCATGACAACACTTGCTAATGGACTGAATGTGTGTGTCTTGTCCCAATTCAGATGTTGAAGCCCTGACCCTCAAGGAGTGCCATCAGGAGGTATGGGCTTTGAGAGGTGATGAGGTCATGAGATTGGAACACTTGTGAATGAGATAAAAGCACTTCTGAGAAAAGACCTGAGAGATTGTTCTGCCAGCTGTCATCCATGCAAGGCTACAACAGAAATATGGGCATCTATAGATAATGAAGCAGTCTCTTGCTAGCTATCAGATCTCCCAGGATCTTGCTTTTGGACTTCTCAGTCTCTAGAACCGCAAGGAATAGTACATGTTTTGCTGTTTCAGCCACCCAGTCTGTCATCATTTGTTGCAGCAACTTGAACTGAATAAGGCAGAGCCCAAGTCCTGCTTAATCCCTGCTTCTACTCCTTTCCCCTCAGAAAGCGCTTCTAATCCAGAACTGACCTCTGCTTTCCATACACGTGCTTCAGACTCCTTCTGTGAGAGCCCAGACTTTGTAAAAGACTCCTCCCTCGTGGCAACCAGCATTCTGTGACTCCTGAGGAATGTCCTTCCTGACTGTATTGAGTCAATCAATCTGATTTTGATTCTGGAATCCCAGGATCAAGGACTGCATCAGGGTCCCAGCTTCATGGGGAGTCCGCTTCTCCCTCTGACCTTCTCCCCTCTCATGCTCTCTCTCTCACTCTCTTTCTCTCTCAAATAAATAAATAAAAATCTTTTAAAAATCTGGTTTTAACAGACCATAAGCTTGTTCTTGCTGGTCTTTGGTAGATTAGGCATTAGCCCTTCGGAGAAAGTTCCGAATGGCTGCTTCATGAAGGGGTGAACTGTGTCCCCAAAGTCTCTTTTTGCTGCCTTCTAATCACAGATGCTGAGACAAATCCTCCCAGGTGCTGGTTTTTCAAAGCACTCAATGCTTTGGCTTTGAAGTTCCTCACTTGACAGTTCTGCTTTAATCAGTTTGTGACAAAACAGCCAATTGGTGGTGGATGCAAAGTGCACTGATAAAGTTAATATCAGGGAACAATGTTTTGAGTGTCAAGCATGTGCATGTGTGTGCACACACATATCCATGTGCTAAGCATTATGGTAAATGTCTGACAAGAACTAAAACATCAAAAAGTCAGGATACCCCATTAGCTGATATTTTTATTATTCCTACATCCTAAACTATGAAAAACAGGGTCAGAGAATAAGAAGTGGCAAAAAGAATCAAGATTTGAGGCAGTTCGATTTCACAGCCAGCCTTGATCAATAGGCATGTACACCTGTGTCTAGTTTCAGCTCTGTGTAACCTTGCCATAACCTTGGATGAGCCATTCATCTCTCAAGTTCAGGTTCTTGGTCCAAAGAGGGAAGGGGCACAGGTTGAGTACCTCCAGTGGGACTTCCTGGCAGGCTTGTTCATCGAAGCATTCCTGTTTCAGTTTGAGTAATTGAATCCAGTCTTTGTTTTACCGAAGGCCAAGCTTGTCCAGTGTGTCCATGCCACCAGCCAACAGCATTTGTCCATGCCATGTAACAATCATAGGAATGGGGGGAGGAAAAGATGTCCACAGATGTTGACAGATGTTCTGCATGGAGGGACAGGAGCTGGGGCCATCACCTGCTGTTTCTAGTGGCCTTCTCTGTCGAGTTAAAATAAATGGCAATTATTTGCAACGACAGGGATGAAAGTAGAGGGTATTATGCCAAGCGAAAGAAGTCAGTCAGAGAAAGACAATTATCATATGATCTCAGTCATATGTGGAGTTTAAGAAACAAAACAGAATAATAGGGGAGTAAAGGAAAAAAATAAAACAAGATGAAGTCAAAGAGGGAGATAAACCAGAAGAGACTTTAAAAAAAAATATTTTTATTTACTTATTTGACAAACAGAGATCACAAGTAGGCAGAGAGGCAGGAAGAGAGAGAGAGGAGGATGCAGACTCCCCAGGGAGCAGAGAGCCTGATGTGGGGCTCGATCCCAGGACCCTGAGATCATAACCTGAGTTGAAGGCAAAGGCTTTAACCCACTGAGCCAGCCAGGTACCCCTCAGAAGAGACTCTTAATCACAGTAAACAAACTGAGGGTTCTTGGAGGGGCGGGGGATGGGTGGATGGGGTAACTGGGTGATGGACATTAAGGAAGGCATGTGATACAGTGAGCACTGGGTGTTATAAAAGACTGATGAATCACTAACCTGTATATCTGAAACTAGCATTATATGTTAATTAATTGTATTTAGATTAAAATTTTCTTTAAAAATAATTTTAAAATAAAATAAATAACAATGATCAGAGTTATCCAGCAGGGAATATCAGATCTAGATGTCAGTTAAATTTAAGGGGCTTGCCGAAGTTTAGGAGAGTCACGCTAAGTCATTTTCCTGTGTGGGGAAGTCTTCAGGGGCAGTTCCAAAGACAAAGAATATTAATATTTCTCCTTCCCCCATTCCTCCTAGAGCCAAAGATGTTTCCTCCACTCACCCACTGGCCCTGTATGTAGGTGTTGCTTTCTCTCTACCAATCAAAAAATCAGTGAGTAACTAGAACTTCACCTTTTCCAATATCTCCCTACCCCCGACCTTTTGTCTTTAATGGCCATGGGCAACAGGGACAAAGACATTTTTTAAAAACTTACAGAGATCTATTATGCTCTACTACCTTGGCCCGCATGGGCCACTGCAAAGGGATTCTGTGAACCGTGTACTCAGATGAATGGTCATTATCTTCAAAAAGGCAGGGGCAGTGATAGACACAGGAATCAAAAAAGCAAGAGTTAATGGACCATCAGAATAATGGAGTACCAACACTTTTTTGTCCTTGGCTTGAATCCTCAAGGTCCAGTGTCTCAACAGAATTTTCATTTTGGTCTCATCTGACTCACTTGTCCACCCCTGGGCCAGTTGGCAGTTATACTGAGAACTGGAAATTTTCCTTAGAAGAGAGAAAGAGTATTTGTCAGGTAAACCAAGGAAATGTCCATTATAGGAAGGTAGGCCTTTTGTCGTGGTACTCCATTAGCAACCTCCTGACTGTTAAAGAAAAAAAAATTGTGACACCCATTAAAGACAGTAAGGAAGATTTTATTCAAGGGATGCTACTACGATGGGATTTTATTTTATAGTATGGGAGAGAAATCTGGCTCAGCTCAGACAAATGGAGATTTACAGCTAAAGAGCATGGTGGGGGTCACTGAATGTAAAATTAAGATGGAACATCAAGGGTAAGGATGAAGGGATTCTGGCTAAATCATCTGGACAGTAATATTGTTGAAGGAAGGCTAGGGTCATAAACTATTGAGATCAGGGGATAAGGAATTTTTTAAAAGACTTATTAATACATTTTAGAGAGAGGGAGCAGGGGTAGGGGTAGAGGGCGAGGGAAAGAGAATTTTAATCAGACTCTTCACTGAGCATAGAGCCTGAGGTGAGGCTTAATCTCAGGACCATGAGATCAGGACCAGAGCAGAAACCAAGAGTCAAACGTTCAACCAGCTGCACCAACCAGGTTCCCGGAGAATAAGGGATTTGATCAGATATTAAGCATTATACATACTGAAGCACCGGTGTGGCTTAGTTGGTTAAATCTCTGGCTTTGGCTTAGGTCATGATCTGATCCCAGGATCAAGCCTGGCATTGGGCTTGCTGCTCAGTGGGGAGTCTGGTTCTCTCTCTCCCTCTGCTATTCCCCCTGTTCAGGCTCTCTCTCTGTCAAAATAAATAAATCTTAAAAAAAAAAAAAAGTGGTAAGATACCAGGGGTGAGAGATAAGGAATTTGATCAGATATCAAGAGTAGGATAGGAGATTGCTGAAAAATTGACTAAGCAGATTTCTTGCTAAAACTGGGCTAAGTGGGCGGAGCCTGAGGTCAAGGCTGGACAGAAAGAGGACTCAGAGGAACTTGACTCCAGTCTGGTCAAGGAGAAAATCTTCATCATCCATGACCATTGTATTTTCTGCAGTCACACATTTTACTAATTCTTTTATCAGACATTCAGTGAACGAGAAACATGAACACAGCAGCAATAATATAACAAATGTAAACGCTCTGTCAGAGACAAAGGCACTATAGGAATCCACCTCATCAGATTTAGAATATGCATGACTCCATGACTGAATTACTACCACTGCTTGACTGCTGAGATTAAGATGTAGTACAGAGGATCAGAGGGAAGGGAGGGAAATCTGAATGGGAGTCATCAGAAAGGGAGACAAACTATGAGGCACCTTTAACTATAGGAAACAAACTGAGAGTTGCTGGGGAGGGAGGGGAGAGGGAGACATGGAGTAAATGGGTGATAGGCATTAAGGAGGAAACGTGATGTGATGAGCACCAAGGGTTATCCACAACTAAATTCTCTGAAACCAATGATGTACTATCTAATGGCTAATTGAATTTAAATATCTAAAAAAGACGCTTAAAAAAAAAAGATGTAGCATAAATCACAATATCCTTTGAGTGGAAGAATGTGCAGAATTTCCACACCTCTGCTGTCCAAGTCCCATGGCTAGTAGCCACATGTGGCTAATGATCACTTAAAAGGTGGCCAGTTCAAATGGAGAAATGCTATAAAAGCAGAATAAACACTGGCTTTCAAAGACATATTGTAGCCAAAGGTCAGAGAGTATTGCCACCCTCACATTACAAACATCGCATGACTTCTACAGCTAATGAGAGTGGGACCCAAGATGGGAGAGGTCATCCTGAAAGTCCATGATGTCAGAAAGAACATGGGGAAGAAAGAGTCACAACCCTGGAGTGGATGGGCTGAGGACTGTCAGAATGCCTTTTTTTTTTTTTTTTTTTTGGTGATTCTGTATACAGACAAAGAGAATTCACTGGAGATGACATCTGTATGCCTCACATTTTCAAGGGAAAATTATGAAAACGCATATAGACCCACAGCCATAGTTTAATTATTTTTGAAATGTATTCAGAACTACTCCAGTCAGTAAATTGCATATTTTCACATTTAGCTTCTCAATTTTCTCTTCGGCACCTCCCATTCTTGAAATCCCAACACAAATCCCATCTCTTGCCTAAGGACCATAAACTACCTCATTCATTCATTTGATTCATTCAAAGCAACCTAATCTTGAGTGATGTCTTAGGCGCTCTTCTAGGGACTGGTGACACGGTGAACAAAATAGGTAAAGCTCTCACTTTCATGGAGCCTATCTGGTACTTAGGGGAAAATCTTTCCTTATCAACATGAAAAGACTTATTATGGATGTTGCTTAGAATTTCAGTTTTTTTTTTTTTTCTTGACAGTATCTCAGGTGATCATCTTTGAGGTGGTTCTCCTGAAAATACCTTTGGGGGGTACTGACTCGACTTTCTGAGTCAGACACTTTCCTAAAGACAGGGGTCACAGGAAAAGTGACAACTGTCACTCTTGCAGTAAGAACAGGGATCACAATGCTTGAAACAGAGATATGCTGCTCAGCTTCCAGAAAGTCCACAAGGCTCCAAATGTCTGTGGCCAACAAATGGAATCTGTAACTCAGAGGTTATCATCCTGAGAGCAATGGGAAATCCCTCTAGTTAAGGACTCACCTTGACGGAAGCTTGACAATGGCCTTGATTTACTTACTATGATGTTTAGGTAATTATACACATTAAGAAAAGTGCACAAGGCACTTACATTTCCATGATACCATCAAAGATATTGTTGTTTTATTAAAATGTTACATCTAGAGCTGTAACGTATAGAGTAGTTAAGTCAATCACTATGTGGTACAGGTAAGACTATTGTAACAGCCATACTTCCATAAAAAAGAAAAATTTTTTGTGGTTTCTGATCTAGGAATCAGCCAGTGAATAATTCTATATCAGTGTCCAGTTACCGGGCTAAACATGTAATCTATTTATATTTCTGAGGGTAAGCCGAATTGTGATCACTGAGCCAGCTGTGTTCTAGTAACTACTCATTTACCCAACATAACAGATATAAGAAGGTAAAAGGCTTCTAAGGAGACTGGTTACTTATATTTTGAACCACATTTTGGCAGGTATAACTTGCAACTTGTGCTTAGTGGTAAGATTTCTGATATTTACTTTCTCCTTCCTTTGGCAAGTCAAGTTAGTTAAAAAGTAATTAGAGTTGAGTCCAGTGTTTTTCTTAAATGTTTACAGAGATATAGAACTCTCAAGTTTCTTTACTAGACAGGATTAGATCACATTAGTGATAAAGATCAGAATGATTTACATTGCTAAAACGAGAACTTCCTGTCAGTTCGGAGAAAGCTCATTTTTATAACCAACCTATTGGCTGGGCTAGAGATTAATGAGTGCTATGGGTGGGGTGATGAAAGTGATATATTCAATGACCTGTGGAATTTGTTCTGTAATTTCCCCACTCCTCTGGTCAGCAGAGCGTCTTCTTCAGTACCCAGCACTGCCCATAACTGCATTCAGAAAATCACTCTCCAAAAATGGTTATTTGTTTTGCCTTTTTTATAATTTTTTAAAACATTTGATTTATTTACTTGTCAGAGAGAGAGAATGAGAGCACAAGCAGGGGGAGCAGCAGAGGGACGGGGAGAAGCAAGCTTCCTGCTTGGTGGGATTGCACAAGGGCTGAAGAAGACAGAATGGGAAGGGGACAAGGAGAATAGTGGGTTTCAGATTCTTGGGAACAGAGCCCACATGTATTTCTATGTTTATCTCACTGCTCTAAACCCAGGTCACAGCACAGTGCCTGCAGCAGAGTCATGGAAGTGCTCCAGAACTGATAACTATTGCTATTTATACTACTAAAATTCCTCCACAAAGGGCCAAGTGTCATAGCTTCTCCCAGTTCCCCACACTGAACGCAATGAAGAATCAAACTATCGGGTTAAGGATGGCGAGGGGCATTTAACAGGACCCAGATCACAGGAGCCATATTGTATTGCAGGACCAGGGGTCTTACCAGTGACTAGGTATTCACTCCTCTTGAGAGGCTAGCTCCTTGGATCTCCCTCTTCAATCCTCTGAACCCATGTCTGGCATCAGAAACAAAACGTAACGTATCACCCTCGTTTATTTTTTACTATTATTTGTTACAGAGGAAGAGAGAGATCACAAGCAAGGGGAGCAGCAGGCAGAGGGAAGGCAGGCCCCCCACTAGAGCCTGGTATGGGATCTAATCCCAGGACCCTGGGATCATGACCTGAACCAAAGGTAGATGCTTAACTGAGTAAGCTACCCAGGTGTCCCTTATTGTCCTTCTTTAAAATTTAATGTATTCTCTCTCCCTCTCTCTTTGTCCCCACTCTGTCACTCATACTCACACAATCACAGAGTCACAGACAATAGCAAGGTATTTCCCATTCTAATTCGCTAAGGCACTATGAGCTTAAGCTCAACAGAATCACTTTGCCAGCTGCTGCTCTACTGTGCCCTGATCCCTTCTCTATCCCCAAGCTCGATCTGTCACTCAAGTGTCATGGTGGTGGCTCTTTCTGCCCTCCCTCCACAAGGCTGTCATCAGCACACTCTTCCCCGTGGCTCCACTCCCCGGCACTGGCTGCCTTTGGTCTACTGGTATGCCCTCTCCTAGAGCTTTTCCACTCTCCCTGAGGGGAAGACAACCCTTACTTCTCCCCCGTGGCTGTCACGTGTCCGCTATATATTGTGACGATCAGCCCGATTAAGAGATTGGGAACTAAAAGACCGGCTTCTGGGCGCCTGGGTGGCTCAGTGGGTTAAGCCGCTGCCTTCGGCTCAGGTCATGATCTCAGGGTCCTGGGATCGAGTCCCGCATCGGGCTCTCTGCTCAGCAGGGAGCCTGCTTCCGTCTCTCTCTCTCTGCCTGCCTCTCCGACTACTTGTGATTTCTCTCTGTCAAATAAATAAATAAAATCTTTAAAAATAAATAAATAAATAAATAAATAAAAGACCGGCTTCTGCTTATGGATAAATCTAACTCTGGGGCTTGGGACACATGACAGCAGCACATGGTGGTAGAACTGAGATGGTTAGGGAGTTAATCTGCATTTTCACATCTGGTCAGGAGCAGAACAAAGAGGACACCCCAGATCTCCTATCTCCCAGAACAGTACTCTTCAAGTAACTTACAGCACCATCCTTCTCCAGCTTTGGAAGTGGCACTTTTCCAACCCCAAAGTCTTGATTCTAGGCAGCACTCCGAGAGATACTCCCTCCAGAATCACCCCTGTCTGGAAGTAGTGGTTGGCTAAGGCCTCCCAAATATCTTCCCTTCAGAGTTGCGCTTGCATCAAACTCAAAACTGTAGCACGTACGGGACGTTCCTGTCGGCCTCTAGCTCTAATGACCTATTGGACTTCAGAGGTGCTCTTTTATACCCACTTACCTTATAACATTAACGTGTGACTCCTCTAGAATTCTCTCCATGGTTTTTCTCCTGTACTAATTGTTATGGACTGAATTGTGTCCCCGCAAAAGTCATATGAAGAATTCCTAATCTCCAGTGTGACTGCATCTGGAGATAGGGCCTACCTAGAAGGAGGTACTGAAGGCTTGGTGAGGTCACAGGAGTCCTAATCTGCTAGGACTGGTGTCCTCATAAGGGGGAAACACATAAAAGCACTCCCCCTACCTCCCCTCTGGGGGCCCACAGAGAAGAGGTCATCTGAGGGCACAGTTGAAAAGATAGTGATCTATAGACCAACAAGAAAAGGCTCACTGGAGACCAACCTTGCTGGCACCTTGATCTGGAACTTCTGGCCTCCAGATCTGTGAGAAAATACATTTCTGCCATTTAAGCCCTCCAGCCTGTGTTTGGTATAGCAGCCTGAGTAGACAAAAATATACTGATAAAGCCTTCTTTCAAGCTTGGGAGAAACTTTCTATACACTGTGCTCCATGCTTTTGGGTCTAACCCTTCTCTCCATAGCCATTGCTAATATTTGAGCCAGAGAAGTCATAAATACTAGGAATGTTGGAATTGGATAGGGGATCAATAACCATCTATCTCAGTATCGCCAGCTACGAAGAATTAACACACAGACACAGACACACTCACTCACACACACACACACGCACACACACACACTACAAACATGGTTATCCCACTTAATTACATTGGTGATTTCTTGATACCCAAGCCCACATGCCAGCTCCCCTTCGGAGTACTAACCTCACTATCTCCCTGTGACCTACCCACCTCCATGCAGACCTAGGACCTTATACCTCAACTCCTGCCAAGCTAACGACAAAAGTTTATGATTCAGTTCCTATCTCTTCTGCTTTATTCATGACCTCTTAAAGTCTAGTGACCCATCCTCCTCTTCTTTCTAAAAAACAAAAGAAAACAAAACAAAACCCACTGCTTCCTGGGAACCTTTCAGATTTAAAAAAAAAAAATTTTAAATTTTTTATTTCTTTTCAGCGTAACAGTATCCAGTGTTTTTGCACCACACCCAGTGCTCCATGCCATACGTGCCCTCCCCAGTACCCACCACCTCATTCCCCCTACCTCCCCCTCACCCCTTCTAAATCTTCAGATTGTTTTTCAGAGTCCATAGTCTCATGTTTCCCCTCCCCTTCCAATTTCCCTCAACTCCCTTCTCCTCTCCATCTCCCCTTGTCCTCCATGCTATTTGTTATGCTCCACAAATAAGGGAAACCCTATGATCATTGACTCTCTCTGCTTGACTTATTTCACTCAGCATAATCTCTTCCAGTCCCGTCCATGTTGCTACAAAAGTTGGGTATTCATCCTTCTTTCAGATGTTTTTTTACCTCTATAATCTACTGGAGGATAACAATGTACCAGAACCTTTGAGTGACCATTAATGCCTATTGGTCACATCTTGTATGCTATGTAGGACGCTATTCTGTGTTCTTAACAATCATGGCTTTGACTCGTCCTGAAGGTGGACTTTAAGTGGAGTCTATTGTGCAAATACCTGAAGCAGGAAGTCCCCTGCCCAGTGAATGAGGCATGCAGACTTCCAGAGGTCTTGAGGTCCTCTCTTCAAATATACACATTCACTTTGAGAAATCAGGATTCCCACCCAAACGAGAGTCAAAAGAAAAGAAAAAAAGTAAAAAAAGAAAAGAAGAAAAGAGAGAGAGAGAGAGAGAGAGAGGAAAGAAAGGGAAGATGAAAAATAATGTTCAGCCCAGATGGGCCCCAAGGTAAGATTAATGAAGTAGACAAACAAAAAGAGATAAAAAGACTGATACAAGTATATGACAAGAGAATATATATACAAATAAAGAAAGAACCTCGTCAAAAAGAACCACAAGTGTAAAATTTATATGCTATCAGGACAAACACAAAAAACATAGAAACACTGGTGGAAGAAGATGGGAGAATTCTTATAAATTCTCAGTGTGTGCGAGGAAGGTTGTTTTGATTCTTCCTGGATGTATCTTGATATCTTTGTTAAAGGACTCAACTTTCCTAAGATAAAGGGGATTAAAAATTGGTTTACCTATAGGGGTAGTATTGATTGGGGAAAGGGGATTACTTTGAAGTTTAACTCTATATGAATATTAGAGGATAAAACTAAAAAGGAATAAACTAGACTAAACTAAAATTTAAAAAAAGGAATTCAAAAAATAAAAATGCAAAAGAAAAACATAGGTGTATGTATCAAAAAGTTAGGTTAGAAAGGTATTTGGAATTTGATGTACTGTACACCTCGCTGTGATGGTAAATAGGTTAAAAAAATTACCTATGTGTAAAAAAAAAAAAAAATGAACCGGAATAGTGGGAACAAGTGAACAATACAAGTTTTCCTATGAAGTAGTGGTTGTTCTCTTGTAGTCCTTTTTTTTTTTTCTTTCTTGGTTTGTTTTCTCGGGGAGGGGCCTGCCACGTGGGTTGTCAGTCAATTATGAGTGGCTGCCTTCGGCTCAGGTCATGATCCCAGGATCCTGGGATTGAATCCATCTTCAGTCTCTCTGCTCAGCAGAGACCCTGCTTGTAACTCTCCCTTTGCCTGAAGCTCTGCCTACTTGTGCTCCCTCTGTCAAATAAATAAATAAAATCTTTTTAAAAAACTGGAAGGGCTTCTCAGTCACTCTTTCCTACTATCCCCATTTGTACATAAGGAAAGGCAGTGCAAACCTGGAGGGAGGAGCCCAGAATAAAAATGAAAGAAAGAAAGAAAAGAGAGAAAGAAAGAAAGAAAGAAAGAAAGAAATGAAGAAAGAAAGAAAATGAAATGGGAACTGGCTGAGAGACTAGAACCAAAGCTTCACCAAAGTATAGCCTTCCAGGAAGTGGAAAATGGGATGTTTGCTTCCAGCTTGGAGAGTATGGGAGCTTGGGTAAAAGAAACAAGCAAAATCCCAATGATTACGAGGCTCTGGAGGAATGGGATGGGGTACCCAGGTGACCAGTAGGTTACAAACCCTGATTCTACCCATTTTCATTAAAAAGAAAGAAAAAATACCCTGCAGTTCATCCTCTTCATGCCCCTCCCTCCTGCAGAGAGAGTACAAAGCAGTAACTCTCGAGGTACATAAAAATGAGTGAGACATAAACCAACAATCACAAATGTTTCAGAAAAATCAAGCCACGGAAAAAAAGAACAGCTTTAATATGTTTTATCCTTTCTTTCAAGAGAGAATATGCACCTAAGGGGGGGAAAATGTGTTAGACATTAACATCATTGTAATTAAATTAATCATATGGATAAGCCAGAATATCTTGTCATGAAATGAGAGCAGGCAGTTATAAAAATAATTAACCAATATCTTGGAAATACAAATAGCAACAGAAGTAAAAAGAAACCTTTCAAAGAGATGGGTTGAATAGCAGAATGAGCACTGCTTAAAACCAAACCAGAGAGATGGAATATCAAGCTAAGGAATTCTCTAAGAAGGCAACCCAAGGAAGAAAAAGAAAAAACCTCTGAGTGACATTACATTAAGGAATTACAGAAGACAGACCTGGGCCCCAGTTTTCCCCCAGGATTCCCCTACCAGCACCTGTGACTTTTTCAGACAGCCTCCTCAGGAAGCCCAGGACAACCAGCAGCTTCAGCGCTACCCAGTCCCTAGCACTGTGCCTCCTAAGCTAACACTTCGTTACACTCTACGCATCGAGAGCCAGTCCGAGGCGACGCCCCAAAACTCCAATGAGTCCAGCTGCCAGATGCCAATCCGGCGATGAGAAAGCTCCTGAGCTCCAGAAAGCCACATGGGGACGCTGAGCCCCAAGGCCCCTGCATCATGGTCCCGCCCCTCCACGCAGACCCCGCCCCTTTATCAGCCAGGCTCTGTTGGAGTGCGGGGCCTTGTGGGAGTTGTGGTCCCCCCAGGGCCTCCAGCCTCCTGCGGGAAGGTGGGGCTGGCAGCTGGAAGAACCCGGGAACCACAGCTGCGAAGGACGCCTCTGCCTCCCTGGGAACTCAGGCTCTATGGGGGCTAATTAGGCAGGACCACGTGAGTCTCCAAAACAAAGAGCAGGAGCAGGCCCGCCGCCCTCCTGCCCTCCCACTCTCTCGCACTCCCTCACTCCCACGAGCCTCCTCTCAGGTTTGGAACTTGATGAGGGAGCAGGAGGCTGACTGAGGACAAAGCAAAAGCTGGCACCTTGCACCCCCTCTCCACCCACTCCCCTCTGTAATATGTGTAACATTCCTCAGGCACCCCTGACTGCCATAAAGGAGAAACAAAGAGTTAACTTGCAGAGCTCACAATCCTGCAAGACAGGCATCTCCCAACTATCTTGATGTTAATGGCTTTGTAAAAGACAACTCCTCTTTAGCATAGGAAAACTCCATTGAAACCTCCCTTTCCCTTACCTTCCCCCAACCACAGATTACTTAACCTGCAGCTCTTCCTGCCCGCAGGTGCTGTCCCCATGCCTCAATAAACCACCCTTTTGCAGCAAATATGTCTCAAGAATTCTTTCTTGGTCATCAGCTCCGGACCTCAGCCCACTGAACCTCGACATTAAAGAAATACAAATTAAAATCATAATGAGACATGCTTACATATCTATTAGAATGGCTAAAATTATAAAGCTCACTTCCCGCTTTGGAAATTAGCAAAGCCCCTTCTCTGCACCGCACCCGCCCCCCTCCCTCCTGAGGCCCAGCCTGGGCTGGGGTGCGGGCGAATCCCAGGCAGGCTGGGAGCATTGCCAGTGCTGGCGCTGGGCAGCCTCCTGGCCTGGCTCCCTGAGCGGGTGTCCACGTGTGGCCTGGCTGCCAAAAGATCATCAGTCCTAAAGGCCGACTGCACTCTCCAGTCAGTTTGCTGGCTTCCAGATTGCGCCCAAAGCCAGGAACCAGCTTCCCCAGCACAGGCCTGGGCTGAGATGCCTGCCTGGGATGTGTCTGAGCAGTCTCCTTGTCTCCAGGCAGGGATAGCACTTGGACCTGGATGTTTGGGTTTTTTTATTGTTTTTTGGTCTTTGGTTATTACATGACCTCCAGGGTAGGTGCTCCACAAAGGGAGTGAAAACAGGACGCCTGATATATACGCATACGGCCATTCTAGAAAAATAGCTTGGGGTTCTCTCAGAAACGCGGCCTTGGTCCTTGCACTATGGTTTAATAGAAAAGGGATTATGCACCAAGTTACTTAAATGAGCATAGGTTGAAATGGTTTACTGAGAGTAAATATTTTAAATAGTTATATTTTAACTAAATCTATCATCAATCAAATCTATTACTCGAAGGTTACAGGCAATTTAAATGCAAGAGCACTCTCTTCAGGGTTTTAAATAATCCGTGTCTGTCTTGGCACATGAGAATGCTAAGATACGAAATGGTTTGTAAAAAACATATAATAGCTTTTAATAATTCTATTTATTTGACAGACAGAGATCACAAGTAGGCAGAGAGGCAGGCAGAGAGAAAGATGGGGAAGCAGGCTCCCCGCCAAGCAGAGAGCCTGATGAAGGGCTCGATCCCAGGACCCTGAGATCATGACCTGAGCCCAAGGCAGAGGCTTAACACGCGGAGCCACCCAGGCGCCCCCAGATGAAATACATTTCTGACTTAGAAACTTCAGATAGAATTTTTTTGTCCATGATGACAACTGAAGGAAATGTGTCATCCCTAAACCTAACCTTAACCCCTAACAACGCTGAAACCTAAGCTGACCTTAAAGCCCAAACTAGAACCCTGAATCCCAAACCTGCAATGGAACCCAAAGCCTGTACCTGAGCCCTGGATCTAAGCCCTGAACCACGAACCCAAACCCTAAACCAGACCTCCATGTCTGAACCGTGAGCCCAAATCTCAGCATGAAGCCAAACCCCAAATTTGACCTTGAACTTTATCCCATAAGCCCTGAGTCTTAAAGCCTAAATCATAAACTTAAAGCCCTAAACTATAACTCTGTTCCCTTGTCCTTTACTCTAAATCCTCACCCTAACACTAAACCCAAAGCCTGATCTAGAACTCTAACTAAAACCTGAACCTGTACCCAAATTCAAGCCCTTCACCACACTTTGCTTATGCACTTGCCATTGATGGATATTTGCAGTTTCTACCTTTTGATTCTTGTGAACATTGTTTGGGTTGGGGGCTAGGGTTAGGGTCTTGGATTAGGGTAGGGTCCAGGCTTGAGACCAAGTTGAGGTCAGAGTGTGGGTCTGCATCAGGGCCATGTTCAGTGCCACTGTTTGGGTCAAGGACTGTTGTTATTCCACATTGTTTCCAATTCATTGTTCCTTAGCTATTTTGGGGGAAGTTGGGGGGTATTGGGCTCCATGCAGCTTGAATTTCCGGAATGAAATGGCGTCAGCTGGACCCCGGGTGGCTGCAGGACCTTCCACTGAAGGGTGAGCTCCCACAGTCCTGCAACTGCCTTCCACCGCCTGCAGAGGGCGCAAGACCCCAGCTCCCGCCCTGAGCCCAGGCTGCGCAGCCACAGCTGGGACCGGAGCCCCGCCTCTGCAGGACCCACTGTGGAGACTTCTGGAGAATGTGGGGCGCCTCCCACCCTGACAGGACAAGCTGAGGAGGGTGTGGCTCTGCATCCACACTAACCAGACCCTTTGTGGAGGACTGGCCCACACTGGCAGCAGTCCAACCTTCTAAGGACCAGACGCTGGAGGAGGTGAGGAGAAGCCGCCTGAGTGGACTGTCAAGGGGTTCGTGGTCTCAGGACCCCACAGAGGAAGGGCGCCCTGTGTAAACAATGGGGCTTCTGTCGTTTTGTGTGAGGAGACGTGGCCTCCTGCTGTGCTGTGCGGGGGGGCTGTGGGGTCCCCCCCTTTCTGGGCTCAGGTGCTCCTCGGTCCTCGTCTGTGTTTGTGTGCTCAGGGATTTGGTTCCTGGGGCTCCTCAGATGGTCTGCAGTCAGGGAGCGTCTGCCTGCTTCAGTGCTTGTGCTCCCCCCACCTCAGCCCTGCAGGGCAGAGAAGAGAGAGAGAGAGGTGGAGGCAGGCTCCCCACTGAGCAGAGAGCCAGACATAAGGCTCAATCCCAGGACCCTAGGATCATGACCTGAGCCAAAGGCAGAGGCTTTAACTCACTGAGCCACTCCAGTGCCCCAGGAAGGGAAATTTTTTAAAGAGTATTTTCTCTTTGAATCTATTTGAGGTTTGGTTTGTGGTTCTTTCTGACTTCTCATGAAGATGGAATTATTTCTGAGGTTGGTTGTCAGGAACCGCATATCAAATCGAGCTATCTTGTTAGCAATAAATAAATAAATAAATACAAGCTCAATTGTTGGTATAAAGCTATTATGCTTTTCAAAACCTCGAACTATAATTCATGTATCGTGGTCATTCTTTATCATATCAGACAAGAGAGATGTGGCAGAAACGCACTTTCAGGTTAATTTTTTTAAAAGAAAGATTGACTTATGAACCTACTTTGTTATTCCCTTTCATTCAATTTCCCTGTACCTCCTTTTCTATGAATTGTAACGGTAACCCATCATTATTTTTATTGTTGCCACGTGCTTTGTGAACCACAAAGTGTACTCTATAAATGGGAGCGCATTTCTTTTTTTTGTAGTTTACAAAAAACTAATATTTTTTAAATTCATTTTTTATTTATTTTCAGCATAACAGTATTCATTCTTTTTGCACCACACCCAGTGCTCCATGCAAGCAGTGCCCTCTATAATACCCACCACCTGGTACCCCAACCTCCCAACCACCCGCCCCTTCAAAACCCTCAGATTGTTTTTCAGAGTCCATAGTTTCTCTTGGTTCAGCTCCCCTTCCAATTTCCCCCACCTCCCTTCTCGTCTCTAACTCCCCATGTCCATGAAAAACTAATTTAAAAACATTCATCCACCAGAGTACCCAAAGGGCTCCCATATAAACTATCTGTCGTTACATTATGTCCCAATGTGGAGCTCGATCCCAGGATCTTGAGATCATGACCTGAACTGAAGGCAGAGGCTTTAACCCACTGAGCCACCAGCCCCAATGTATTCTCTTCAGTACCAGAATTTGTAACCAATTGACAGATGAAAAAGGAGGCAGTCAAGTGAAAAACAATAGGTCTTAGACCTGCAAGAAATTCGAATTAGATGAATTCAGCTACTCATGCACTGTTTCACATTTTCAGATCTCTGCAGAAAAGGGGTTAACCTTTTTACAGAATGTAAAAGAGAAGACTATAACACATAATATGTGTAAGCATGTAAATATCAAAATATATCCCATTAGATGCTAAGACACACAGGGCCTATATTTCTCTCAAATTCATGAATATGTAGGAGCAATAAGTGAGATGTGAATGTATACTCTTCACTTCGAAGTCTTTTAGAAATCTAAAATATGACTTTCTATGGTTTGTGTCTCCATATTCCTTTATTGCCAGTTTGAACAAATCCACAGGCTTTGATTCAAAAGTAATAAATTCCTCTTATTTGGAAAAATGATGTTTATTTTTGTTCTCTCACCCTTAGCAGGTGGTTTTATTTTAGCACACTTCAGAGTTATAATTTCATGCTTATTAAAAACATTTATTATGATCTACATAGATGAATGAAACTTTTCTTTTATTGAATTATTTGCCAAAAAATCTGTTATTTTTAAAAATGTATTTCCTTTGAAGGGTTATTTTAGAGCGTTCAGAGAGGATCTAGGAGTGTGGTATTATGCAATTTTTAAGTAGGTATGAAATGGTTATTTATATGATTGTTTCTTTAAGGCTTATGTATATTGTCCATTATATGCTATAAAATATTTTGAAAGTAAATTTAAGGTATGTTTTACATAGTTTATTTTTTGGAAAAAATTATTGAAATGGCTTATAAAATTCAGTATACTCTCAACATTAATTTATTCTGAAATTTAACAATTGTCTACTGAACCCATTATATGGCAGATATTACTTCAGACTACACTGGTCAATGAAATACTTGGCTTTGTAGAACTTTTATTTTAATGGGTGAGACAATTAAAAGCTATAAACCTTAATAAAAATTGCATAGTGCATTCAAAAATGATGAGTACAATGGGGAAAAAGAAAAATTCGATCAGGGTGGGAAAAATCGAGGTTGCTAGGCAGGGGGTGGGGAGTTAAAATTTTTAATAGGAAGATCAGGGTGGTTACAATGAAGCTGACAATTGAACAAAGGTATGGAAAGGTGATGAATTTGCCCAGAACTATCAGCAATAAGGTCACTCCAGACAAAGGAATTGGCTATCTTGAAGGCCATAAGGTTGGATCATGCCTGGCATATCTGAGGAATAGCAAGGAGGCCACTGTGAATGACTGAAGAGTAGCAGGGAAAGAGGTCACAGAGGTTAAATGAGTGGCTAGATCATGTAAAAGCTTAGAAGTCATTGTAAAACTCTGGCTTTTATATTTGGAAACTTACTGTGTGATAGAATTTCTGCTAATACCTGAGAGTTCAAATGTCCATAAAAGTTCAAGGATTCTTATTCTAGTAAGACAGAATAAAGAAAAAGAGTTCATATTTTCACATGGTGTAACAAATGCTCGGAGATCCAAGTGTAGGAAGCTATGGGAGCACAGAAGAAGGCACTAAAATCTCACCAATATATTTGATGACTGTGACTATATATACATTTGTATTTTCTAGATTTTTTATAGTCATGGAATCACACAGTATATACTATTCATTGCCTGGCTTTTCTTTTCTCAGCATCATTACTTTGAGAATCTCCAATTGTAAAAAATTCATTTTGATGTTGAATAGTAATCTCGTTAATAAATAGATCATAATTTGTCTTTGCTCTATTGATGGACATCGATGAACATTTCCACTGTTTTCAATTCTTAAAACTAAAGCTGCTATGAAGTTCATATACAAGTCCTTGTATGAACATAGGGTTTGTTTCTCTTGGTGAAATGCCTAGAAGTAAAATGGCTATTTGTGTAACTGCAACATATTTTGCATTTACCCAGGTGGTGGGTATTATAGAGGGCACTGCTTGCATGGAGCACTGGGTGTGGTGCAAAAAGAATGAATACTGTTATGCTGAAAATAAATAAAAAATGAATTTAAAAAATATTAGTTTTTTGTAAACTACAAAAAAAAGAAATGCGCTCCCATTTATAGAGTACACTTTGTGGTTCACAAAGCACGTGGCAACAATAAAAATAATGATGGGTTACCGTTACAATTCATAGAAAAGGAGGTACAGGGAAATTGAATGAAAGGGAATAACAAAGTAGGTTCATAAGTCAATCTTTCTTTTAAAAAAATTAACCTGAAAGTGCGTTTCTGCCACATCTCTCTTGTCTGATATGATAAAGAATGACCACGATACATGAATTATAGTTCGAGGTTTTGAAAAGCATAATAGCTTTATACCAACAATTGAGCTTGTATTTATTTATTTATTTATTGCTAACAAGATAGCTCGATTTGATATGCGGTTCCTGACAACCAACCTCAGAAATAATTCCATCTTCATGAGAAGTCAGAAAGAACCACAAACCAAACCTCAAATAGATTCAAAGAGAAAATACTCTTTAAAAAATTTCCCTTCCTGGGGCACTGGAGTGGCTCAGTGAGTTAAAGCCTCTGCCTTTGGCTCAGGTCATGATCCTAGGGTCCTGGGATTGAGCCTTATGTCTGGCTCTCTGCTCAGTGGGGAGCCTGCCTCCACCTCTCTCTCTCTCTTCTCTGCCCTGCAGGGCTGAGGTGGGGGGAGCACAAGCACTGAAGCAGGCAGACGCTCCCTGACTGCAGACCATCTGAGGAGCCCCAGGAACCAAATCCCTGAGCACACAAACACAGACGAGGACCGAGGAGCACCTGAGCCCAGAAAGGGGGGGACCCCACAGCCCCCCCGCACAGCACAGCAGGAGGCCACGTCTCCTCACACAAAACGACAGAAGCCCCATTGTTTACACAGGGCGCCCTTCCTCTGTGGGGTCCTGAGACCACGAACCCCTTGACAGTCCACTCAGGCGGCTTCTCCTCACCTCCTCCAGCGTCTGGTCCTTAGAAGGTTGGACTGCTGCCAGTGTGGGCCAGTCCTCCACAAAGGGTCTGGTTAGTGTGGATGCAGAGCCACACCCTCCTCAGCTTGTCCTGTCAGGGTGGGAGGCGCCCCACATTCTCCAGAAGTCTCCACAGTGGGTCCTGCAGAGGCGGGGCTCCGGTCCCAGCTGTGGCTGCGCAGCCTGGGCTCAGGGCGGGAGCTGGGGTCTTGCGCCCTCTGCAGGCGGTGGAAGGCAGTTGCAGGACTGTGGGAGCTCACCCTTCAGTGGAAGGTCCTGCAGCCACCCGGGGTCCAGCTGACGCCATTTCATTCCGGAAATTCAAGCTGCATGGAGCCCAATACCCCCCAACTTCCCCCAAAATAGCTAAGGAACAATGAATTGGAAACAATGTGGAATAACAACAGTCCTTGACCCAAACAGTGGCACTGAACATGGCCCTGATGCAGACCCACACTCTGACCTCAACTTGGTCTCAAGCCTGGACCCTACCCTAATCCAAGACCCTAACCCTAGCCCCCAACCCAAACAATGTTCACAAGAATCAAAAGGTAGAAACTGCAAATATCCATCAATGGCAAGTGCATAAGCAAAGTGTGGTGAAGGGCTTGAATTTGGGTACAGGTTCAGGTTTTAGTTAGAGTTCTAGATCAGGCTTTGGGTTTAGTGTTAGGGTGAGGATTTAGAGTAAAGGACAAGGGAACAGAGTTATAGTTTAGGGCTTTAAGTTTATGATTTAGGCTTTAAGACTCAGGGCTTATGGGATAAAGTTCAAGGTCAAATTTGGGGTTTGGCTTCATGCTGAGATTTGGGCTCACGGTTCAGACATGGAGGTCTGGTTTAGGGTTTGGGTTCGTGGTTCAGGGCTTAGATCCAGGGCTCAGGTACAGGCTTTGGGTTCCATTGCAGGTTTGGGATTCAGGGTTCTAGTTTGGGCTTTAAGGTCAGCTTAGGTTTCAGCGTTGTTAGGGGTTAAGGTTAGGTTTAGGGATGACACATTTCCTTCAGTTGTCATCATGGACAAAAAAATTCTATCTGAAGTTTCTAAGTCAGAAATGTATTTCATCTGGGGGCGCCTGGGTGGCTCCGCGTGTTAAGCCTCTGCCTTGGGCTCAGGTCATGATCTCAGGGTCCTGGGATCGAGCCCTTCATCAGGCTCTCTGCTTGGCGGGGAGCCTGCTTCCCCATCTTTCTCTCTGCCTGCCTCTCTGCCTACTTGTGATCTCTGTCTGTCAAATAAATAGAATTATTAAAAGCTATTATATGTTTTTTACAAACCATTTCGTATCTTAGCATTCTCATGTGCCAAGACAGACACGGATTATTTAAAACCCTGAAGAGAGTGCTCTTGCATTTAAATTGCCTGTAACCTTCGAGTAATAGATTTGATTGATGATAGATTTAGTTAAAATATAACTATTTAAAATATTTACTCTCAGTAAACCATTTCAACCTATGCTCATTTAAGTAACTTGGTGCATAATCCCTTTTCTATTAAACCATAGTGCAAGGACCAAGGCCGCGTTTCTGAGAGAACCCCAAGCTATTTTTCTAGAATGGCCGTATGCGTATATATCAGGCGTCCTGTTTTCACTCCCTTTGTGGAGCACCTACCCTGGAGGTCATGTAATAACCAAAGACCAAAAAACAATAAAAAAACCCAAACATCCAGGTCCAAGTGCTATCCCTGCCTGGAGACAAGGAGACTGCTCAGACACATCCCAGGCAGGCATCTCAGCCCAGGCCTGTGCTGGGGAAGCTGGTTCCTGGCTTTGGGCGCAATCTGGAAGCCAGCAAACTGACTGGAGAGTGCAGTCGGCCTTTAGGACTGATGATCTTTTGGCAGCCAGGCCACACGTGGACACCCGCTCAGGGAGCCAGGCCAGGAGGCTGCCCAGCGCCAGCACTGGCAATGCTCCCAGCCTGCCTGGGATTCGCCCGCACCCCAGCCCAGGCTGGGCCTCAGGAGGGAGGGGGGCGGGTGCGGTGCAGAGAAGGGGCTTTGCTAATTTCCAAAGCGGGAAGTGAGCTTTATAATTTTAGCCATTCTAATAGATATGTAAGCATGTCTCATTATGATTTTAATTTGTATTTCTTTAATGTCGAGGTTCAGTGGGCTGAGGTCCGGAGCTGATGACCAAGAAAGAATTCTTGAGACATATTTGCTGCAAAAGGGTGGTTTATTGAGGCATGGGGACAGCACCTGCGGGCAGGAAGAGCTGCAGGTTAAGTAATCTGTGGTTGGGGGAAGGTAAGGGAAAGGGAGGTTTCAATGGAGTTTTCCTATGCTAAAGAGGAGTTGTCTTTTACAAAGCCATTAACATCAAGATAGTTGGGAGATGCCTGTCTTGCAGGATTGTGAGCTCTGCAAGTTAACTCTTTGTTTCTCCTTTATGGCAGTCAGGGGTGCCTGAGGAATGTTACACATATTACAGAGGGGAGTGGGTGGAGAGGGGGTGCAAGGTGCCAGCTTTTGCTTTGTCCTCAGTCAGCCTCCTGCTCCCTCATCAAGTTCCAAACCTGAGAGGAGGCTCGTGGGAGTGAGGGAGTGCGAGAGAGTGGGAGGGCAGGAGGGCAGCGGGCCTGCTCCTGCTCTTTGTTTTGGAGACTCACGTGGTCCTGCCTAATTAGCCCCCATAGAGCCTGAGTTCCCAGGGAGGCAGAGGCGTCCTTCGCAGCTGTGGTTCCCGGGTTCTTCCAGCTGCCAGCCCCACCTTCCCGCAGGAGGCTGGAGGCCCTGGGGGGACCACAACTCCCACAAGGCCCCGCACTCCAACAGAGCCTGGCTGATAAAGGGGCGGGGTCTGCGTGGAGGGGCGGGACCATGATGCAGGGGCCTTGGGGCTCAGCGTCCCCATGTGGCTTTCTGGAGCTCAGGAGCTTTCTCATCGCCGGATTGGCATCTGGCAGCTGGACTCATTGGAGTTTTGGGGCGTCGCCTCGGACTGGCTCTCGATGCGTAGAGTGTAACGAAGTGTTAGCTTAGGAGGCACAGTGCTAGGGACTGGGTAGCGCTGAAGCTGCTGGTTGTCCTGGGCTTCCTGAGGAGGCTGTCTGAAAAAGTCACAGGTGCTGGTAGGGGAATCCTGGGGGAAAACTGGGGCCCAGGTCTGTCTTCTGTAATTCCTTAATGTAATGTCACTCAGAGGTTTTTTCTTTTTCTTCCTTGGGTTGCCTTCTTAGAGAATTCCTTAGCTTGATATTCCATCTCTCTGGTTTGGTTTTAAGCAGTGCTCATTCTGCTATTCAACCCATCTCTTTGAAAGGTTTCTTTTTACTTCTGTTGCTATTTGTATTTCCAAGATATTGGTTAATTATTTTTATAACTGCCTGCTCTCATTTCATGACAAGATATTCTGGCTTATCCATATGATTAATTTAATTACAATGATGTTAATGTCTAACACATTTTCCCCCCCTTAGGTGCATATTCTCTCTTGAAAGAAGGGATAAAACATATTAAAGCTGTTCTTTTTTTCCGTGGCTTGATTTTTCTGAAACATTTGTGATTGTTGGTTTATGTCTCACTCATTTTTATGTACCTCGAGAGTTACTGCTTTGTACTCTCTCTGCAGGAGGGAGGGGCATGAAGAGGATGAACTGCAGGGTATTTTTTCTTTCTTTTTAATGAAAATGGGTAGAATCAGGGTTTGTAACCTACTGGTCACCTGGGTACCCCATCCCATTCCTCCAGAGCCTCGTAATCATTGGGATTTTGCTTGTTTCTTTTACCCAAGCTCCCATACTCTCCAAGCTGGAAGCAAACATCCCATTTTCCACTTCCTGGAAGGCTATACTTTGGTGAAGCTTTGGTTCTAGTCTCTCAGCCAGTTCCCATTTCATTTTCTTTCTTTCTTCATTTCTTTCTTTCTTTCTTTCTTTCTTTCTCTCTTTTCTTTCTTTCTTTCATTTTTATTCTGGGCTCCTCCCTCCAGGTTTGCACTGCCTTTCCTTATGTACAAATGGGGATAGTAGGAAAGAGTGACTGAGAAGCCCTTCCAGTTTTTTAAAAAGATTTTATTTATTTATTTGACAGAGGGAGCACAAGTAGGCAGAGCTTCAGGCAAAGGGAGAGTTACAAGCAGGGTCTCTGCTGAGCAGAGAGACTGAAGATGGATTCAATCCCAGGATCCTGGGATCATGACCTGAGCCGAAGGCAGCCACTCATAATTGACTGACAACCCACGTGGCAGGCCCCTCCCCGAGAAAACAAACCAAGAAAGAAAAAAAAAAAAGGACTACAAGAGAACAACCACTACTTCATAGGAAAACTTGTATTGTTCACTTGTTCCCACTATTCCGGTTCATTTTTTTTTTTTTTTACACATAGGTAATTTTTTTAACCTATTTACCATCACAGCGAGGTGTACAGTACATCAAATTCCAAATACCTTTCTAACCTAACTTTTTGATACATACACCTATGTTTTTCTTTTGCATTTTTATTTTTTGAATTCCTTTTTTTAAATTTTAGTTTAGTCTAGTTTATTCCTTTTTAGTTTTATCCTCTAATATTCATATAGAGTTAAACTTCAAAGTAATCCCCTTTCCCCAATCAATACTACCCCTATAGGTAAACCAATTTTTAATCCCCTTTATCTTAGGAAAGTTGAGTCCTTTAACAAAGATATCAAGATACATCCAGGAAGAATCAAAACAACCTTCCTCGCACACACTGAGAATTTATAAGAATTCTCCCATCTTCTTCCACCAGTGTTTCTATGTTTTTTGTGTTTGTCCTGATAGCATATAAATTTTACACTTGTGGTTCTTTTTGACGAGGTTCTTTCTTTATTTGTATATATATTCTCTTGTCATATACTTGTATCAGTCTTTTTATCTCTTTTTGTTTGTCTACTTCATTAATCTTACCTTGGGGCCCATCTGGGCTGAACATTATTTTTCATCTTCCCTTTCTTTCCTCTCTCTCTCTCTCTCTCTCTCTTTTCTTCTTTTCTTTTTTTACTTTTTTTCTTTTCTTTTGACTCTCGTTTGGGTGGGAATCCTGATTTCTCAAAGTGAATGTGTATATTTGAAGAGAGGACCTCAAGACCTCTGGAAGTCTGCATGCCTCATTCACTGGGCAGGGGACTTCCTGCTTCAGGTATTTGCACAATAGACTCCACTTAAAGTCCACCTTCAGGACGAGTCAAAGCCATGATTGTTAAGAACACAGAATAGCGTCCTACATAGCATACAAGATGTGACCAATAGGCATTAATGGTCACTCAAAGGTTCTGGTACATTGTTATCCTCCAGTAGATTATAGAGGTAAAAAAACATCTGAAAGAAGGATGAATACCCAACTTTTGTAGCAACATGGACGGGACTGGAAGAGATTATGCTGAGTGAAATAAGTCAAGCAGAGAGAGTCAATGATCATAGGGTTTCCCTTATTTGTGGAGCATAACAAATAGCATGGAGGACAAGGGGAGATGGAGAGGAGAAGGGAGTTGAGGGAAATTGGAAGGGGAGGGGAAACATGAGACTATGGACTCTGAAAAACAATCTGAAGATTTAGAAGGGGTGAGGGGGAGGTAGGGGGAATGAGGTGGTGGGTACTGGGGAGGGCACGTATGGCATGGAGCACTGGGTGTGGTGCAAAAACACTGGATACTGTTACGCTGAAAAGAAATAAAAAATTTAAAATTTTTTTTTTTTAAATCTGAAAGGTTCCCAGGAAGCAGTGGGTTTTGTTTTGTTTTCTTTTGTTTTTTAGAAAGAAGAGGAGGATGGGTCACTAGACTTTAAGAGGTCATGAATAAAGCAGAAGAGATAGGAACTGAATCATAAACTTTTGTCGTTAGCTTGGCAGGAGTTGAGGTATAAGGTCCTAGGTCTGCATGGAGGTGGGTAGGTCACAGGGAGATAGTGAGGTTAGTACTCCGAAGGGGAGCTGGCATGTGGGCTTGGGTATCAAGAAATCACCAATGTAATTAAGTGGGATAACCATGTTTGTAGTGTGTGTGTGTGCGTGTGTGTGTGTGTGAGTGAGTGTGTCTGTGTCTGTGTGTTAATTCTTCGTAGCTGGCGATACTGAGATAGATGGTTATTGATCCCCTATCCAATTCCAACATTCCTAGTATTTATGACTTCTCTGGCTCAAATATTAGCAATGGCTATGGAGAGAAGGGTTAGACCCAAAAGCATGGAGCACAGTGTATAGAAAGTTTCTCCCAAGCTTGAAAGAAGGCTTTATCAGTATATTTTTGTCTACTCAGGCTGCTATACCAAACACAGGCTGGAGGGCTTAAATGGCAGAAATGTATTTTCTCACAGATCTGGAGGCCAGAAGTTCCAGATCAAGGTGCCAGCAAGGTTGGTCTCCAGTGAGCCTTTTCTTGTTGGTCTATAGATCACTATCTTTTCAACTGTGCCCTCAGATGACCTCTTCTCTGTGGGCCCCCAGAGGGGAGGTAGGGGGAGTGCTTTTATGTGTTTCCCCCTTATGAGGACACCAGTCCTAGCAGATTAGGACTCCTGTGACCTCACCAAGCCTTCAGTACCTCCTTCTAGGTAGGCCCTATCTCCAGATGCAGTCACACTGGAGATTAGGAATTCTTCATATGACTTTTGCGGGGACACAATTCAGTCCATAACAATTAGTACAGGAGAAAAACCATGGAGAGAATTCTAGAGGAGTCACACGTTAATGTTATAAGGTAAGTGGGTATAAAAGAGCACCTCTGAAGTCCAATAGGTCATTAGAGCTAGAGGCCGACAGGAACGTCCCGTACGTGCTACAGTTTTGAGTTTGATGCAAGCGCAACTCTGAAGGGAAGATATTTGGGAGGCCTTAGCCAACCACTACTTCCAGACAGGGGTGATTCTGGAGGGAGTATCTCTCGGAGTGCTGCCTAGAATCAAGACTTTGGGGTTGGAAAAGTGCCACTTCCAAAGCTGGAGAAGGATGGTGCTGTAAGTTACTTGAAGAGTACTGTTCTGGGAGATAGGAGATCTGGGGTGTCCTCTTTGTTCTGCTCCTGACCAGATGTGAAAATGCAGATTAACTCCCTAACCATCTCAGTTCTACCACCATGTGCTGCTGTCATGTGTCCCAAGCCCCAGAGTTAGATTTATCCATAAGCAGAAGCCGGTCTTTTATTTATTTATTTATTTATTTATTTTTAAAGATTTTATTTATTTATTTGACAGAGAGAAATCACAAGTAGTCGGAGAGGCAGGCAGAGAGAGAGAGACGGAAGCAGGCTCCCTGCTGAGCAGAGAGCCCGATGCGGGACTCGATCCCAGGACCCTGAGATCATGACCTGAGCCGAAGGCAGCGGCTTAACCCACTGAGCCACCCAGGCGCCCAGAAGCCGGTCTTTTAGTTCCCAATCTCTTAATCGGGCTGATCGTCACAATATATAGCGGACACGTGACAGCCACGGGGGAGAAGTAAGGGTTGTCTTCCCCTCAGGGAGAGTGGAAAAGCTCTAGGAGAGGGCATACCAGTAGACCAAAGGCAGCCAGTGCCGGGGAGTGGAGCCACGGGGAAGAGTGTGCTGATGACAGCCTTGTGGAGGGAGGGCAGAAAGAGCCACCACCATGACACTTGAGTTACAGATCGAGCTTGGGGATAGAGAAGGGATCAGGGCACAGTAGAGCAGCAGCTGGCAAAGTGATTCTGTTGAGCTTAAGCTCATAGTGCCTTAGCGAATTAGAATGGGAAATACCTTGCTATTGTCTGTGACTCTGTGATTGTGTGAGTATGAGTGACAGAGTGGGGACAAAGAGAGAGGGAGAGAGAATACATTAAATTTTAAAGAAGGACAATAAGGGACACCTGGGTAGCTTACTCAGTTAAGCATCTACCTTTGGTTCAGGTCATGATCCCAGGGTCCTGGGATTAGATCCCATACCAGGCTCTAGTGGGGGGCCTGCCTTCCCTCTGCCTGCTGCTCCCCTTGCTTGTGATCTCTCTCTTCCTCTGTAACAAATAATAGTAAAAAATAAACGAGGGTGATACGTTACGTTTTGTTTCTGATGCCAGACATGGGTTCAGAGGATTGAAGAGGGAGATCCAAGGAGCTAGCCTCTCAAGAGGAGTGAATACCTAGTCACTGGTAAGACCCCTGGTCCTGCAATACAATATGGCTCCTGTGATCTGGGTCCTGTTAAATGCCCCTCGCCATCCTTAACCCGATAGTTTGATTCTTCATTGCGTTCAGTGTGGGGAACTGGGAGAAGCTATGACACTTGGCCCTTTGTGGAGGAATTTTAGTAGTATAAATAGCAATAGTTATCAGTTCTGGAGCACTTCCATGACTCTGCTGCAGGCACTGTGCTGTGACCTGGGTTTAGAGCAGTGAGATAAACATAGAAATACATGTGGGCTCTGTTCCCAAGAATCTGAAACCCACTATTCTCCTTGTCCCCTTCCCATTCTGTCTTCTTCAGCCCTTGTGCAATCCCACCAAGCAGGAAGCTTGCTTCTCCCCGTCCCTCTGCTGCTCCCCCTGCTTGTGCTCTCATTCTCTCTCTCTGACAAGTAAATAAATCAAATGTTTTAAAAAATTATAAAAAAGGCAAAACAAATAACCATTTTTGGAGAGTGATTTTCTGAATGCAGTTATGGGCAGTGCTGGGTACTGAAGAAGACGCTCTGCTGACCAGAGGAGTGGGGAAATTACAGAACAAATTCCACAGGTCATTGAATATATCACTTTCATCACCCCACCCATAGCACTCATTAATCTCTAGCCCAGCCAATAGGTTGGTTATAAAAATGAGCTTTCTCCGAACTGACAGGAAGTTCTCGTTTTAGCAATGTAAATCATTCTGATCTTTATCACTAATGTGATCTAATCCTGTCTAGTAAAGAAACTTGAGAGTTCTATATCTCTGTAAACATTTAAGAAAAACACTGGACTCAACTCTAATTACTTTTTAACTAACTTGACTTGCCAAAGGAAGGAGAAAGTAAATATCAGAAATCTTACCACTAAGCACAAGTTGCAAGTTATACCTGCCAAAATGTGGTTCAAAATATAAGTAACCAGTCTCCTTAGAAGCCTTTTACCTTCTTATATCTGTTATGTTGGGTAAATGAGTAGTTACTAGAACACAGCTGGCTCAGTGATCACAATTCGGCTTACCCTCAGAAATATAAATAGATTACATGTTTAGCCCGGTAACTGGACACTGATATAGAATTATTCACTGGCTGATTCCTAGATCAGAAACCACAAAAAATTTTTCTTTTTTATGGAAGTATGGCTGTTACAATAGTCTTACCTGTACCACATAGTGATTGACTTAACTACTCTATACGTTACAGCTCTAGATGTAACATTTTAATAAAACAACAATATCTTTGATGGTATCATGGAAATGTAAGTGCCTTGTGCACTTTTCTTAATGTGTATAATTACCTAAACATCATAGTAAGTAAATCAAGGCCATTGTCAAGCTTCCGTCAAGGTGAGTCCTTAACTAGAGGGATTTCCCATTGCTCTCAGGATGATAACCTCTGAGTTACAGATTCCATTTGTTGGCCACAGACATTTGGAGCCTTGTGGACTTTCTGGAAGCTGAGCAGCATATCTCTGTTTCAAGCATTGTGATCCCTGTTCTTACTGCAAGAGTGACAGTTGTCACTTTTCCTGTGACCCCTGTCTTTAGGAAAGTGTCTGACTCAGAAAGTCGAGTCAGTACCCCCCAAAGGTATTTTCAGGAGAACCACCTCAAAGATGATCACCTGAGATACTGTCAAGAAAAAAAAAAAAAACTGAAATTCTAAGCAACATCCATAATAAGTCTTTTCATGTTGATAAGGAAAGATTTTCCCCTAAGTACCAGATAGGCTCCATGAAAGTGAGAGCTTTACCTATTTTGTTCACCGTGTCACCAGTCCCTAGAAGAGCGCCTAAGACATCACTCAAGATTAGGTTGCTTTGAATGAATCAAATGAATGAATGAGGTAGTTTATGGTCCTTAGGCAAGAGATGGGATTTGTGTTGGGATTTCAAGAATGGGAGGTGCCGAAGAGAAAATTGAGAAGCTAAATGTGAAAATATGCAATTTACTGACTGGAGTAGTTCTGAATACATTTCAAAAATAATTAAACTATGGCTGTGGGTCTATATGCGTTTTCATAATTTTCCCTTGAAAATGTGAGGCATACAGATGTCATCTCCAGTGAATTCTCTTTGTCTGTATACAGAATCACCAAAAAAAAAAAAAAAAAAAGGCATTCTGACAGTCCTCAGCCCATCCACTCCAGGGTTGTGACTCTTTCTTCCCCATGTTCTTTCTGACATCATGGACTTTCAGGATGACCTCTCCCATCTTGGGTCCCACTCTCATTAGCTGTAGAAGTCATGCGATGTTTGTAATGTGAGGGTGGCAATACTCTCTGACCTTTGGCTACAATATGTCTTTGAAAGCCAGTGTTTATTCTGCTTTTATAGCATTTCTCCATTTGAACTGGCCACCTTTTAAGTGATCATTAGCCACATGTGGCTACTAGCCATGGGACTTGGACAGCAGAGGTGTGGAAATTCTGCACATTCTTCCACTCAAAGGATATTGTGATTTATGCTACATCTTTTTTTTTTAAGCGTCTTTTTTAGATATTTAAATTCAATTAGCCATTAGATAGTACATCATTGGTTTCAGAGAATTTAGTTGTGGATAACCCTTGGTGCTCATCACATCACGTTTCCTCCTTAATGCCTATCACCCATTTACTCCATGTCTCCCTCTCCCCTCCCTCCCCAGCAACTCTCAGTTTGTTTCCTATAGTTAAAGGTGCCTCATAGTTTGTCTCCCTTTCTGATGACTCCCATTCAGATTTCCCTCCCTTCCCTCTGATCCTCTGTACTACATCTTAATCTCAGCAGTCAAGCAGTGGTAGTAATTCAGTCATGGAGTCATGCATATTCTAAATCTGATGAGGTGGATTCCTATAGTGCCTTTGTCTCTGACAGAGCGTTTACATTTGTTATATTATTGCTGCTGTGTTCATGTTTCTCGTTCACTGAATGTCTGATAAAAGAATTAGTAAAATGTGTGACTGCAGAAAATACAATGGTCATGGATGATGAAGATTTTCTCCTTGACCAGACTGGAGTCAAGTTCCTCTGAGTCCTCTTTCTGTCCAGCCTTGACCTCAGGCTCCGCCCACTTAGCCCAGTTTTAGCAAGAAATCTGCTTAGTCAATTTTTCAGCAATCTCCTATCCTACTCTTGATATCTGATCAAATTCCTTATCTCTCACCCCTGGTATCTTACCACTTTTTTTTTTTTTAAGATTTATTTATTTTGACAGAGAGAGAGCCTGAACAGGGGGAATAGCAGAGGGAGAGAGAGAACCAGACTCCCCACTGAGCAGCAAGCCCAATGCCAGGCTTGATCCTGGGATCAGATCATGACCTAAGCCAAAGCCAGAGATTTAACCAACTAAGCCACACCGGTGCTTCAGTATGTATAATGCTTAATATCTGATCAAATCCCTTATTCTCCGGGAACCTGGTTGGTGCAGCTGGTTGAACGTTTGACTCTTGGTTTCTGCTCTGGTCCTGATCTCATGGTCCTGAGATTAAGCCTCACCTCAGGCTCTATGCTCAGTGAAGAGTCTGATTAAAATTCTCTTTCCCTCGCCCTCTACCCCTACCCCTGCTCCCTCTCTCTAAAATGTATTAATAAGTCTTTTAAAAAATTCCTTATCCCCTGATCTCAATAGTTTATGACCCTAGCCTTCCTTCAACAATATTACTGTCCAGATGATTTAGCCAGAATCCCTTCATCCTTACCCTTGATGTTCCATCTTAATTTTACATTCAGTGACCCCCACCATGCTCTTTAGCTGTAAATCTCCATTTGTCTGAGCTGAGCCAGATTTCTCTCCCATACTATAAAATAAAATCCCATCGTAGTAGCATCCCTTGAATAAAATCTTCCTTACTGTCTTTAATGGGTGTCACAATTTTTTTTTCTTTAACAGTCAGGAGGTTGCTAATGGAGTACCACGACAAAAGGCCTACCTTCCTATAATGGACATTTCCTTGGTTTACCTGACAAATACTCTTTCTCTCTTCTAAGGAAAATTTCCAGTTCTCAGTATAACTGCCAACTGGCCCAGGGGTGGACAAGTGAGTCAGATGAGACCAAAATGAAAATTCTGTTGAGACACTGGACCTTGAGGATTCAAGCCAAGGACAAAAAAGTGTTGGTACTCCATTATTCTGATGGTCCATTAACTCTTGCTTTTTTGATTCCTGTGTCTATCACTGCCCCTGCCTTTTTGAAGATAATGACCATTCATCTGAGTACACGGTTCACAGAATCCCTTTGCAGTGGCCCATGCGGGCCAAGGTAGTAGAGCATAATAGATCTCTGTAAGTTTTTAAAAAATGTCTTTGTCCCTGTTGCCCATGGCCATTAAAGACAAAAGGTCGGGGGTAGGGAGATATTGGAAAAGGTGAAGTTCTAGTTACTCACTGATTTTTTGATTGGTAGAGAGAAAGCAACACCTACATACAGGGCCAGTGGGTGAGTGGAGGAAACATCTTTGGCTCTAGGAGGAATGGGGGAAGGAGAAATATTAATATTCTTTGTCTTTGGAACTGCCCCTGAAGACTTCCCCACACAGGAAAATGACTTAGCGTGACTCTCCTAAACTTCGGCAAGCCCCTTAAATTTAACTGACATCTAGATCTGATATTCCCTGCTGGATAACTCTGATCATTGTTATTTATTTTATTTTAAAATTATTTTTAAAGAAAATTTTAATCTAAATACAATTAATTAACATATAATGCTAGTTTCAGATATACAGGTTAGTGATTCATCAGTCTTTTATAACACCCAGTGCTCACTGTATCACATGCCTTCCTTAATGTCCATCACCCAGTTACCCCATCCACCCATCCCCCGCCCCTCCAAGAACCCTCAGTTTGTTTACTGTGATTAAGAGTCTCTTCTGAGGGGTACCTGGCTGGCTCAGTGGGTTAAAGCCTTTGCCTTCAACTCAGGTTATGATCTCAGGGTCCTGGGATCGAGCCCCACATCAGGCTCTCTGCTCCCTGGGGAGTCTGCATCCTCCTCTCTCTCTCTTCCTGCCTCTCTGCCTACTTGTGATCTCTGTTTGTCAAATAAGTAAATAAAAATATTTTTTTTTAAAGTCTCTTCTGGTTTATCTCCCTCTTTGACTTCATCTTGTTTTATTTTTTTCCTTTACTCCCCTATTATTCTGTTTTGTTTCTTAAACTCCACATATGACTGAGATCATATGATAATTGTCTTTCTCTGACTGACTTCTTTCGCTTGGCATAATACCCTCTACTTTCATCCCTGTCGTTGCAAATAATTGCCATTTATTTTAACTCGACAGAGAAGGCCACTAGAAACAGCAGGTGATGGCCCCAGCTCCTGTCCCTCCATGCAGAACATCTGTCAACATCTGTGGACATCTTTTCCTCCCCCCATTCCTATGATTGTTACATGGCATGGACAAATGCTGTTGGCTGGTGGCATGGACACACTGGACAAGCTTGGCCTTCGGTAAAACAAAGACTGGATTCAATTACTCAAACTGAAACAGGAATGCTTCGATGAACAAGCCTGCCAGGAAGTCCCACTGGAGGTACTCAACCTGTGCCCCTTCCCTCTTTGGACCAAGAACCTGAACTTGAGAGATGAATGGCTCATCCAAGGTTATGGCAAGGTTACACAGAGCTGAAACTAGACACAGGTGTACATGCCTATTGATCAAGGCTGGCTGTGAAATCGAACTGCCTCAAATCTTGATTCTTTTTGCCACTTCTTATTCTCTGACCCTGTTTTTCATAGTTTAGGATGTAGGAATAATAAAAATATCAGCTAATGGGGTATCCTGACTTTTTGATGTTTTAGTTCTTGTCAGACATTTACCATAATGCTTAGCACATGGATATGTGTGTGCACACACATGCACATGCTTGACACTCAAAACATTGTTCCCTGATATTAACTTTATCAGTGCACTTTGCATCCACCACCAATTGGCTGTTTTGTCACAAACTGATTAAAGCAGAACTGTCAAGTGAGGAACTTCAAAGCCAAAGCATTGAGTGCTTTGAAAAACCAGCACCTGGGAGGATTTGTCTCAGCATCTGTGATTAGAAGGCAGCAAAAAGAGACTTTGGGGACACAGTTCACCCCTTCATGAAGCAGCCATTCGGAACTTTCTCCGAAGGGCTAATGCCTAATCTACCAAAGACCAGCAAGAACAAGCTTATGGTCTGTTAAAACCAGATTTTTAAAAGATTTTTATTTATTTATTTGAGAGAGAAAGAGAGTGAGAGAGAGAGCATGAGAGGGGAGAAGGTCAGAGGGAGAAGCGGACTCCCCATGAAGCTGGGACCCTGATGCAGTCCTTGATCCTGGGATTCCAGAATCAAAATCAGATTGATTGACTCAATACAGTCAGGAAGGACATTCCTCAGGAGTCACAGAATGCTGGTTGCCACGAGGGAGGAGTCTTTTACAAAGTCTGGGCTCTCACAGAAGGAGTCTGAAGCACGTGTATGGAAAGCAGAGGTCAGTTCTGGATTAGAAGCGCTTTCTGAGGGGAAAGGAGTAGAAGCAGGGATTAAGCAGGACTTGGGCTCTGCCTTATTCAGTTCAAGTTGCTGCAACAAATGATGACAGACTGGGTGGCTGAAACAGCAAAACATGTACTATTCCTTGCGGTTCTAGAGACTGAGAAGTCCAAAAGCAAGATCCTGGGAGATCTGATAGCTAGCAAGAGACTGCTTCATTATCTATAGATGCCCATATTTCTGTTGTAGCCTTGCATGGATGACAGCTGGCAGAACAATCTCTCAGGTCTTTTCTCAGAAGTGCTTTTATCTCATTCACAAGTGTTCCAATCTCATGACCTCATCACCTCTCAAAGCCCATACCTCCTGATGGCACTCCTTGAGGGTCAGGGCTTCAACATCTGAATTGGGACAAGACACACACATTCAGTCCATTAGCAAGTGTTGTCATGAGGACAGCGTAGCTTATCAACTGGGTATCCCCAGGAATCCATGGGACTAGCAAAGCAGAATCTGGGGGCATCACTGGTAGGAAATCAGGAGTTCCCCAAGAGACAGTCCTCATAGCATTTTACAGAGACAGCATGACCCTTGAGAAACAATAGTTTCCGTGACCCATACACCAGCATTTATCTATGCCTGTCCTCCCTGCTGGATTCACAGCAAGCCTACTTCTTTCTTTTCCAGTGCAAATGGATTTCCACTCTCTGAATCCTGATGAATTTTTGCTCTTTTGCAGTTAGTGGGTTGTCCCTCAGGATTCTGCATGTCTGGATTTGCAATCGTGGAAACTGCCAAAGGTCTAGGGACCTGTGTGGCAGAAACTGGCCTCTACCACTATTGCCCAAGGTAGGGACTCTGGTCCCTTGAGCGTCCTGTGCTGCTGTCAAAGGTCTGTGTGCATTGGCTTATTGGTTTTTTTTTTTTTTAATGTAATTGCTTATACGTGTGTTTGATCATACCCAAGTGGCCTTTCTGTGGAAATAGTGGCCAAGCTACACCTAGAAGTCACTGAAGAAAGTTCTAAGAACTCGTGGTTGGTATGAGGCTAGAGAGAGAGAGAAAGAGAGAAAATAAATCTGCCTCTCTGCATTTTGCAAGTCCCTGGACAAAATCAGTTGGCTGTGCACTCCTCACACGGAGATTCCAGGCGGGGAAGGCCCTTCTGAGCCTCATCTCCCTGAGTTCCTCCTCCAGGAGCAATCCCTAGTTTGGGACCAGGGTTAGGGAAAGAAGAGCAGCAAAGCAGGGTTCAGAAGGAAGGACTGCCACAGACCATGGAGCACCAGAGGGCCAGGCTGGTACCTTCTCACTGTTGGGGTACAAATGGGCTCAGCTCAGCAGGTACAGGGGTGCCCTTGGCCCCTCTGGTGGGCTTTGCAGTGCCCCAAACTCAGGAAGAAAAAAGGCTGGCTCAGGTGACTTATTTTTGACTGGGAAGGAGCTGACAGCAATAGAAATAAACAAGTAGGGAATGATGTTGGAAAGTTGGAGGGTTTGTCCTTTATATCTCAGCTTTCTCTCGTATCTTCCCTTGCTCTGTAGTGTGTTCTCAAAGAAGTTTTTGGCATGATATTCCTGTTCACTGATTTACTCCTGAGCTGTGTCTTTTCTGCTGTTCAGCTCATCTGGTGAATTCTTTTACTGTAAAAAGTTTCTTGGGGCAAGACCTGAGAAATCCCAGAGATTTCAGCTTGCCACCCAGAAGGAAACCAGGCTATTTGGAATGCTGGAAAGGATTCAGAGTAGGGGAAATCGTCTTGGACATCTGAGCCCACCCCCACATTCAGCGGTCCCCTGGACACAAACCCAGACCTTGATACTGATCCTGAACCATGCTCTCAACTCAGACCCCTGTGATCCTCGCCACAGTGCTGTCAGATCAGTGCAGCCATGCCCATAGGCACAAACTCTTAAGCCTAGATTCTGTCCTGAGAGGTCTGTCCCTGACGGCCTGGCTCCAAAGCCTCAGAGATTGGGGACTGTGAGGAACACCATAGGACTCACCCTGCCACCCTGAAAGTAACCATTCCATTTGGAACTCCATAAAGGATTCAGAGGAACTGAAATCTGCATTCCTACCTCTGGACACCCCCATAATCAGCAGGCCCCTGGATGCAAACCTGGAGCTTGACACTCACTCTGAACAAACCCCTCGACTGCCCCCTCCCCCAGAAAGATAGACAGAGTGCTGGCAGATCGGGCCTGCCATGTGATGGGCCCTAACCATAACCTTTGGTTTGGTTCTCAGGATTCTGACCCCAAAGGCCTTGCAGTAGGTGCCCTACAATTTGGGGACACCTGGGCAATCCCAGAGGACTCAGCCTGCCACCCAGAAGGAAACTGTGCCATTTGGAACTCCGGAAAGGATTCAGAGGAGCAGAAATCTGCATGCCCAGCTGAGGACACACCCACACAGAGCTGACTCCTGGGCACAAAGCCAGAGCCAGACACTCACCCTCACCTACACTGTCAACTCAACCACCCAGACAGCTCTCCATGGGGTCTTCAGGTCAGACCTGCCATGTCCCTGGTCCCTAACACTAACCCTTGGATGGGTTCTGTAATGATCTCCTCATTTCAGGTTATGTGGTGGTTCTGCAGGACATTGTCCTGGTGTGGGATCAAACACACTGAAGCATCCCGTGTGAAGTGGCAGACGTGGTAAAGAAATGACGGCTGGGGAATCTGAGTGTGGAGACAGCACGTATTTGTGCTGCTATAACAATCTGACTGCACTTTGAAATCACCGCAGAGGAAATGACTCTTCCAAACATCCATGTTAGCACGACGACACGGAAGCAGAGAGAACATCAGACTTTGGGATGGAGGCCAAGCCCTCCCAGATCCAGGTCACCCAACATGGAGAGGACACATGATAGCAAGAGACTCGTGGGAGGATTAAATCATGGGCCCCTGTATCTCAGGTGCAGTAGAAGCAGTGGATTTGGAATTTCAGTTTTCCACAACGTTCCACCACAAGCTGGTTAGAACTGTGCAAAAGCAGGAAGGGAAGCCCCAGTAAAGTGGACTGGGGATTCCAGAAGGGGAGGCTGGAAGGGGGTGCCTGGTGCTCAGTGCCCATTACAGACCCCACATTGCAATCCCCCACAGGAGAGACTCACCAATTCCAGGCCCCACAGGAGAAACCGGAGGCTCATCTCCTGACTTTTTGTAGGAGCTTTGCAGCTCTACTGGTGAGAATTCTCCATCACCCTGCCTTTCTCCAGGGGACTTTCCTTCAAGCACCCTTCCCAACTTCTTCCTCCTCCATGAAATAATGTTCCTCTCCTTTGTTTCTCGCACTTGCCTGTGATGGGACCTTAGCTTGCTCAGCCCAGACTGCCATTCTCTGCTCTTCCCAAATAAACCCAGGCTGCCAGTCAAATAACTGACAGATTGAGTTTAAGGCAAATCGAACTAATAAATTCAAGAACTTGCAAGGAACAAAATCAATATGCACAAATTAGTGGCACTCCTACGTGCTTGGAAGGAACCATCAGAAAGAGACTACGAGGAACGATCTCATTTACACCTGCATCCAAGACAGCAAGATACCTGGGAGGCCCCTGAACCAAGAAGGTGACAGACCTGTCCTCTGACAGCCCTGCAACAATGACGACAGACAGGGAGGAGGACACACGGAGATGGGGAGGCACTGTGCTCAGGGAAGAACCTACACTGGGAAAATACCTACTCTCCCCAAACCGTCTACAGAGTCCTCACTCTGGCTCCTGAATTTCCGGAGTCTGCGCAAGCCTGGAGTGGGTGTGGACACGGGAAGGACCCCGCAGGGCTGAGGTGGGGGGAGGACAAGCACCGAAGCAGGCGGACTCTCACTGACTGCAGACCATCTGAGGAGCCCCAGGAACCGAATCCGCAAGCACACAAACACAGACGAGGACTGAGGAGCACCCGAGCCCAGAAAGGGGAGACCCCACAGCCCCGCGCACAGCACAGCAGGAGGCCACGACTCCTCACACAAAACGAAGGAAGCCCCAGTGTCTACACAGGGCGCCCTTCCTCTGTGGGGTCCTGAGACCACGAACCCCTTGACAGTCCATTCAGGAGGCTTCTCACCTCCTCCAGCGTCTGGTCCTTAGAAGGTTGGACTGCTGCCAGTGTGGGCGCGTCCTCCACAATGGGTCCGGTCAGTGTGGATGCAGAGCCACACCCTCCTCAGCTTGTCCTGTCAGGGTGGGAGGCGCCCCACTTTCTCCAGAAGTCTCCACAGTGGGTCCTGCAGAGGCAGGGTTCTGGTCCCATCTGTGGCTGCACAGCCTGGGCTCAGGGCGGGAGCTGGGGTCTGGCGCCCTCTGCAGGCGTTTAAAGGCAGTGCAGGACTGTGGGAGCTCACCCTTCAGTGGAAGGTCCTGCTCCCACCTGGTGTCCAGCTGACGCCATTTCATTCCGGAAATTCAAGCTGCATGGAGCCCAATACCCCCCAACTTCCCCCAAAATAGCTAAGGAACAATGAATTGGAAACAATGTGGAATGACAACAGTCCTTGACCCAAACAGTGGCACGGAACAGACCCTGATGCAGACCCACACTCTGACCTCAACTTGGTCTCAAGCCTGGACCCTACCCTAATCCAAGACCCTAACCCTAGCCCCCAACCCAAACAATGTTCACAAGAATCAAAAGGTAGAAACTGCAAATATCCATCAATGGCAAGTGCATAAGCAAAGTGTGGTGAAGGGTTTGAATTTGGGTTCAGGTTCAGGTTTTAGTCAGAGTTCTAGATCAGGCTTTGGGTTTAGTGTTAGGGTGAGGATTTAGAGTGAAGGACAAGGGAACAGAGTTATAGTTTAGGGCTTTAAGTTTATGATTTAGGCTTTAAGACTCAGGGCTTATGGGATAAAGTTCAAGGTCAAATTTGGGGTTTGGCTTCATGCTGAGATTTGGGTTCAGGGTTCATAACTTGGAGGTCTGGTTTAGGGTTTGGGTTCGTGGTTCAGGGCTTGGATCCAGGGCTCAGGTACAGGCTTTGGGTTCCATTGCAGGTTTGGGATTCAGGGTTCTAGTTTGGGCTTTAAGGTCAGCTTAGGTTTCAGCGTTGTTAGGGGTTAAGGTTAGGTTTAGGGATGACACATTTCCTTCAGTTGTCATCATGGACAAAAAAATTCTATCTGAAGTTTCTAAGTCAGAAATGTATTTCATCTGGAGGCGCCTGGGTGGCTCCGCATGTTAAGCCTCTGCCTTGGGCTCAGGTCATGATCTCAGGGTCCTGGGATCGAGCCCTTCATCAGGCTCTCTGCTTGGCGGGGAGCCTGCTTCCCTATCTTTCTCTCTGCCTGCCTCTCAGCCTACTTGTGATCTCTGTCTGTCAAATAAATAGAATTAGTAAAAGCTATTATATGATCTTTTACTAACCATTTCCTATCCTAGCATTCTCATGTGCCAAGACAGACACGGATTATTTAAAACCCTGAAGAGAGTGCTCTTGCATTTAAATTGCCTGTAACCTTCGTGTAATAGATTTATGATGGATGATAGATTTAGTTAAAATATAACTATTTAAAATATTTACTCTCAGTAAACGATTTCAACCTATGCTCATTTAAGTAACTTGGTGCATAATCCCTTTTCTATTAAACCATAGTGCAAGGACCAAGGCCGCGTTTCTGAGAGAACCCCAAGCTATTTTTCTAGAATGGCCATATGCCTTTATATCAGGCATCCTGTTTTCACTCCCTTTGTGGAGCACCTACCCTGGAGGTCATGTAATAACCATTGACCAAAAAAACAATTAAAAAAACAAACATCCAGGTCGAAGTGCCATCCCTGCCTGGAGACGAGGAGACTGCTCAGACAGATCCCGGGCAGGCATCTCAGCCCAGGCCTGTGCTGGGGAAGCTGGTTCCTGGCTTTGGGCGCAATCTGGAAGCCAGCAAACTGACCCAAGAGTGCAGCCGGCCTTTAGGACTGATGATCTTTTGGCAGCCAGGCCACGCGTGGACACCCGCTCAGGGAGCCATGCCAGGAGGCTGTCCAAGGCCGGCGCTGGCAACGCTCCCAACCTGCCTGGGATTCGCCAGCACCCCAGCCCAGGCTGGGCCTCAGGAGGGAGGTGGGCGGGTGCTGCGCAGAGAACGGGCTTTGCTAATTTCCAAAGCGGGAAGTGAGCTCGCGGAGGACTCAGGAGGGAGGGGTGCGGGGGCGGGGCGGGGGCAGCACGGAGAAGGGGCTTTGCTAATTGCCAAGGCGGGTCTGAGCTTGCGGAGGAGGCTTGGAGAGTCTGGGAGGAGGTGGAGGGGCTGGCGGAGGAGGGGCGCGCAGCGCCAGGATGCTGTGCTGCGGCCCAGTCTGGACTGCAGGACCCACAGTACTCGTCGCCCCTGCGCTCCTGCGCTCCAGACTAGCCCCCCGAGGACGCGCTGTCCCCTTCCCGCCGCCTGCTGTCCCTCCCCGCCCCGTGGCTTCTCCGGAGTACCCTCTGCTCACAGGTAAAGTGACACCGTGCCGCGCCCTCACCTGGAGTAGAAAATGCGGGCCACGAGGGGGGGGCGGGGTTTCGGGGCCCAGCCTCCCACGAACCCCAGGGCACCAGGACCACCACGGATGCCTCTCCACACGAGGTCCGCAAGGGGTCGGGCTGGGAACAGCGCTGCACGAGGTACACCCCCCCCCCCCCGGCCCCCGCCAGCGGGCAGGCTAGTACCCATCGTTCGGCATGCCATGCACATGTCAGAGCCTCCTGCCATTCCCAGGGCACCCAGAACCCAGAGAGGGAGGCCTTGGGTGCTTTATAGTGACAGATTCAAGGCAATTCTTCGACTTTGGGACTTTAGAGTTAACATAGTTTACATTTGTGATTATTATTTTTGTGTGGGGGCCATAGCTTTTCTTTTGACCTATGGTTGTTTTCACTCCCAGTTCTGAAGAAGCTCCTAAATCCTAACCCTGTTGAGGACTCTGAAAGCTCTCAGAGCAGCAGTGCTGGGGGACAGTGTGGACACATGGTTTGGTTTCTCCTCTGGCCTGATTCTCTGGCAGCCCAACTCTGTCCTCCTCAGACTTCAGAGCAATATCTGAACAAGTGGAGAAGGGACCAGGGGGTCAGGAAGGTGGCCACCAAAGAGTGAATTCTCTGGAGGGTGGCTGAGCTAGCAAGTGAGCATGTTAATCCAGCTCTGCCTGCAGTGGGGATGGAGCTGAACAGGGGCCAGGGAAGGGGAGGAGGAGCAGAGAGCGGGGACAAAGGGAACAAAGAGGAGATTCAGATGAAGGGAAGTAATGGGGAGGAAAGAGAAGAAACTCTAGAAGACAGGCATGTAGAAAGGAAAAGGGATGAAGTGGGCATTGGGAAAGGGCACCACCAGGGAAGGAGAGAGGGGAAGGGAAGAGGGAGGAAGAGAGGAAAGGGGAAAGGGAAAAGGGAGGAGTCAGCATGCCAGGGCTCCCCCTGCATCTGAAGAAGAGGTGGCTGGTCCAGCTTGTCAAACAGGGTGCTCACTTTTTGGTCCCAGTTTCTGATCTCAGTGCTACTGGGCTTTGCAAGGAAGGCAGGCTGTCCCATGAGACCTATTGGAGCCCACTGGAGCCCATAGGAGGGTGGGAGAGGTAAGATGCCACCGGGTCCTGTCCTGAGCTGCTCCCAGCCACCTGCCTCACCACATGGTGCAAGAGGGACCCCAGAACAAAGGAAGGACACAGGCCTGCATTTCTGCCTGTGGCCCTGGGCACTTAGCTCATGGCAGTGAACCACACTGCCTCCTCAACCCAGGCTTTCAAAGCCTCCTTCTTCGTTCCTGGCTTTCATGTCTGTAGGAACATGAGCCAGATCTGACTCATCTCCGACAGACAATTCTGACTCGCCCCGTGTCAGATTTTTATTAGTGGCTGTGATAGAGTAAGATAACAATGCTTCAACAAACGGACAGTCTTATACATTTTCTTAGCGAAAACATCTTGTCTCCTTCCATTAAGCTCATAACGTGGTCTAATAGTATACATGTGCCTTCGTTAGATGCGAAGCGATACAGAGGTCCTTTTTTTTTTTTTTTTTAATTTTACAAGGTAAAGTCAGTGAACACATCCAACTTGATGAATACGTCTCTAAAATGTCAATCCAGGCAAAGCTTTTTCTGCCTACAGTTTGGAGCCTACGTGGTGACATTTTTAAAATGCTTTCAGTCCATCAGTGAGGCTCTTTGAAGCTAGCCAGGGCTTACTACGTGCCAGGCACTGTGTCACGTGTTGGAGCTCAAGAGAATGAGAATTGGGAGGCTTGCTGGGGAGGGACATCCATGACACAACCACAGCTAGAAATGGAGGCCAGTGCTAGAAAAGAGAGAGCAGGCTGCATGGAGAGTGTGTACCATGGGGCTTGTGAGCTCACAAATAAGTGGGAGTAACTGGAGTGGGGAGATGTGGGAGAGGAAGAGGGTCTTCCCATCAATGGGAATCACCTGTGTTTGGAGGCAGGCGCCATGAGGGGTCTCCACAGGAAGAGGGAGGCAGTGTGGTTGAAGGGCAGAGAGATGGGGGCAGAACAGGCATCAGTCAGTTGGAGGGGTATGAAGAGACTGATGGGAGGATTATGGGTGCCTTTGGAGGACTGAGAATTTGTTAGAAGATCAGTGCAGATTTCTATGGAGAGAAATGCCAGGAAGGGATAGGTCTTTCAAAGGTCACTCTGGCTGCCTTTTGGCAAAAGGGGTTGGTAAAAGGCACTTGCAAGTGTGAACACACCAGGTGGGAGGTGAGTGCAGGAAATCAGGTGAGGGAGCATGGGAACTTGGTCTGGGGGGTATATAAGGGAGAATAACCTTTAAGGAGTTCCACAAATTGGCACCAGCTGTGGCTTCATTACAGAGCTGGAAGGGGGAGGTGGGTGTGTCCTGGAGGTTACAGAAATTACATGAGAAAGGGAAGTCTTTCTAGATCTTTTTTTCAACTAGAGGAACTCTCACCTTATTGATAGAATTCCAGAGTGGGAACCGATGGACATGAGGACCTCTTTGAAATGTCTGTATATGTTCTTCGACATCTTTGCAAGTGACGAGGAGACCTTGACCTTAGGAGGCCTCGGCCCTCTTTGTAGCCAAAAAGATTTCACCTACAGATTTGGGTTCTCCCTTTTAAAGTCAAGGAGACAGTCCTTCCAAAGGACACCTCCTATCATTTTACCCTCTCATCATACCTCACGTGCCGGGATCTCCAAGACCCTCTGTTCCAGGTTGTGAGTATCCACTTTGGCCGGGCTGGTCTTGCCAAGAACACCACCACAGGAAATCTAGAGCCTGTAGTGCTATTAATCACATCATCTAAGACTGTATTTGCTGCCCTCATGGCCTCTTCCCACCATGACTCACTGAAGCTTTTTACACATTGTATCCATTAAGCTATAGTTCCCAAAGCTCATCTTCTCTAGTGCCATTAATTTTTAGGGGACCAGGCGAACCTTAAACTTGTCCCCCTTAATTGGACCCCTGTGCCCCCACAATATCTTTGAATGCCTTTCACCATGATCCTTGAATGAGATCTGAGACCACTGCTGGTACCTAACACTTCTTGGCACCTTGTCTGTTAGGTTCTTGGAAGAGGAGGTGGCTATGGAGGTGAGTGGGGATGGGAGTGGGAGGATTTCTCCCTTCACTTCCCTTTTTGTTTTTTCAAATAGTGGGTTTTGAGGGGGAGGGAAAGGTTAACCAGACCATTTATTTTCCATCTCCCATCGATAAAATGTTTACCACACCCCACTGGAAGAATTTAGATCTTTCGTTTGAATCTCCAGGAAAATCTCCCAAACCCAGACCACCACCATGTGGATTCAGCCATCTTCTGATTCACCTCCAGATTGTCTCCTCCTAACTGCTCAAGCCACAGGTTAAGGGCGAAATGTTCAATGCCCAAGCAATTAAGTGGGGAACACGTTTATCTGAGCAATTGCATGCAGCTCTGTATCTGCATACAGGGGGTCTCTCCCAAGCCTTTCCAACCTCAGCAAAACAAGACAAAGCCCCAGCGATCTGGGATATATATCATTCATTCATTCCTGGGTTCAACACTCATGGCGGATCCCCACCAAGACAGTGGGAGAGCAAGGACTGGAGAAATCCTGGAAGCTGAAGTCTGAGAAGGATTTCAAATTCAAGTCAGAGATGAAAGAAACATCTGGACTCGGTCCTCAGGTACATGCAGTATTCTCTTTGAATCTATTTTGAGGTTTGGTTTGTGGTTCTTTCTGACTTCTCATGAAGATGGAATTATTTCTGAGGTTGGTTGTCAGGAACCGCATATCAAATTGAGCTATCTTGTTAGCAAAAAATAAATAAATAAAAGCTCAATTGTTGGTATAAAGTTATTATGCTTTTCAAAACCCCGAACTATAATTCATGTATCGTGGTCATTCTTTATCATATCACACAGGAGAGAGGTGGCAGAAACGGACTTTCAGGTTAATTTTTTTGCAAGGAAGATTGACTTATGGACCTACTTTGTTATTCCCTTTCATTCAATTTCCCTGTACCTCCTTTTCTATGAATTGTAACGGTAACCCATCATTATTTTTATTGTTGCCACGTGCTTTGTGAACCATAAAGTGTATGCTATAAATGGGAGCGCTTTTCTTTTTTTTGTAGTTTACGAAAAACTAATATTTTTTAATTTATATTTTATTTATTTTCAGCATAACAGTATTCATTCTTTTTGCACCACACCCAGTGCTCCATGCAAGCAGTGCCCTCTATAATACCCACCACCTGGTACCCCATCCTCCCAACCCCCCCCTCTTCAAAACCCTCAGATTGTTTTTCAGAGTCCATAGTCTCTCTTGGTTCAGCTCCCCTTCCAAATTCCCCCACTTCCCTTCTCGTCTCTAACTCCCCATGTCCATTGAAAACTAATTTAAAAACATTCAACCACCAGAGTACCCAAAGAGCTCCCATATAAACTATCTGTCGTTACATTATGTCTCGATGTGGAGCTCGATCCCAGGATCCCGAGATCATGACCTGAACTGAAGGCAGAGGCTTTAACCCACTGAACCACCAGCCCCAATGTGTTCTCTTCACTACCAGAATTTGTGACCAATTGACAGATGAAAAAGGAGGCAGTCAAGTGAAAAACAATAGGTCTTAGACCTGCAAGAAATTCGAATTAGATGAATTCAGCTACTCAGGCACTGTTTCACATTTTCAGATCTCTGGAGAAATGGGGTAAGCCTTTTTACAGCATGTAAAAGAGAAGACGATAACACATAATATGTGTAAGCATGTAAATATCAAAATATATCTCATTAGTTGCTAAGACACACAGGGCCTATTTTTTCTCTCAAATTCATGAGTATGTAGGAGCAATAAGGGAGATGTGAATGTATACTCTTCACTTCGAAGTCTTTTAGAAATCTAAAATATGACTTTCTATGGTTTGTGTCTCCATATTCCTTTATTGCCAGTTTGAACAAATCCACAGGCTTTGATTCAAAAGTAATATATCCTATTATTTGGAAAAATGATGTTTATTTTTGTTCTCTCACCCTTAGCAGGTGGTTTCATTTTAGCACACTTCAGAGTTATAATTTCATGCTTATTAAAAACATTTATTATGATCTACATAGATGAATGAAACTTTTCTTTTATTGAATTATTTGCCAAAAAATCTGTTATTTTTAAAAATGTATTTCCTTTGAAGGGTTATTTTAGAGCGTTCAGAGAGGATCTAGGAGTGTGGTATTATGCAGTTTTTAAGTAGGTCTGAAATGGTTATTTATATGATTGTTTCTTTAAGGCTTATGTATATTGTCCATTATATGCTATAAAATATTTTGAAAGTAAATTTAAGGTATGTTTTACATAGTTTATTTTTTGGAAAAAATTATTGAAATGGCTTATAAAATTCAGTATACTCTCAACATTAATTTATTCTGAAATTTAACAATTGTCTACTGAACCCATTATATGGCAGATATTACTTCAGACTACACTGGTCAATGAAATACTTGGCTTTGTAGAACTTTTATTTTAATGGGTGAGATAATTAAAAGTTATAAACCTTAATAAAAATTGCATAGTGCATTCAAAAATGATGAGTACAATGGGGAAAAAGAAAAATTCGATCAGGGTGAGAAAAATCAAGGTTGCTAGGCAGGGGGTGGGGAGTTAAAATTTTTAATAGGAAGATCAGGGTAGTTACAATGAAGCTGACAATTGAACAAAGGTATGGAAAGGTGATGAATTTGCCCAGACAAAGGAATTGGCTATCTTGAAGGCCATAAGGTTGGATCATGCCTGGCATATCTGAGGAATAGCAAGGAGGCCACTGTGAGTGACTGAAGAGTAGCAGGGAAAGAGCTCACAGAGGTTAAATGAGTGGCTAGATCATGTAAAAGCTTAGAAGTCATTGTAAAACTCTGGCTTTTATATTTGGAAACTTACTGTGTGATAGAATTTCTGCTAATACCTGAGAGTTCAAATGTCCATAAAAGTTCAAGGATTCTTATTCTAGTAAGACAGAATAAAGAAAAAGAGTTCATATTTTCACATGGTGTAACAAATGCTCGGAGATCCAAGTGTAGGAAGCTATGGGAGCACAGAAGAAGGCACTAAAATCTCACCAATATATTTGATGACTGTGACTATATATACATTTGTATTTTCTAGATTTTTTATAGTCATGGAATCACACAGTATATACTATTCATTGCCTGGCTTTTCTTTTCTCAGCATCATTACTTTGAGAATCTCCAATTGTAAAAAGTTCATTTTGATGTTGAATAGTAATCTCTTTAATAAATAGATCATAATTTGTCTTTGCTCTATTGATGGATATTGATGAACATTTCCACTGTTTTCAATTCTTAAAACTAAAGCTGCTATGAAATTCATATACAAGTCCTTGTATGAACATAGGGTTTGTTTCTCTTGGTGAAATGCCTAGAAGTAAAATGGCTATTTGTGTAACTGCAACATATTTTGCATTTAAAAAAATTTTCAAACTATTCTCCAAAGTGGTTGTATCATGATATATGCCAACAACAGTTTAGATTTTTTGTTGCTTCTCAATCTAGCTCAGACCAAGTACAATTAACCTTTATAATTTTAGCCATTCTAATAGATATGTAAGCATGTCTCATTATGATTTTAATTTGTATTTCTTTAATGTCTAAATGTTGAGAAATTTGTCATGTGCTTATAAGCCATCCATATCCTTTTGGTGACATGTCTCTTCCATTATTTCCTTCACATGTAAAATTGGATACTCTGTGTGGTTATTAGTAAGGTTTTTTATTTTTATTCATTTTTTAATTATTAGAGTAGATGTCCATGATCAGATATATAATTTGCAAATCCCTTCTCCTTCTTTACGGTTTCTCAAAGGAGCTTTGATAGCTGTGCCTTTCAAGAAATATGCTACTTCTTTCCTGGTACACGGAGGTATGACTAGAACATTATCAATGTTGACCTTTGCAAAGAAAATCATGGCTTAAGGTATATGTAGTCTGCAGTTGTTGGGAGTGTTCACCATCCTTGCTTCTAACTCATCTCTCACTGCCCACATATTCAGATATAGGGGAATATTGATTGACAAAATATTAATTGCCAAATAATACTAGTTAGAGAATAAGAAAAATTCAGGCACCTGATTTTATAATATTACTTAAATAATATAAGTTTTTATAAGTGCTATTAGAAGTAAATTCCTCATAACTTTAATCACACGGAATGATGGAATCCTAGATTATTTTTTCTTGTTTTTACTAAGAAAATGATCATGCCTCAAGTATATTAAAATGGAATAGGGAAAATTAAAAATTGTTTTAAGTTGATTTGCGTGTTTTGTGCATATGTGAGAAAGTGAGAGAGAAAGAGAAAGAGAGAAAAAGAGAAAGGGAAAGACAGAGAGGTGGCTGCAGTGAATTGATGAGTTGCAGGATACATTTTCAAGTTTTGTCTTTTGCTTTCTACATTTCCTTTTCCTTAGGTTCAACAGAACAATCAGTAATATCTCAGATGCCTGCTGGTAACATCAGCAGAAAGAGTTAGAGGTTCCCAGAAAATTAAAGATGAGATATAGTTTTCCTGACATAAGAAAAGTCATTTTTTGTCCCCAGCTGTTTTCAATGATCTATACCCCACCTGTGTACTTGCCCAAGCACACTTCTTCCAAAACTTCCTGGGAGGTTCTTACAAAGAAATGCAAAAACCTCACTAGTTAAGGATTTTGAGGGAACAAGGCAATGGGAAAACTAACAGTCACCACCAGACCAGGAAATAGCCTAAGCTATTGAGACAATAAATCAGTGGTAAAACTCCTAGTGCTATTTCAAAAGTAATCAAGGCCTTGCATTTCTTGTCCCAGAAAATGAGCCCAAGACCCCATCTAGTTTATATCTGCTCTTGAAGCCTGCAGAGTCCCTTTCCCTTGTCCAAGAGTTACCTCTGCTTTATTCTAACGTTGAAGTTTCTGCCCTCGGTGGAATACAAGCTTCATTGAGGTGAACATGCAATTCATATTGCACAAATACATATGTGGCTGTGCATGCATCCACAACCTTATGACCAACCATACACGGGATAATAAAACTTTCCCTTCTGAGTATTCATCTTAAATACTAAATAAAAATCTCTCTCCTGTTCAAACAGTCAAGGCTTTGGAACTTATTCCCTGTGATCTCCTTGTATGTTGTAAACAAAGATTCCTTTGTTTGACAACTCCACCTGTCTCTGTGATTCACCAAAGACTGACCTCAGTTAGTTCAGTTACTGTAATGGCTTTCACTACTCTAATTCTACCTCTGCAAGTCTCCAAAATTAACTATTTTTTTCTCCCAATTCCGCATGTTCTTGGCTTTAAACTGCAACTCTGAAGAGATGATTTGCTTGTTAAAAAAAAAAAAAATCAAGAAAAGGGAGTAGTAGTCAACATTGTTACTTTGAACTTCCTGCCCTAAGGGGCTCTCCTGTTGTTTCTCTTTGACTTACTTGACTGAAAGGACAGAAATTTGGCAATACATCACTCCCCAATCCAGATTACTGACAGAACAGTTTATACTCTTGGAAAAATATTAGTTTAAAAGATCACATAATTAAATACTAAAGCATGTAGTGTAATATAGTGGTTTACAAGAAATATATTTTGGTCATCTGAATATTTGGTTTTCAACCATGGCTACTGACTCACAGCTCCTAAAACTCTTGGAATTTCCTGTGATACATCAGGGTGAGAGAGGTGTGTTTCTTTATGTTAATGAAGTGACCTTCAGACCTCACTCAAGGCAAGGGCTGTTTGCCTGAAGGACCAACCACTTGGTGAAAGCCTTCATAACTTTTTGCCCAACATGCCTCCCCTTCCTCCCAATTCAGGATTATCTGGGGAGGGAAGAGGAGCTGGAGATTAGATCAGCAAATGACAATGATTTAGTCAGTCATGACTATGTCATGAAGCCTCCACAGAAAACCTGAAAGGACTGGGTTCAGAAAGCTCTTAGTTTGTTAAATGTATGAAAAGGCAGGAAGAGTGGCAGTCTTCCAGAAGGTAATAGAAGCTCTGTGCCCATTCTCCATACCTTGCCCTGTGCACTTCTTTATCTATCTATTGATTTAAATCTTCTAGTATATCTTTTAATAAGCTGGCAAACATAAAGTAAGTATTTTTCTGAGTTTTGTGAGTCCCTGTAGCAAATTAAAAGAACGTAAGAAGTAGGCCACTGGGACCTCCAACCTGTAGTTGCTCAGTCACAAGCACAGGTAATAACCTGGGGCCTACAGTGAGACTGGCATCTGAGGTGGGGTTGGAGATAGTCTTGGAGGACTGATCCCTTAACTGATGAAATCTTACGCTATGTTGAGGTAGATAGTGTCAGAATTTAGTTGAATTCTTGGAGATCCTGCTGTTGTCTGAAAATTATTTGGCATTGTTGGTATGATGTCCTAAAACCCAAAAAGATATAGCTACCTCAAAATAAGAATAAGGTTGACAGCTTATATATAATAAGTGAGTATATCAGGGGTTTAAAATATACCCAATAAATAATGTAAGGAAGTAAGGAAAGATTTTGAAATAAAAACAAGAATAAGAACCTAGTGCTACTAATAGATTAAATATATGTAATCTAGTTGAATTAAGAATACAATGGATAGAATACGTAATGGATTCAAGAGAGATAAGAAGTCACTTAAGGATATAGTCATCTGGATACCAGCAAAGCATTAAAATTATCAATATAAAAGAGGTGTAAGATGTAGGTGATGGGTGTGGAACAAAAGCTAGAGAAAAAATTAGATTTCCTTACTACTCATAGCCTGTTGACAAGTCCTTGAAGTTCCTCTGGGGACTCAGCTGCTTCCATGTGGACACATCCACTCAGGGCAAAAAGCATTCTTAGTCCACCCCCCAGGATACTGAAAATCTACTTTCACATGTAAAAATTACTTTGGAAACTTCTTTATCTCTACTCCCCACCCCTGCCCTCAAGATATACATTGGCAATCATCTCCCAAGCATATACCCACTGATACACATCAGAAGAGTCTCTTCCCTGAGTTTTTACTAAATAGTAATAAATGACCTTTCCCTAACAATAGCTAGCCCCCTCAAGGTCCTGGAAACCTTGTTTATAAAATACCTTGGAGGCTTGTGCTATCCCTAACCTCCTCCCAACATGAGAGTATATAATCAGCCACTCTTCATGACCCTCTCTCTCTACTCCAAATAAATAAATATTGTTTAAATAAAATAAAATAAATGACTTTTTTTAATGAAAGAAGAAAAAGGAAAGAAATATTTGAATATTAATGTACATCTATTTCTCAAGCATAAAATAGTCAAGACACTGGATTAAAACTTACATACAAGAAAAGAAAGAAAATATTCATAACTATAGTTGACTCTATGAATCCCAAACTAGGGCATACATACCAAAGACAAAAAAAAATCATAAGTGTTAGAGAGAAAAAAAAAATTCATTAATAAAGAAACAAGAATCAGACTGACAGAAATTTTTAAAATAACATCAGATATAAAAAAGAATGAAGTAATAGCTGTATTATCTTGAAAAAAATAATAACAAATGTAAACATTTAGATCCTTATAAAATGTCATTGGAATAGGAAGGCATAATAAAAAAAAATATTTTCAGGAATACAGACCACAGATAATTTGCCTTACTTTGTGTAGGCAGCACTTAAATACTAATATTATTTTAACAGTTAAAATGTACACTATGACCTATGGGGTGTGGGAAATGAGGATGACCAAGTCATCTTGAAATAATTCAGTTTTATGAAAAAAGTAAAAAGTTCGAAAAAATGACTTGAAGAAAAGAGAGATAAAACATATGCATAATAAAAATAAATAAATAAATAAACAACTGGAGTGCCTGGGTGACTTAGTCGGTTCAAGTGTCTGCCTTCAGCTCAGGTGATGATCCCAGGGTCCTGGTATTGAGCCCTGCATCAGGCTCCCTGCTCAGTGGAGAGTTTGCTTCTCCCTCCCATTGAGAAAAAAAAATTTGACTTATTTATTTGAGAGAGATTATCTTTAAATTTTACTTATTTATTTGAGAGAGAGTGAGAAAAGAAAAACATGCACACATCAGGGGGAATAACAGAGGGAGAGGGAGAAGCACCCCACTGAGCAGGGAACCCCCTGAGGGGCTCTATTCCAGGACCCGGGTATTATGACCTGAGCTATTGGTAGACACTTAACTGACTGAGCCACTCAGGTACCCCAATGCATACAATCTTTAAAAATAATAATAATAATAATAAATATTTCAGATAGTATGATTTTTTTAATGTAAGACTTGGTATAAAAACAGGATGACATACTTGTCTAAATATAGCAAAAGACTTTGATAAGTTTAGATGCAGTAGTACATGAAAAATTTAACTTCTTTCATTAACTGATAATTTAATTAGATTAAATTAAGAGACATCAAAATTTAGAGAATCTAATAGTCCTGATCTATTAATAAATGTAGCCATCCTGGCCCCAAAACAATAGTCTTCAGTAAGTATATAAGCATAAGTTGAACATTTACACAAACAGGCCATTATTTAGGCCAGAAGTATATGCCAATAAATTCCTAGAGTTAAATATCAGGCTATATTTTCCAAGAATAAGGCAATAAAATTAGAAAACAATGACTAAAATATTAAATTCATATAATTGGAAGTTAACTTCATACCGAAAAAGAAATAATACAGCTAATTCAGAAATTTTTAGAATTACAGTACTTTGGTAATATCAACTCTCAAAATGAGTAACGGACAGGTGGGGCTAGGGAGGAAGAGATCCATAGGGAAATTTGTGAACAGGCTCTCAGAAATCCCCAAAATGTGGTGTGGGAAAACCAGAGTAAAGAGATAAATTGGACCACCCTACCCCAGGGAAGAGCACCCAGATCTAGGCGTGTGGGATGGAGGACCACCCTGCCCTAGGTGTATGGGGTGGGTGTCTCTATGATAAACACCTGTAACCAAAAAAAGAATAATCAGACCCTAAAAAGGAGGTAAGCCATTGCAGCAGTTATTGATAGAGATGTTAAAAGGATTAAAGTTGCCTGGTTACCTTTTTATAAAAAATAAACCCTGAAGGCACTCATTGTTAACTGTGTGGGGACCCCTCTTAGTTGTGAGAGCTTTTTCTATATATTCACTTGATAAACTTCTGTCACTTACTCACTCTCCATTGCCCACGAGATTCCTTCTTTGACTCCAAGAGACAAGAACCTAGCTCTCCCACATCATTCCCTAGAGTTAAGTATCAGGCTATATTTTCCAATGATAAGGCAATAAAACTAGAATAGAATGACCAAAATATTAAGTCCATGTAACTGGAAGTTAACTTTATACCTACAAAGAAATAATACAGCTAATTCAGAAATATTTAGAATTACTGTACTATGGTAATATCATTTGTGAAAATAAGTGATAATAATTAAAGGTATGAAGGAAATCTAAAGAAAAACAAAACAATACAACAAAAACACCAAAGCATAAAGCAACAAAACAATACAAAACGAATATAAAGGCAAAACATAAGAACGACAGCAGTAATAACAAAATATTATAGAAACAAACAAATTTTTGGAATAGACTAATAAGAAAGATTTGACCAATGAGTACTGGTCAGGAATACTCAGAGATGATGAAGATAAAATAAAATACTAAATGAAATGTATAAAAACTAAATTATAGACCTAAGAGACTGATTAACAATGCTTCTAGAAAAAGAGTCTAATTTTAAGACAATAAAATTAGTAGCACCATAGAGAAAACTGTATTTGTGACATAGGGGATCAATTAGAGATGATAAAGTATTTCCTTAAATATGAAAGATAACAATTAGACTCAGTGGCTCAGTCAGCTAAGCCTCTGCCTTCACCTCAGATCATGATCCCAAGGCCCTGAGACTGAGCTTGACTCCCTGCTTGGTGGGGAACCTGCTTCTTCTTTTCCCTCTCCCTCTGCAGCTTCCTCTGCTTGCACTTGTTCTCTCTCTCTCTCTCTCAATAAATTAAATTTTGAAAGTTAAATAAATTAAGAAATAAGCATCAAAGATTAATCCATAAGGTAAAAATATTTATTAAAGTGATTAATTAATTTACATTAAAATTAAATATTTCCTTGCAATTAAGTACAGTGTGGAGAAAAAGTTAATAGACAACTGACATAGGAAGGAACAATACTTAAAATATTTAAAACTGACAAGGAATTATTAGATTTAGACTCCATGATGATCTCTATGTATGTGCATATAAAACACCTTAAAATACTTTGTAGGAATGTGCTACAGGAAATTAAAGAGACAGGGAGATAAAGGGGGAAAAAATAGCTCAACTTGAAATGACTAGTTGGTTGCCACTGTGTTTTATTTACATTTTCCACCACTTTTTTGGTCAATGCAATTATTTTACATGTATCTATTATTATCTTGTAGGACATGTTACACTAATATCATTATTAATGAAGTTGAGAATAAGAATATGATGCCTCATTTCATCATAATTGTTAAAAATGATCCCTAAGCTGGTAAATGCAGGAAGCCAAAAACAGAAATAATAATTCGCACCAGTTCAAAAGCTTGTCCACCTGGAACCTGTAAGAAAATCCAGCTAGGTCCTGAAAATAATGAGTGATTTGAGGAAACTGGACAGGGATATAGATTTCCAGATGCTTTTTACTTAAAATGGCAATAGCAACTTAGACAATGTAATGGAAAAAATCTATTAATTGGCAGTAGGAAAATTATTAAAAAAATATAAACCATAAGACAATGAACTTGGGAAAATTATGAAGAATCTACATAAACATAAAAAGAAACAATATGTATTTGCCAAGGCACATTCCCATTTAAAAAAATAAGTTGAAAGGGGAACAATATGCCATAATACATATATCAATGTTTTCCATAGAAGTTTAGTATAAAAAATAAACATTTTAAATAATTTATTTGGAAATTGATATCACATATCTGAAAAACTTGGAAGAAGAAATGGATAACCATGACTAAACAAATGTAGCAGAAAAATGATTTACAATAATAGATAAAAAGCTATTCAAAAATGCAGTGAATATTGGCCAAAGCTTAGAAAAATCGATAAAATATAAAATGTAAAATGAATTCATGCATGAAAAATAGAATCCCATTAAATCTAATTTGGAAAGAACTAATATTTTTTTTTTTTGCCTGAATCTGCTCTGCCTTTCATTAGGCAGGACATTGACCAAGCCCACTGAGCTCCTCTCTCAATGCCCAGTAATAGTAAAGTCAGGGACATTAATTACTTCTGGGATGAATTTTAACCACTGTGGATAGGATGCAGAAGCCAGTGGTTTAAACAGATTCTTTCTTGTTTCAGGAAAATTATTCTGAGATGTATTCTGTGCATTAGGATTGATGCTCAGTTGTCCACAATCATTATCCACTCAGTCTGAACTCATATATGTTTCTCCTGGACCACTTAGCTCTTCTCATTCTCTCCTCTTCCACGTGATCAAATCCCAAAATAATTATTTAGGTTGTGTATGCAAGTCCTGATTTTGAAGGGAAACTCAGTTACAGAAAGAGATGAAAATAAAGATACAGGGAAAAAAATGGTGCACTTGGGTGACTCAATTAGATAAGCATCGGACTCTTGATTTCAGCTCAGGTTGTTATCTCAGGGCGATGAGATGAAGCCCCTATAGGCTCTGTGCTGGGCAAGGAGGTTGCTTAAGATTCTCTCTTCTTATCCCTTTCCTTCCACCCCTCACCTCCCATGCTGTCTTTCTCTTAAATAATAAGCACTGCTAAACTATCTTAGATTCTGTACCTTCTCTCCAGCCATGAAACTATCACTGTCTTTAACTCTTGAAAACTTCATTAGACAAATTAATGTGGTGAAGGAAGCAATAGGAGAAAGCCTATTAATCTGATGAGCATGGAACTGAACAAACCCTATAGATACTTTCCCTTTGATTTCTAGCCCATCAATACCTACAGTGAGTCACATACACTCAAGATGATTGTTTTTATTGTATACCTCACATATTCATTAATTCTTGACTCGGTATCATTTCGTTGAAGTGTTAAACTATGGTAATAAACAAACTTTTAATTAACTTTTCCTCCTTTGATACAAATATAACTTGCACTTGAGCTTTAGCTAATTTTATGTTCTAAAATTGCCAAAACAAAATGATCAAGGTTTCTAGATTATTTACTGTATTTTCTACTATATAATATTGTTCTATCTCTTCTGTATAAAGAAAATGAATGCTTGGGGCTCTTGGGTGGCTCAGTGCGTTAAAGCCACTGCCTTCTGCTCAGGTCATGATCCCAGAGTCCTGGGATAGAGCCCCACATCAGGCTCTCTGCTCAGCAGGACCCTGCTTCCCTTCCTTTCTCTCTGCCTGCCTCTCTGTCTACTTGTGATCTCTGTCGGTCAAATAAATAAATAAAATCTTTAAAAAAAAAAGAAAATGAATGCTGATAACTAAATGAATGCTTTATTGAACAAATTAAATATGGCAATAGCATTTTATTTTATCATGCTTTACATATTAAACTACAATATTATATCACTGGTCTACAAATAATCTACTCACATAGTCATTTGGAAGCTTTTAGCAAAAGAATTCTTCCTCCTGATTGTAGTATAAAAGCCACAGAAATATACAGAAGACTCCTAGGATAGAAAGTTAAATCCAGTTATCCGTGATGCCTTGAGTAGGACCTGACCTATGTATGTCCTGGGATGCACTAGTAACTGTTACATGTGATAGGATTATATTTAATATATACAGTTTCATTTACTTCACAAAGGAGATATAAATTTGAGAATAAAATATTTGATGAATCTATAAAGTCTATATCTATTTGTAACCAATGTGGTAGAATTAAGATGTTAATTTGAAAAACAAATTTCATTGAACACATACACATATTCAATTGTTTTTATATATATAAGCAGCATTATTTATTTATGTAAATAAATGCATTGTCAGTAAAATCCATTTACTTATCAATCATAAGGGTAATTTTAAGTACTAAGAATAAGAAATATGTGAAAAGATAAGTGTTCAAGAGTGCAGTTTGTGGTAATTAATACAATATGATAGGCTCATAAAAAAGATATATTACTTGAGCTTAAAAGCTTCTGTAATTAAGCGATGACCACTTGAAATTTGCAATTAGTCTTGCTGCAGTTTTTCCTTGCACTTAATGAACTTCCCTAAGTTCATTAAGAATTTCTGTGAATGTCCTTATGTTTAATCTCATTCATAGATTCCACTGCTGCTCACAAAACAAAGCCAAAAAGAGAGGTAACTCTATGTGGCACTCCATCCACAAGCAATATATTCATAAATAATTAAAAAGCTCTCTACTTCATTTGTTACCCATTCAGCTGATAATTTAAATGAGTAACTGAGGCCATTTTATCAGCACTTTTAATAGAATGCGACTCAGAAACTTCACAGTGTTATTTAAGAAGAAATACTCATGTGTTAAGGTTTTTATTTTTTTTAAATCAACAAAATAATTTTCAAATATTAAAAGCAAATGTCTCCTTTTCGTCCAAGTTTCCTTGCTATGTCAAAGTTATAAATAAATACATTACAATCGTATTTTGAGTAGTAGATAAAAACAAATGTTTTGAAACTGTCTGTGGGTTGAGTGTCTGGCTTAACTTGTATAAATATCTGAACTCAATGTATTTAGACTTTATTGGATGGTTTTTTTAGACTATTTAAAAACACATGCTCAGATAATGACATTATTTTATTCATTTTAATAAATAAATTATTTTATTTAATTATGTTTAGATATTTATTTATTAAATTAATTATTTAATATTTAATAATCTAAATTTGAAATATTTTAAATTCTAAAAACATTTATTTAATTAAATTGATATATTTCATATAAATATTTAATAAATTATTTAATCATTATTATAATTATTCAAGACATTATGTATTGTGTAATAATTGCATTTTAATAAATAAATAAATGTATTAGTTATATTATTTTATTTTATATTATTTTATTTTATTTAGTTGACAAAGAGAGGGAGAACGCAAGCAAAGGGAGCTGCAGGCAGAGGGAGAGGGAGAAGTAGGCTCCCAGCTGAGCAGAAAGTTCAACCTGGGGTTCCATCCCACGACCCTGGGATCACCACCTGAGTCGAAGGCAGATGCTTAACTGACTGAGCCATCCAGATGCCCAAGGCTTTGTATTCTTCGCTTCTAAATATTGATGCTGCTTCATCTCTGGTGTTAGTAAATTGATGTGGAGAATTCATATCAAAGAATTGATAGTAGCTGTTAAACAGAAACATGTAATTTAGGGGAAATAAAAAAGAACAGAAGGAAGAGAAAGGCCAAAAGTCAAAAGCACATTAATATAAAATTTAATTCGATAAATAAAGCTGATATTCCTGAAGGGGGCTTATAAAAGAGCTGCAAAGAGCTGATCGGATTAGGAAAATTGTCCACTCCTGGTCATTTCATAATTTTAAACTATTCCTTATTAATAAATATACTTAGTTCCAGAAACACAACCACATAAGGACATTTCCACCAAGATTCCTCTAACAGCATTTACAAACTAGACGTTCAAACAATGTAGTTCGTTACATGTTGCATCTGTATCTTAAAGTTTAAACACTTTCTGTGACACATTTTCTAACAATTAAAATATATATATATATATATATATATATATATATATATATATATATATATATTTTATCCCTAAATGGAAAAATATAATATATATATATATATATATATATATATATATATATATATATATAAACCTTAACCCTAAATGAAACATTTCTTTGTTTATTAGCTTAAATAGGTAAAGTAGCAACAACAACAACAACAAACAGCTAATATTATAGATGTAGGAACAATTTACCTTTCATTCATTGCTATTTTCTAAAAATTCCTATTTTATTTTTTTCTCAAGTCTGTCATAATAATTTTCTAAATCTCCTGCCTTATTCAATTTTTTTCTTTTAGTGGAAATCTCTATTTCATATTTATTTTCTCTTCCTCCACTCTTTGCTCTAATAATTCAATGTATTATTAGATTTTCTGTTTTTCTCTTTATCCAGATATATCTTTTCTTTCTTTCTTTCTTTTTTAAATAATTTGATTTGCTGGCATTTTACATCAGTACATGCTTTCTTATGGATGTTAGAAATGTCTGTGGAACTACTAGAAGAATGAACTTTTTTACCTTTAAGAAGTTTTAAGTCTAGAGTGCCTGGGTGGCTCAGTTGGTTAAGTGTCTTCCTTCAGCTTAGGTCATGATGCCAGGGTACTAGGATCCAGTCCTGCATCAGCTGCCTGCTCAGCAAGGAGTCTGGTTCTTCCTCTCCCTCTGCCCCTCCCTCTCTCTCTCTAATAAATAAATAAAATCTTTAAAAAACAGACTTACTGAAATCTGAGACTGAATTACTAAATTCAGTCTTAATATAAGACAGCTAAACAAAGCAATGATCACAACTGGAATATTTAGTCAGATCATGGTTTAACATTTTTGGTTGACACAGGACCTCTTTCAGTAACAACTTTCCCTAAATATCAATTTCTTTTTAAGGCAAAAAATTTTGACAAGAAATCCAGATCCTTCTCATCATTTTCATATCAATTTAATGTGACATCCTCGGAGTATATAATCAAATATGTAATTATTCTATCTGTTGCCTTGTATATTGCCTGTATCTTTTTCAGACTCAAAGTTCCATTGAGGTAGAGTTTTTTTTTTTTAAGCAGAGATTTTTAAAGTGTTTGATATATACAAGATGCTTAATAAGTGTTTACAAAACCTATGTATTTCAGAAGCCTTAAACAATCTGTAAAATAATGTAGGTGATATTAGTAGTCATATCAAACAATTTTTAGGTTTCAGTCATGTAAATAAATACATTTGTCAGAGACAGAGAAACATACAAATGATCTGGGTCCAGTAGGATAATGCTAGCATGTGTTGTAAATTCTCTTATATGAACTTATTCTTGCAAGAATTGGTTATGTGGCAGAAAAAAAGGTATCACTATCTTATACTTTATTATTTAAAGAGATTTATGGAAGTTGTTAATTTCTTACAGTACCCCTTTGTTTCAGTGGACCCAATTTCCGTGGTAATGGTGAGAGGAAAGTAGGCAATTTAGGCAGCAGCAAAAATCTCCTACAAGGCACTATAAAATAAGGCTTGTTCTAGATCATGGGTCTGTCCAAAGGGGGAATGTTAAGGGGTAGAATGGATGATGGATGCATTGTGGACTTATAACTATAAGATTAATACTGTTGTGCCCCAATAATGTGTCTATGATTAAAGGAGCGAGACTGATGTAAAGCGAAGGTCAAGCAAAGCTTTATTTCATGCCAAGCATCAAGAATCTAACAGAATGTTCGGGGCCACACCTCTTATGAGAGAAGGCAACCCTTCGCTGCTTCACAGTCTAGCTTTTAAGGGCAAAGGCCATGCAGTCAGGCCTGGCCACGCACAGGTGACCAATGAGATTTTAACACACACAGGAAACTCCAAAGTGAGGCTAGGTGACCAATTGAGGTTCAATTTACCCTAGTATACACATTTGACCCAGCGTATTACACCTTGATTAGGATTGGTGCCAAAAAGGTTCCCAAAGGGCGGAGGAGTGGGGCATACTCCTTAGTATCTAGGGAGACAATATGCAAACACCGCACCCCCCTCCCGCTGATTGATGTCTCCACCTGGCCTGACCCACCCTTGTATATGGGCTTTGTTACCTGGAGCTGATTTCCAGGACTTGTTTTTAAGTGAATCCCCTGGGGGAAGGGGAGCAAGGACAGTTTAAGGGTTAACCTCAATGGAAGCCTCTTGCTAAAATATAAAAATATAAAATAGGTCCTTACATTACAACAACTCAGTAGGGAAAGTCCCAGTGTGGTGATAAAAGAAGTGATGTAACATGCATTGCACATTTTATTTTTAAAACGTGTAAGTTGTATTTTTCCCTGCCATGACATCATACTTTATCTTCATCTCTGTCTACTAGTTTAAAACTAGTTAAACAAACTCAACAATTTTTTTAAAAAATATTTTTTTATTTATTTAAGAGCAAAAGCCAGAGAGAGAGAGAGAGAGAGAACGCATGAGCAATATGGGGCTCGATCCCAGGACTCTTGAGATCATGATCTGAGCCAAAGGCGTCTAGACACTTAACTGACTGAGCAAATGAGACTCCCACAAACTCAACAATTTTATAAAATTTTCATTTGTTGGGGTGCCTGGCTGGATCAGTCAGTGAAATATGTAACTCTTGATCTTGGGGTTGTACGTTTGAAATCCACCTTGGGTGTAGAGGTTTTTAAAAATAAAATCTTAAAAAAATTTTTTTTTCATTTTTTTATTTAAGCCATTGTATGGCAGTGTTGATCACTATATTGTACACCTGAAACTAGTATTAACTTTATTTTAACTAACTGGAATTTAAATAAAAACTTTAAAAAATAAAATAAAAATAATAATCATAAAAATAAAAAAGAGGAAAAATTATTTGGCAGGCAGTTTTCTTAATTGTATTATTATTAATTATTATCATAGTCTGTGTGTGTCGGTGGGAAGTGGCTGGTATTACAGTGAGTTCCATATCTGTGTTACACTGAGGTCCATGTCTATAGTCAGTCTTTTTTTTCTTCTTTTAATTTATTTTCAGTGATCCAAAATTCATTGTTTATGCACCACACCCAGTGCTTCATGTAATAAATTCCCTCCTTAATACCCACCACTGGGCTCACCCAACCACATGCCACCCTCCTCTTCAAAACCCTCAGTTTGTTTCTCAGAGTCCACAGTCTCTCATGGTTTGTCTCTCCCTCCGATTTCCCCCAGCACACCTCTCTCCATCTCCCAGTGTCCTCCACGTTATTCCTTATGTATTGAGTCTTATAAAAACTTTTATTTCTTTCCCTATTCTGCTTTGCATATGCTTACCTTAGATGTTAAAATGTTATAAACTTCTCCTGCCTGGTCCATTTTCGCTCTCTTATCTCATGATTTCTCATGCTCTCCCTGCCAACCCCACATGCCTTACAATATCTGGATATGACTAATTTCTTCCTGAGCTACTTTATTCTACTCTGCCATATGGTGGCCCTTCCCTCTTCTGTACCATAACTTCTATCCCCTGCATTTGGATTTAACAATACCTAATTCTTTTCACTACATCGGTATCTTTGAGGTCAATACTCAGTAGTGCAATCACTGGGTCATAGGCTAGCTCTATTTTACTGGAAAGAAGGGCCATATGCACCCCAGTGTTCATAGCAGCAATGTCCACAATAGCCATTCTGTTGAAAGAGCCAAGATCCCCTTCAACAGACAAATGGATGAAGAAGATGTGATCTATGGATACAATGGAATATCACCCAGCCATCAGAAAGGATGAATACCCAACTTTTGCATCAACATGGATGGGACTGGAGGAGATTATGTTAAGTGAAATAAGTCAAGCAGAGAAAGTCAATCATCATATGGTTTCACTTATTTGTGGAACCTAAGGAATAGCATGGAGGACATTAGGAGAAGGAAAGGAAAAATGAAGTGGGGGGATTGGAGGGGGAAATGAAACATGAAAAACTATGGACTCCAGAAACAAACTGAGGGTTTTAAAGATGAGAAGGATGTGGGGATGGGTGAGCCTGGTGATGGGTATTAAGGAGGGCACATATTGCATGGGGCACTGGGTGTTTTACACAAACAATGAATCATGGAACACTACTTCAAAAACTAATGATGTATTGTATGGCAACTAACATAACATAATTTAAAAAAAAAGGAGGGGGACAATACCTAACACTCAATCTTTGCTAGTTTCTTGTTTACCTCCTTTTAGGAGTAAGCTCAATAGTAGTTTTTTTTTTTTTTTTTTTTTTTTTTTTTTTTAAAGATTTTATTTATTTATTTGTCAGAGAGAGAGTGAGTGAGAGCGAGCACAGGTAGACAGAGTGGAAGGAAGAGTCAGAGGGAGAAGCAGGCTCCCTGTGGAGCAAGGAGCCCGATGTGGGACTCGATCCCAGGACGCTGGGATCATGACCTGAGCCGAAGGCAGCTGCTTAACCAACTGAGCCACCCAGGCGTCCCTCAATAGTAGTTTTTTGTTTGTTTGTTTGTTTTTGTCTCAACTAAAAGAAGAAAAATAATACACACTATTTTGAATACTTTTTGAACAGTGTACAAACGTTAGTCAAGTCCACAATGTCTCATCTCTTCTTCCTCCTAACATGGCTAAGTTGAAAAACCCTTTATCTGGGAAAAGATCATTCTCCTGCCACCTTGTGTAAGATTTTGGCTTTAGCTTAGATTATCCTTTCTTTCCTTTTCTGAAAATAAGTTGAAAATATTAATAGCCTCAGTTTCTTCTTCCAAAATATGACTGCTTCTTTACCAAGTGCAAAAGCAACCCATTTTGACCATAGTAAACGGCTTGGACCTACTTTGTTTGGCTCACTGTTTTAGTGAGACAAGTGGAGTGAAGATGACACACCATTTCCAAATGTATTAATAATTGGTAGACCATACTTCTAAATTGAAGTTTTGTTGCCATTAAACTACGACCAGACTCGCTATAATTACAGAGGTAAATTCTTTATATTTACTATATTTGAAATTACCATATAATACCAAAATAAAATTATGATTATGTGAAGAGTCTGTAATATTAAGAAGATGACTTTGAAATTATTGCTTATCTAAATGAAATTTCCCGTTTTATAATCTTGTATAAGCTTCCGTTGTCATTTCCTATTTAAAATCTATTAGAAGGCACTCTTATTTTCCCTTAAGTGGGAAGTCAAATGTGGAACATATTCATCCCAAAGGAACTGATTCTATATTCCACTGAAGACCAGGTGGCTTCCATGTGGCATTTTGCCTCTTGCATATTGTTCATCTCCTACAACAAACGGGGGTATGCTCTTTAGTAAACTAATTCAACTCAATTAGAGACATTGTCTACAAGGGATAACATCATAGAGACTAGAATCAGAATCATACTTTTGGGAAAATTGGGCCCAGGTTTTTTGTTTTGTTTTGTTTTGTTTTAAGATTTTATTTATTTATTTGACAGACAGAGACCACAAGTAGGCAGAGAGGCAGAGAGAGAGGGAGGAGCAGGCTCCCTGCTGAACAGAGAGCCTGATGCAGAGCTCGATCCCAGGACCCTGAGATCATGGCCTGAGCCGAAGGCAGAGGCTTAACCCACTGAGCTACCCAGGCGCCCCTGGGCCCAGGTTTTGATGGCTTCTTTCCTCAATCTTATAAAACCTATTTGAACTCTACTGGATGCCAGAACTGCTTAAAAATATTTGGTCCCTTGTAATTTTAACCTTCCAGTATTCAATGCACCTGATCCATGTAATATCCTATAGTATTTTTGTCAAATGAAGACTCTCAAAGTGTGCTTCTTGGGAGACACTTTTCAGTTGGTTGCTTACATTTCTGCATTTATTATTTGTTCTAGACCATCCTTTGAAGATGGTTGTATTGAATAGACTTGGAAGACAAAAATAGTATTTTTTTTAACTTAACCTGTTGTGTTTGCAAATATTATCTGCCTCTGTTTTGATTCTTCTTGTGGGAACTGAGGCTCAGAAATGATATATAACTCCCACCCCTACACACACACACACACACAAACACACAAACACACACACACACACACAAATACTGTTAATATTCTGGCTACCTCTATTGCTGTGAATAATAAACTATATTATTTCTGAACCATGAGTCTGCGTCTTCTATCAACACCCAAGAAACCACGGCAGACACATACACCAGCTTTCAAATAAGGGAAAATAATCTCAGATGCTTTATATTTTTGATAGTGTTACCTACTTCTGAACATATGACTGAACACATATAAAGCTGGAGCCATGACCATTTAGAGCTTCTTCTGTGGAAGAACTATGCATTCACTAGTAAACAAAAGTAGTTTCATCTTTTTTTTTTTTTTCCTCCTGGACACCATTTCCTCTCTCACACTGTTGCTCAAATTGGATGGAGTCTAAGGTCCTTTGAGGAAATTTTTGTTTAATGACTCAAAATAAAATAGGAAGAGTCTAAAGTGCTAAAAATAATTCTAGATAAAAGGTATAAGATCATGCCAGAAAGGATAGTAATTTTATCTAACAACTGCCTGTTCACCCCTTATTTGTTCATTAACTAATCTCCAAATTCCTGACTAAATCCCTTTTGTAAGCCAGAATGTGAGCTAAAAACTGGGATTTTTAAAAAGTTTTCATTTGAAATCCAGTTAGCTAACATATATGGTTGTATAAGTTTCATGTGTACAATATAACATATAGCACTCAGTGCTCATCATGACAAGTGCTCTAATTAACCCCCATCACTTATTTAATCCATCACTCCTTTCAGATCCCCTCAAGTAACCATCAGATTGTTCTCCGTAATGAAATGCCTGTTTCTTGCTTTGTTCTCTTTCTATGTCTTATTATTTTCCCCTTTGCTTGTTTGTTTTGTTTCTTTTATTCCATATATGAGTAAAGGTATTTGTCTTTCTCTGACTGACTTATTTCACTTTTAGCATTATACTGTCTAGTTCCACCCATGTTATTGCAAAGGGCAAGATTTCAGTCTTTTTTTATGGCAGAATAATATTCCATTGTATATACATACCACCTATTCTTTATTTATTCATCAATTGATGGATACTCGGGCACTTTCCATATCTTAGCTTTATAAATAATGCTGCTATAAACATAGGGGTGCTAGCATAACTTTGAATAAGTTTTCTTATATTCATTGGGTAAATACACACCAACAGGATTGTTGGATCACAAAGGACTTCTATTTTTAAATTTTATGGAAATTCCATACTGTTTTCCAATATGGCTGTATCAGTTTGCATCACCACCAACAGTTCACAATTGTTACTTTTTCTTTTTTTTTAAGATTTTATTCATTTGACAGAGAGAGATCACAAGTAGAGAGAGAAAGGAGGGAGCAGGCTCCATGCCTGGCAGAGAGCCCGATGTGGGACTTGATCCCAGGACCCTAAGATCATGACCTGAGCTGAAGGCAGAGGCTTAACCCACTGAGCCACCCAGGCAAGTGTTACACCCCCACAAGTGTTACTTTTTCACATCCTCTCCAACACCTTTTGTTTCTTGTAGTGTTGATTTTAGCCATTCTGACAGGTGTGAGGTGGTATCTCTTTCCAGTTTTGCTTTGCAATTTCCTGATGATACATGATGATGGACATCTTTTCATGTATCTACTGAACATTTGAATGTGTTCTTTGGGGAAACACTTGTTCATGTCTTCTATCCATGTTTTTATTGGATTATTTGTTTTTGGATGTTGACTAAAAACTGGATATTAAGTAACACACAAGACAGGTTTCCTTGAGCTTAAATTTTATTTGCAGGAGTATCATTAACAGGAAAAAATATGCATATGTGTATATACAAGTGTGTTTATGTACACATCTATCTATCTATCTATCCTCTATCCCCTGTCTTCTAATTATGGTAAATCCTGTAAGGTGGGGAATGGGATCGTCTGAAGAAATATGCTGCTGGATATGTTGGGTAAGCAAATTTAATTGCACTCAGATGCATTGGATATAAGTGAATCACTCAAATGAGTTATTTAATATTATATAGAAACAAATTAAAATTTTATGTAGTTGAAAATAGTAGGTAATTAAAATAATTTTAGTTGTTTGTTGTTTTTGTGTCTTTTTTTGTTTATATATACTATGGTGTGAATGTTTATGTCTCCCAAAATCATATTATGAAATCTAACTCTGGAAGTGATAGTATTAAAACATAGGGGCATTTGGGAGGTGGTTAGGTCATAAGTGGGATTACAGTCCTTTTAAAGGAGACCCCAGAGAGTTCTCTTGATTCATTCATCATGTACGTTTACAGTGAGAAGATAGCCATCTATGAGGAAGTGGGCTCTCCCTGGATCTGCCCATTCCTTAATCTTGAACTTCTCAGTTCTAGAACTGTGAGAAATAAATTCCTGTTCCTTATAAGCTATTAAGTCTATATCATGTCCGATATAGCAGCCTGCATGCAGAAGGACACTATGACCTAAAACGAGAGCAATTGAAAGACCCGCGGATCCCCTTACCCAAGAATCCAACACTGCCACTGGATGCAATCAGCAAGAGGTTCTTTATTGTTATGCAGTTTTCTGGGTTTCCCTCCTATCATGAATGATGTCGCAGACAAGGGAGGGGGGGGGGATCTTTCCCCTGCTGTCCTGTTTGCATCCCTCACGGGAATTTAGGAGCATCTTAGCTAAGGCTTGTCCGCATAAACCCCGGACCAGGCTACTCCGTGGAGTAGATGACCGTTATGCCATATGACGTCCCTCGAGACTCAAGGTGCAGCCCACTCAGACTTGGTAGCCGAAGTGGTGGAGCCATACAGACACATTCACACAGTCAGGCACTCTTCAGATTCAAACAGGTTGGATACCCTCCCCTTCTGGGCATCTCTGGCTAATGGGAGGTGATCAGTCTCCCCTTTCACTCTTTACAGATTAGAGTGAGTTTCTATGGTTACAGGCAATGGAGGATGGTAACAGGGTGTTTTTGCAGTCCCTCAAGGTTGGGCTGTTTCCTTAATCTCTCAAGGCCAAATGGCCCTTATACTAGGAAGTATAATCTGTGTGGAGGCAGGTCAGGAGAGTGCTAAATTACCTTGAAGGCTGTTTTTCTTTCCTTTTTTAGTCTGTCCTGACCATATCTAAAATTTCTTTTGTGAAGATTTCCGTTCACAAACATTCTACAACTTTCCTTTGCATTCAGGTTTTGTCCCAAGCCATTTCCTTCCAAACAACCATCTCATTTAGGACAAAATTACCTTCCCTTACCTTCAACAAAATGTATTCCCATTCCTTAAATCTTTCTTACATATCTCCTACTTTCCTACATAAAGTTTCCCTTTATTTCCATCAGTCTTAGTTCCACTAAGCAGAACCTTGTATTCTTAGAAACACCTTTAGTTATTAACCAATTGTGAACTGTTACAACAGAATTCTTCAGGTGACAAATTTATGAATCAGTTAAGTGGCAAACAAGTTTACCAACAGATTTAAATACTCTTAGTTTCTTTACAGTAAGAAGTCAAAAGCACAAACCTACATTCAGTAATTAACGACTTAGCATTTTATCCTGTTTGGTTAAGACCTAGATGTCCACAATTCAATTCCATTTGTCATCCAAGCAAAACTTTAAAACTTTCAGGTTACCAAAGACTTTGAAAGCTACTTTAGCAATTACCCATTAGAACTTTGAGACAACAATTAACCATCAGTTTCGTCATTTCTTTGCTAACCAATTTTAACAAGTAACACAAGCTTACTTGACCTTCAGTAAATTTTGAAGTTTCACATTTACTGCTGATAACTTAAAAGACAGGTCTTAATTAAACCAACAAACTTAACTTAGTTCCAATAGTGATTTATGTTCCACCTGGGCCCACTCCACTTTGAATGTTTACCTGAGACATGCGTGGGAAGATCTGGAGTGGGGAGTGTTAGGTCCAGGGGTGCTCTTCTTGATCCTTTACAGTGGAGAGAGAAGGAGCCGTGGTGCATGATCTAGAGGCCAGTCATGCAGGTTGCACGCGCGTTGGTACAGAAACACGTAAGGGGGAAACAGAAGAAACAAAGCGCTGCCAGGAGGCAGAGAAGGGATTCTCGGTTTTGGAGCTCCTAAGCCCCAACAGAGGAGCAGACAACATGCTTTCCCACCAGCAAGGGGGAAGGGGTAAAGCAGTCTAAGTCGGCCAGAGAACACAGGGAAACTTCCCCGAAACAAAGAGAGTTTCGGCAGCTGCTTGGGAATATTCCTTATAGTCTCTGTCTCGAGTTAGACCAACCCCAGTTGGCTCCAGTAATAGCCATTAACACGGGAAATGAATGAGGGAGAAGCCCCATTTTAGACTCAAAGAAAACACCAAGGACAACGAGTAGAACACACAAAACAATTAACAAAAAGGTCGCTGCGCGGTTTCGGTATACTACCGAAAGAATGGTTTCCACCAGCCCAGGGAGCCTCGAGATCTCCCTGCGGTGGACAGACTCCGTCCAGAGCCGAGGGATTCCTCTGGAACGGACAGACGGACGTAGCCCTCGGACAGATGAGGGGCCCCCAAAAATTGGGCCCCTCGACACCCTGGAGCGTCCCCCAGGGTTGGCAGGGGAGAAGTCTGAGCTCGTCAGCTCCTTCTCAAGCTGCCTACAGAATACAGACCAACAACGCACGCTGTTGTACAGTCCTATGCTACCGAAGCATAGGCAGGACAAACACAGACTTAGACAGGACAAGACGAGGAGACGAAGGGACAGTTTTGGGCTAGCCAGCTAGCTTACCTCCCGGTGGGAGTCCGTTGGATCCCTGGGCAGGAGTCCGATGATCTCGGTGGAACCTCCAAATGAAAGACCCGCGGATCCCCTTACCCAAGAATCCAACACTGCCACTGGATGCAATCAGCAAGAGGTTCTTTATTGTTACGCAGGCGCCTGCGGGTGGTCAGCGCGTGCCTGCGGGTGGTCAGCAGCTCCTGCTAGCTGAGCACACCAGGCTGGGGTAGTGCAGGATTTTTATGGACAAACAAGTTTCGGGAGGGGCTGAGCTGACTGATTGATAATTTGAACAGGCATACTTGGCGTCAGTGGAGTGGATCAGGGGGCCCACGTGCGAAAGCAGACAAAGCAATCTTACAGAAGCAGAACTGGCCGGTTAGCCCACGCATACGAATGAAAGCACTATCAGGATATTGAAGGCCTGGTTACTATCAAGCCAAGGCCATTTTCCCTTTAATGAGGTCCTAACATAAAGACAATTGGGAGTCTCTCCTGGTGAAATGTTACATTCCTGCTATCAAACGTAAGGTAACTTCTTTGTTGTAAATCTCAAGGACATTTGCAAACCAAGGGAGACTCCTACCCTGCAGGACTGTGATTTCTGCAAGTTAACTATTTATAATGCTACACATATGGAGGGGAGCGGGTGAAGGGGGGGGGTGCAAGGCGCCAGCTTTTGCTTTGTCCTCAGCCAGCCTCTTGCTCCTTAGAGTTGAGGGTTTAAGCAATTTTTCATTTCTTAGCAAAGCATTAGAAGCATTATTATACAGAAGCCAGAAACAGCTGGGTTAAACACAGATTTTTGCTATTCGTTATCCTGTCATGCTGCTTGCTGACTCCCTTATCTATGGTCAGCTGGCCACAGTTTCTCAGTTAGCATAAGCTGGTTATAAAAAGAATGTTAAAACTTATAGGCTATAGTATAATTCTGACCTGGGGTCCTTCACAATAAATATAAAGTTTCAGTAAAGTCAGTTGGTACAATGTTTTTTACTTAGAGAAGACATGCTGCTTCATGTTAAACCTTGATATTGTATATGTTTCTTGAAGGGCCACTTCTTACTCCTTTGTGTGTTTTCCACAAAGTCCAGGATGATGCCTTACATGAAGGTAATATTTTATAAATACTGTTGGAAATATATACTTCTCTAAAATCTTATTTTGCCTACAGATTATTTGGATCCACTTTGCCTTGTGTAGAATATTTGAAATATATTCAGAACAGAATGTCTCTCTAAATAACATTTAGAATCATCATTAGTTTATGACTCCTGACTCATTTGTTTATGCAGTGATACTTACTGCAAGAACACTGAAGTTTGTAATATAATTTTTGCATTAATCACCAAGCTAGTTTATTGTAACTTATGAAAAAATAATTTCTCATGCTGGTTTAATTCTGCTCTTATGTTATGGTCATGACATTTTCATTAAAATAAAGTAGAAAATAGGGAGGAGGAGTCAAGATGGCGGAGAAGTAGCAAGCTGAGACTGCTTCAGCTAGCCGGAGATCAGCTAGATAGCTTATCTAAAGATTGCAAACACCTGAAAATCCATCGGCAGATCGAAGAGAAGAACAGCAATTCTGGAAACAGAAAAACAACCACTTTCTGAAAGGTAGGACCGGCGGAGAAGTGAATCCAAAGCGACGGGAAGATAGACCCCGGGGGGAGGGGCCGGCTCCCGGCAAGCGGCGGAGCAACCGCGCACAAAATCAGGACTTTTAAAAGTCTGTTCCGCTGAGGGACATCGCTCTAGAGGCTAAACCGGGGCGAAGCCCACGCGGGGTCAGCGTGGCCTCAGGTCCCGCAGGGTCACAGAAGGATCGGGGGTGTCTGAGTGTCGCAGAGCTTGCGGGTATTGGAACGGGAAAGCTGGCTACAGAGACAGAGCCGACAGTAAGCTCGCAGCTCCGTGTTACCTTGAACCGGTCGCAGGCTCGGTGAGCTCGGAGCGCGGCCGGAGGTCAGGCAGACGGGAGTAACTGGGCGCTGTTCTCTGAGGGCGCACTGAGGAGTGGGGCCCTGGGCTCTTGGCTCCTCCGGGCCGGAGACCAGGAGGCCGCCATTTGTATTCCCGTCCTCTGGAACTCTATGGAAAGCGCTCAGGGAACAAAAGCTCCTGAAAGCAAACCCGAGCGGATTACTCACCCCGGCCCCGGGTAAGGGCGGTGTAATTCCGCCTGGGGCAAAGACACTTGAGAATCACTACACCAGGCCCCTCCCCCAGAAGATCAACAAGAAATCCAGCCGAGACCAAGTTCACCTACCAAGGAGTGCGGTTTCAATACCAAGGAGAGCAGCAGAATTCCAGAGGAGGAGAAAGCCAAGCACGGAACTCATGGCTTTTTTCCTGTGATTTTTTTTAGTCTTGCAGTTAATTTAATTTTTTCTTTTTCATTTTTTTTTTTTCTCGCCTTCGGGTAAAATTTTTTTTTTTTTAACTGTTACCTTTTTCTTTTTTAACGATTTTTTACTAGTTTATCTAATATATATATATATTTTTTTACATTTTTCTTAGGTGTTTTCTTTTTTAAAAAAAAATTCTTTTCTTTTCTTTTCTTTTTTTTTTTTTTCTTTTTTCTTTCTTCCTTTTTGAACCTCTTTTTATCCCCTTTCTCCCCACTCACGATTTTGGATCTCTTCTAATTTGGCTAAAGCATATTTTCCTGGGGTTGTTGCCACCCTTTTAGTATTTTACTTGCCCCTTCATTTACTCTTATCTGGACAAAATGACAAGACGTAAAAATTCACCACAAAAAAAAGAACAAGAGGCAGTACCGAAGGCTAGGGACCTAATCAATACGGACATCGGTAATATGTCAGATCTAGAGTTCAGAATGACAATTCTCAAGGTTCTAGCCGGGCTCGAAAAAGGCATGGAATATATTAGAGAAACCCTCTCGAGAGATATAAAAGCCCTTTCTGGAGAAATAAAAGAACTAAAATCTAACCAAGTTGAAATCAAAAAAGCTATTAATGAGGTGCAATCAAAAATGGAGGCTCTCACTGCTAGGATAAATGAGGCAGAAGAAAGAATTAGTGATATAGAAGACCAAATGACAGAGAATAAAGAAGCTGATCAAAAGAGGGACAAACAGCTACTGGACCACGAGGGGAGAATTCAAGAAATAAGTGACACCATAAGACGAAACAACATTAGAATAATTGGGATTCCAGAAGAAGAAGAAAGTGAGAGGGGAGCAGAAGGTATACTGGAGAGAATTATTGGGGAGAATTTCCCCAATATGGCAAAGGGAACAAGCATCAAAATTCAGGAGGTTCAGAGAATGCCCCTCAAAATCAATAAGAATAGGCCCACACCCCGTCACATAATAGTAAAATTTACAAGTCTCAATGACAAAGAGAAAATCCTGAAAGCAGCCCGGGAAAAGAAGTCTGTAACATACAATGGTAAAAATATTAGATTGGCAGCTGACTTATCCACAGAGACCTGGCAGGCCAGAAAGAGCTGGCATGATATTTTCAGAGCACTAAACGAGAAAAACATGCAGCCAAGAATACTATATCCAGCTAGGCTATCATTGAAAATAGAAGGAGAGATTAAAAGCTTCCAGGACAAACAACAACTGAAAGAATTTGCAAATACCAAACCAGCTCTACAGGAAATATTGAAAGGGGTCCTCTAAGCAAAGAGAGAGCCTACAAGTGGTAGATCAGAAAGGAACAGAGACCATATACAGTAACAGTCACCTTACAGGCAATACAATGGCACTAAATTCATATCTCTCAATAGTTACCCTGAATGTGAATGGGCTAAATGCCCCTGTCAAAAGACACAGGGTATCAGAATGGATAAAAAAACAAAACCCATCTATATGTTGCCTCCAAGAAACACATTTTAAGCCCGAAGACACCTCCAGATTTAAAGTGAGGGGGTGGAAAAGAATTTACCATGCTAATGGACATCAGAAGAAAGCAGGAGTGGCAATCCTTATATCAGATCAATTAGATTTTAAGCCAAAGACTGTAATAAGAGATGAGGAAGGACACTATATCATACTCAAAGGGTCTGTCCAACAAGAAGATTTAACAATTTTAAATATCTATGCCCCCAACGTGGGAGCAGCCAACTATATAAACCAATTAATAACAAAATCAAAGAAACACATAAACAACAATACAATAATAGTAGGGGACTTTAACATTCCCCTCACTGAAATGGACAGGTCATCCAAGCAAAAGATCAGCAAGGAAATAAAGGCCTTAAATGACACACTGGACCAGATGGACATCACAGATATATTCAGAATATTTCATCCCAAAGCAACAGAATACACATTCTTCTCTAGTGCACATGGAACATTCTCCAGAATAGATCACATCCTCGGTCCTAAATCAGGACTCAACCGGTATCAAAAGATTGGGATCATTCCCTGCATATTTTCAGACCACAATGCTCTAAAGCTAGAACTCAACCACAAAAGGAAGTTTGGAAAGAACCCAAATACATGGAGACTAAACAGTATCCTTCTAAAGAATGAATGGGTCAACCGGGAAATTAAAGAAGAATTGAAAAAAATCATGGAAACAAATGATAATGAAAATACAACGGTTCAAAATCTGTGGGACACAACAAAGGCAGTCCTGAGAGGAAAATATATAGCGGTACAAGCCTTTCTCAAGAAACAAGAAAGGTCTCAGGTACACAACCTAACCCTACACCTAAAGGAGCTGGAGAAAGAACAAGAAAGAAACCCTAAGCCCAGCAGGAGAAGAGAAATCATAAAGATCAGAGCAGAAATCAATGAAATAGAAACCAAAAAAACAATAGAACAAATCAACGAAACTAGGAGCTGGTTCTTTGAAAGAATTAATAAAATTGATAAACCCCTGGCCCGACTTATCAAAAAGAAAAGAGAAAAGACCCAAATAAATAAAATCATGAATGAAAGAGGAGAGATCACAACTAACACCAAGGAAATACAAACTATTATAAGAACATACTATGAGCAACTCTACGGCAATAAATTTGACAATCTGGAAGAAATGGATGCATTCTTAGAAACATATAAACTACCACAACTGAACCATGAAGAAATAGAAAGCCTGAACAGACCCATAACCAGTAAGGAGATTGAAACAGTCATTAAAAATCTCCAAACAAACAAAAGCCCAGGGCCAGACGGCTTCCCGGGGGAATTCTACCAAACATTTAAAGAAGAACTAATTCCTATTCTCCTGAAACTGTTCCAAAAAATAGAAATGGAAGGAAAACTTCCAAACTCATTTTATGAGGCCAGCATCACCTTGATCCCAAAACCAGACAAGGATCCCACCAAAAAAGAGAGCTATAGACCGATATCCTTGATGAACACAGATGCGAAAATACTCAACAAAATACTAGCCAATCGGATTCAACAGTACATTAAAAAGATTATTCACCACGACCAAGTGGGATTTATTCCAGGGCTGCAAGGTTGGTTCAACATCCGCAAATCAGTCAATGTGATACAACACATCAATAAAAGTAAGAACAAGAACCATATGATACTCTCAATAGATGCTGAAAAAGCATTTGACAAAGTACAACATCCCTTCCTGATCAAAACTCTTCAAAGTGTAGGGATAGAGGGCACATACCTCAATATCATCAAAGCCATCTATGAAAAACCCACCGCAAATATCATTCTCAATGGAGAAAAACTGAAAGCTTTTCCGCTAAGGTCAGGAACACGGCAGGGATGTCCATTATCACCACTGCTATTCAACATCGTACTAGAGGTCCTAGCCTCAGCAATCAGACAACAAAAGGAAATTAAAGGCATCCAAATCGGCAAAGAAGTCAAATTATCACTCTTCGCAGATGATATGATACTATATGTGGAAAACCCAAAAGACTCCACTCCAAAACTGCTAGAACTTATACAGGAATTCAGTAAAGTGTCAGGATATAAAATCAATGCACAGAAATCAGTTGCATTTCTCTACACCAACAGCAAGACAGAAGAAAGAGATATTAAGGAGTCAATCCCATTTACAATTGCATCCAAAACCATAAGATACCTAGGAATAAACCTAACCAAAGAGACACAGAATCTATACTCAGAAAACTATAAAGTACTCATGAAAGAAATTGAGGAAGACACAAAGAAATGGAAAAATGTTCCATGCTCCTGGATTGGAAGAATAAATATTGTGAAAATGTCTATGCTACCTAAAGCAATCTACACATTTAATGCAATTCCTATCAAAGTACCATCCATCTTTTTCAAAGAAATGGAACAAATAATTCTAAAATTTATATGGAACCAGAAAAGACCTCGAATAGCCAAAGGGATATTGAAAAAGAAAGCCAACGTTGGTGGCATCACAATTCCGGACTTCAAGCTCTATTACAAAGCTGTCATCATCAAGACAGCATGGTACTGGCACAAAAACAGACCCATAGATCAATGGAACAGAATAGAGAGCCCAGAAATAGACCCTCAACTCTATGGTCAACTAATCTTCGACAAAGCAGGAAAGAATGTCCAATGGAAAAAAGACAGCCTTTTCAATAAATGGTGCTGGGAAAATTGGACAGCCACATGCAGAAAAATGAAATTGGACCATTTCCTTACACCACACACAAAAATAGACTCAAAATGGATGAAGGACCTCAATGTACGAAAGGAATCCATCAAAATCCTTGAGGAGAACACGGGCAGCAAACTCTTCGACCTCTGCCGCAGCAACATCTTCCTAGGAACAACGCAAAAGGCAAGGGAAGCAAGGGAAAAAATGAACTACTGGGATTTCATCAAGATCAAAAGCTTTTGCACAGCAAAGGAAACAGTTAACAAAATCAAAAGACAACTGACAGAATGGGAGAAGATATTTGCAAACGACATATCAGATAAAGGACTAGTGTCCAGAATCTATAAAGAACTTAGCAAACTCAACACCCAAAGAACAAATAATCCAATCAAGAAATGGGCAGAAGACATGAACAGACATTTCTGCAAAGAAGACATCCAGATGGCGAACAGACACATGAAAAAGTGCTCCATATCACTCGGCATCAGGGAAATACAAATCAAAACCACAATGAGATATCACCTCACACCAGTCAGAATGGCTAAAATCAACAAGTCAGGAAATGACAGATGCTGGCGAGGATGCGGAGAAAGGGGAACCCTCCTACACTGTTGGTGGGAATGCAAGCTGGTGCAGCCACTCTGGAAAACAGCATGGAGGTTCCTCAAAATGTTGAAAATAGAACTGCCCTATGACCCAGCAATTGCACTATTGGGTATTTACCCTAAAGATACAAGTGTAGTGATCCAAAGGGACACATGCACCCGAATGTTTATAGCAGCAATGTCCACAATAGCCAAACTATGGAAAGAACCTAGATGTCCATCAACAGATGAATGGATCAAGAAGATGTGGTATATATACACAATGGAATACTATGCAGCCATCAAAAGAAATGAAATCTTGCCATTTGCAACAACATGGATGGAACTAGAGCGTATCATGCTTAGCGAAATAAGTCAAGCAGAGAAAGACAACTATCATATGATCTCCCTGATATGAGGAAGTGGTGATGCAACATGGAGGCTTAAGTGGGTAGAAGAATAAATGAAACAAGATGGGATTGGGAGGGAGACAAACCATAAGTGACTCTTAATCTCACAAAACAAACTGAGGGTTGCCGGGGGGAGGGGGTTGGGGAGAAGGGGGTGGGATTATGGACATTGGGGAGGGTATGTGATTTGGTGAGTGCTGTGAAGTGTGTAAACCTGGTGATTCACAGACCTGGGGATAAAAATATATGTATATAAAAAATATATGTTTATAAAAAATAAAAAATTAAAAAAAAAAGAGGAAAAAAAAATAAAGTAGAAAATAGAAGTAAATAATAAATGAAAAATAAAAATAATAAATAAAAAAATAAAAGTCAAACTCTTGTGAAATGTTAAACTTTTCTTACTTATTTTGTTTTGCTTTTCCTCTACCATGCTGGCAAAGCTGTATTTTGCAGATAGATACAATTTTCTAGTTGCTAGGTTTGTTAGTTTTGCTAAAATTTTCAAAATATAAGAAGTTGAATAGTCATGGATTGTTTACTAAACTCCTTATCTACACATATAAAAATAAAACAATGATGGTGACCTGGGTATTTCTAAAATTGTATTCTGTTTTTCCATATTATGTTTTACAATGTAATTAAAGAAGATTCTGCATATATTAACACCCATCCCCTTCTATCTCATCTGTATGTCCATTACAGAGCATGTATGATTTCTATTCATTGCTATGTTGTGGTGAAGAGATTGTCTGAAGTAGTCCTATATTTATGCAGGTAGATCTTAAGCTACGGTGCTCTTGTTTATTTACTTGTTCTTGATCAGTATGTCTGAAAGATGGTAACTATTGCATCAGGTATGACGATTAAAAAATATTATTGGTGCTTGATACACTGTGATAAAATAGGTAAGTCGATTCATAATTTGTTAATTAAATTAGAAAAAAAATCCTTTGGATTTGTCCTTTATTAAGAGTTTTTTTTTTTTTAACGAATTCCTTGGGATGTTTTTTGTGTAATATATATCACATGCCTCAACCTTTAAATTTGAATGTAGAAAAGAGTTATCAAAATGAGCCTAGAAAATATTGTTATGAAATATTTGTGTTCTGTTATATTATGTTAACTTAGGAAATAATGGTAGTTATTTTTATTAGCATTTCCTACTATCCACATGCCCTTACAGATGAGATATCATGTTTTTCCTACTCTTTTTATCGTGGTTGTTATATTCTTCATGATCAATAGCAATCAATGAAAATTCATAACATTAATTTTCTTTGGGAAAGTGATATTTTAGCAAGAATCCATGACCAAGAATTTTAGCTGTTGTTCTTCCAGGAGATGAGACTATCAATGTTCCCGAAATTTCAAGAAATAGAACTTATTAATTGTGTTGGTTGATGTTTATTGTCTCTGAACTTATAGGTGCATAATTCAATTTAAAATTTATTTTCGGGGTGCCTGGGTGGCTCAGTGGGTTAAAGCCTCTGCCTTTGGCTCAGGTCATGTTCCCAGGGTCCTGGGATCCAGCCCCACATAGGGCTCTCTGCCTAGCAGGGAGCCTGCTTACTCTTCCCTCTCTCTCTGCCTGCCTCTCTGCCTACTTGTGATCTCTATCTGTCAAATAAAATAAATAAAATCTTTTAAAAAAATGGAGTGGTCCTTAGGGGGGTGCTTATCTGAAATTGAGGGACATTATAAAAAAAATAAAAAATAAAATTTATTTTGAATTGAAAACAAGATCTTACTGAAGTTTAGGCATCCCACTTTATATTAGGCCTCCAGTACATTCTAATTTATTTATAGAAAATATCATAAACATGAATGTCACTTTTCCTATTGCATTTATACTGAAACTGCAATGACTCAAAGATGTCAGATCTGAAAAGCACTACCTTTCTATAATTTCTGTTTCCTAGGAGGAATGGATATACCATTTTAGCACAATTATCCAACAGTATTCAAAACCACCATGGGGCGCCTGGGTGACTCAGTGGATTAAGCCGCTGCCTTTGGCTCAGGTCATGATCTCAGGGTCCTGGGATCGAGTCCCGCATCGGGCTCTCTGCTCAGCAGGGAGCCTGCTTCCCTCTCTCTCTCTGGCTGCCTCTCTGTCTACTTGTGATTTCTCTCTGTCAAATAAATAAATCTTTAAAAAAAAAAAAAGACAGTTTAAAAAAAAAAAAAAAACACCATGAATTTTAAAACATAGTTATTACACCCTAAAAATCAAGTATGAAAATGTATAAACAACCAAATCTCTATCTGTAAATGAAATACTCCCACACAGACTGGTTTTAAAACTTTCTAACTTAAGGAATTTGATAGCACAGACTCAGGGTAGTAGTTTCAGTGCCTACAGTATACTTTCAGAGAGAGAGTAATGTAGGCTCTGAGTCACTTTCTGCCTAGAGATGACCTAATAGTGGTTCTGGCATTGTTTGCTTGTTTTTGAAAATACGTTCCTGGGCGTCATTCAGAAAATGCAGAGTTTGGCAATCTATATAAATTAAGGATGATCTTTTTGAATGTTTGTCTTTCACTACATCAAATTAACATAATTGGACAGAAATTCCACTAAATTAAGCATTGTTAGGAAACGTGTAAATTGGAGCTGCTCAAATTAGTTGCTCTTTGAACTATGTGCTGTTGGTTCAGGATTAGATAAGGAGTTTGAAGGAAAACCTAAATCATTGCTTCCTTTTTTGAGAGAGTCTTAGCATATTTTCTTAAAATTAGCTGAAATAAACAATGTGTTTAGTCGCAAAGTGATTTGCATTTTTGCACAAACTCCCTATCTCCTTGAGAATTATAACAAATATGTCATGAAACATCATTGATCTTTACTTTGTTACACTGCTGTAAAGTACATTCAGAGTTGCCAGTTAAAAGTGTTAGTGTTGAGATGAAATGTCATGCATTTTTCTTCACTTCCATGCAAATGAACACAGTAATTTATTAAGACACAATGAAGACAAAAAAAATTGACAATGAGTTCCAGATTTTAAAAATCACTTGCCATTCAATCCAAATTGTGAGTTTGATCGGTTACCAAACACTTTATAATGCACCCCCAGTAATTTTACAGAGATTATTTTTTCTTACCAATTCTTGATTATTCTGTCTTGCAATGCAGAGAAAGCTAACTAATTTAAAATAAACTTCCATTAATTTTGATTGTTATAAACTTAAAATTGATTAATTCCCACATACAGAGTTTAAAATGTTCACAATTTACATTAAATATATATTCTGTGTATACCTTGGAAAAATTATACTGAAAATTGAAATTAAAATGATGTTGTATATAGCTGCAAGAAGCCACCTGTCCCATTTCATCTTACTATAAAAGTTGTGTCAGGTAATTTATAAAATCCCTACTGCATAACAAGTCTATTTTTTGTTGGAATGGGTAGTAATGTTTCTTCTTATTTCTAAATAAGAGTTGGTCTATGAGTGCATCTGCAACTGTATTTTTCCTAAGTGGCTTCATGGTCTTGAACTGAGAAAGCTCAGAACATTAAACATCAAAATAGTATATTTTGACATAATTAGACATCAAGGAAATGCAATTAAAATGACACTGAGATATCACTACACACTTACCAGAATGGCTAAAATAAAATATAATGACAAGACCAAAAGAAAAAAATATACCATTTGATGATACACAATGGCAAGTTGTACCATAACTTAGCCATCTCAGACTAGTGTAGTGTTAATTTGCTTTTCTAAGCAATGTTTTGGGTCACTTACCACTTTTCAAGGATATAAAGTGCTATCATTTTACTTAAAACTGTGAAATTAGGTCAGATTTAAATTTCAATTTATGTTAAGACATTCTGTAAACTGTGTTAAACTTTGACATTTGTTCCCTCTGTTCAGTGAATAACACTATATCATATTCTGAAAAATACGCTAATTTTCATTTTGAAAAATATCCCCTTTTCCTCTTATGGTAATTATTAATATGAATTAATAGTAGAAATTGATATGGTTCCATATGACCATAAATACTTTATTGTATATTATCCAATTTAATAATGAATATAATGTACTTCTTTGGACAATTTTTAAAGACCAGTCTACTCTTAAAACAAAAAAATGGAGAGGCACTTCTTTAGTTCACACAAATTTCATCTTATTATATATAACCTCAGATAAATTTCAACAAATCATAATTTATTAAAATTATGTCTACTTAAAAATCTCATAGAAGAGTAAAACCATCAAAAATAAAAATAAACACACACAACACACACACATCACCCATGTATTGGCAAATCACAATTGCTGTAACAATACATTAGGCATTCCACAGTTAAGGGCTATCAAAATTTCCATCAGTGACAAGAAGATTTGTATCCAAATGGACTGATTTTCCAGAATCCAAGAAAAAGTCTCCTAGGGTTTATTTAAAGATAAATATTGGAACAAATAATTCTTAAATTTAGGAAATTCAGAACATACGATTAAAGAATATTTGCAGTGCAGACTATATTCAATCCTTCCTTCAAAATGTGCCTTTGAGTACATAATTCTGTTTTCTCTATCTAAATTGAGCTGTCCTGCAAGGAAGTTTTCCAAAATGTGTTTCTCTGTGTGATAAATGTTCTAAGACCTAACATGCTTCATTGTATTTTTACCGTGCTCTCAAATTTAATCAATAATTTGGCTTGATGTATAATATCTAGTTTCAAATATCTTTTCCATCTATACAAACACCCAGCTGTCTCCTTTATATGCTATTTCTATTGAGAATTCTGCTGTCAGTATTATTCTTGTACATTTTAGGTGATCTGTTCTTCTCTTGGGCATCATTTATGCTCTTCTCTGTTTTTGATATTCTTAAAACTCACCATAATGTATAAGAGTGGTTTTTTGTGTGTGTGGTTTTTGTTTTGTTTTGTTTCTGATTTCTCATGTTTGGCATCATTTTAAGTCTGGTATCTTTTATCTTTCTTTAATTCACCAAAATTTATCTCAGTACTTATTTAAATATTTTCTTTATTTTTTTTTCTCTTCTGCTGCATTTGGGCAGAAGTCATTAATTTGTTTGTTTGTTTGTTTGTTTTTCCCAACTCATTTATTCATTTTACAGCTATATTCATTTTAGTCTCCATTTATTGTATTCTTTATTTCAACAATTTTCACTTAATTTATATTCACAGTATAGTATCTTTCTTTTCTTTGTATATGTATATCATTATTTTATCATATACTTTTAAGCTATTTTTAAAAATATTTTATTTATTTATTTGACAGTGAGAGATCACAATTAGGCAGAGAGGCGGACAGAGAGAGAGGAAGGGAAGCAGGCTACCTGCTGAGCAGAAAGCCCGATGTGGGGCTTGATCCCAGGACCCTGAGATCATGACCTGAACCGAAGGCAGCGGCTTAACCCAGTGAGTCACCCAGGTGCCCCTTTTAAGCTATTTTTTAAAAGTACAGTCATTCTTTTTTTATTTTTTTAAGATTTTCTTTCTTTATTTATTTGACAGAGAGAGATCACAAGTAGATGGAGGACAGGCAGAGAGAGTGAGAGAGAGAGGGAGGGAAGCAGACTCCCTGCTGAGCAGAGAGCCTGATGCAGGACTTGATCCCAGGACCCTGAGATCATGACCTGAGCTGAAGGCAGTGGCTTAATCCACTGCGCCACCTAGGCGCCCCTAAGCTATTTTTTTAATTCCTGTTCCAATAACACTTGGATTGCCATAGAAAGTTAACCACATCATCTTTTTTAGGTAAGTGATTGTACTTTTTCTGTGCATAGTTATTTTGGTCCATGAGTTCAGCTTCTCTTAGGATCATCAAATCTCTGTAAAGTCTGGGTATGCTAGGATTTTCTAAGCAACAATAAAATACATTGAAACCTGGTAGCTTAATTATAATAATGTTTTCTTTCTCAATCATTCACAATAGTATTACATTCTGAGTAGCTTCCTTCTGTTTTGCAGCTATAGTGTTTGGAAAAACTTGAATTGTGATATCACTGTGATAATGTGAATTAGTCAGGGTTTTTCAGAGAATCGGGAAGAGAAAAAAAGGAAGATATTCTCCAGGGCCAACTCTAGAAGTGACTATTAAAACATCTGTCCAAATTCAATTGAACAAAACTCAGAAATGCCATCTCCAGTGAAATACAAAGAAGATTATATATAGTTCTGGGCACACACATCTCATTTGACCCAATGATGTACATCAATGAAAGACTGAAGGCCAATCACCACTCCATGGGAGAGTTTAAAAATAAATTTACTAATGAGGCCAAGAATCAGAATCACAAATACTTCAGAACTAATAATAACTGCCTTTACTTGATGTTATTCTATAAGATAAATCCTACGATCAAGTATCAATTTTAAATTCTTAAATCCTTATGAAGAAGCATCATTTGGAGGGAGCAGTTTTCATAATTTATCATCCATCAGCCTTTTTTTTTTTTAAGATTTTATTTATTTATTGGACACAGAGAGAGAGAAAGAGAGAGAGAGAGAGATCACAAGTAAGCAGAGAGGCAGGCAAGCAGGGAGGGAAACAGGCTTCCTTTTGAGCAGAGCCCGATGTGGGGCTGGATCCCAGGACCCAGAGACCATGACTTGAGATGAAGGCAGAGGCTTAACCCACCACCCACGTGATGAGAGAGCCACTCAGGTGCCCCTCATCCATCAGTCTTAATTGATTGGAGGAAAATGTGTGGAGGAATAATGCCTTAGGGAGCTAATCTCTCTAAAGAATTTTCAAGTATTTACCCCTTCAAGGTTTTTGTACAGTTCTGATAGCCTCTAAACATCCAGCTGATGATTTCTACAGTGACAGGCCTGTTAAAACCTGTCTTCAAACCAGGAATAGAGCTTGAAACATACCAGTCAAGAGCACCTTTGAGTCTTTTAAGGAATTTATCATCATTTCTTTGTTTTTGGTTAATATCTGAAATAGTTCCATATTACACTTGCATAATTTCTCCAGAGCTGACTTTGAAGGAGGCATTCAGTTCCAGCTAGTTCCATATTTTGGCAAGAACTATAATTCTATATAAAAAAAAACATATTTTAGGGTGCCTGGGTGGCTCAGTGGGTTAAAATCTCTGCCTTTGGCTCAGGTCATGATTCCAGGTTCCTGGGATTGAGTCCCACAGTGGGCTCTCTTCTCAGCAGGGAGCCTGTTTCCATTCCTCTCTCTCTGGCTGCCTCTCTGCCTTCCTGTGATCTCTGTCAAGTAAATAAATAAAATTTTTTAAAAAACATATTTTATACCAGTTATTCATGTTTATTAACTAAGATATCACGATACAAATAATACAAACAGTTGCTCTTTATTAATACCTTCAACCAAGAGCAAAAAATATGTCATATCTTCTCCAAAAATTTTATATCATCTGATAGGTCAGATATATATAAAATTACATATAAAGTTTTAAAAATATCAGCAAATATTTTCATTTAAATGCAAATTTGAAAAAAAATCTACTTTTCCAAACACGACTTTTTATCCTATGATTTTTGAATTTTGTCGACAACTGATAAAATGTTTAGCAAGACTATAAATGTTAGATCGAAAAAAAATGATTAATTGATGTAGGTTCAAATTATTATATTCCATTAAAAATGATTTAGTCTTTTTGATGAACATCGTTTGGTAATGTGTTGTGTCCAGATATAGTAAATTAATGACATATATAAAATTATAGGGAAATGACACCTTCCGTTCCATTATGAGTAGAGCTTTTATAATGCTATTTGTCACAACCTGTCATCTTGTAATTATGTAGCATTATGTAGCATTTAAAAAATGTATACTCTTCACTTCGAAGTGCTTTAGAAATCTAAAATATGACTTTCTATGGTTTGTGTCTCCATATTCCTTTATTGCCATTTTGAACAAATCCACATGCTTTGATTCAAAGGTAATAAATTGCTCTTATTTGGAAAAATGATGTTTATTTTTGTTCTCTCACCCTTAGCAGGTGGTTTCATTTTAGCACACTTCAGAGTTATAATTTCATGCTTATTAAGAACATTTATTATGATCTACATAGATGAATGAAACTTTTATTTTATTAAATTATTTGACAAAAAATCTGTTATTTTTAAAAATGTATTTCCTTTGAAGGGTTATTTTAGAGCATTCATAGAGGATCTAGGAGTGTGGTATTATGCAGTTTTTAAGTAGGTCTGAAATGGTTATTTCTATGATTGTTTCTTTAAGGCTTATGTATATTGTCCATTATATGCTATAAAATATTTTGAAAGTAAATTTAAGGTATGTTTTACATAGTTTATTTTTTGGAAAAAAATATTGAAATGACTTATGAAATTCAGTATACTCTCAACATTAATTTATTTTGAAATTTACCAGTTGTCTACTGAACCTATTATATGGCAGATATTACTTCAGACTACACTGGTCAATGAAATACTTGGCTTTGTAGAACTTTTATTTTAATGGGTGAGACAATTAAAAGCTATAAACCTTAATAAAAATTGCATAGTGCATTCAAAAATGATGAGTACAATGGGGAAAAAGAAAAATTCGATCAGGGTGAGAAAAATCAAGGTTGCTAGGAAGGGGTTGGGGAGTTAAAATTTTTTTTTTAAGATTTTATTTATTTATTTGACAGACAGAGATCACAAGTAGGCAGAGAGGCAGGCAGAGAGAGAGAGAGAGGAAGCAGGCTCCTTGCCAAGCAGAGAGCCCGATGCGGGGCTCGATCCCAGGACCCTGGGATCATGACCTGAGCTGAAGGCAGAGGCTTTAACCCACTGAGCCACCCAGGCGCCCTGGGGAGTTAAAATTTTTAATAGGAAGATCAGGGTAGTTACAATGAAGCTGACAATTGAACAACGGTATGGAAAGGTGATGAATTTGCCCAGAACTATCAGCAATAAGGTCACTCCAGACAAAGGAATTGACTATCTTGAAGGCCATAAGGTTGGATCATGCCTGGCATATCTGAGGAATAGCAAGGAGGCCACTGTGAGTGACTGAAGAGTAGCAGGGAAAGAGCTCACAGAGGTTAAATGAGTGGCTAGATCATGTAAAAGCTTAGAAGTCATTGTAAAACTCTGGCTTTTATATTTGGAAACTTACTGTGTGATAGAATTTCTGCTAATAACTGAGAGTTCAAATGTCCATAAAAGTTCAAGGATTCTTATTCTAGTAAGACAGAATAAAGAAAAAGAGTTCATATTTTCACATGGTGTAACAAATGCTCGGAGATCCAAGTGTAGGAAGCTATGGGAGCACAGAAGAAGGCACTAAAATCACACCAATATATTTGATGACTGTGACTATATATACATTTGTATTTTCTAGAATTTTTATAGTCATGGAATCACACAATATATACTATTCATTGCCTGGCTTTTCTTTTCTCAGCATCATTACTTTGAGAATCTCCAATTGTAAATAGCTCATTTTGATGTTGAATTGTAATCTCTTTAATGAATAGATCATAATTTGTCTTTGCTCTATTGATGGACATCGATGAACATTTCCACTGTTTTCAATTCTTAAAACTAAAGCTGCTATGAAATTCATATACAAGTCCTTGTATGAACATAGGGTTTGTTTCTCTTGGTGAAATGCCTAGAAGTAAAATGGCTATTTGTGTAAGTGCAACATATTTTGCATTTAAAAAATTTTTCGAACTATTTTCCAAAGTGGTGGTATCATGATATATGCCAACAACAGTTTAGATTTTTTGTTGCTTCCCAATCTAGCTCAGATGAAGTACAATTAGCCTTTATAATTTCAGCCATTCTAATAGATATGTAAGCATGTCTCATTATAATCTTAATTTGTATTTCTTCATTGTCTAAATGTTGAGAAATTTGTCATGTGCTTATAAGCCATCCATATCCTTTTGGTGACATGTCTCTTCCATTATTTCCTTCACATGTAAAATTGGATACTATGTTTGGTTATTAGTAAGGGTTTTTTTTTATTCATTTTTTAATAATCAGAGTAGATGTCCATTATCAGATATATAATTTCCAAATCCCTTCTCCATCTTTACGGTTTCTCAATGGAGCTTTGATAGCTGTGTCTTTCAAGAAATATGCTACTTCTTTCCTGGTACACGGAGGTATGACTAGAACATTATCAATGTTGACCTTTGCAGAGAAACTCATGGCTTAAGATATATGTGGTCTGCGGTTGTTGGGAGTGTTCTGTAATATCAAGCATATCTAGTTAGTTTATAATTTTGTTCAAGTCTTACATATCTTACCAATTTGATGACCATTTGCCAATATAATCTTAAAATAAGGGTGTGGAAATTTTTTTCCATTTCACCTGTAAGGTAGAAGTTATAATTTTTGTTCTTAGTTTTTCCCTATATATCTCCAAATCTGTTATTAAGTATTAAAAGTCAAGAATTATTATACTCCCTGAAGAATTCATCCTTTTACTCTTCTGTAATTTTGACTTGATCTTTATGTCTGATAATGAAATTTGCTTTAAAAACACTTTTCATTATCTTGATATAACCACCAAAGTTATAGTGTGATTAGTGTTAATATAGCATATTTTTCTTTTACTTTTTAAAGCACTTCTATATTTAATCCTGACAAAGAAACAAAACAGCTTTTTAACTCTGGAAGCATCTATCTAAATTAACCTTTTTTTTTTTTAAATGAAGCAGTATCAATTTTTGTTAAGGGACCTAAACTGAAAGTAGGTTTAGAAATTTATTTATTTAATTATTTATTTAGTAAAAGATTTTATTTTGTTTATTGACAGCAAGAGAGAGAGAGAGAGAGAGAGAAGAAGCACACAAGCAGAGGGAATCACGTGCAAAGGGAGAGGAAGAAGCATGCTCCTTTGGGTGCAAGTAGTCCCATGCAGGGCTGGATCCCTGTACACTGGAATCATGACCTCAGCCAAAGGCAAACATCTGCTTAAACAACTGAGTCATCCAGGCACCCCTAGAAAATTAAAAAAAAGAAAAAAGACCTTTAAAAAACATTTTGTTTCTTTCTTGTTTTTTTTTAAATATTTTATTTATTTGACAGTCAGAGAGTCAGGAAGAGGAACTATAAGCAGCACAGAGGGAAAAGGAGAAGCAGGTTTCCCACTGAGCAGACAGCCTGATGTGGGGCTCCATCCCAGGACCCTGGGATCATGACCTGAAAAGAAGGGACACTTATGGAGGAAGCCACCCAGACACCTCTTTTCTTTGTTTTTAATATATGGCAACTTATGCTTCCCAGACACGAGGAGCATATTACCCATTGATTAAATCTTTGATAACAAACTATTTATAAAGGTGTGTAAATATATACTTACTCAGATTTATACACTTTGTGTTTTCTTCATAGTTTGGGGCTGGACCCCATGGTCATAACACTGCTTCCAGTCTTTGCCTTCCCATCTTTTGATACCAGGTATTTGGTCAGCAAAGCAAATTAGTATCAAAATTAATAAGCCCTTGGCACCATATCTCTGGAGCAGGGGTTGCTCTTAGCCAAGGCACAGAGCAGTTGACCTCCCCTCGCTAGTGCTATAGCCCCAAGGACTAGGTCCCTGACACCAGAACTCAGTCTTACAAGTTATGCTAAGCAGACAAAACCAAAACAGGAAAGCTCCGACAGCTTTCACTGGCATGCCTCATCTCCAACTCCCTCGATGTCCAGGCAGTACCAGATGACAGGGAGGGGTCTTGGTCCAACATATGGGAGGGAAGGAAGTATCCACGAGCAAGTACCTGCCTCTCTGTTCCTTTATTTCATGGGCAGGTTGTAAGGAGGAGGAAGAAGATGGGGAAGAGAGGTGAACTTCAAGGGGTGAAGGCCTCAGGTAGGCAGCTGGCTCCTGCCAGTAGGAAAGGGACAAAGGAGAAAGCAGTGAGTTTTGCAGGGAGGGTGGGTGGGTTACAGCTTATGATGGAATCTGGACAGGAGTAATAGGGATACTAGTCATTTGAGTCCACCATTGGCAAGCTGGGCTGGGTGTCAGGGCAGATAGGCCTCCCTGGGCAACGGCACATGAGCGAAGGTGGAATTCTTCTCTGAGGATCAGGTGGAGCTTTGGGTGTTGGGAAAGCATAGACAGTATTGTTCCAGGGCCAAGGACAGGTCCGGGTACTCCTGGTTTGGAGGTCAAGGCCACAGTATGATCCAGGTGTTCTACCAGCAGCTTGAAGGTACCACATGCCAGCTACCCCTCATTATTGTGTATAACTCTCTGGTGCACTTATTGGCTTATCCATCAAATGACTCCTTCAGCAGCTTGAAAACCACCTCCACAGGCACTCCAGGATATGGGAGGCTTCCAGAGTGAAAATTTTGCGCAGGATCACCCCAAAAGACCAGAAGTCATCCTGGTGGATGTATATCTGGTCAAACATGGCCTTAGGGACCATCCACTTCACAGGCAGTCCACTGTTGGTTTTCTTTTTATAGTAACTGATGTGGTGATATCTCTGGCAAGGCTGAAGTCTGAGATCTTTATCATGTTGTCCTTTGTCACCAGCACTTCCCTGGTGGCCAGGTCTTGGTGTATGCACTTCTTGGAGGCAAGGTACTCCATGCCTCAGGCTACCTGGTAGGCACAGGATACCAGGTCCTTGGAGGAGAGTTGCTCTGCTGCATTGTGGCTGATATTGTAACAGTACTCCAGGTCAGGAGGCCTCTGGGCCTGCAGGTACTCCTGTATGTTGTCTTTGGAGGCATATTCCATGAGAGTGTACGAAGGACCGTCCTGTGTGCAGGACCCAGCAGGCTGGTGGTGTCCTTGTGCTGTCCAATCATCTTCATCATCTCCATTTCTGAGATTAGGTTTGACAGGTCTTTCTCTGTCGCATCTGACTTCAACATCTTCACAGACACTTTAGTCAATTGGTTGGATTTGTCTTTGTCCAGCCCAATGGCCTCCTCCAACACCACCTGCCCAACGTAGGCCTGTCTTAGGGGTCTGCCTAAACTGCCTACAACCAGCCTGCCTCAAGGCAGTTATGAACTCTAGATTATCCTCAAAAACATTAAACCACAAGCTAAAAATTCTCTTCACTAGGTCTCTGTCACAGGTCTAATTTTCTTATCTTTCATCATTTATCTTTTTCCAAATTCTTATTTTCAGTATAGTTTATTTTGCTTCCAGGTGCTTCCCCTGGTTTCTTTATGCTGTTTCATAGGTAAGAATTATCCTGTCATAAAATTATTTCTTGAGCATTCATTACATCTCTCAGTTAAAATGGGTTCTTTTATGGTATTGATTCATTTGAGTTTTCTCAAAATGGGAAGAATTTTCAAAATGGTGTTTTCCTCAAGGTTCAGAGTATGTCTTATCCTCATCTTTACTCTTTTTGAAATTCACTTTTCAAATTCTTGTCCCTCTTTTTATCTTTTTTAATTAAAAGGTTTTATTTTTACTATTTTTTTATTTGAGTACAGTTGATATTCTGTGTTACATTGGTTTCAGGTTTTCAATATCTCCATACATTATTCAATGATCACTACAAATATAGCCACCATCTGTCTCCATATAACACTATTATAATATCATTGACTATATTCTCTACACTGTCCCATATCTCTTTTTAAAATCTCTGATTTTTATGTTTTCTGTTATTCCAATTTTCGACCATCATTTTACTTGGTTACTTCAATAAAATATGCCTGATTACACACTCTTTGCTGAACACCATAGCATTTGATTTATAGTAGTCTTCTTCTTCTTCTCCTTTTTTTAAAATTAACATATAATGTATTATTAGCTCCAGGGGTACAGGTCTGTGAATCGCCAGGTTTACACACTTCACAGCACTCACCACAGCACATACCCTCCCCAATGTTCATAACCCCACCACCCTCTCCCTACCCTCCCCACCCTCCTGGCAACTCTAAGTTTGTTTTGTGAGATTGAGTCTCTTATGGTTTGTCTCCCTCCCGATCCCATCTTGTTTCATTTACTCTTTTCCTGTCCCCCAAACCCCCTACATTGCACCTCCATTTCCTGATATCAGGGAGATCATATGATAGTGTCTTTCTCTGGTTGACTTATTTTGCTAAGCATAATACCCTCCAGTTCCATCCATGTCAAGGCAAATGGCAATATTTCATTTCTTTTGATGGCTGCATAGTATTCCATCGTATATATATATATATATATATATATATATATATATATATATACCATTCATTTGTTGATGGACATCTAGGTTCTTTCCATAGTTTGGCTATTGTGGATATTACTGCTATAAACATTTGGTGCACGTGCCCCTTTGGATCATATAGCAATCTTCTTTACCTCTATCAGAACCCCAGGAAGCTTTATTTATTTATTTACTCACATAAACAGATGATCCAACCCAACGTTTTTTGATGTTCAAATGTATTATAATGTCTTACCGCTTAAAACTATGCTTACTGCTCTCTTTCACTGTCTGACTAAATCCTCATCATCACTATGCCATTTAATCAGAAAGAACATTTGAACACAGAGTTCTCTCCATATCAGGGAATGAAGACTCCACCCTTCTGTTTGTGCAGGTAAAATAAATGTTGATATTGTCTGTCCTGCACATACCCCATCCTGTTCACCAGAATATTCACCATCAAAATATATACAAAATGAAAACCATACCTCACCACCTCTATTACCACCCAGCATGCTAAAAACACCATCATATGTTCCTGAATTATTCACTTGATTGATAACCCCACTTCCACACATACTGCACTCCTTTCTCCCTGAAAATTTATTTTGGTACAGCAACTGAACCTAAAAATCAAGTCAGATGATTTTATTCTGCTGTTGAAAGCCTTTTGGTATCTTCCCCTTTCATATTAAATAAAAACTGAAGGAGTTTCAATGTACTAGATGGTCATACATCAATACGTTCTTCCTCTCTCCACCACTATGAACTCCTCATTGGCCTCCTTGCTTTTCCTCAAGAGTAACAGACAAGCTGTTCACACAAAGTCTATGTACTTACTAGCTCTGCCTAGAGCAATCTTTTCCTTTAATATTTGTATAACACTCTCCTTCACTTCCTGGGTCTTTGTGCAAATAACATCTCATAAATGAGATTTAAGCACCCAACTCAAAATAAAATTAACTTTCATCCCAGCATTCTCCAATGGCTTTTACCTTTCTTGTATTTCTTTGTAACACTTATCACCATCAACCATCAATCATTATTCTATTACTGGTTTATTTTCTTATTTGAGACAGAGAGAGAGAGAATTGGGAGGGTGCGCAGAGGAAGAAGAAAACACCCCACTGCCTAGAAAGCCTGCTGGGGAGTTACATCCCAGGACCCTGAGATCATGACCCAAGCCAAAGGCAGTCAGTCACTCAATGGACTGAGCCACCGAGGTGCCCCTCTATTATTGGTTTATTTCACTATTATATTTCAAAAGAATGTAAGCTCTTTGTGGTCAGGTGTTTTATATGTTTTATTAATTGAAGTATTCTCAGAAAGGTAGCTGGCAGATTGTAAGGGCTCACTAAACTGTATTTTGTTGTTATTATTGGGCTCCTTTATGGGCTTTACCTCTTACGCTAGAAGTCTATCCTTCAGATGTAAGCAATAAGAATAGAGCCCTGCTGCCTGTTCAAATGTGTAAAGAGCCTGTATTAAGTGGATATTTTAAAAGCTAAATGAATGGCTTAATAGTCGTATATAGGGGTAAAGGGAACATATTTTCCACAGTTTAGAAGTGGAGTTCTTTTATAGAGTTCTTTACAAGCCTAAACTATTGAACGATAATGGGCAGTTGTATATTACAATTATACAAACACTTTGGTAATTTATATCCTTTTTTTGTAATTCATGACTGGATCATTTAATTCCTTAGGAGCATTATAGCATTTCAACTTTTCATGTTCAATAAACTTATTGGGGTTGCTACCTTTTTTATTCAAATGGAGAAATAGTCATGATTTAATCTAAATAAAGTGTTATTGATTGTGTTGTTTTCTAGGAATGAGTCGCACATGCTAGTTTAAAAGTTTTGTTAAATTCACAAGTCTGTCACTGATAAAAGCCTTTTGTAGATTAGTAACTTGATCAAAACGGAAAAGTTATGTAACACCAATTGTTATACTATCTTTGTTTCCATCTTGCATTGTAATAACACCCATCTTAACTCTATTTAAGACAAATCATTGCCAGATGGATTTCTGGCATTGATTGCATGATATGAAATCTAGTATAACTAAAAGTTTTGGTTTTAGTAGCATATAAATCAATTTAGAAAAATATATGTATTTGAATATAATAAAGTTTTAAATTATTTGGCAATAGTAAACGAACATTTTTTTGTAAATTTTTATTTTCTAAAATTTCATTGAGCTCTTTTGCAATAAGAAACAAGTTACAAAAAATTAAGGTTTATTTACCCCAATTCAAAATTATTAGGATTATAATCATAGAGGCTGAAGTATTTAAAATATTGAACCCAAAATATTTTATTAGGTAAATTCATGAATGCTGAGCATTCACTGTTAAAATATACTAATACTATTGATAGATTGGTAGAAGCCTAAAATCAAATATTTATTAAATATTTATATCCATATCTTTTCATGGCTTGGTAATTCGTTTCTCTAGCATTAAATAATATTCCTTTGTTTGCACGTACTACACTTTATTTGACCTTTCACCTATGGAAGGATATCTTGGTTGCTTCCAAGCTTTTGTCAGTTATGAATAAAACTACTATAGACATCTTTGTGGGTATAGACTTCATCTTCTTTGGATAAATACCAAGAACTGCTACTGCTGAATCATCTGGCAAGAATATGTTTAGTTTTGTAAGAAACTGCCAAGTTGTTTTCCATTCTTTATTCTCAATAGACATGGAAGAACATTCCTTTGGCTCCACATCCTCACCAACATTTTGCGTTCTGTTGTCAGTGCTCTGGATTCTGGGTATGTACTGGTGTCTCTTTTTTGTTTTAATTTGCATATTCCTGATGATATATGATGTGAAGCATCTTTTTATATGCTTATTTGCCATCTGTAATATTTTCTTTTGTGATGTATCTGCTAAGGTCTTTGGCTAATTTTTAATCAGGTTTTCCCCCATTGTTGAGTTTTAAGGGGTCTCTGTGTATTTTTGATTAACAGTCCTTTGCCAGATGTGTATTTTGCAAATTTTTTCTCATAGTCTGTGCTTTGCCTTTTCATTCTCTTGGCATTGTGTTTCACAGAGTAGACATATTTAAATTCAGTGCTTGTGCTTTTGTAGCTAATGGTATTGCCAAAACCAAGGTCATTTAAATTTTCTTCTATATTACCTTCTACATGTTTCATGTTTAGGTTTATAATCCAATCTGAGTTAATTTTTGTGAAGAGTGTATGATATCTGCCTGGATTTATTTTATTTTATTATTTTATTTTATTTTATTTTATTTTTTTACATTTAGCTTCACCATTACTCCAGAACCATTTGTTTAAAAGATTGTATTTTGCTCTCTTGTATTGCTTTTGCTTTTATATTAAAAATAAAATATAATTGATAATATATATTCTGTTGCTTTAATCTAGTCTTTCTGTGGTATTACAATATCTTGCTTACAATTATCGTTATGGCAAACATTTTTTTAAGATTTTATTTATTTATTTGACAGTGAGAGAGATCACAAATAGGCAGAGAGACAGACAGAGAGAGAGATGAGGAGAAGCAGGCTCCCTGCTGAGCAGAGAACCCAATGCGGGACTCGATACCAGGCCCCTGGCATCATGACCTGAGCCGCAGGCAGAGGTTTAACCCACTGAGCCACCCAGGTGCCCCATAGTTATGGTAAACTTTGAAGTCGGTCCTCAGTCTTTGTTCTCCTTCAACACTATGTTGACTATTGTGAGTCTTTTCCTCTCCATATAAACTTTAAAATAAGTTTGTTAATATTAAAAAAAAAAGAACTTGCTGGAATGCATTAATTGTATAGATAAACTTGGAAACCAGTGACCTCTTGAGCTTAGCAGGAGATAGACCATGGACATCAGTTGTCACAGTGGTGCCTCTGGCAGAACCTATTGCAAATCCCTAGGCAAAATGAGACCTCAAGGATCTGAGAGAATGTCTAAGAAGTACTTGATACATCCCTTGGGAATGGTTTATTGAAGTGTCCAGTGTCTGAAAGCTGGGGAATCTTGATAAGGGAGGGAAAATTAGTTATGATAAAACATATCAACAAACATCAATAAATTTTGTAAAACTAATTGTAATGGCTCATATACAATATGACCAACAGAGGGACCATCAGAAGGAAAGCATCAGTTATGTTTATTGTGAAATTTTTTATTCAAAATAAAGCAATGTGAGGGGAAGACACAATGAGAAAATTACCATTTTTTAAATGGTGAAACTTCTTACAAAATGGAATAGGTTTTATATTCTAAGTAGTATATTGAAAAGTAAAACCTTGGGGCACCTGTGTGGCTCAGTGGGTTGGGCTGCGGCCTTCGGCTTGGGTCATGATCTCCGGGTCCTGGGATTGAGCCCCGCATTGGGCTCTCTGCTCCGCAGGGAGCCTGCTTCCTCTCTCTCTCTCTCTCTCTCTCTCTCTCTCTGCCTGCCTCTCTGCCTACTTGTGATCTCTGTCTGTCAAATAAATAAATATAATCTTTAAAAGTGAAGAAAAGAAAAGTAAAACATTAAAAAATAAAATTTCAATTAAAAAAATTATGTAATTCAAAAAAGGTTAAAAATAGCAGAACAATTTTTCTTATAACTGGAAAATACATTGTATATATATCTATCAAAAATAACTTGTCATGGGGGCGTCTGGGTGGCTCAGTGGTTTAAAGCCTCTGCCTTCGGCTCAGGTCATGATCCCAGGATCCTTGGATCGAGTCCCACATCGGGCTCTCAGCTCAGCAGGGAGCCTGCTTCCTCCTCTCTCTCTCTGCCTGACTCTGCCTACTTGTGATCTCTGTCAAATAAATAAATAAAATCTTTTACTAAAAAAATTTTAAAAAATAACTTGTCATGTCTGGAATCAGGAGCATTTGGAAAAAAATAATATCTGAGGACAATATTTCTGCCATGTTTTGTGCCTTGTTAATATTTTTAAACAGTCAGGCAACTTTTAGCTTTATTGAAATACCTGCTAATATACCAGCAGTGCCTTTTGGAGCCCTATGACTATAAAAATTAATTGCAAATATTCAAAATGTTTACTATGGTGTCACTATTTAGGGCCACCACCAAGTATATTTCAGAAGTAAGGATAACTGTTACTCTTCCATAAGGCAAAAGGGCATATTTTCAGGAGTTCCATCTGCTGTACCAGGAGGTGAATCAAGTAATGATTTTTGTCTATAAAATAATTCACTTTTCAATCTAACATCCCTCATTCCACATTATAATAATAAAAACTAGGAGGAGACTAAAGCAAACAAACAACTACAACTACAACAACCAGCTTTTCCTTCAGTGGAAAAGTAAATATAACCTTATGAGTAGCCTGAAATTTATTTTTAAATATTTTAAGATAAACGTTTTTGCTAGAAAACCATATATTTTATATTACTAAGAAATAACAGGCAAAGTTTTATTAACTTCTAAAAAGTCTAGTTACTTCTATTTATCTATGAACACATCTTTATGAAGTAGAACATGATCACACCTATTGTATCTACCCAAGTTTGTATGCTTTGGTTATTTTATGTTTGCTATTTCCTTGCTTAATTTTTACAATATTTGATACATAATAGTATCTTTAAGTCCATCTATGGTTTCACAGAATTTGTTTGAACTTCATAAAAATGTACCATACTTTTTGCACTGTCCTTGTTTTACTTCGCTTTTAGCTTTCCAAGATTTATTCACTTTAGAGTGTGTAGCTATCATTTATTTTTATTCCTCCATAATGCTATGTTTACAAATTTGTATTTATCTGTACTTTTAAAAATATCTTAATTATATACCATTTCTCATCTCACGTAACACTCGTGTTACTTCTACACTTATCAGATATTATGTAACTGAAAATCACAACTCAGCAACAATAGAACACCATTTTTCAAAATTAAATGGCTTACCAGAATTCTTTAATTCTATCCTTTATTTGTATTAGATGACCTTTTATTCTGGTATTTGGCATTGTTCATATGGAGGAAAGCTTATAAGTTGATATTCCATAAATAGAAGGATTTATTATGATTGATTAATTATTTTCATTTAGAATGATTAGAATATGGTTGATTTAATATTTCTTTCTTACTCTCTGCCTGGAACATAGTGCTATCTATGTAATAGCCACTAAAATATTAAGTTAATTACCTAGACTTTAAACTGCATATGAATAGGAATAACATACAGAACTCTTCTCAGATTGGGACACCTGGGTGGCTCAGTCAGTTAAACGCCTGAGCCTTTAGCTCAGGTCATGATCTTAGGGTCCTGGGACTCAGTTCTGCAACAGATTCCCTGCTTAGCCGGGAGTTTGCTTCTCCCTCACCCTGCTGCTCCCCCTGCTTGTGCTCTCTCTCACTCTCTCTCTTACAAATAAATAAAATTTAAAAAATAAATTCTTCTCAGATAGCTAATATAGAATATCGTCTTTGTATTCATCAAAGGGAAAGTGCCATATAATAATAAAATTCAGACTACTTCAAATTCATTTTTTAACCAGTAAGAAAGTACTGAAAACAAGCCAAAAATGTCTTCAATGAATTAAAGAGATAGATTGATTTTCAATATCTTAATGTTTCTAAAATAAATTGCAAGATTTTATACTAGATATCAGTGTAAATATTCATTATACGAGGATATTCTAAAAAATAAACCCGAGAAAACTACTTGACATATATGATGACAAAAACGAGTTTGACAAAAGTCAGTTTGGGTAAAACTTACAACACCTACCACCTGAAACTCTTGTTCTATAATTTAATTATTTTAATTTACAAAAATACAAAAATAATATATCAGAGTAAGTATATTGATAGCTTTGAAGGTATGCTCTGGTTGTGCACTGTTTACTATTTAAAGGGGAATCAAATATGTGATGCTTATGGTGTGGCTATATTAAAATTGAACAAGTTCAGAAGCATACGAGGAATAGAATAAAGACAAAAGATGACCCTTACTTATCCTAAAGATAGACAATGGTATATATGTGCTAGTTGGGGAGAGAATCCAGTCAGTAGATGGAGGATGTGGTAGTGGAAAAAAAAAGACACAACGTTTTGGTTGAAAGTTTAGCACTATATTTAACAAAGTGAAATTGTGTGTTAATAGCCTTGAATAAAATCCAAAAAATATATTCAATTCATTGAAGATTATTTAGGAAAAACTTGAAAAATACAACTTGATAAGGATTCCAATAAAAGATTCATAAGCAATACAAGTTTCAGAATTTTTAGTATATTTTCCCTAAAAAGCCATTTGATTTAAATTAAAAAGAATTCTATTTACCTGCCACTTAAATAAGAGGAAATTATTTGGTTTTGTAATAAGTCAATAAAATAAATTAACATATCTCTAGAAAACAGATATGCACACTAATTTAAAAAGAATAGTGCTTCATCTGTTCAGCAAACATTTGTAAAATTCCTTGACATCAGCTAGCTCTGGAGTTCTGCTAGGTGAGTAAGGCCATGTATGTTACTGCTCAGAGTACTGACGCAAAGCAATTGTCCCCTTCACATCCATTTTTTGCTGTTGATATGTCATGCTATGTTGTTTAGAGATCCATAGATGGCCCTACATGAAGGCCTTTTTTTGTGTGTATATGGGTGACTGTGATTTAACTTTCAAATAAGATGGCTCCTGATTTACAATGATTCAACTTATGATATATTTGGCAATGATGTGAAAGTGAAAGTGATTCAGTAGAAACTGTACTTTGAATTTTGAATTTGGGTCTTTATAAAAAGGGACAGTGACATGTGGTATGGTGCCATCTTGTGATGCTGGGCAGCGGCAGTGAGCCACAGCTCCCAGTCAGCTAGAAGATTACAGGGGTGAACACCTTGTATTCTTACAAACATTCTATATATAACCATTCTTCTTTTTTTAGTGTAATATTTAATAAATTGCATGTGATATTTGATACTTTGTTATAAAATAGGCTTTGTTTACGATGATTTTGCCCAAATGCAGGCAAATATAAGTGTTCTGAGTATGTTTAAATAAGCTTAAGGTAAGCTATGATATTTGATAGTTTAGGGGTATTAAATGCATTTTCAATTTTTTATGTGTTTCTCTGTACATAGCCCCCTTGTAAGCTGAGGAACATCTCTATATGTATATGTAGCCTTGGTATGGCTTACATATTATTGGCATGAAACATCTAGAACTGTACGTGTGCCATATAATTGTCTACAACATCAAACAAGTTTCTTGAAAACTTGTGCCAAAAGGGTTATGTCTTTAAGGATTCTTATTTCAGAAGGGTTCTCTCAAACGTAAGATTTTTCAGAAGTTAAGTGAAAATCTGACCAAACTAAACATTTTTCCATTTTCTCTAGTGAGCAAAGATAGCTAAAATCTATCTGCCATTTTCAACACTGTACTCAACGATTGTAATTCTAATTTAAGAACAGATTATTTATATCAAAAGCACATGTTGCCCTAATCTTATAGAATATTCATAAATCTCACTCAGAGCCTTGGACACTTTTATTTGTTGAGTCTATATGGTACTACGGACATTCATCTTTTTTGACCTCATAGCTTCATGTATGTCTATACTTTTGAAAATACATGCATCATAGTTCCATTGTAAAATGTCTGGGTTGTAAAATGTGCTATGCTATCAAAATGGTAATAAGAACATACAAATGACCTGATGTAATGAACTGGACCAGATTGCCAGATATCACATTTCATACCAGAAAGTTTCAGTGGTAAGTTTTAAAATGGCCAGCTATACTTCGACTGAATTATAACTCATTTAACTTCTTTCTTTGTGTACAGTATTATACATTAGTCAGTATTATAGTAAATAAGTACTTTGGACAGATGTAAATATGCTGTAATAAAAAATGTCTTTCTTCTTTCTTTTAGTCCTTTTTACTTGTAAGACTAGCCACGAATACCATGCCTCCCCCAAAATAATTTGCAATCCAAATTTATCTCTAAATGAATTTATTGCACAGAAAAAAATATATATATACACTTACAGTAGACATGTTCAAATATAGTTACACAACAGCAGGGCCCTATATGTAAGCAGTATAGTTGTTTTGTTTTGTTTTTTTCTTTAAAAAAAAGAGGTTATGTGAAATATTGGGATTTTATTTCCAGGCCTCGTATTTCAAGACATTTAACTACACTTACGGTGTCAACAGCCTCTTGTTGGCAGTATGATTTTATTGGCTCCATGGAATAACAGCAAGAATTTACTATTGCTTCTTTCTTTTATGACACACACAGAAAAAAAATGACACATTTGCTCAAGACCAACCAGAATCATTTTAACCTATCAAAATTGATGGGAGGCCTTCACTGCCAAAGTCACTGCTGGGTTTTCACAATTCATTGCAGACAATCTGCTACTCCCATTATGATAAAGGAGAGAAGAGTCATAATCAGGGAAAAATCTAGATTAATACTTGTAATTATCATGAAATTATTTAGTCTGCTACAGGATTATTATTATTAGTGTCATTTGATAATTTTATCTCATTGTATTAAACACAACTGTGAGTAATTACCCTACCTAATATTTCTCTGTATTGGCTGACTAGCTAGCAAACATTCATGAAAATATGCATTAGCCACACATATAAAATGCTGCATTATGATGCTGTTGAATCAGGACATACCACTACCTGATCCTGTAGCTCTTTGAGGATTTGCAAATCAATTAATTCTATGTTTATTGGATTCTTCCCATAGAATTAGAAAATTTATAATAGAGTCCATGAACATTATTAGTTTTACCATTTTAAACCAGCAATCACACTTTGATTTGTACAACAAAAGCAGAAATATAAACACACACATTTGGATCAGTTTTCTGTTAGTCTGTCTGGACTTCAAAATCCTATTCCTCAAGATAATGCACACCAAAGTTCTGGATTAAACAAGAAATTAGATGGCACCTGAACACTTGGTTTAATATTCTCAAAAGGACTATGCAACTTATTTCTTACATTATGACATTGTTTTAAAAGATCCACACTTTTATAATGTTAGTATTTTTAATAATCAATAAAGTCAATTAATCATGATTAAAAATCAAACATAAAAATTTCTACTTTTTGCTTTTGCCCCCTCCATTTGGAACTTATTTATAGCCTGATAATTCAAAGGTCCCTATGTTTATGAAAATCTGGACAGAAATAGCTCTAAGATCCCATTCAGAACTTGATATTAATCTAAGTCTTTTGGCTCCATTTATCCTGAGAGCAAAGATTAGGGCAAAGGATTTGAGTACTGTTAGTTTATCTGGGAGATTATCCAAGGTAGAAAAGAATGGGAAAGTGATAGACTGAAGAAGAAACTTTGTCAAAGAGGTACATTGTTGATATAATTGTTGTGGATAGAAAATGAAGGCTTGCTTTTACTGAAAGGTCCTGAGAAACTTCTTTAAGTTGTCCTCATGAAGACCTGAAAACTGACAATTTTACCTATGGCTCTTATTTCCACTTCACTGAGAGCTGTCCTCAGAGGACATTAACTCTCCTACACTTTTGGGTTGTGTTGGAGACATTCTAAAATGAGAGAGAGAACATGAGATCCCATCAGTGTTAAATAACTGCAATTTCCCATGGAACTATCCACCACAGGTTTGGCTATAATCAGGTGTTGGGCCTTGATATCATAGGGATTTGAGGCAGTATCATTTAAGGTTAATCATTGTATCTGAAATTTCCAAAACTTCAACTGATGAAACTTTGATTATAAATCTATAAATATAACAATAAATCTACAGTATTCAAATTATTTTCATAGAAATACACAAACAAAGCATCAATGGATTAATATTTAAATGTTACAAAATACTGAACTGAAAGAATTTGGTCATATAACAACGTGTAAGAAGTAGAACTTAGGTTTAGGTTAGAACTCAGGATGCATTTGAGACTCAGTTAAGAAATTGAATGGAGGGACGCCTGGGTGGCTCAGTGGGTTAAGCCACTGTCTTCGGCTCAGGTCATGATCCCAGGGTCCTGGGACCGAGCCCCAAATCAGGCTCTCTGCTCAGCAGGGAGCCTGCCTCCTCCTCTCTCTCTGCCTGCCTCTCTGCCTGCTTGTCATCTCTCTCTGTCAAATAAATAAATAAAATCTTAAAAAAAAGAAATTGAATGGATGTCTGACTATCTTATAGGTTTGCTAAAAATCAGTGACTTTGTGTTCACGTGTGGCTATGCAGGGATTTTTAACTTTCTCTAAGAAGTCATTAGATTTGATTATATAATGGCAGTAAAGGATGGGGAAAAGCAAAGTACAAACCCCATAAAGACAAAGACACTGAGTATGAGAAAAGAGTAATAGATAAGAAGAATCAATGCATTTGAGGAAAATGGGAATTGAAATACACAATGATTGTTGATTTTTTTTAGATGGAGAAAACAAAACTAGCTTGCAAGAAGGAAATAACAGAAGACATGTTGTGATGTGATACAGAATCCTGGAAAAGGCAATAACGTGGAATAAAGGAGTAGGGAGAGCATATCAGGTAATTTGGATAGGAAGGAGTTAGGAGATAATTGCTTGATAAATTTTATATGGCCCACTTAAATGCACAGATTTCTCTTCTTTAATTTATATGGAGAACAGGGTGTCCTTTCTCTTCCCTTTCAGAGCACCAGAGGTGTACTCTTTCAGACTGAAAACCTGAAAAGCTCAGGACTCAGTTGCTTAAGCACAGCTGAGAGGACATATTTCAATTAAGATTTACATTTTGCTGTAGGTAGTAGACTGTCAAAAGTGGTTTAACCATATTTTTTCATTTAACAAGAAGACTACATAGAGTGTTTTCTGGTGTTGGTTCAGAGTCTTAAGAAAGTCAAGTGAAGTATCTTAGAGGTTTTCATGGCTTTTTATTCACAGTTGCAAAAATTGCTGTTGGAGTTACCACTATTAAGCCCACATTTCTGGCAGAAAGATAGAGGTAAAAGAGAATGATATCTTGTACGACTGATACTTTGTCATATGGTTACAATGTCACTAGAAAGGAGACAATAAAATATTTGATGTTGTTTTAAGTTTCCTTGTTGTCAATCCCTCAGTGCTTTCTGATATTAAGGGAAAAAGTAGATGGATATTGACCTGGCAACTATCAACACCTGTCAGTCTCTTTTGGATAACCAATATCTCTATAATCTCTTCTTCCCAGTAAAAAAAAATAAAATAAAATATATTCATAACCCACACTGTACCATCTCAAGTTAGTGCACCAAGATAAAATTACAATGATTTTCCGTTGTTCCAAATGGACAGAATACCCTTCCTTATGATATCATGTCTTATAAGATAGATAATTGGCTTGCTACCAATATACCCAGATGTGACTGTGGAAGAGCCAGGAAAAAAATAATAACATTTATTTATTCCTTGGGTTGACCCTGTTTACACAGATGCATTACTATTAGAAGAGGTTGGTTCGGGACATTGGAATGAATTTACTTAATGGGTCTGTATGTAATTGGGTTGGAGGAAATTTTTAATTTCTACAAAGATTATTAGAATTCTATCTTATTCTCTTTTGTTAATTTTCACATGTTAACAAAGCCAACGTTTTTGTCTAGCAGACAAGATCTTAAATCCTAACAAAACTCAATTTTTTCCTTTTTATTTAAGTTTGAGAGCCTCATGTTCTCTCATACTGCTTTAAATAGAACTCAAAAAAAAAAAAAAGGGAGCTAAGTGGGGCAGTAAGACCAGACTTTTTATTTTATTTTATTTATCTTATTTTTATTTAAAAAATTAAAGATTGTATGTATTTATTTGTGAGAGAGAGAGAGCATGAGTGGGGCAGGGGGATGTAGCTGCAGAGAGAGACTGAGAAGTATACTCCCTAATGAGCAGGAAGCCCGATATGGGGCTCGATCCCAGGATCCTGACTGAGATCATGACCAGAGACAAAGGCACATACATGTGCAAAATCCCTTTTTTTCTGGGAAACAATACTTTACAAGAGATGTTTGAAAAAGTACTAGGGAATCAACTTTAATCGGAGATACAAAAATTTAATTGACTTTTGTAAAGCTACAGGGATCCAAATGATGGGAATCCCAGCCTGTTTAGGTTGTGGACCACAGAGTATTCTTCTCTGTAATATTTTATTTTCTTCCATGTCTACTAACTCCAGTCCAAGTTCACTGATCTCTTTTTAGACAGTGCAAAACATGGCAAAGAATACCAAACAAGTGCCCAATATTCTACATTTATTACATCATTTCTAACATATAGAAGTGTGTTATCAAGGCTGGTTCTGTGAACGAACCTAGTTATGCTAAAGTGTGTTTTGTTCTCCAAGAAATTAAATGCATGATTATCAAACAATTATAAAATACTTTTGTCAAGAATTTTTATTCAAAAATTAAGAAGAGAAGCAGATATTAAAACTAGTTCACATGGTTATTTGGGATATAAGCAGAGTTGTGCAGCAGAAGTGCTCTGGGCCCATAATTTGGGTTATAGAATTTCTGTTTTCTAATGAAAAATCACTAACTTGCATTATTGTTAACAAGAATCTTGTGCATTACCATCAGTTTTCTACATTATAACCTCTTGCTCTACAGTTTGTAAATAACTTGTCAATAGCAAGCTAATAAACGGGGTGACTCCAATGGATTGAGATAATCTCCAGAGTTGCTGCTACATAATGCCCAGGACTCCATTGAAAGGACAACTAAGAATTTATTTTGCCCAAAAATTTGATCATTTTTTTCACTGTCCTTACCTATTTTCCAAACCTAGTCCTTTTGCTTCACCTTTCAGTTTACGGAGAACCCTGTATCTGACTGACTTGTTAATTCTGGGAATGTCTTGCAGATTAATTTGCTTGCCAGAGGTGGTTCCTCTAATTGATGTCTAAGAACCCTAATTAGTTAAGAAAACTTTTTTTAAAATATTTTCATTGCTACTAATTATTATTATTATTATTGCTAATATCTCTATTATAAATAATTCACAAGGGCATCTTTCTGACAAAAGACAAAGTGCTGGCTACTAGTAGAAAAAGGACATTTGACTCTGTCAGTGAAAGTGGTAAAGGGATTTGAGAAAATAAGGCAAAGCACTGGAATTATGTGTTAAAACTTTAAATATTATAGACACATTTACTTAATTTCTAATACTGTTGTTGCTTATAATTAAATAAGATGTTTTCCATGAACCACACATTACAGCAAATATATTGTTTATACAGATTAAATTTTCATCAAAAGGGACGCCTGGGTGGCTCAGTTGGTTAAGCAGCTGCCTTTGGCTCAGGTCATGATCCCAGCGTCCTGGGATCGAGTCCCGCATCGGGCTCCTTGCTCGGCCGGGAGCCTGCTTCTCCCTCTGCCTCTGCCTGCCATTCTGCCTGCCTGTGCTTGCACTCTCGCCCACTCTCTCTGATAAAGAAATAAAATCTTAAAATAAATAAATAAATTTTCATAAAAAAATTGTAAGTGTATTTTATTGTAGGATCCTGATAAGCATTTTGCAGATGAGAAAAGTGAAATTTAGAAAAGTATGTCTCTTCAAATCCCTCATACAATATCTGGCCTAGATAGAAGGATATACTATCACAATTGAGAAAGATAATTGAGATTACTTAAAATGATAAACTTTAGTATATAGGGTTTTTTTAAAAAGTTTGCCACAGATTCAGATTCTTTTAAAATATATATCTATTTTGTGTAAAGAGAATGCACTGAGAAGTAAAAAGTAAGTGATATATTAGTGCTACCAACTAATGGCTATAATATCATCACCTTATTTATGAACAATGAAACAGTGTGCAATATTTAAATAAATTGAAATAAATTCCTATTTATTTTATATATTTATAAATTTAAATAAATTCCTATTTATTTATTATTAAAGAAATTCCTTTAACAAAGAGTATGTTTTGAAGGTTGCTAGCAGGAAAGTGTTGTACTACATGGAAGTAATAAGAAAATGTGATCTAAATTTCTGCTTTCAAGGGTGCCTGGGTGGCTCAGTGGGTTAAAATTCTGCTTTCAAGAAGCTATAACAGTAAGTACTGAGCATTAGCTATTCTATGCTATGGATGAATAACTGAAATCTACATTTGAAACTAATGGTACACTATATGTTAACTAATTGAATTTTAAAAAGTTAATTAAAAAAACCCATTATTTTATAAAACAATATTCCCAACAGGCTCTTTTGCTTTAAAATACTCACGTTGTAATAAGAGTCATTGCTTTTTGTCTAGCCAATTCTTACATCACTGTTTATCCCTTCCCTGCTTTATCCCTTCCCAGTATCAATAAAGGCTCACTTGGGTTACCTAGAAGCCATGAGAAAGCTTGTAATAGATCTGGCTGGTTTTCACCAGCAATTTGACCACCATGTGCACAGGGAAGTCTATTGATAAATGCTTTATTGCAATAAGTTGCAAATACATGGATGATTTTGAATTCTCTTTCTTGAGGTCTTGTTTTATGATAATAAATTGAGGGTGGCTTATTGGAATGGATGTTATTAACATATCTTCATAGTTATAAGTACATGCAATTATAATATAGATGAATGAATGTGGCATTACTGACAACTGTCCTCATTTTGAAATCAAATTACAGTGTACTAAGATGAGGAAGCAAAGCAGATTTGGGATTATGAGTGAAATAATTTAAAAAAGTCTTAGGGGTATGATCAGACTATTGGGTAATTCAGTAGAAAAATGTCTACTGATTGAGATTCTGTGTTCCCTGATTTCAGAGAGAAGTTAAGATAAATAAGTAACACAAGGAGACTAGGAAGGCAAACATAAGTGATAATTTTGTGCCAGGGTGTGTATACACCTGTTTATCTTCTTGCTTTACCACTAAGGTTCCTCTTAGAGGAGAGCTTAAATATGTGCTGGAGCTAATCTCTGTGGATTACACAAGAAACCACATCCTACAGCTCTCCCTGAAACACCCCTTAGGATTTCAATGTAATTTGGTCTTGGCATTTTTAGAAATAACAAAATACTTTGCAAACTCTTTATTACCACCACAAGTGAGTCAGCTGACTCCACATTTTAACACAGTGACAGTCACAGAGGAATGGAGGAATGAGTAGAGTTATCAATATATGTGCTTTTAAGAAGTATGACAGGGTAGCAGCTATTTCCAGGAACCAAAACATGGGTCAGCAGCTGTGCAGGAAAAGTGATGGAATAAATGACTCATTTCAGAGGAATTCTATAACATATTAGTTCTATAATGTATCTTCAGCACCCAATTACCCGCTTTGATCTAAAGATAAGGATTTACAGTTAAGGTCCCATTTATGATTTGACTGGTAGGGTCTGAATAATTTTTCTACTGTTTTGACTATTACTTGAAACCTATAGTAGTACTTGGGATATGTGTTGTGTATTCTGTGAACATGTGCTATTTTTAGATTAGATAATTTCTGTCACGAACCCCTGTTAATTTGTTTGTTTTTGTTTATTTGATAGTGGTTTCAATAAATGGATATATCTGAAAAATTGCAAAGCCACTATTAAAATAAGTTATCATTATATATAGCAAGGAATTGCACATTCCTCCTTTGAATCCAACAGAGCTTCACCATATCCTTAACAATTTGGGAAAAACATGCTATTATTTTTCTTTATAAAATTTCTCCTGTTAGGCTGTGATGGTTGTCATCAGCAGTAACTCCTCTGAAGGCTTTGTCAAAAGAGTTGAAAAAATTGGAAATGAAGCTGTTTGCTGAATATGAAGGAAAGAGCATTGAAGTACAATTCACATTCTTACTTCTCCTTCTATGCTTTCAGATATTTGACATTTAAAAATTTTGCTTCTAGAATAGATGCCCTATATAATTCTTACTTTAAGGAGCAAGTTGCTTTTATAATTTTTTTATTATTCTACCATTCAAGTATTTCCATTTAAATTAAATTCAATACCATTTAAAAAAAATCAAAAGTGCAGCCAGTATTCAATTCCTGGGCTAAATAATTTTAGAAAGCTTGTGTTATTGAACCTACAGGGTTTTTCTGTAGTTTTCACTCTTTCTTTCTGTGATTTTTCCCATTAGTCACGTAAGGGACTGCAATATAGCAGACATTGAGGATAAAGAAGGACTGAATAGAACAATCCTTGGCCTCATGAAATTGAGAATCTAGCAAGGGAGTCAAACAATTCAATCATTCAGAGACAATTTATTGAGTGCCTGGCCTAAGATGAGCACAACAAAACCCCAGCACAGAGGAATCATTTTAATGGGAGAGATAGATAATAGGTAAGCCAACTTTAAAAAAAAAATCGTACTGGTTTTTCTTTAATAGTGATGCATATTTGAACTAAATAAGCACATTTTAAAAAGAGCAGTGATTGAGAAGAGGTTTTTTAACAGAGTGGTCTGAAAGGGCCTCCCTGAAAAAGTCTGTTTGGAACAGATTTCTGAATAATATCAGCTAGGAAGCTGTGTAAAAATCTCAAGGATGGGTGATTTTTCCAGTCAAAAAACTGTAAAGGCTCCAAAGTCACAATAGAGCTATAAGTTTCTCTAATAAAGTAACTTCTGACAAAGAATGAGAAGAAATAACTAACCCAGGTTTGAAAGAAAAGGGACAGACTTTCTATGGAATTCATATTTAATTAAAGCTCTAAAGGACAAAAATACAATAGAGCAAAATTCTGGTCACGCTGATATACCTAATGAAAGTTCATAAACAAGGTGTGGGTAGCAAAGAGTGTGTGGGAATGTTGGTAAGAACAGTGGGGAAGAGTCATCCCTGAACATGTTCTGAAATGAAGCAATTCTTGTGTTGTTTTAAAGGGTAAATTGGAGTTTGCCTAAGTGATTAGAGAAGGATGCCTCAGCTTATGGAAGTTCAAAGCCACAAAGATGTGATAAACTACTGCAGATATTTCTTGTTGCTTCTAGTAATGGTGATCTTAAAACTCCTACTTTAAGACAACTAAAAATCCAGACAAAATAGCTTTTAAAGTTAAAAATATCAGAATGATTATAAAAATAAGTGAGGGATTACTGGGCCAAAATAGGAAATACAATGAGAGCCTAGAGATATATGCCCTGAAGCCATTTTAATTATGAGAGCATTTGAAACTGCTAAAACACACTGAGCTTTGTTGTTAATAGACTCTTGATACTAGAGAAACAAAATTCAAAATCCAGCAGCAATCAAATTTGAGGACTTTGTTATAACCCAAATTTAAGTTCAGATCCCCAAAGCACAAGGAGAAGCAGAAATAAGACTATAGCCTACCTTGCCTTCTGTGTAAACTGAGAAAGTCAATCACTGAATTTGGAGTATGATTGTCTTATAGAGTCTCAGATATAAGAGAAAATCCTGCCAAGGAGGACCATACCATTATGATAGCTCTTAATTATCCCTACTCAATAAGAGTTTCAAATATAATGTCTGGAACATAGCAAAATGTAACAAAGCACACAAAGAAAAACCATTAACAAGACTTGATAGACAAAATGGGATTAAGTATGATGTTAAAATGGTCGATAAAGATTGTAAAATGGCTTGATTACTCTGCTCAAAGAAATGAGAGGGGAAGCAAATTGAACAAAAAACTGAAACTAAAAATGATATTGAGAAAGGTTTTATAAGTGAACAAAATGGATACTCTAGAACTTTAAAGATATGACAGCTAATTTAAGATACCACAGGGGTGTCTGGGTGGCTCACTTAATTAAACCTCCAATTCTATTTCCTTTTTTTTTTAACACCTTAATTTTATTTTATTTCTTTCATTTTGGCTCAGGTCATGATGTCAGGGTTGTGAAATAGAGCCCAGAGTTGGGCTCTGTGCTGAGCCTGGAGCCTGCTTAAGATTCTTTTCCCTTCTTTTTCTATCCCTCCCTGCGCTCTAACTTGCTCACTCTCTCTTGCTTGCAAATAAATAGATAGATAGATAGATAATAGACAAAGCAAAATAAAAGCAGATTATGAAAATAAATATAAAGATTTTGAAATGAAAACAAGTTCAAAATAAAATAGAGAAGACCTACACAGCTAAAAGTTCATTCAGAAAATCTACTATTAGAGAAGTCAGTATGACACAATGTTAAGATATCAAAAGATTTGAGCATGTACTTTACAGAAAGGGTAATCCAAATGGCCACTCATATATAAAAGCTGTTTATCTTTATTATGAATCTGGAATTAAATTAAATTAAATTAAAAATAAATTAAAACCTAAAATGACATAATCTTACACACTTACCATAATGGGCAACAGTAAAATTGTCTTGCAAGAATGTGAAAGAATAATAAAACATATGAGGTAAGTTGGACAATATTTAGAAAACTTAAAAATAAAAATAAAAATTTGGTCCATTCCTAGAAATACAACATGGAACTAAATGAATATTTTCACCAGGATATGCAAACAGATGATTATAGCTATTTCATTCATAAAGGCAGATCAGTAGTGGTCTATTTGCACAATGTTACTTTAAATAAGAGAGACTATTAACAAACTGGGAGGAGGGGCTAGGTTGTTATCATAAACAGATCTTCTATGGTGCTGATTATGCTCTATTTCTCAAAATCTTTAAGTTAAAAAATTTTCAAATTTATATCTAGATAGATGATAGATAGACAGATATCCCAGAAGCTGCAATGCTAGGCTAAGACCAGGCTTTAAAGGGCTTTTCTATACTCTACTAAATACTTGAAACCATTCATTATATCATAGCTCAGTGTTCAAATCTCCATTTGTTTCCTCAGTTTCCTAATATTTATCTTAAGGTGACCTGATCCAGACTTTTGATCACCTTTGTCTAAATATTTCTATTTTAACAAAGTCCTTTTGAACACTGAGAGACTAAAACTTAGAAAAATACTCTGATTGTTATCTCACTAGAGTGGAAAATATAGAGTTACCCATTAACTAATGATAGCCATGTCTATATTAGATCCATGACATTTTTAATTCCTGGGATCTTTTGTTTAAATGAATTTTTTAAGCTTCCTTTAAATGAAGCTTTAAGCCATCACCACATGAATAAAATTAAAGAACTAAATGAAAACAGGCCAAGTATTTACAGAGTAATAGAATGTGCAGTGGAAAGAGTACAATTCTGAAATCAGAAAGCCTAAATTAGTATGATGCATCTTTCCTAGCCATGTAATCATAAACCAGTTATCTAAATGTGTTAGCCTCAGTTTTTTCACCCATGAAATGGTGATGATAATACTTATTATGCAGAGTTGTTGTGTGGATGTGATTGAAGCATAGAGCATGAGAGTCTCATATTCCATGCTAAAATGATAGCTATTTTTATGCTTATAATAATTCTAATAATAGTAATTAAATTCTTCAAAATGGTAATATTTATTTATATTGAGGCATTGTATTGACTATTCATAGACACATTTACCAAAATAAATTTCATTTTACTTTACCCCCTCTGAGGATATATATTCTCTAATTCAATATGAATCTCATTATGAATAATAATTATCATAATAAATATGCTAATTTTTCTTCTATTTATTTTTAGGGAGGTATCCTTTACTGTTGAACATAAAGAAACTTAAGCAAGTCTGTCTTATTCAAAATTTGCATGCTGCTTTCTTATGAAACTAGATGATAGAGTTGTATGAAATAAATTCATGCAGTTAAGACATTTATGTTTGGAAAACTGGGTGGTCAGTTTAGTATTTCAAAAGAAGATTTTAAATTTAAACCTTAAAACTGAGCTCTTTCAGCCTTATTTATAGACCATCCTTCATGCTTCATAAGTACTCCTTCATTGTAAACTAAGTAATAGTTTTTGTCACACGAAATGGATTTTATATTCTACTATTTCAGAGTTAGTTGTAGTTTCTACTTCCTTACTTCCTTTTTTGAAAAATAGTTAATTCTACAAAAAGTTTTTTCCAGCTTTATTGAAAAAAAATCGACATATTATAATTTGTAAATTTAAGAAATGATTTCTTATAACATTGCAAACTTTTAACATTGTGTAAATTTTGTACAATTTGATAAATTGGTATACATCTTTATTGCAATATAATCTACATAAAAATATTAATACATCTACTATCTCGTATAGTTGCCACTGTTTTTTATGCATGTATCGTAAGGAATTTTAAGATCTACTCTCAGCAACTTTTATGTATATAGTATAGTAGAGATAAACTTCAGAGGTCTTGTGGGTTTTGTTCCAGACTGCCTCAATAAAGTGATTATCTCAATAAACTAAGTCAAATTATTATTTTTTTTGTTTCCCAGTGCATATAAAAAATTATGTTTCCCAGTGCATATAAAAAATAAACACTATACTGTACTGTTCAAAAGCATTATGTTTTTAAAGAAAAACAATGTATATACCTTAAGTAAACTAGTTCTGAGTTTTCAGTGGGTCATAATTACTGATCACAGATCACCATAACAAATACAATAATAATGAAAAAACTTGAAATATTGCAATAATTACCAACATGTGACAGAGAGACACAAACTGAACAAATGTTGTTAGAAAAATGGTAGCAGCAGACCTCTTTTATACAAGATTGCTGTAAACTTTCAACTTGTAAGAATGTGATATATGCAAAGTTTAATAAAGGGAAGCACAATAAAAAAAGTATGTATATTTTATTAACTATGATCATCATGCTGTACATTAGATCCCCAGAACTTTTTCATATTATAGTTGCAAGTTTGCACCCTTTGACCACCTTACTCCACCCCAGGTTCACCCCTGTCAACTCAACTCTAAGTTTCCATTAGTTTGCCTTTTCCTCAGATTCTGTATGTAAAAGATATCATGAATAATCTCCATACTGTTTTCCATACAAATTATATGCCTATCACAGTGCATAAGTTCCCCATTTTCCCCACTATTTACCAAAATTTGTTAGTTTCAATTTTTTGGTAGTATATATTCTAATAGGTAGTAATATCTTGCTGTGTTTTTCAGAGGTAAACAACAACAACAACATAATGACTTTGCCCTGAGTTTTTTACGTTGAGCACTTTTTAATGCTCCTGTTGGGCATTTATATAACTTTTTTGAAAATAAAGTCTATTGAGATCCTTTTGCTATTTTTTAATTATATATATTTTTTTCTATTTGTATCTGTTGGTTATTAATCACTTTTCAGATATAAGATTTGTAAGTATTTTCTTACATTCTGTGGATTGTGTTGTCATTCTCTCTCTCTCTCTCTTTTTTTTTTTGGCAATGCAGAAACTTTAGTTTGCTTTTTTTGCTTGTGTTTTTGATCTGGTATCCAAAAAACTATTGGCAAGACCAATGACAAGGAGAATTTTTCCTATGTTTTCCTTTAGGAAATTAGTTTCATGCATCACCTTTAAGTCTTTAATCTATTTCAAGTTAAGACTTATGAGTGATATAAGGTTCCAGTTTCATACTGTTTATGTGACACACTTGTCTTTTTTCTGATCTTTAAGGGGAAAACTTTCAAACTTTTTTGATTGAATATGAGATTAGCTCTGGGCTTGCAATATGTGTTTTTTCTTTAATGGATTTTTAAAATTATTTTTAAAAATTTTTTATAAACATATAATGTGTTTTAATCCTAGGGGTAAAGGTCTGTGAATCACTAGGTTTACACATTTCACTGCAATCGCCATCACTCACCATAGCACCTGCCCTCCCCAATGTCCATACCCCCACCATCCTCTCCCAACACACCTCACCCCAGCAACCCTCAGTCTGTTTTGTGAGATTCATTCTTTTATGGTTTGTCTCCCTCCCAATCCCATCTTCTTTTATTTTTCTTTTCGTATGACCGAAACCGCCTATGTTGCATCTCCACTTCATCATATCAGGGAGATCATATGATAGTTGTCTTTCTCAGATTGATTTATTTCGCCAAGCATAATACCTTCTAGTTCCATCCATGTCATCACAAATAGCAGGATTTCATTTCTTATGATGGCTGCATAGTATTCCATTGTACATATATACCACATCTTATTTATTGATTCATCTGTTGAAGGACATTTAGGTTCTTTCCATAGTTTAACTATTGTGGACATTGCTGCTATAAACATTTGGGTGCATGTGCCCCTCAGAATGCCACGTTTGTATCTGTAGGGTATATACCCAGTACTACAAGCACTGGGTCATAGGGTAGTTCTATTTTCAGCTTTTTGAGGCCCCTCCACGCTGTTTTCCAGAGTGGTTGCACCAGCTTGCATTCCCACGTACAGTGTAGGAGGGTTGCCCTTTCTCCACATCCTCGCCAGCATCTGTCATTGACTGACTTGTTCATTTTAGCCATTCTGAAAGGTGTGTGGTGGTATCTCATTCTGGTTTTGATTTGTATTTCCCTGATGCCGAGTGATGTGGAGCATTTTTTCATGTGTCTGTTGGCCATTTGGATGTATTCTTTGCAGAAATGTCTGTTCATGTCCTCTGCCCATTTCTTCATTGGATTATTTGTTCTTAGGGTGTTGAGTTTGATAAACTCTTTATAGATTTTGGATACTGGCCCTTTATCTGGTATGTCATTTGCAAATATCATCTCCCAGATAACTTCTGACAGTCATCTTTTGGCTTTGTTAACTCTTTCCTTTGCTGTGCAAAAACTTTTTGATCTGATGAAGTCCCAATAGTTCATTCTTGCCCTTGCTTCTCTTGCCTTTGGCGATGTTGCTAGAAAGAAGTTGCTGCTGCTGAGGTTAAAGAGGTTGCTCCCTGTTCTCTCCTCAGGGCTTTTGGTGGATATCTTTCTCACATTATGCTTCTTCATCCATTTCCAGTCTATTTTCATGTATGGTGTAAGGAAATAGTCCAATTTCATTTTTCTGCATGTGGCTGTACAATTTTCCCGACCCCAAGGCCAGCGGCTCCTTCTTTTCTCCGGGGGCGGCTTTTCTCCGGGGGCGGCGTGCTGTACCTTCCCCACACTTGCTTCTGGGGACCGCTGTGACAGACGTGTGCAACCACGCTTCTATCTCAGGCAGAGGGGATGCTAGGGCAAAGAGCGTTTTGCTCCATGCGGGTATCTTCCACCGTGCTGCGGAGACTAGCTCAGGAAAGCAGCAGCATCCTCAAACCCAACTCTGATTTCCCATAGTTGTGCTTTCTCAGGGGAGATGCACAAGCAAAGAGGCTTTCGCTGTATGCGGGTTTCTCCCGCCGCGAGACTGGGCTCAGGCAAGCAGCAGCAGTCCTCAGAACATATCTGAGAGAATGCTCTGCTTTCGCAGAGGCTTTGGCTTGGAGCGAACAGCACTTCGCCGCTGCTTCCTCTGCAAGGCTTCAGTCGCTTCAGGGAAGAAGAGGTGCGGGAGAGCTGGTGCCTCTTGGGCCTTACATTCCCAGCCTCCATGTTTGCGTCCTGGGTTCAACCTGCCAGGCCGAACTAAGCAGACGCAGCCACAACCGTGCAGTAGCGTGCACAGCCTAGGATGGCACTCTATGCACACTACCATCTCCTGGTGTAGGCATCGCTTGGCCTTTTACTCTGGCGCTCAGGAGGACTCGCTGACTAGGCCAGTGCTTTCCCCACAGGAAAGGAGAGTGACAGGATCCCTGAACACCGCCGGTGCACTGAATAGGGAGCTTTGGAGGAATGTCCCCACTCCTTCCCCTTAAACCCAGTACCTCCTCCAAGCTTCCACATCCTAGAGGAAGACAGCATGTGATGGCCAGTTCTATCTGGGAGTTGTTTCTCGAGTTCAGGGTAGGCGCAAGGTGGCAATCCCATGTCCCACCACGTACAGGTGGCCAAGGAGCTGCAGTCTCCTTGGGCCCAAAGGCTCAGGACAGGCATGCTTTCTGCCCAGAATCCTTCCTCAGAGTGGAGCCCTTTCGCCTGCCCTAATCTTCCCCTCGTGTCTCCTTAGAGCCAGGCTTCCGTCGCTCTGCAGTGACAGACGTGTCCCTTTCCTTCAGGCTCTTTCCACAGGCGCCACCACGCTTCTCTCTCAGGCAGAGGGGATGCCCATGCAAAGAGTATTTCGCTCCATGCGGGTTTATTACACCGTGCTGTAGAGACTAGCTCCGGCAAGCAGCAGGCAGCATCCCACAGACCCGACTCTGGTTTCCCAAAGAATGCAGTGCTTTCCCAGAGGGGATGCCCCGGCAAAGAGGCTTTCGCTCTATGCGGGTTTCTCCAATCGTGCTGCGAATACTAGGCTTAGGCAAGCAGAAACAGCAGCCCACAGAACCGACTCTGATTTCCCAGCGACTGCTCCGCTTTCGCAGAGGTTTTCAGCTTAGCGCGAAACGCACTTCGCTGTTGCTTCCTCAGCAGGCTTTGGTCGTTCCCTCTGTGGTGGCAGGGAAGAAGAGCCTCGGGAGAGCTGATGTCTCTTGGGCCTTGCTTTCCCTGGCTTCAAGTTCGCGCCCGCGGTACACCTTGCTAAGACGAACTAAGCAGACACATTCACAACCCTGCAGCAGCGTGCGTGGCCTAGCATGGCACTCTATGCCTATTACCATCTCCTGGCTTAGGTAAGGCTTTGCCTTTTGCTCCGGCGCTCAGGCAGACTGGGGGTCTAGGCCAGTGCCTTCACCACAGGAGAGAGGAGGCGACAGAATCCCTGCACACGCCCCGTGTACTGGGATGGGGAACTGTGGGGCAGTGTCTCCACTCCTTCCCCCAGCACACCCCCTGCCACCCACAACGCTACCACATCTAGGTGGAAGATGGCATCTGACTGCCCGTTTCTCCATTGGGTTGTTTCTGCGAGTTCCGGGTATGGCACCTGGGAGCAAGCCCGTCAGGCCTTGGGACAGGTGGCCAAGGAGATGCTGTCCCTTTGGGACCAGAGGCACATGACAGGCCTGCCTTCTGACCAGACTCCTTCCTCAGCATGGAGCACGCGCCCCCGACCTAGTCGTCCCCTCACGTCTTCTTAGCAACCAGGCTTCCATCGCTGCGCACAGGGAGCGGGTGACACTCGTCTGGCCACTGGCCTGCCATTGGTGCCACGGCAGGCTATCCTGCTTCCCAAGCGTTTCCCGACCACAAGGCCAAGGGCTCCTTCTCTTCCCCGGGGGCGGCGTGCTGCGCCTTCCACACACTTGCTCCTGGGGAGCGCGGTGACAGACGAGTGCGACCATGCTTCTCTCTCAGGCAGAGGGGATGCTAGGGCAAAGAGTATTTCGCTCAATGCGGGTATCTTCTACCTTGCTGCGGAGACTAGCTCAGGCAAGCAGCAGCAGCATCCACAAACCCAACTCTGATTTTCCACGAATGCTGTGCTTTCCCAGGGGAGATGCCCAGGCAAAGAGGCTCTCGCTGTATGCGGGTTTCTCCCACCGCGAGACTGGGCTCAGGCAAGCAGCAGAAGCCCTCAGAACATTTCTCAGCGAATTCTGTGCTTTCGCAGAGGCTTTGGCTTGGAGCGAACAGCACTTCGCCGCTGCTTCCTAGCAAGGCTTCAGTTGCGTCAGGGAAGAAGAGCTGCGGGAGAGCTTGTGCCTCTTGGGCCCTGCTTTCTCGGGTTCCATGTTTGCGTCCTGGGTTCACCCTGCCAGGCCGAACTAAGCAGACACAGCCACAACCGTGCAGTAGAGTGCGTAGCCTAGGATGGCACTCTATCCACATTACCATCTTCCGGTGTAGGCATCGCTTGGCCTTTTACTCTGGCGCTCAGGCGGACGCGCTGACTAGGCCAGTGCTTTCCCCACAGGAAAGGAGAGGTGACAGGATCCCTGCACACCTTTCGTGCACTAAAGAGGGAGCTTTGGGGGACTGTCCCCACTCCTTCCCCTTAAACCCAGTACCTCCTCCAAGCTTCCACATCCTAGAGGAAGACAGCATCTGATGGCCAGTTCTATCTGGGAGTTGTTTCTCAAATTCAGGGTAGGCGCAAGGTGGCAATCCCATGTCCCACCACGTACAGGTGGCCAAGGAGCTGCAGTCTCATTGGGCCCAAAGGCTCAGGACAGGCATGCTTTCTGCCCAGAATCCTTCCTCAGAGTGGAGCCCTTTCGCCTGCCCTAATCTTCCCCTCGTGTCTCCTTAGCAGCCAGGCTTCCGTCGCTCTGCAGTGACAGACGTGTCCCTTTCCTTCAGGCTCTTTCCTCAGGCTCCACCGCGCTTCTCTCTCAGGCAGAGGGGATGCCCAGGCAAAGAGGATTTCGCTTCATGCGGGTTTATTACACCGTGCTGTGGAGACTAGCTCCGGCAAGCAGCAGGCAGCATCCCACAGACCCGACTCTGATTTCGCAAAGAATGCAGTGCTTTCCCAGAGGGGATGCCCCGGCAAAGAGGCTTTCGCTCTATGCGGGTTTCGCCCATCATGCTGCGAATACTAGGCTAAGGCAAGCAGCAAAAGCAGCCCACAGAACCGACTCTGATTTCCCAGCGACTGCTACGCTTTCGCAGAGGTTTTCAGCTTGACAGGAACCGCAATTCGCTGCTGCTTCCTCAGCAAGGCTTTGGTCGTTCGCTCTGTCGCGGCAGGGAAGAAGAGCCGCCGGAGAGCTGTTGTCTCTTGGGCCTTGCTTTCCCTGGCCTCAAGTTCGCGCCCGGGGTTCACCTTGCTAAGCCGAACTAAGCAGACACAGTCACAACCCTGCAGCAGCGTGCGTGGCCTAGCATGGCACTCTATGCCTATTATCATCTCCTGGCGTAGGTAAGGCTGTGCCTTTTGCTCCGGCGCTCAGGCAGACTGGGGGTCTAGGCCTGTGCCATCACCACAGGAGAGAGGAGGCGACAGGATCCCTGCACAGGGCCCGGGCACTGGGATGGGGATCTGTGGGGGACGTTCTCCAATCCTTCCCCAGCACACCCCCTGCCATCCACAACGCTGCCACATCTTGGTGGAAGACGGCATCTGACTGTCCATTTCTCCAAGCCGTTGTTTCTGCGAGTTCCGGGTTTGGCACCTGGGGCAAAGGCCGTTATGCCCTTGGGACAAGTGGCCAAGGAGATGCTCTACCCTTGGGACCAGAGGCACAGGACAGGCCTGCCATCTGCCCAGACTCCTTCCTCAACATGGAGCACGTGCCCCTGCCCTAGTCGTCCCCTCATGTATCCTTAGCAGCCAGGCTTCCTTCTCTCCGCACAGGGAGCGGGTGACACTCGTCTGGCCACTGGATTGCTGTTGGTGCCACGGCAGGCTATCCTGCTTCCCAAGCGTTTCCCGACCCCAAGGCCAAGGGCTCCTTCTCTTTCTTGGGGGCGGCGTGCTGCGCCTTCCCCACACTTTCTCCTGGGGAGCGCGGTGACAGACGAATGCGACCATGCTTCTCTCTCAGGCAGAGGGGATGCTAGGGCAGCGAGTATTTCTCTCCATGCGGATATCATCCACCGTGCTGCGGAGACTAGCTCAGGCAAGCAGCAGCAGCATCCACACACCCAACTCTGATTTCCCAACGAATGCTGTGCTTTCCCAGGGGAGATGCCCAGGCAAAGAGGCTTTCGCTGTATGCGGGTTTCTCCCACCGCGAGACTCGGCTCAGGCAAGCAGCAGAAGCCCACCGAACATTTGTCAGCGAATGCTGTGCTTTCGCAGAGGCTTTGGCTTGGAGCGAACAGCACTTCGCCGCTGCTTCCTCAGCAAGGCTTCAGTCGCGTCAGGGAAGAAGAGCTGCGGGAGAGCTGGTGCCTCTTGGGCCTTGCTTTCCCGGGCTCCATGTTTGCGTCCTGGGTTCACCCTGCCAGGCCGAACTAAGCAGACACAGCCTCGACCCTGCAGTAGCGTGCGTGGCCTAGGATGGCACTCTGCTCACAATGCCATCTGTCGGCGTAGGCAAGGCCTGCCCTTTCGCTCTGGCGTTCAGGTGGACAGGGGACTAGGACAGTGCCTTCTCCATCCTTGAGGAGACGTGAGAGGATCACTGCACACCGCCCGTGCCCTGGGATGGGGAGTAATGGATAAGTGTCCCTGTTTTCCCGGGACACACCCTGCCTCCGCCAATGCTGCCACATCCTGGAGGGAGACGGCATCTGATTGCCCGTTCCTCCAGGAGTTGTTTCTGCGAGTTCAGGGCCGGGAGCTTGGTGGCAACCCCACGTCTGCCCTCTGGACAGGTGGCCAAGGAGATGCTGTCCCTTTGGGATCAGAGGCACAGGAAAGGCCTTCCTTCTGCCCAGACTCCTTCCTCAGATTGGAGCACGCTCCCCTGCCCAATCGTCCCCTCGTGTCTCCTTAGCAGCCAGGCTTCGTCTCTCTGCACAGAGAGCGGGTTACACTTGTCTTGCCACCGGCCCGCTGTTCCTGCCAGGGTCGGCTCTCCAGCTTCGCGACCGTTTCCCGACCACAAGGCCAAGGGCTCCTTCTCTTTGCCTCGGGCAGCGTGCTGCACTTTCCCCAGACAGGCTCCTGGGGAGCCCAGGGACAGACATATCCCTTTCCTTAAGGCTCTTTCCAAAGTCGCCACCGCGCTTCTCTCTCAGGCAGAGGGGATGACCAGGCAGGGAGGATTTCGCTACAGGAGGGTTTATTACACCATGCTGTAGTGTCTTGCTTAGGAAAGCAGCAGCAGCATCCCACAGACCCGACTCCAATTTCACAAAGATTGCTGTGCTTTCCCAGAGGGGATGCCCCGGCAAAGAGGCTTTCGCTCTATGAGGGTTTCTCCCGCCGTGCTGCGAATACTAGGCTAAGGCATGCAGCAACAGCAGCCCACAGAACCGACTCTGATTTCCCAGCGACTGCTATGCTTTCGTAGAGGTTTTCAGCTTGGCGTGAACCGCACTTCGCTGCTGCTTCCTCATCAAGGCTTTGGTCGTTCGCTCTGTCGCGGCAGGGAAGAAGAGCCGCGGGAGAGCTGGTGTCTCTTGGGCCTTGCTTTCCCTGGCTTCAAGTTCGCGCCCGGGGTTCACCTTGCTAAGCCGAACTAAGCAGACACAGTCACAACCTTGCAGCAGCGTGCGTGGCCTAGCATGGCCCTCTATGCCTATTACCATCTCCTGGCGTAGGTAAGGCTTTGCCTTTTGCTCCGGCGCTCAGGCAGACCGGGGGTCTAGGCCAGTGCCTTCACCACAAAAAAGAGGCGACAGAATCCCTGCACACGGCACGTGCACTGGGATGGGGAACTGTGGGGCAGTGTCTCCACTCCTTCCCCGGCACACCCCCTGCCATCCACAATGCTGCCACATCTTGGTGGAAGACGGCATCTGTCTATTTCTGCATGGGGTTGTTTCTGCGAGTTCCGGGTTTGGCACCTGGGGCAAAGGCCGTTATGCCCTTGGGACAAGTGGCCAAGGAGATGCTCTACCCTTGGGACCAGAGGCACAGCACAGGCCTGCCTTCTGCCCAGACTCCTTCCTCAGAGTGGAAGCACTCGCTCCTGCACTAGTCGTCCCCTCATGCCTCCTCAGCAGCCAGGCTTCCATCACTCCGCACAGGGAGCAGATGATACTCGTCTGGCCACTGGCCTGCTGTTGGTGCCACGGCAGGCTATCCTGCTTCCCAAGCGTTTCCCGACCCCAAGGCCATGGGCTCCTTCTCTTCCCCGGGGGCGGCGTGCTGCGCCTTCCCCACACTTTCTCCTGGGGAGCGCTGTGACAGACGTGTGCAACCACGCTTCTCTCTCAGGCAGAGGGGATGCTAGGGCAAAGAGTATTTCGCTCCATGCGGGTGTCTTCCACCGTGCTGCGGAGACTAGCTCAGGCAAGCAGCAGCAGCATCCCCCAACCCAACTCTGATTTCCCAAGGAATGCTGTGCTTTCCCAGGGGAGATGCCCAGGCAAAGAGGCTTTCGCTGTATGCGGGTTTCTCCCACCGCGAGACTGGGCTCAGGCAAGCAGCAGCAGCCCTCAGAACATTTCTCAGCGAATTCTGTGCTTTCGCAGAGGCTTTGGCTTGGAGCGAACAGCACTTCGCCGCTGCTTCCTCAGCAAGGCTTCAGTCGCTTCAGGGAAGAAGAGGTGCGGGACAGCTGGTGCCTCTTGGGCCTTGCTTTCCCGGGCTCCATGTTTGCGTCCTGGGTTCACCCTGCCAGGCCGAACTAAGCAGACACAGCCACAACCGTGCAGTAGCGTGCGTAGCCTAGGATGGCACTCTATCCACATTACCATCTTCCGGTGTAGGCATCGCTTGGCCTTTTACTCTGGCGCTCAGGCGGACGCGCTGACTAGGCCAGTGCTTTCCCCACAGGAAAGGAGAGGTGACAGGATCCCTGCACACCTTTCGTGCACTAAAGAGGGAGCTTTGGGGGACTGTCCCCACTCCTTCCCCTTAAACCCAGTACCTCCTCCAAGCTTCCACATCCTAGAGGAAGACAGCATCTGATGGCCAGTTCTATCTGGGAGTTGTTTCTCAAGTTCAGGGTAGGCGCAAGGTGGCAATCCCATGTCCCACCACGTACAGGTGGCCAAGGAGCTGCAGTCTCATTGGGCCCAAAGGCTCAGGACAGGCATGCTTTCTGCCCAGAATCCTTCCTCAGAGTGGAGCCCTTTCGCCTGCCCTAATCTTCCCCTCGTGTCTCCTTAGCAGCCAGGCTTCCGTCGCTCTGCAGTGACAGACGTGTCCCTTTCCTTCAGGCTCTTTCCTCTGGCGCCATCGCGCTTCTCTCTCAGGCAGAGGGGATGCCCAGGCAAAGAGGATTTCGCTTCATGCGGGTTTATTACATCGTGCTGTGGAGACTAGCTCCGGCAAGCAGCAGGCAGCATCCCACAGACCCGACTCTGATTTCCCAAAGAATGCAGTGCTTTCCCAGAGGGGATGCCCCGGCAAAGAGGCTTTCGCTCTATGCGGGTTTCGCCCATCATGCTGCGAATACTAGGCTAAGGCAAGCAGCAAAAGCAGCCCACAGAACCGACTCTGATTTCCCAGCGACTGCTACGCTTTCGCAGAGGTTTTCAGCTTGACAGGAACCGCAATTCGCTGCTGCTTCCTCAGCAAGGCTTTGGTCGTTCGCTCTGTCGCGGCAGGGAAGAAGAGCCGCCGGAGAGCTGTTGTCTCTTGGGCCTTGCTTTCCCTGGCCTCAAGTTCGCGCCCGGGGTTCACCTTGCTAAGCCGAACTAAGCAGACACAGTCACAACCCTGCAGCAGCGTGCGTGGCCTAGCATTGCACTCTATGCCTATTACCATCTCCTGGCGTAGGTAAGGCTGTGCCTTTTGCTCCGGCGCTCAGGCAGACTGGGGGTCTAGGCCAGTGCCATCACCACAGGAGAGAGGAGGCGACAGGATCCCTGCACAGGGCCCGGGCACTGGGATGGGGATCTGTCGGGGATGTTCTCCACTCCTTCCCCAGCACACCCCCTGCCACCCACAACGCTGCCACATCTTGGTGGAAGACGGCATCTGAATGTCCATTTCTCCAAGCCGTTGTTTCTGCGAGTTCCGGGTTTGGCACCTGGGGCAAAGGCCGTTATGCCCTTGGGACAAGTGGCCAAGGAGATGCTCTATCCTTGGGACCAGAGGCACAGGACAGGCCTGCCTTCTGCCCAGACTCCTTCCTCAGAGTGGAAGCACTCGCTCCTGCACTAGTCGTCCCCTCATGCCTCCTCAGCAGCCAGGTTTCCATCACTCCGCACAGGGAGCAGATGATACTCGTCTGGCCACTGGCCTGCTGTTGGTGCCACGGCAGGCTATCATGCTTCCCAAGCGTTTCCCGACCCCAAGGCCAAGGGCTCCTTCTCTTCCCCGGGGGCGGCGTGCTGCGCCTCCCCACACTTTCTCCTGGGGAGCGCTGTGACAGACGTGTGCAACCACGCTTCTCTCTCAGGCAGAGGGGATGCTAGGGCAAAGAGTATTGCGCTCCATGCGGGTATCTTCCACCGTGCTGCGGAGACTAGCTCAGGCAAGCAGCAGCAGCATCCCCAAACCCAACTCTGATTTCCCAATGAAAGCTGTGCTTTCCCAGGGGAGATGACCAGGCAAAAAGTATTTCGCTGTATGCGGGTTTCTCCCACCGCGAGACTCGGCTCAGGCAAGCAGCCGAAGCCCACCGAACATTTGTCAGCGAATGCTGTGCTTTCGCAGAGGCTTTGGCTTGGAGCGAACAGCACTTCGCCGCTGCTTCCTCAGCAAGGCTTCAGTCGCGTCAGGGAAGAAGAGCTGCGGGAGAGCTGGTGCCTCTTGGGCCTTGCTTTCCCGGGCTCCATGTTTGCGTCCTGGGTTCACCCTGCCAGGCCGAACTAAGCAGACACAGCCTCGACCCTGCAGTAGCGTGCGTGGCCTAGGATGGCACTCTGCTCACAATGCCATCTGTCGGCGTAGGCAAGGCCTGCCCTTTCGCTCTGGCGTTCAGGTGGACAGGGGACTAGGACAGTGCCTTCTCCATCCTTGAGGAGACGTGAGAGGATCACTGCACACCGCCCGTGCCCTGGGATGGGGAGTAATGGGTAAGTGTCCCTGTTTTCCCGGGACACACCCTGCCTCCGCCAATGCTGCCACATCCTGGAGGGAGACGGCATCTGATTGCCCGTTCCTCCAGGAGTTGTTTCTGCGAGTTCAGGGCCGGGAGCTTGGTGGCAACCCCACGTCTGCCCTCTGGACAGGTGGCCAAGGAGATGCTGTCCCTTTGGGATCAGAGGCACAGGAAAGGCCTTCCTTCTGCCCAGACTCCTTCCTCAGATTGGAGCACGCTCCCCTGCCCAATCGTCCCCTCGTGTCTCCTTAGCAGCCAGGCTTCGTCTCTCTGCACAGAGAGCGGGTTACACTTGTCTTGCCACCGGCCCGCTGTTCCTGCCAGGGTCGGCTCTCCAGCTTCGCGACCGTTTCCCGACCACAAGGCCAAGGGCTCCTTCTCTTTGCCTGGGGCAGCGTGCTGCACTTTCCCCAGACAGGCTCCTGGGGAGCCCAGGGACAGACATATCCCTTTCCTTAAGGCTCTTTCCAAAGTCGCCACCGCGCTTCTCTCTCAGGCAGAGGGGATGACCAGGCAGGGAGGATTTCGCTACAGGAGGGTTTATTACACCATGCTGTAGTCTTGCTCCGGCAAGCAGCAGCAGTATCCCACAGACCCGACTATGATTTCCCAAAGAATGCTGTGCTTTCCCAGAGGGGATGCCCCGGCAAAGAGGCTTTCGCTCTATGCGGGTTTCGCCCATCATGCTGCGAATACTAGGCTAAGGCAAGCAGTAACAGCAGCCCACAGAACCGACTCTGATTTCCCAGCGACTGCTATGCTTTCGTAGAGGTTTTCAGCTTGGCGCGAACTGCACTTCGCCTCAGCTTCCTCAGCAAGGCTTTGGGTGTTCACTCTGTCGCGTCAGGGAAGAAGAGCTGCGGAAGAGCTGGTCCCTCTTGGGCGTTGCTTTCCCTGGCTCCATGTTGGCGCCCTGGGTTCACCCTGCCTGGCTGAACTAAGCAGACACAGCCACAACCCTGCAGCAGCGTGCGTGGCCTAGGATGGCACTCAATGCACACTTCCATCTCCCGGTGTAGGCAATGCTTGGCCTTTGGCACTGGCACTCAGGCGCCTCTCGGACAAGGCCAGTGTCTTCCCCACAGGAGAGGAGAGGAGACAGGATCCCTGAACACTGCTCGTTCACTGGAATTAAAACACATGATATGTTTATAAAAATTTTTAAAAATAATTTTAAAAATCCATTAAAGAAATAACACATATTGCAAGCCCAGAGCTAATTTCAAAGTCAATCAAAAAGTTTGAAAGTTTTCCCCTTAAAGATCAGAAAAAAGACAAGTGTTTCCACTTTCACTACTCTCATTTGACATAGTACTGGATGTCCTAGCCAGAGAAACAAGGAACACAAAGAAATAAGAGAATCCAAAAAAAAAAAAAAGGAAAAGTAAAATTTTCTTTTTTTGGATAACATGAACTTAAATGTTAAAAAATCCTAAAAACTTCACAAAAAAATTTGAATAAACAAATTTAGTAAAGCTGCCAAATACAAGATCAATATATAAAAGACAAGAATTTTGTTTTCTTTCATTTTTTTTTAATATGGAATGCTTCCCAGTTTTTCATGTCATCCTTGTTCAGTGATCACGCTAATCTTCTCTGCATCATTCCAATTTTAGTATGTGCTGCCAAAGTAAGCACAAGACAGGGGCATTTTAACACTCTAATGATGAACTATCTGAAAAAATAAAGAAAACCATCTAATTCACAATAGCATCAAAAATAATAAAATACTTAGGAATAGATTTAACTGAGAAGATGAAAGATCTGTACTCTATAAACTATGACATTGATAAAGAAATTGAAGGAGACACAAATGGAAAGATAGCTCATATTTATGAATGGTAAGAATTAACATTGTTAAAATGTCCATACTACCGAAAACCATCTGTAAATCCAATTCCTATCAAAAATCCAATGTTAGGGGCGCCTGGGTGGCTCAGTGGGTTAAGCTGCTGCCTTCGGCTCAGGTCATGATCCCAGGGTCCTGGGATCGAGCCCCGCATCAGGCTTTCTGCTCAGCAGGAAGCCTGCTTCCTCTTCCCTCTCTGCTTGTCTCTCTGCCTGCTTGTCATCTCTCTCTGTCAAATAAATAAATTAAAAATCTTTTAAAAAGTCCAATATTATTTTTTTTACAGAAGTAAGTAAAGAATCCTAAAATTTATATGAGACCATAAAAGACAACAAATAATCAAAGCAGTTCTGAGAAAGAATGAAGAAGAGAAATTACACTTCTTGATTTGAAACTATACTACAAAGCCCTCATGCTCAAAACAATAAAGTATACTGGCATAAAAACAGACCAATAAACAAGTAGAACAGAATTGAGAGTCCAGAAATAAATCCTTTCATACAGTCACCTAATATTTGACAGGGGCCCACATATGTAATGGGTAAAGATAGTCTGTTCAATAAATGATATTTAAAACTGAATAGTCACATAAACAGTATGAAACTGGAACCTTATATCACTCACAAGTCTTAACTTGAAATAGATTAAAGACTTAAAGGTGATGCATGAAACTAAATTTCCTAAAGGAAAACAGGAAAAATTCTCCTTGACATTGGTCTTGCCAATAGTTTGTTGGATACCAGACCAAAAACACAAGCAAAAAAAAGCAAAAATAAATAAATGGTATTACATCAAACTAAAGTTTCTGCATTGCCAAAAAAAAAAAAAGAGAGAGAGAATGAAAACACAATCCACAGAATGTAAGAAAATACTTACAAATCTTATATCTGAAAAGAGGTTAATAACCAACAGATACAAATAGAAAAAAATATATAATTAAAAAAATAGCAAAAGGATCTCAATAGACTTTTTTTTCAAAAAAGTCATATAAATGACCAACAGGAGCATTAAAAAGTGCTCAACGTAAAAAACTCAGGGCAAAGTCAATATGTTGTTGTTGTTGTTGTTTACCTCTGAGAAACACAGCAAGATATTACTACCTATTAGAATATATACTACCAAAAAATTGAAACTAACAAATTTTGGTAAATATTGGGGAAAATGGGGAACGTAGGCACTGTGATAGGGATATAAATTTGTATGGAAAACAGTATGGAGATTATTCATATTATTAAAAGTAAAATTACCATATGATTCAATAATCCCACTTCTAGGTATATATCTAAAGGAAACGAAGTCATTGTTCAAAGACATATCTGCACTCTTATGTTTATTATAAAATTATTAACTCTAAGCAAGAGATGGAAATAACTTCAGTATCCATTAATGGATGAATGATTAAAATAAGTATGGTAAATATATCCTATGGAATACTACTTAACCATGAAAAATTAAGAAATACTGCCATTTACAACAGCATGGATGGATCTTGAAGGTATTATACTAAGTGAAATATTTCAAAGATTTTATATATTTTTTTTAATTTATGTGTTATGATATCCCTTACATACAGAATCTGAGGAAAAGGCAAACTAATGGAAACTTAGAGTTGAGTTGACAAGGGGTGAACCTGGGGTGGAGTAAGGTGGTCAAAGGGTGCAAACTTGCAACTATAATATGAAAAAGTTCTGGGGATCTAATGTACAGCATGATGATCATAGTTAATAAAATATACATACTTATTTTTATTGTGCTTCCCTTTATTAAACTTTGCATATATCACATTCTTACAAGTTGAAAGTTTATAGCAATCTTGTATAAAAGAGGTCTGCTGCCACCATTTTTCTAACAACATTTGTTCAGTTTGTGTCTCTCTGTCACATGTTGGTAATTCTTGCAATATTTCAAGTTTTTTCATTATTATTGTATTTGTTATGGTGATCTGTGATCAGTAATTATGACCCACTGAAAACTCAGAACTAGTTTACTTAAGGTATATACATTGTTTTTCTTTAAAAACATAATGCTTTTGAACAGTACAGTATAGTGTTTATTTTTTATATGCACTGGGAAACATATTTTTTTATATGCACTGGGAAACCAAAAAAAAAATAATAATTTGACTTAGTTTATTGTGATAATCACTTTATTGAGGCAGTCTGGAACAAAACCCACAAGACCTCTGAAGTTTATCTCTACTATACTATATACATAAAAGTTGCTAAGAGAGTAGATCTTAAAATTCCTTACGATACATGCATAAAAAACAGTGGCAACTATACGAGATAGTAGATGTATTAATATTTTTATGTAGATTGTATTGCAATAAAGATGTATACCAATTTATCAAATTGTACAAAATTTACACAATGTTAAAAGTTTGCAATGTTATAAGAAATCATTTCTTAAATTTACAAATTATAATATGTCGATTTTTTTCAATAAAGCTGGAAAAAACGTTTTGTAGAATTAATCTATTTTTCAAAAAAGGAAGTAAGGAAGTAGAAACTGCAACTAACTGTGAAATAATAGAATATAAAATCCATTTTCGTTATATACACTGTGACAAAAACTATTACTTAGTTTACAATGAAGGAGTACTTATGAAGCATGAAGGATGGTCTATAAATAAGGTGGAAAGAGCTCAGTTTTAAGGTTTAAATTTAAAATCTTCTTTTGAAATACTAAACTGACTACCCAGTTTTCCAAACATAAATGTCTTAACTGCATGAATTTATTTCATACAACTCTATCATCTAGTTTCATAAGAAAGCAGCATGCAAATTTTGAATAAGACAGACTTGCTTAAGTTTCTTTATGTTCAACAGTAAAGGATACCTCCCTAAAAATAAATAGAAGAAAAATCAGCATATTTATTATGATAATTATTATTCGTAATGAGATTCATATTGAATTAGGGAATATATATGCTCAGAGGGGGTAAAGTAAAATGAAATTTATCTTGGTAAATGTGTCTATGAATAGTCAATACAATGCCTCAATATAAATGAATATTACCATTTTGAACAATTTAATTACTATTATTAGAATTATTATAAGTATAAAAATAGCTATCATTTTAGCATGGAGTATGAGACTCTCATGCTCCATGCTTCATCACATCCACACAACAACTCTGCATAATAAGTATTATCATCACCATTTCATGGGTGAAAAAACTGAGGCTAACACATTTAGATAACTGGTTTATGATTACATGGCTGGTAAAGATGCATCACACTAATTTAGGCTTTATGATTTCAGAATTGTACTCTTTCCACTGCACATTCTATTACTCTGTAAATACTTGGCCTGTTTTCATTTAGTTCTTTAATTTTATTCATGTGGTGATGGCTTAAAGCTTCATTTAAAGGAAGCTTAAAAAATTCATTTAACCAAAAGCTCCCAAGAATTAAAAATGTCATGGATCTATTGTAGACATTGATATCATTAGTTAATGGGTAACTCTATATTTTCCACTCTAGTGAGATAACAATCAGAGTATTTTTCTAAGTTTTAGTGCTCAAAAGGACTTTGTTAAAATAGAAATATTTAGACAAAGGTGATCAAAAGTCTGGATCAGGTCACCTTAAGATAAATATTAGGAAACTGAGGAAACAAATGGAGATTTGAACACTGAGCTATGATATAATGAATGGTTTCAAGTATTTAGTAGAGTATAGAAAAGCCCTTTAAAGCCTGGTCTTAGCCTAGCATTGCAGCTTCTGGGATATCTGTCTATCTATCATCTATCTATCTAGATATAAATTTGAAAACTTTTTAAATTTTATTTTATTTATTTATTTGACAGAGAGAGATCACAGTAGGAGAGAGGAAGGGAAGAGATC